>NC_058103.1:95279833-95892000 GCF_020171115.1 Neogale vison | reverse complement strand
ATATGTGATTTTAGGACATGTTTTCAAAGGTTAGTTAGGGGCATAGAAGTGTATTAAGTTCATATCATTCCTAAGATTGAATGTGTGAAGATCAGAATGTATATAGAAGCTAAATATTCTTCTTTTAGGTTCAAACAAATCCTTTTTAGGAAGAACCTGCTCATATTTTGGTTATGGTAGTTAGGGCAATAAAATGAGCCCTGCTCCCAAAATTTACTTTATGCTAGACACTGTGCTAGGTGCTTTACAAACATTATATTTAATGCTTTGTTAATGCTTCATGATAGGTATTACCCTGATTTTGCAGATAAAGAAATTGAAACTCAGAGAGAGAGAAAGAGAATCTTATAAATCTTATATTAAAAAGAGCTAGGATTTCATTTTGGATCTTTTTGAATTCTGACTCTTAATTTTTCTTTAAAACTAAAATAAATATTTGTATAATTATGGTAAAACCTACACCTAATTCTTTTTTTTAAAAGTTTTTTTAAAATTAATTATTTTTGTTAACATACAACATATTATTTGCCCCAGGGGTACAGGTCTGTGAATCATCAGGCTTACACACTTCACAGCACTCACCGTAGCACATACCCTCCCCAATGTCCATAACCACACCACACTCTCCATACCTCCCTCCCCCCAGCAAACCTCAGTTTGTTTTGTGAGATTAAGAATCTCTTATGGTTTGTCTCCTTTCCGATCCCATCTTGTTTCATTTTTTCCTTCCCTACCCCCCACAACCCTCCACACTGCCTCTCAAATTCCTCATATCAGAGAGATCATATGATAATTGTCTTTCTCTGACTGACTTATTTCACTCAGCATAATACCCTCTAGTTTCATCCGCGTTGTTGCAAATGGCAAGATCTCATTTCTTTGGATGGCTGCATAGTATTCCATCCTACACCTCATTCTTAGTCACTTTGACTTTGTACTTAAAAAAACACTAAGATGTCAAGCCCTTTGGTTTTTCACTAAACTGTGTATATTTAAAATGAAAATTGAGGGAAAATAATATACATAGAAAACAAAAATGAGCAGGTAGAAAATCTGTTCTAAGTAAAAAATAAATTATGCCATGCTATTTTAAAAAAGAGTAAACTGGAAAATTTTGCAAAGGAACTGAAATGCTATAGAGCTAACATAAATGAAGGGGATTCCACTGAGGATAATTTGAGTCAAATTAAAATATTTAAGTATTTTTAAAGCACATATTATATTCCTTAGTTTAGAGGGAATTGCTGAGTTATCATTCAGTTATTTATGAACTCTCTTTTATTTTATATCCTTCTGTTTCTAACTCAGTAATATAGGCTCCATATTTTACTTTCATTGTTGTCAATTCACATCTTTTGAAACAACCTTCCCTGAGTTTAAACTTCTCTGGCACCCATAGAGTATAATAGTAATTCTCAAAAACCAGGCATTGTCTTTGTAACACTAGAATCATCTGGGGATGTCAGTCTTTAATGGAAATTAATTAGTGAATTAATGTATTTGTATAAGGATGTGCCTTTCTTATTATGCTCTGCCAAGCTTCTATAATAATGTAGTTAAATAGTGAAATTTGAAGTCATATTTTAGGCAATAAAATATTTCAGTGCTGTTTAAGAGTATAAACTCCTTCCTGAAGCTTATTAGCTGTACTAGAGTTAAAGGTGAGCATTTAAGGTGTATAATGATTCATTTCTATCTCTTTTTCTCATAGGCTAAAATAAGAAGAAAAAGCTTTGGAGAAAATAGTTAAAGTAATACTTAAAGTAATGTTACTAGTGGTGTTTTTCTATTTGTCTTCCAACAGAGCTATTTTGAAAACAATTCTTCATGTTGACTAATTTTGTTATCTACTTATAATACCACCTAATTCTGATGAGAAATTGAGGTATTAAGGAGGGCTGAATAAAATAGGAGACTCTTAATATGTAGTTCTGATTATGTCTCTGTACATGTTAAGTTAGAAATGCATATTTTGCCTAACAATAATGACACTGCTGTCATTCATGAATTCATCCTCCTGGGTTTCCTATGTAGTCAAGAGATGGAAATTCTCCTTTTTGTTTTGTTCTCCATCATCTACATCTTGACTTTGTTGGGCAACAGTGCTATTATCTGTGCTGTATGGTGGAACCAGCAACTCCACACTCCTATGTATACTTTATTGTCCAACTTCTCTTTCCTGGAGATCTGCTACATCAATTCCAATGTGCCCAACATGTTGTTCAACTTCCTATCCAAGACCAAGACCATCTCCTATAATGGCTGCATCTTACAGTTCTACATCTTCCTCTCTCTTTGTGCCACAGAACTTTTCTTCCTGGCCCTCATGGCATTTGATAGGTATGTTGCCATCTGCCATCCACTGCATTACCTTACCATAATGACCAGGAAAATCTACGGAATCCTTGTGTCTGCTTGCTGGGTGGGTGGGTTCCTCTGGTTGGTGACCCCAGCCACCCTTATCTCCCAAGTTCCGTTTTGTGGTTCAAATGTCATTGATCACTACCTCTGTGATCTTGGGGCAATGTTGGCCATATCATGTGTACCTGTCCCTAAGACAATGCTGACTTGTAGCATTTTCAGTGCTGTAATAACATTTATCACTTTGTTCTACATCCTTGTGTCCTACATACTGGTCCTTCGAGCTGTGGTTCAGGTTCCCAAAAGTTCAAGTAGGAAAAAAGCCTTCTCCACATGTGCTTCCCACCTGATAGTTGTGTTCCTATTTTATGGCTCAATTATGGTGATGTATGTAAGCCCAGGGGCAGCCAATCAGCCTGGTATGCAGAAGTTCTTGACAATGTTCTATTCAATTGCAACTCCACTTTTAAATCCTCTGATCTACAGCCTCAGGAATAAGGAGATGAAGATTGCCCTCAGGAAAATTATGTGTAAAGTTTAGAAATAATTTCTGAATGGGAGATGGTATGGTGAGATGAAATTCCTTTTGATTCCTGTTGTATAGAATCTAGAAAAATTATACTTAAAAGCAAGAAAATGTACTAGATTTAGAATAAATAAGTCCACATGAGAATTCTTAAAATTCAAAGCTTCTCTCGATTCCATATTGATTAACTATGGGTAAGTTACTTAAATTGTTATTTGTCTGCTTTCCCAGTTTTAATTGGAGATGATCTTAGTAATCAGGTCTGCATCATAGAGTGTTTAGAAATAAATGAGTTAATATATGGAAGCCTTTAAAATAGTGCCTGGCACTCAATATATATTATATAATGTAATTGATATACTATTATCAATTATATCAAAATTTATTATCATTAGCTATTGTTGCCAATTTATGACCTTCAGCAATTTCTTTTTTATAAACTTTTTTTTCCAATTTATTTATTTTCAGAAAAACAGTATTCATTATTTTTTCACCACACCCAGTGCTCCATGCAAGCCGTGCCCTCTATAATACCCACCACCAGGTTCCCCCAACCTCCCACCCCCCCGCCACTTCAAACCCCTCAGACTGTTTTTCAGGGTCCATAGTCTCTCATGGTTCACCTCCCCTTCCAATTTACCCAAATTCCCTACTCCTCTCTAACGCCCCTTGTCCTCCATGCTATTGGTTATGCTCCACAAATGAGTGAAACCATATGATAATTGACTCTCTCTGCTTGACTTATTTCACTCAGCATAATCTCTTCCAGTCCCGTCCATGTTGCTACAAAAGATGGATATTTATCCTTTCTGATGGAGGCATAATACTCCATAGTGTATATGGACCACATCTTCCTTATCCATTCATCCGTTGAAGGGCATCTTGGTTCTTTCCATAGTTTGGCGACTGTGGCCATTGCTGCTATAAACATTGGGGTACAGATGGCCCTTCTTTTCACGACATCTGTATCTTTGGGGTAAATACCCAGGAGTGCAATTGCAGGGTCGTAGGGAAGCTCTATTTTTAATTTCTTGAGGAATCTCCACACTGTTCTCCAACGTGCCTGCACCAACTTGCATTCCCACCAACAGTGTAAGAGGGTTCCCCTTTCTCCACATCCTCTCCAACACATGTTGTTTCCTGTTTTGTTAATTTTGGCCATTCTAACTGGTGTAAGGTGATTTCTCAATGTGGTTTTAATTTGAATCTCCCTGAGGGCTAATGATGATGAGCATTTTTTCATGTTTCTGATAGCCATTTGTATGTCTTGATTGGAGAAGTGTCTGTTCATATCTTCTGCCCATTTTTTGATGTGTTTGCCTGTTTCGTGTGGGTTGAGTTTGAGGAGTTCATTATAGATCCTGGATATCAACCTTTTGTCTGTACTGTCATTTGCAAATATCTTCTCCCATTCCGTGGGTTGCCTCTTTGTTTTTTTGACTGTTTCCTTTGCTGTGCAGAAGCTTTTGATTTTGATGAAGTCCCAGAAGTTTATTTTCGCTTTTGTTTCCTTTGCCTTTGGAGACGTATCTTGAAAGAAGTTGCTGTGGCTGATATCAAAGAGATTACTGCCTATGTTCTCCTCTAAGATTCTGATAGATTCCTGTCTCACGTTGAGGTCTTTTATCCATTTTGAGTTGATCTTTGTGTACGGTGTAAGAGAATGGTCGGTTTCATTCTTCTACATATAGCTGTCCAGTTTTCCCAGCACCATTTATTGAAGAGACTGTCTTTTTTCCACTGTATATTTTTTCTTGTTTTGTCGAAGATTAATTGACCATAGAGTTGAGGGTCCATATCAGGGCTCTCTACTCTGTTCCACTGGTCTATGTGTCTGTTTTTATGCCAGTACCATGCTGTCTTGGTGATCACAGCTTTGTAATAAAGCTTGAAATCAGGTAACGTGATGCCGCCAGCTTTATTTTTGTTTTTCAACATTTCCTTAGCGATTCGGGGTCTCTTCTGATTCTATACAAATTTTAGGATTATTTGCTCCAGCTCTTTGAAGAATGCCGGTGGAATTTTGATCGGAATGGCATTAAAAGTATAGATTGCTCTAGGCAGTATAGACATTTTAACAATGTTTATTCTTCTGATCCAAGAGCATGGAATGGTCTTCCATCTTTTTGTGTCTTCTTCAATTTCTTTCATGAGTGATCTATAGTTCCTCAAGTATAGATCCTTTACCTCTTTAGTTAGGTTTATTCCCAGGTATCTTATGGTTCTTGGTGCTATAGTAAATGGAATCAATTCTCTAATTTCCCTTTCTGTATTTTCATTGTTAGTGTATAAGAAAGCCACTGATTTCTGCACATTGACTTTGTATCCTGCCATGCTGCTGAATTGCTGTATGAGTTCTAGTAGTTTGGGGGTGGAGTCTTTTGGGTTTTCCATATAAAGAATCATGTCATCTGCGAAGAGAGAGAGTTTGACTTCTTCATTACCAATTTGGATACCTTTTATTTCTCTCTGTTGTCTGATTGCTGCTGCTAGGACTTCTAATACTATGTTGAACAAGAGTGGTGAGAGTGGGCATCCTTGTCTTGTTCCTGATCTCAATGGGAAGGCTGAAAGCTTTTTCCCATTGAGGATGATATTTGCTGTGGGTCTTTCATAGATAGATTTGATGAGGTTCAGGAATGTTCCCTCTGTCCCTATACTTTGAAGCGTTTTAATCAGGAACGGATGCTGGATTTTGTCAAATGCTTTTTCTGCATCAATTGAGAGGACCATGTGGTTCTTCTCTCTTCTCATATTAATTTGTTGTATCACATTGATTGATTTGCGAATGTTGAACCATCCTTGTAGCCCAGGGATGAATCCCACCTGATCATGGTGGATAATCTTTTTAATGTGCTGTTGGATCCTGTTGGCTAGGATCTTGTTGAGAATCTTAGCATCCATATTCATCAGTGATATTGGTCTGAAATTCTCCTTTTTGGTAGGGTCCTTGCCTGGTTTGGGGATCAGGGTAATGCTGGCTTCATAGAAAGAGTCTGGAAGTTTTCCTTCTGCTTCAATTTTTTGAAACAGTTTCAGGAGAATAGGTGTTATTTCTTCTTTGAAGGTTTGGTAGAATTCCCCAGGGAATCCATCAGGTCCTGGGCTCTTGTTTTTTGGGAGGTTTTTGATCACTGCTTCAATCTCGTTATTAGATATCGGTCTATTCAGGTTGTCGATTTCTTCCTGGTTCAATGTTGGTAGTTTATATTTTTCCAGGAATGCATCCATTTCATCTAGGTTGCTAAGCTTATTGGCATATAACTGTTTGTAATAACTTCTGATGATTGTTTCTAGTTCCTTGGCGTTAGTTGTGATCTCTCCCTTTTCATTCATAATTTTATGAATTTGGGATTTCTCTCTTTTCTTTTGGATTAGTGTAGCCAGTGGCTTATCGATCTTATTGATTCTTTCAAAAAACCAGCTTTTTTATAAACTTTTAAATGATCTTCCATTATATTTATTTAAAGGAAGAAAGGGCCTCTTTTTAAGTAAAAAGTGTTTTGATTCTTGAAAGAAGTCTATGTAGCTGCAAATCAAAACAAGAATTATATCTGCCCTATCCATCTATGTTTACTTGTATCATGAAAATGATAACAATGCTTTGTTAGATAAAGATTGACAAGGACTGTGTTCTGATTCCACCTCAGCAAATCAAAACTTTCATTCCCAGTTTTTAAAAAGGACATTTGGGGGTTTTTTGATGTGGATCAATAAGCAGTCATATATAAAAGTATTTATAAAATGCAAAGTACAATCAAAAGATGAAAGTGGTTCAAATATACATCAACAGTGAACAGATCAACAAAATGTGATGTATACATACAATGTAATCAACAAAGTATGATGTATACATACAATGTAATACATACAATGTAATTACCCAGTCTTACTAGAATGGAAATTCTGAAACATGGATGAGCCAGCTTGTCACAAAACCACAAATACTGTATCATTGCAATTTTTTAAAAAAATTTTTATTTTTTTTTCAATTTATTTATTTTCAGAAAAACATTATTCATTATTTTTTCACCACACCCAGTGCTCCATGCAAGCCGTGCCCTCTATAATACCCACCACCTGGTACCCCAACCTCCCACCCTCCCGCCAGTTAAAACCCCTCAGATTGTTTTTCAGAGTCCATAGTCTCTCATGGTTCACCTCCCCTTCCAATTTACCCAAATTCCCTACTCCTCTCTAATGCCCCTTGTCCTCCATGATATTTGTTATGCTCCACAAATAAGTGAAACCATATGATAATTGACTCTCTCTGCTTGACTTATTTCACTCAGCATAATCTCTTCCAGTCATTGCAATTTTGTAAAGTTCCTAGAATCCTCTAATTCACAGAGACAGAAAGCAGAATGGTGACTGCCAGGGGGACATTACCAGTCAATGGATACACATTGTCTGTCTGGGAGGATGAAGGTGTTCTGGAGATGGATGGTGGTAATGATGGCTCAACAATGTCAATGTACTTAATGCCACAGAACTGTACACTTACAAAATTGTTAAGATTTGTTAAATGTCGTTTTATGTGTATCTTACCATAATTAAAACTAGTTTTCAAATATAAAGCACATTACCAATGTCGGTTGTTTTTTATTTGGATTGTTATCATGTTAACATTTCCAGGAACCCTTGCTGCTGCAGTCTTGTCTCCGTGTGTGTTTTCTTTTCCTCTGTGATATTGTTGTTATAGCTTTTCCTCAGTAATTTAAACTACAGATGGGGTAGGATCTTTCCCTTCAAGTCACGAATACTTCACTCCTCAACTGCAGCAGTGCTCTGTCTTCCCAGGTGTCCCTTTGCTTTGCTCTTTGAGGACACACAAAGTGGTCTCAAGGAGGAAGCCACTCCCCTTCCTCCAAAGGCTGACTGCCACCTCAGGGAATTTCTTCCACCCTAGTGCACATGATTGTTAGAAATTGCACTATCATTATGGATAAAATTAAAGAGAGGAAAAATTTTTGTTCTGGGATGTAAGATTAAGATCCTCTGAGATATGCAAACTCTTGGCACATGAAAAAATTTTTTCTGAGGCTGCCTGGTGTTGTCCACTTTTTAGGTATCACAGAAGAGCCTCTCCTGTTCTATTTTTAACAATAATCAATATAAAGTTATTAACCAGATATTTTGTATTAAGATTTTATTCTAAGTTTTGAAAGCTGGGCTGAATTTTATACTTACAGCACATCTCAGTTTGGACCAGTCACATTTTGAGTGTCAGTAGCCACAGGTAACTAGTGGTTACCATAACAGACAGTGCAGCTCTATGGCTTCTTATGTCCTTCTTGGTAATGAGAGTGAGATGGCTCTTCTTCTAAAGGGAGATTAAAATTTTTAAAATTTATTTTATTTTATTATTTTTTATGGAGATTGAACTTTATTTATTTTTTTCCCAATTTATTTATTTTCAGAAACACTATTCATTATTTTTTCACCACACCCAGTGCTCCATGCAAGCTGTGCCCTCTATAATACCCACCACCTGGTACCCCAACCTCCCACCCCCCCGCCACTTCAAACCCCTCAGACTGTTTTTCAGAGTCCATAGTCTCTCATGGTTCACCTCCCCTTCCAATTTACCCAAATTCCCTACTCCTCTCTAACGCCCCTTGTCCTCCATGCCAATTATCATATGGTTTCACTCATTTGTGGAGCATAACCAATAGCATGGAGATTGAACTTTAAAACAGCTTTTAGAGAGGAGGGAGCATTAAAAATCTGGAAGCAACAAAAGAGACAAGGAAGACTCTCTTTTTATTATCAGTGGAGACAGAACAGGGCCATTTTGGGAAAAGGAGTGGAGCGTATTTTTTACTGATGCTTTCCATCCACAGCAGCTGGTATAGAAAGGTTGATGGAGAGGGAGTGGAAGGTAAATTTACTAGGAGACAGCAGAGCTTTGGTATTCCTCTCTAATCTTGTTGAAGGTGGTGCACAGGCCAGAGGATATGTGGTCTTAAACATGGAACTCTGGGGCCTGCAAAAGCTTCTTCTTCTTCTTCTTCTTCTTCTTCTTCTTCTTCTTCTTCTTTTTAATATTTCACAAAGCAGGAAAGAGTATTCCGTAGAAGAGTGATAGGCTCTTCAACAAATGGTGTCGGGAAAACTGGACAGTCATATGTAGAAGAATGAAACTGGACCATTTCCTTATACTACACACAAAAATAGACTCAAAATGGGTGAAAGACCTCAATGTGAGACAGGAATCCATCACAGTCCTAGAGGGGAACTCTGGCAGCAACTTCTTTGACCTCAACCACAGCAACTTCTTGCTAGACATGTCTGCAAAGGCAAGAGAAACAAAGGCAAAAATGAACTCTTGGGACTTTAAGATAAAAAGCTTCTGCACAGTACAGGAAAGGAGTAGTCAACAAAACCAAAAGACTAGTGACAGAATGGGAGAAGATATTTGCTAATGACCTATCAGATAAAGGGCTAGTATCCCAAATCTATAAAGAACTTATCAAACTCAACACCCAAAGAACAAATAATCCAATAAAGAAATGGGCAGAAGACATGAACAGACATTTCTGCAAAGAAGACAACCAAATGGCCAACAAATACACGAAAAAGTGCTCCACATCACTTGCCATTGGGGAAATACAAATCAAAACCACAATGAGATACCACCTCACACCAGTCAGAATGGCTAAAATGTTTAAAACAGATGTTTGCAAGGATGTAGGGAAAGAGGAACCCTCCTATAAGAGTTTAAACTCTAGTCATGTTCCAAGCAGCATACTTGGTATTGATGATATAGAGATGCTAGGATCCTTGTTCCTGAGGAATTCTTGACTTATATGGGCACAGATCTATTAATGATAAAAAAAAAGAGAGGAATGCAGAGGGGGCAAGAGGAGCAAAGAAGATTGTTGGACTAAGTATGGGTTAAGGTTAAGGAGGGGTTCACAGAAAAGCTGATAAGTCAGCTGAGTCTTGAGTACAAGTTGGAAGTTTTCTAGATAGAAGGAAGGGGGAGGGTGTATGGTGACATTACAAATGGAAGGAGTAGCATATACAATATGTATGACTGAGTGTAGAGTGAATGGGAGGGGAAGTTCTGAAAGGAGACGTACTTAGGGAGGCAGGAACTTAGAGACACTAACGAGGTGAACTTGATTCTGTAGGGGAGAAGGGAATATTTAAGGAGTGAAAACAAGGAAATTACATGATCATATTTGCATTTTTGAAAAATTTGGCCTCTATTTTTTTTCAATTCTATTTATTTATTTATTTATATTTTCGATTTATTTATTTTCAGAAAAACATTATTCATTATTTTTTCACCACACCCAGTGCTCCATGCAAGCCGTGCCCTCTATAATACCCACCACCTGGTACCCCAACCTTCCACCCCCCCCGCCACTTCAAAACCCTCAGATTGTTTTTCAGAGTCCATAGTCTCTCATGGTTCACCTCCCCTTCCAATTCACCCAAATTCCCTACTCCTCTCTAACGCCCCTTGTCCTCCATGCTATTTGTTATGCTCCACAAATAAGTGAAACCATATGATAATTGACTCTCTCTGCTTGACTTATTTCACTCAAATCTATCTATGAAAGACCCACAGCAAATATCATCCTCAATGGGAAAAAGCTTTCAGCCTTCCCATTGAGATCAGGAACAAGACAAGGATGCCCACTCTCACCACTCTTGTTCAACATAGTATTAGAAGTCCTAGCAACAGCAATCAGACAACAAAGGGAAATTAAAGGTATCCAAATTGGCAATGAAGAAGTCAAACTCTCTCTCTTCGCAGATGACATGATTCTATATATGGAAAACCCAAAAGACTCCACCCCCAAACTACTAGAACTCATACAGCAATTCAGCAGCGTGGCAGGATACAAAGTCAATGTGCAGAAATCAGTGGCTTTCTTATACACTAACAATGAAAATACAGAAAGGGAAATTAGAGAATCGATTCCATTTACTATAGCACCAAGAACCATAAGATACCTGGGAATAAACCTAACTAAAGAGGTAAAGGATCTGTACTTGAGGAACTACAGAACACTCATGAAAGAAATTGAAGAAGACACAAAAAGATGGAAGACCATTCCATGCTCTTGGATCGGAAGAATAAACATTGTTAAAATGTCTATACTGCCTAGAGCAATCTATACTTTTAATGCCATTCCGATCAAAATTCCACCGGTATTCTTCAAAGAGCTGGAGCAAATAATCTACAAATTTGTATGGAATCAGAAGAGACCCCGAATCGCTAAGGAAATGTTGAAAAACAAAAATAAAGCTGGCGGCATCACGTTACCTGATTTCAAGCTTTATTACAAAGCTGTGATCACCAAGACAGCATGGTACTGGCATAAAAACAGACACATAGACCAGTGGAACAGAGTAGAGAGCCCAGATATGGACCCTCAACTCTATGGGCAATTAATCTTTGACAAAACAGGAAAAAATATACAGTGGAAAAAAGACAGTCTCTTCAATAAATGGTGCTGGGAAAAATTGGCCTCTTTATTTAGATTCTGTGTCATGCAGTGCCATAGGATAGCTCCTTCTTTCATCAAGTGTAGGTGATCCAATTAATTTTAAGAAGAAGATGAATTCAGATTAATGGTATTGACTCAATCTTTTTTTTATGATATTTTTTAAAATTTATTTTCAGCATAACAGTATTCATTGTTTTTATTTAAATTTATTTTTAATTTATTTTCAGCATAACAGTATTCATTATTATTTTTTTCATTAAAATTTTTTATTATTTTTTTATTTTTTAAATTTAAATTTTTTTAAAATTTTCTTTCAATTTATTTATTTTCAGAAAAACAGTATTCATTATTTTTTCAACACACCCAGTGCTCCATGCAATCCATGCCCTCTATCATACCCACCACCTGGTATGCCAACCTCCCACCTCCCGCCCCTTCAAAACCCTCAGATTGTTTTTCAGAGTCCACAGTCTCTCATGGTTCACCCCTCCTTCCAATTTCCCCCAACTCCCTTCTCCTCTCTAACTCCCCATGTCCTCCATGCTATTTGTTATGCTCCACAAATAAGTGAAACCATATGATAATTGACTTTCTCTGCTTGACTTATTTCAGTCAGTATAATCTCTTCCAGTCCCGTCGATGTTTCTACAAAAGTTGGGTATTCATCCTTTCTGATGGAGGCATAACACTCCATAGTGTATATGGACCACATCTTCCTTATCCATTTGTCCGTTGAATGGCATCTTGGTTCTTTCCACAGTTTGGCGACCATGACTATTGCTGCTATAAACATTGGGGTACAGATGGCCCTTCTTTTCACTACATCTGTATCTTTGGGGTAAATACCCAGTAGTGCAATGGCAGGGTCATAGGGAAGCTCTATTTTTAATTTCTTGAGGAATCTCCACACTGTTCTCCAAAGAGGCTGCACCAACTTGCATTCCCACCAACAGTGGAAGAGGGTTCCCCTTTCTCCACATCCCCTCCAACACATGTTGTTTCCTGTCTTGCTAATTTTGCACATTCTAACTGGTGTAAGGTGATATCTCAATGTGGTTTTAATTTGAATCTCCCTGAGGGCTAGTGATGATGAACATTTTTTCATGTGTCTGATAGCCATTTGTATGTCTTCATTGGAGAAGTGTCTGTTCATATCTTCAAAAAATTGAAGCAGAAGGAAAACTTCCAGACTCTTTCTATGAAGTCAGCATTACCCTGATCCCCAAACCAGGCAAAGACCCTACAAAAAAGGATAATTTCAGGCCAATATCACTGATGAATATGGATGCTAAGATTCTCAACAAGATCCTAGCCAACAGGATACAACAGCACATTAAAAAGATTATCCACCATGACCAGGTGGGATTCATCCCTGGGCTACAAGGATGGTTCAACATTCGCAAATCAATCAATGTGATACAACAAATTAATATGAGAAGAGAGAAGAACCACATGGTCCTCTGCATCGATTGATGCAGAAAAAGCATTTGAAAAAATCCAGCATTTATTCCTGATTAAAATGCGTCAAAGTATAGGGATAGAGGGAACATTCCTGAACTTCATCAAATCTATCTATGAAAGACCCACAGCAAATATCATCCTCAATGGGAAAAAGCTTTCAGCCTTCCCATTGAGATCAGGAACAAGACAAGGATGCCCACTCTCACCACTCTTGTTCAACATAGTATTAGAAGTCCTAGCAACAGCAATCAGACAACAAAGGGAAATTAAAGGTATCCAAATTGGCAATGAAGAAGTCAAACTCTCTCTCTTCGCAGATGACATGATTCTATATATGGAAAACCCAAAAGACTCCACCCCCAAACTACTGGAACTCATACAGCAATTCAGCAATGTGGCAGGATACAAAGTCAATGTGCAGAAATCAGTGGTTTTCTTATACACTAACAATGACAATACAGAAAGGTAAATTAGAGAATCGATTCCATTTACTATAGCACCAAGAACCATAAGATACCTGGGAATAAACCTAGCCAAAGAGGTAAAGGATCTGTACTCGAGGAACTACAGAACACTCATGAAAGAAATTGAAGAAGACACAAAAAGATGGAAGACCATTCCATGCTTATGGTTCAGAAGAATAAACATTGTTAAAATGTCTATACTGCCTAGAACAATTTATACTTTTAATGCCATTCCAATAAAAATTCCACCAGTATTTTTCAAAGAGCTGGAGCAAATAATCTACAAATTTGTATGGAATCAGAAGAGACCCTGAATCTCTAAGGAAATGTTGAAAAACAAAAATAAAACTGGCAGCATCACATTACCTGATTTCAAGCTTTATTACAAAGCTGTGATCACCAAGACAGCATGGTACTGGCATAAAAACAGAAACATAGAGCAGTGAAACAGAGTAGAGAGCCCAGATATGGACCCTCAACTCTATGGGCAAATAATCTTGGACACAACAGGAAAAATATACAGTGGAAAAAAGACAGTCTCTTCAATAAATGGTGCTGTGAAAACTGGACAGCTTATGTAGAAGAATGAAACTTGGCCATTCTCTTATGCCGTACATAAAGATAAACTCAAAATGGATAAAAGAGCTCAACGTGAGACAGGTATCCATCAGAATCCTAGAGGAGAACATAGGCAGTAATCTCTTCAATATCAGCCACAGCAACTTCTTTCGAGATATGTCTTCAAAGGAAAAGGAAACAAAAGTGAAAATAAACTTTTGGGGACTTCATCAAAATCAAAAGCTTCTGCACAGCATAGGAAGCAGTCAAGAAAACAAAGAGGCAACCCATGGAATGGGAGAAGATATTTGCAAATGACAGTACAGACAAAAGGTTGATATCCAAAATCTATAAAGAATTCCTCAAACTCAACACACGCAAAACAGATAATCATATCAAAAAATGGGCAGAAGATATGAACAGACACTTCTCCAATGAAGACATTCAAATGGTTATCAGACACATAAAAAAATGTTCAGCATCACTAGCCATCAGGGAGATTCAAATTAAAACCTCATTGACTCAATCTTTTGAGAATTGTATGATTCCTCTTGAAAACAGCTCTCATCTCAGAGTCTTAAAGAGTCAAGGTGGGACCTCTGTTTTCTACTAATATTGTCAATTTAAGTTTAGTAGCTTAATATTTCATTTGGGTAACTGTTCAATTAAAATCATATTTCATTTATAATTGATCATGCCCAAATGGAAATTCTGAACCTTCATTCACCTTAGACTCCAAACAGTAGAATAATTCCTGGGCTTCAACCACATATTGGCATCTAAGAACAAATTAGAAGTAATAATGACAGTGATAGTAATAACACCTTCTCATTCACATTTCCTCAAGCCCTCTGTTTGTAGCATATTTCCATGGAGGCTTTTTGCTCTTGCATATAGAATGTATGACAAAGTCTGTTTTAAGGGTCATACTGCTCTTATGAGCCACTGAAAACTACTCTGTTAAAGAGGTTAAAAAGCCATGTGCTACAAATAGGAAACCCATAAGTCAAGCAGGGAGGGTCAATTATCATATGGTTTCACTTATTTGTGGAGCATAACAAATAGCATGGAGGACATGGGGAGATAGAGAGGAGAAGGGAGTTGGGGGAAATTGGAAGGGGAGGTGAACCATGAGAGACTATGGACTCTGAAAAACAATCTGAGGGTTTTGAAGGGGCAGGGAGTAGGAGGTTGGGGTACCAGGTGGTGGGTATGATAGAGGGCACGGCTTGCATGGAGCACTGGGTGTAGTGCAAAAATAATGAATACTGTTATGCTGAAAATAAAAAATAAATTAAAAAAGATTAGATTATGAAAATTCTTCAACAGATGTGTGATTTGTTAGATGTGTAGGAATTCTAAGGGTAATAACCTGGTTTAGTAACAGATCTATTGAGTTCTAAACAATCCTGTGTCCCTCATATGTGCTATTAAGACAGCAAGAGAGCTAGGTTGGTTCTATAATGGCTTGTGGGTAGTTAAGACAGTTCTGCAGATTTTTATTTATTGTGGTCATTAGCTTTGTGTTCTTGGAATGTAGATTTTAGGTTTGAAGGTTAGACATTGGGTCACCTTGGACTCTGAAAAACAATATGAGGGGTTTGAAGTGGCAGGGGGATGGGAGGTTGGGGTACCAGGTAGTGGGTATTATAGAGGGCACGGATTGCATGGAGCACTGGGTGTGGTGAAAAAATAATGAATACTGTTATGCTGAAAATAAATAAATTAATTAAAAAAAGAATATATTCCATGTTCTTTCCATTGACACTAACATACATCATCATAATTGAGGCATAAAATAGTGTTCTTGTATCTCTAGTTTACAGAACTAGACCAACAGCACAGTATGAAAAGCTGGTCCTTCCTGCTAAGGATAGACAGAAAAGTAACAGTGATAAAGAAATCTCTGAAAGGTCTATGAAGGGAAATGTGGCTGCATTGGCCTGACTTTAAAATGCACTCACTCTATGACTCCTATTTTTATTTCTCAGAATTTGTCTTCTATAAACATTGTTTTTAAAGTTTTTCTGTGCCATTTTAGAGTTAGAAAACTAAAGGGAATAAGCCCACAAATACATACATTTTAATATAGTCACCCGCAGATTGTTTTCTTCATACATTTGATTCAATTAGTCACATTTGTTTTTTTTTTTTCCTGGTGGGTCAAATATTAAAGGCATTTACTGCTTAGTTAAAGCCTAAATAGGAGTTCCTGATTGATAGGAAACTGTTTTTTGAATGATGATTCTGGAACTCAGTCTTGTTTTCCATCCTTGGCTTCATTATTTTCAAAAGTCAGCTTCCTAAATCAACATGCTTAATTATATCAGAGATCATCAAGTACCATGCCTGGGTGGAGGTTAAAATTTTGCAGATCAGTTTTAATTACATTCTGCTGACTAGGGAGTAGTCACATGAGCACACCTGTCTACAAGGAAGGCTTAGAAAAAATGTATCCTTGACTTGAAGAAGAGGAAATTAATTTGTCTTCATTATACAATTTGTGTCTTAACTTCTTAGTTGGCCAACATCCATTCTATTTGATCTACATGTGGAATTAAGGAGTTTGAAAAGAATGGGGATTGGTAGTTCTGTGGATATTTTAAGAATAGGCTCATTCTGGATATAGTGGACGCTTCCATTTGAACAACAGGAATGGGAGACTCTAGGTCTAACAAAGCTTGAGAGTAATGGTGCCTCTCATGTCAAAAGGTTTGTTAGCTAATAAGTAATTTATTACGTTTAGGAGACGGAACTCTGGAAGGAATAATACTGTGATAGTTTGGAATATGTATGTGTATGTGCGTTCATGTATATATATGTGTGTGTGGATTGCACATATTAGTGTTTGCACATTCATGTAGTTTTTGTGTTCAATATGATAATGACTGAAAATGAAACATGCCCTGGTCTGTATGATCACATTAATTGCCTCCTTTGCTCCTGGGGTTGAGGTCTCTGGAGACAGGCTTCAGAATCTGGAAGGAATAAGTAATGGGGTAGGGAGAGATTTGTTTCTTGTTCTATTCTCTGAGTACAACCTGAAAGGGGTCTTTGTAGAGAAAGGAACCAAAAAGTATTCTACCAAGGAGCTGGCATCTCTGACTCCCAGGCTGCATTGGGATAAGTAGGACTGGGCACATGGAACAATGACTTCTTTCCCATGTCTCAGTGTCCATTTTGTTTTATATATTGATATGAAAAAGGAGCAAAAAAATTTCCTGAATATTTTCCTTTACAAATACCATTTCTATTATATAAACCATATTAGAAATGGGATTAGGGAAATGTTTTTGTCAAATTATCATCTTGTCTTTGCAGGTCATATTAAAAAAAAAACTGTGTACTTAGGTGATACGAAAATGGGAACATTTTTCTTTAACACTTTGGCAATAATTTAGATGACTCTCTTGTTTACTGTTCTCTTTCACGAAGGTAACAACATAGCGAATCAACACCCATTGTGTGTGGCTTATAGGAGGGGAAAACTTTGTAAGTGGAAGCTAATTTAGTTAATATAATAATAATAATATATAGAATAATAGAAATATAATAGTCAAGGATAAACAGAAGAGAGTTGAAGAGTATGACTGTGGCAAATGGAATGCGTGGGCTCTCTTTTCTGTGTCTTCTTGGCTCCTTGTGCAGCATTTAATTGCCTCTGCTGATTTTAAAGACCATGAGTTTATGTTTCTACCACTGCATATCTCTTGACTCCATTCCCGGTATCTCTTTGCTTCTACATTACCCTAGGTTAGACTCTTCATTCTTTTTCCTTGGGCTGCCAAAATAGGTTTCTAATAGTTTCCTGCTAAATTCATTACCCTTTAATTGAGAAATTGTCTTGCAATGTAGTGTCCATAAACCTTTGATCTTTTTTTTTTTTTTCCCAGGGGAAGTTCATCCTTTTTTTTTTTTTAAATTAATTTTTTCCCCAATTTATTTATTTTCAGAAAAACAGTATTCATTATTTTTTCACCACACCCAGTGCTCCATGCAAGCTGTGCCCTCTATAATACCCACCACCTGGTACCCCAACCTCCCACCCCCCCGCCACTTCAAACCCCTCAGATTGTTTTTCAGAGTCCATAGTCTCTCATGGTTCATCTCCCCTTCCAATTTACCCAAAAGCACATACCCTCCCCAATGTCCATAACCCTACCCCCCTTCTCCCAACCCCCCTCCCCCCAGCAACCCACAGTTTGTTTCCTGAGATTAAGAGTCACTTATGGTTTGTCTCCCTCCCTACGAGACTAGCTCCAGTTGTTTTCCACTGACTAGTAAATTAAGCCTGAACTAGACTGGCAGTCTGCCACACGGCCCATCTTTAAAAATTTTTATTTCACCATTCCTCTACAGGTACTCTCATTTCCACTTTTTTGAACTTGGCTCTAAACATAACATTTGTATCCAGATCTTTTCACATTATTATTATGTGCTATTAAGTTCTGCCTTCATCGCTGCCCTTTTGCTAAGGTCCATCTCTCTTTTCAAAAGCCTTTCCTTATTTTTTTCCAACTAATGTAATCATATATTATATGACAAGAAAATAGTTTGTTTTGATTTGTCATATGCTTTTGTTACTGTGTCAGTGGAAGCACCATGATGTACATGGAGGGATGCTAACATCACTCCACGCTCTGTATCAGCTCTCCATGAAGTTGCCACAAATAAGCATACAATCTAAATAAAAACAGTTTCATTTCTATGCAAATGAGGTTCCAAGGTAAATCTCCTTAGCTCTCTTCCAATCAGATTTAAGCTCCTAAATTCCCTTTATGTAGAAATTCTAGGGCCACGAATGTGTTGTTTGAAGTTGCTTTGAACAAAATATATTTGACATAAGCTCCAAAGAACAGGTACTCTACATTTTTATCATCTTTTTCCTGTCTCCTGAAGAGTGCCTGACAATAATATGTGCAAAATAAACATTTACTGAGTAAATAAGGAGGAAAGAGATGAAGAGGAAAAAACAACTCATGCTTCTGAAGGAAGGATAGTAATATCACAAGCCTGAATTGAGGAAAATAAACATTTATCACTTTATCAGGAAGAAGCAAAATATTGTAAATATTTCTGTGGTTTTTACTGTCTCTATCACTTCTACAGGTCAGACCAATGAGGACCTTGGAGATGACTAATATCTCTGGGTCTGTGACTGAGTTCGTCCTCTTAGGATTTCCCTGTCGCAGAGACATCCAGGTCCTCCTCTTTGTCATCTTCTCCCTCATCTACCTTCTGACTCTCATGGGGAACACATCCATCATCTGTGCCGTATGGTCAAGTCGGAAACTCCACACACCCATGTACATCCTCCTGGCCAACTTCTCTTTCCTGGAGATCTGCTATGTCAGTTCTGATGTGCCCAAAATGTTGGCCAACATCATCTCCCAGACCAAGAGCATCTCCTATGCTGGCTGCCTGCTCCAGTTCTACTTCTTCTTCTCCATGTGTGCTGCTGAAGGTTTATTTCTGTCAGTGATGTCTTTTGATCGATTTCTTGCCATTTGTAGACCTTTGCATTATCCCACCATAATGACCCACCGCCTGTGTGCTTGGTTAGTGGTCTTCTGCAGGGCAGGGGGCTTTCTCTGGTTACTAACTCCTTTGACTCTAATATCTCAGGTGCCGTTCTGTGGTCCAAACACCATTGACCATTTTCTTTGTGATCTTGCCCCTTTGCTGGCATTGTCCTGTTCTTCAGTATCTGGAATTACTTTGATCTGTGGTATCATTAGCTCTCTCATCATCTTTCTCACTTTCCTATATATCCTTGGCACTTACTTTTGTGTCCTGAGTGTGGTGCTGCAGGTACCCCCAGGCTCAGGAAGGCATAAGGCTTTCTCTACTTGTGCCTCCCACCTTGCTGTGGTGTGTCTGTTTTATGGGTCAGTCATGGTGATGTATGTTAGTCCAGGTTCTGGCGACTATGCTGGGATGCAGAAATTTGTGACCTTGTTCTATGCTTTGGCAACTCCATTCTTTAATCCCCTGATTTACAACTTCCGGAACAAAGATATGAAGGAGGCACTGAAGAAAATTCTGAATCTGTTATTGTGGGAAATCTCTAAAGGATTCAAAAGTTGAATTTCCTGTACTGTATTACCAATATTTTAGGAGGATGGAACATAACAAAGCAAATGAGATTATGCTTTTTCCCTTCTTTTTATTTTGATGTATTGGGAAGATGATTTTTACAAATTCATCACATGATTTAAATCTTAGGAAGTTGCTGCTGTTGCATTCCAGATATGGCTGTACCTTAGATAAACTTTATTTTGAAATAAAACTTAATAAGATTTTCATGTATTTCTCTATGACTCAGTTTCTAGTTTCTCTTTTGGTTTTCATTACATACTTGATGTATTTCAACATTTTAAAATTCTGCTTTCATCAGAGCTAGTTTTTTTTAAAGAACATAGCAAACGTTGAATGTGTTGCAAAAATATGCGTAATTAACTGATAATCTCACATAGTTAACCAGATTTTTTTCTTATCAACGTACAATGTACTATTTGCCCCAGGGGTACAGGTCTGTGAATCATCAGGCTTTCATATTTCACAGCACTCACCATAGCACATACCCTTCCCAATGTCCATAACCCAGCTACCCTATCCCACCCTATCCCCCTGCACCTTCCAGCAATCCTCAGTTTGTTTTGTGAGATTAAGAGTCTCTCATGGTTTGTTTCCCTCCCGATCCCATCTTGTTTCATTTTGTCCTTCTCTACCCTCCAACCTCCCTCGCCCTGCCTCTAAAATTCCTCATATCAGAGAGACCCTATGATAATCGTCTTTCTCTGATTGACTTATTTCACTCAGCATAATACCCCCAGTTACATCCACATTATTGCAAATGACAAGATTTCATTTCCTTCAATGGCTGCATAATATTCTATTTATACATATACCATATCTTCTTTATCCATTTATCTATTTTTGGACATCTAGGTTCTTTCCATAGTTTGGCTATTGTGGACATTGCTGCTATAAACATTCAGGTGTATGTGCCACTTCAGATCATTACATTTGTATCTTTAGGGTAAATACCCAGTGGTGCGATTGCTGGGTCATAGGGTAGCTCTATTTTCAACTTTTTGAGGAACCTCCATATCATTTTCCAGAGTTTAGCCAGATTTTAAAAAAAACTTTCAGCATCAGGGATAATTTTAAAGTACTGCTTTGGTAGATTCCATAATTCCAAGTATAGTTTTAGATACCAACTAGGGCACTTAGTAAGGTTGTATTGACTTGATTGACTCTCATGTTTTGCCAATGCTTTCACTTTAGGAGGTAGTTCTAATCCTCCATATGCAGACACATGGAAGTTAGTTAATATTCCATGTAAGCCAAAGAACTATAGACTTTGTGAGATCACTACCACTACTATCCAGGTCTAAGGTTCACTTACTTTTATCATTCTCTGTAAAATTCTGGATAACTATTACCCAGAGGTAATTTTTATTCTCTAATTTCTTATTTTCTGGATTTGGCATTTAACTTAAAATATTGCACCTCATACGGAAACCTTGGGCTAAAACTTTCTCCTTGGATAATGCCAATACTGGCTTTACTTCAATCTTAGTCAAATATCTGCAGCTTCCTGCTGGAAATATTTTCATGAAAATCTGCTTCAGATTCAAATGTCTGATCCTAAAGTTGATAACCTCCTTTTAAATTAGCTCTACTTGTACTTATTTACCAATGGCTCTACTGATCTACAACCTGAAACTAAAATCTTAACATTTATAATTCCTCACCTTCTCATACCCAATCCTAATGTCATTAAATTCTGTGGCATCTTCCCTGTCATCCTTTGTCATTTTCACTGATCATTTTTGTCCAGGTCCTAGCACAATACTTATAAATGCATAATGTAAACTTCCTTTCTACCAGTCCCCATACTTATCTCCTCTCTGCTTACACAAATTTTGGGGATAAATCCTAACATCTTTTGTTGTTTTGTTTTGTTTGGTGGATACATGTCATTATAAATTTGTTCAAACTCATAGAATATACAACACCAAGAGTGAACCCTAATGTAAACTAAGGACTCTGGGTGATCATTATGTGTCAAAGTAGATTCATTAATTATAACAAATGTACCACTCTGGTGGGGGATGTTGATAATGAGGGAAGTAATGCATGTGTGGAGTTTTAAGGGGCATATGAGAAAGCACTGTGAACCTAAAACAACTACTCTAAAAAACAAAGTTTCAAACAAATATGTATACACACACACATACATATTTATATTTATATACTACTCTGTGTTGGATCTGTGCTTATAGATCCTCATTCTTATTTTTGTTACTTGTGGTTACAAGATGGATGTTAAACATCTAGGCATTCCCCATGCCAGTTTGGAGGAAATTCAAACTGCTATTTTGAGTTCCAGGAAAGCAAAAGCCTCCTCAGAAACCCCCATTTTGTGTCTCATTGACCAGAACTATGTCACATGAACAAACTAGCTGCAAGGAAGCTGAAGAAGTGAGGGTTCGTAGGTGGACTGATTGCTCCTCTGAACAAATCAGGTTTCTTGTGCTAAGGAAAAGGTGAATACAATTTGTCTGGGCAATTGCAGTCCCTGCCATAAGAGGGATCTGGAGAGTTTCTCTAATTACTTTAGACTTAATGAAACTCAACAACAGAAAACATTGACCTTTGACAAGTATGAAAAAGCTAAGGAAAAAAAGCATTCAGACTTTCCAGAAACTACTACATTTATAAATCTGGCTGGAGGCAAGTAAGACAGAACTTTGTTGACTAAGCATGTGAAATCAATTTTTTGTTGATTATGTTTAGTGATATTTTTGTAAACAATTGGTACAACTAAATTTGAAAAATAATGAGCTTTTCTGGTGATGGTCATAATAATATTGAGCAAAAAACATTTGACCATAAAAGGGCCCTTATAAGTTCAATGGTGAGGAAAAAACATTTGATGAGAAAAGACGAAAGAGAAAAATTGTTTCGAGTCCTAGTTTTCTGTGAACACAGTCTTCCAAATGGCATTGCTAACTAATTTAACCATCTTCCTTTAAGAAATATGAATACCCAACTTTTGTAGCAACATGGACAGGACTGGAAGAGATTATGCAGAGTGAAATAAGTCAAGCAGAGAAAGTCAATTAACATATGGTTTCACTTATTTGTGGAGCATAACAAATAGCATGGACGACAAGGGGAGATGGAGAGGAGAAGGGAGTTGAGGGAAGTTGGAAGGGGAGATGAACCATGAGAGTCTATGGACTCTGAAAAACAATCTGAGGGTTTCGAAAAGGCAGGGGGTGGGAGGTTTGGGGAACCAGGAGGTGGGTATTGGAGAGGGCATGGATTGCATGGAGCACTGGGTGTGGTGCAAAAATAATGAATACTGTTACACTGAAAAAATAAAAAATTAAAAAAAAAACTATTCACCCCATAAAATAATAATTAAAAAATAAAAATAAACCTATTCACCCCAAATAAAATAAAATAAAATTTAAGCACTGTTTATAAACATAAAAAAGAAATACATAAATAATAGTTTTTAGTCTATTGATTAGAAAGGAGTCAGTTGAATCACAGAGACCACAGATACTCTCAGCCTATTTAGAAGCAATGAATCACCACACCAGTCATTCATTTTGAGCCTTCATGAAATATGTTCCTAGAAATGAAATGAATAGGATAGGATAGAAATGCATTATTTGTGGTAAGGGTGGTATTGTTTTAAGACACTTCTGTTTCAGTTGGATATGAATGTGTGTACAGGGCACAGCATCAGATGAATTTATTTCTGAGGGCTGTGGTCAAAAAAGTTTGAAAAACCATTGTCTTAGTAGTTTAAGAACACCTAAAAGCAGCCATTAGCATAGGTCACCAAAAAGAAAAGCTGGCCATGAAAACAGGACAAGAAAATGAAAAAAGAACCCAAGAAAACTAGTGGAATAAGGAGCCTTCAGATCTGTGGAATGCACAGAAAACAGAAATAGGAATAAGAGATGGCTTTAAAAAGAGTGGCAAATCTTTATCCTGTTATAATGATCTTCATGCATGGTGACTTAAAGAAGACAAGACACTTGAGAACAAGAAACAAAAACCAAGTGGCACCAAAGAAAGGAACAATACCAATGTGAAAGGACTTCTGAAAAGTCTGAAGACTGTGATTTGAGCAGCCACCTATGTGAGGTGCCACCCTAGAGAGAAAGGATCAGGAGTTAGACAAGATTATGCTAGCAAAATTGCATGTTATTTGTCATGTCCAAATTCTTTAGTTTGTATGTAATTCAAGGTTTCTCTCAACTTGTCTTCAAACTGGAACCTTATTAAATATATGTTCCATTATTCCTGTTTCCTGTTGACTCACTTTCCCTAATTAATGTAGTACAATTTTATTTTTATAGTCTGAGCTTAAAATTGTTTTACTAATATCTTGCTTATTTTTAGGCACCAGTCATGCTGCCCTTGAAACTTTTCTTGTCCAGAATAGCTCATCATAATATTATTTTCCAAATTCATAGCATTTTTGAGGTTTGCCAGATATTTATTATAATCGGACGGCCTTTTAAATATCGGTTCTGGCATCATTTGTCTTATTTATTTTTTTAGTTTCCTACCAGCTATACTGTAAGTTTCCTGAAGGCAGAGAATAGAAGTTATACTACCTTTTCACTGTTCCAGAATGGCTTCTTCTGTAGTAGGAACTCAAATAATTGTTTATTTCATTAACAAGTCCACTCAACAAATGTTTATTGAGTTCCTCCTCTGTGATAGGCATTTCTCTGGGCATTGAGAGTATAGTAATGATATCTAGCTCTCATAAAGCTCGTATTCTAGTAAGAGGAGCCAGAAATAAAGATATAAAGCAAGAAATATATAGAATACAATTTTTTCTTTTAATTAATTTATTTCAGTAATCTTTGCACCCAATGTGGGTCTCAAACTCATGACCCTAAGACCAAGAGTCACATGCTCCACTGACTGAGCCAGCCAGGTGCCCCTAGAATAGAATACAGTTCTGATGGTGCTAAATACTTTGAAGAAAAATAAACAGGTGAAGGGAACAGATAATAATGGGAATGGGGGTGGGGGAGGAGGTGCTCTTTTTAAACAGTATAGTCTGGGAAGGCTTCTTTTAATCTGAATTTTGAGATGAGCCCCAAAGAAAGTAAAGCGGTTCTGTTTTGGCTCTTTCATATTTTAGGTGAGCTAAGAAACTAGACAGTTGAGGGCAGGAAATTTTAATAAACATAATTAGAAAATGTTTTTCTGAAAATAAATAAATTGAAAAAAAACCAAAAAAACCCATAATTAGATAACTAAATTAAAATAGTTGCATTAAGAAAGGCAAGAAGATTTTGGTTCAAAAGTATACCTGGAGATATACCACTGGAAAGTTTGACAGGCTCAAGACTGATCTGAATCTGAATTGAAGATATGTCAGACTGCACAATTCTCTTACATGGATGTGATAAGAAGAAAGACATTACCTGCGGGCAGAAAAAGCCAGTGTAGTACTTTTATTATCCTGAAAAATATGTCCTTGGAACACAAATGACCTTTATTTCCATTAAGAAGAAGGGGGTGGGAGGTTGGGGTACCAGGTGGTGGGTATTATAGAGGGCACGGCTTGCATGGAGCACTGGGTGTGGTGAAAAAATAATGAATACTGTTTTTCTGAAAATAAATTAAAAAAAAAAAGAAGAAGGTATAAATGACAGTTCTTATAACTTATCTCAAAGAAGAGTTAACATTAATTACTCTCCACTGCCTTTTTTGTTAAAAGATGGAAATCTCTCTTGTAATTTTTAAATTATGTGTCCCATATTTAAATTGATCTCGTAGACAATGTTAGATTTCCTTAGTAATACCAAAGTTTTCAGTGAAGGCAGTTATTTCCATATGAAAACCTAGAAGGAATTAAAATATAAAAATGTATATATGTAGTTATTAAATATACCAGGGGAATTTACTTTATTGTCCCATAGCAGAATGAGACTAACCTGCATTTGAACTGTACACGTTAGCCAGAATTTCTCATCTTGTGTCAAGACAATCACTGATATTGGTCCATTGAAATAAAAGATAAATATATACACTTAAAAATTGATGAATAAGCATCCAAGAGGAGGTTCAGGTAGGCCATTGGATATGCAATTCTGGAGGTCTGAGATGAGGTTGGGAGTGGAGATAAAAACTTGAGAATTATCAACATATTAATGGTATTTAAAGCTATGAGATTATTTGAGATCAGTCTAAATCAGTGTAATCTAATAAGATATAATGTGAGCCACAAATGTGAGCCATATTTAATGTAAATATTCTAGTAGCCACATTAATAATGGTGAAAAGAAATAGGTGAAATTACTTTTAGTAATATATTTTATTTTGCTCAGTTGATCCAAAATAATGTCATTTCAACATGTACTCAACATAAACATTATTAATGAGATACCTACATTTTTTTATTATACTAAGTCTTCAAAATCAATATGTAGATTTACACTTATTGCACTTCTCAGAACTGGTTACATTTCTTTCTTCAAATTTTTATTTCAATTCTGGTCAGTTAATATATAGTGTAATATTGGTTTCAGGAGTAGAATTTAGTGATTCCGTGGTACAACTAAGTTTGAATAATAATACTTATCCCCTCTAGGCAAAGAAAGCATATTCTGAAAAAATAAAGGCATAAGACCAAGAGTCACATGCTCCACTGACTGAGCCAGCCAGGTGCTCAGTTATTTCTTTAACCTCAACATTTTTAAGTTCTGTATTTAGTCCTCAGACTTCTCTAACTCTACCTGCACTATCCAACACAATAGCCATGACTCATATGTGGCTACTGATCACTTGAAATGTGACTAGTTGTTGCAGCCACCCTGGAAAACAGTATGGAGTTTCCTCAAATAGTTAAAAATAGAACTACCCTACAATCCAGCATTGCGCTACTAGGTATTTATCCAAAGGATACTAAAATACAAATTCAAAGGGACATATGCACCCTGATGTTCACAGGTTTTCCTTGTTTTAATCCTGATTTGGTAGCAGAAGAACATCCTGAGTCATCTATGTCATGGAAGTGGTGCTCTCACACATCATGAACTACGTCTTAGGATGGGTATTTCCTGAAGAATTGTATCTTCAGCTTCATTGTCCTAATGTGTTCCAGACCAACAGTCAGAAGTTTCTTCAGAAGCTAGATGAAATTTCCTTCTCAGATGTTGCTTTTTAGATGAGAGTGGGGGGTGGTGAGTGTGAGGGTCAGTCAGTCATAGAGCAATTTTCAAGTATAATCCTATCTACATAGCCATTCAAAGTCCAGAATTTATGCTTTTATATATAAACACACTGAAGAAAGGTCTAGAAGTATACCCACCAAACTGAAGACACTGCTAAAGAGACAAACGTGTGGAAGTACGGAGATATGAGGATTTTCATTATTTTGTACTATTTGGTCAAGCTTTGCGCAGTGGCAGTATTATAACCAATGAGGTTTATCCAAGGTGCGATTATTGCTAATTGAAAATTTATTCATTGTAAAATGTATTACTTGTGTATTTAAAAAGAATATAGAGAAAGGAGACTATTATTCATCTCAATGTAGCTAAGCAAGCCCTGGTTATTGAAAATTCTGTGTATATAACATTTAGACCAAAAAATATTTTAAATATTTTATTTTGAAATATGAATATCTTTTTCAGACACTATGAAGACCTAGGTATAGAAATCTCATTTATTTGGTTAATTATGGTCCACGTACCCCCAGGGGAAAAAAATTCTGACTCAAAGTAAAAGAATAAGTGAAGAATCTTCCTTTTCCAATCTTCACCAGTTCTAAGAAAGGTGAGTGGGCAGCATTAAATTTCACTGCATCTGGAGTCTTTTCTAGAGAGTGGATGATTTTTTTTTCCTTTAGTTGAACTTCTGTTTCTCAGAGTCGCAGATAATGCAGCAATAACTTATCAGAATCAGAGTATGTTCTACCAGCACTCATCATGAGATAGATAAGCCCTCAGCTTCCCATAGAGAAGTTTACTTCCCTTTTCTCATCCTGCATCTACTTCACTGCTATTACATATGGATCATTTAGTTAAGTCCTACCTTGTGTAACTTCTAGAGGGAAGAGGGCCCAGGGATATCATGGGGAGTCAAAACAAATGGGTTGTTAGAGTGGGCATTTTCTTTTGTTTTGGCTGCCTAGTATCTCAATAGTTTTTTATGGCTGGGAGAATCACAATATTACCAGACTTGGAGCTTATCTTTGCATAATTGGATTTTTTTATTGCTCTGTATTAGCTCTTCCAGCCTGTCCTGTAGCTACAGCACATGATGTATTCTTGGTTCCACCAAGCAGATACAGCTATGCCAGATTTTGATTTAGGGACTAGAGATGCAAGGAGCAGAATGGGATTGGGGGCAGCAGTGTTGAAATATTGACATTAAAGATAGCAATGAAGCACATATACAGTTATTGCAGGAAAGACAAGCTCCTAGCACAGAATTGGCAGTCGTTGAAAGTGTGACATCTGCTGACTCATGGCAGCAGGATGGCTCTTGTGATGGTGATTTTTCATCCGACAAGTTCTGCAGAATAATTTGTACATTGGTCTTTGAAGCTGAGCCTCAACTCTAGTTTTTCAGCTTTAGTTGATTCTGTGAAATTCCTGATATCCCATCAACAATTTTTTTTTCATTGCCATGCTTAATCAGCCAGAGTCAACTTCTATTGTATACAAGTAAGAACCCTGTTATAATTACATAAGAGTAGTACCTACTACCTCTGCTAGGTGCAGTCCCAGTAATTTGCCAAGGACAAGGAGAAACTAACTCTTTGGTATTGTAGGTTGTCATGAATTTTCCTCCAGTGGTCTAGAAAGCTTTGTCATTTGGCATATTCTATTACAGAAAATATCCCAAAGTCAAAATAACTTGGAGGAAGACTTTAAGATATCTATTTTTACATGGAAAACTAAATCAGTTCTGGTCTGGGTTAGACATTGTCAGTCAAATTGTTAGCTTTTTTCCCCAACATATAGGAGACAGCTTCAAAAACCACCTCTTCACCAAAAAAGGAAATTTGGTGCTCTGGTCTAAAATATGAATATTTCCCAGTAGAGGCAGGTGATCAGGCCAAGTCAAAAGTTTTGTGTTAAGTGCTGGTTGCCTGTAAGTATCTTATACTTTGACAGTCTGTTCCTGGTTTCTGATGCCTATTTTCTGTAAAAGTAAATGTTCCTCTACTCAGAGCTTAGAAGGTGCTGAAACCCAGGTCTGGGTAAAGAATACTTAATGATTTGGCATATGTGAATGTGTGCATGCCTTTCTATGTATTCTCTTCAAAACTGGAATAAGAATTTCCTGTAAGAAGCAACTATATCATTTCCCATTTTCATTTGCTGCACACCCCAGACACTTTACCAATGCTTGGTAATAAAACACAAATCAAAAAACACTACTGTTTCAGTGACAGATACTGGGTCCTTGATGTTATAAATGAAGCAATAGAATTTTTTTTAGTGTAATGAGTAGATGCTGTGTTTCATTATAGAGTAATTGGAAAGGAAAAAATAGTGATAACTTTGAACCAAAAAATAGTAGTAGGGTAAAAGCCAAGATACAAGTCATAGCTTCATACAAATCAACTTGATTACATTTGCTCTCAGACTTTGAAAAATGACCAAAATAGAGAAATGACACATTGCTGAATGAAAACTGTACAGAACTTTCTACAAGAGACCTTTAAGACTGTGGGTATTTGCTTTGAGACAAGATGAGGTTTCTTTATGTGTAACAAATCTCACTTTCATAAGAGTAAGGAATCAAACACTCAGATATGCCCAGAAGATATTTTTCCCCCAGTAAGAGAAATTTGGTATTCTTGAGAGAATGATAAGAAAATTTATATCATTTCTCTGTATTTTTAGAAATTTCTTTTGATGGTGCTCCTAGGACTTTCTTGAGTGCATCTTTCATATCTTTGTTCCGAAGGCTGTAAATCAGAGGATTAAAGAATGGGGTTGCCATGCAGTAAAATAAGGTGACAAATTTCTGTGTCCCAGGGTGGCTCCTGGAGCCTGGACTCACATACATCACCATGACTGAGCCATAGAACAGGGAAACCACCAAGAAATGTGAGGCACATGTAGAAAAAGCTTTGTTCCTACCTGAGCCAGCTGGGACCCGAAGGACAGCACGCAAAACCAAGGTATAGGACCCTAGGATGTAGAGGAAGGTGATGAATATAATAAGAGAGCTTACAGTAGCACAAGTTAGAGTAGTTTTGGGAACTGGAGCACAGGACAGAGCCAGTAGTGGTCCCAGATCACAGAAAAAATGGTCAATGATGTTAGGGCCACAGAAGGGCACCCGGGACATAAGAATAGCAGGTATCAGTATGGATAGAAATCCACCTACCCAGCAAGAAACCACTAATCGGGCACATAGATGGTAAGTCATGATGGTGGGGTAATGTAGAGGTCGACAGATAGCAAGGAACCGATCAAAGGACATTGCAGACAGAAAGTAGCCCTCAGCAGCACACATGGAGAAGAAGAAGTAGAACTGGAGCAGGCAGCCAGCATAGGAGATGCTCTTGGTCTGGGAGATGATGTTGGCCAACATTTTGGGCACATCAGAACTGACATAGCAGATCTCCAGGAAAGAGAAGTTGGCCAGGAGGATGTACATGGGTGTGTGGAGTTTCCGACTTGACCACACGGCACAGATGATGGATGTGTTCCCCATGAGAGTCAGAAGGTAGATGAGGGAGAAGATGACAAAGAGGAGGATCTGGATTTCCCTGCGGCATGGAAAGCCTAGGAGAATGAACTCGGTCACAGACCCAGAGATATTGTTGGCTTCTGAGATACTCATTCTCCTAATCTATGAAGGGAATGAGCAATAAGAATCATTATATTAGTCATTTTCTTTCTCTTTAAAAGTTATTTTTTTATTTCTTCTGACTTCTATATACTCCTTTAATGCACTTTTGTGAAAAGGCTCTGTGTGGTTCTGAATTCATTAATTCCCTTCTCAGGATCTGGCTTAGCCCAGCGAGATCAGGGTTCTTGGAGAACCTGGTACACTCCCATAGCCACCACCCCCACCTCAGTCTTCATTTTCACAGTATAAATTTTACTGGCATCATGTAACATTGAGTCCAAACTAGTTTTTCCATTTGCATTTAAATTAATTCTTTTTTTGGTATATAGTTTCATAATATACACACTCATATTTATATATCCGATTTCTTCTTGCTGAAATGAAAATTTTGTATAATATTTTGGAAAATTTTAAGAAAAATCAAAGTTTAAATATAACCTGAAATTGAACTAGGTCAGTAGAAAAAGAGCATCTTACTATGTTCTCAGTAACATAATATTGTCAGATCTGTGCTGAATAACTCTGTTGACTGAAACAGGTGCTGAAGACACTCCCCCAAACTCCATGCTAGCAAGTACCTATTTGCCTTTTTTAAAAAAAGTTTTTATTTTAATTCCAGTTAGTTAACATACCTATTTGCTTTTTATACCTGTTTTTAACTTCTACTTGATGAGCAACAGCTAATTTGAAACCAAAAAGGACCCAAGTTAGCTTTACTCCTTTATTAGGAGATCCTGGTTTTCAAATAGAAAAAGAGCCAGAGGTAGATGGAGGAACACCAATTTCTCAATTCTGATGTCTCATCATCTTGTTACTACATGGTGACGAATTGTCTTATTAAAAAGATAATAAAAAGGAACAAAAGCATATATTTAATTCTAAAACTGTGAGAGAAATACACTCATGTAGAATGTTAGTGTCAGAAGGGATCTCAGAGATTATCAAGTTAATTTCCTCACATCACAGAAACTGAAACCAGAGAAGTTAGACTAATCCAAGGTCATGCGGACTTTGTGGAAGAAACACATCTAAAACTTAGGTGTTTGGATATTAGTTCAGACCTTTTCCCATAAACTTTGTTACTGTGGATCCCATTTTTCTCATATGGCTGCAGAATAATATTGTGCATGTATTATAGCTTTCCCTCCTTTGAACCAGATTCCCATTATTATAAAAAATAAAGAAGGACTTTAATAAGGCTACTAGCCAAAGCTGGAAATCACTATCTTAAATCCTCCATTCCTCTTTGACCTGCACTATGTCCTAATTCTTGACATTTATGATATGAACCCACTTTTGGACACTTTTAAAAACACATTTGATTTGTAAAATTGTAAGTGTTAACAACAACCACTGTCCTGCATTAAATACTTACTGTGATAGTCACTTAATGTTCATTTTCTCATTAAATTCTGCTCTCTCCAGTTCTGGAGCCTTAAAATAAACAAGTACTTTCACATTTCTAAAAGTAGCATTGAATTTCATTGTCCCTCTGAGTATGTTGATTCTAAAACCTAAACGTTTTTTCTACATGGCTGTCTTCTACATACATATTAGCTGTGTTTCCTTATTGTTTTTGATACAATTTGTTTTGCATGCAACATACAATTTGCTTATATCAAATTTACACTTGTGTATGTAGAAGATTAACCTCACGAAGTGTGCATTAAGAATCGAGGCCGTACACCATAGATTATTTATATATTTCTCATCGTCTCTCTATATAGTTTATATCAGGCATGTCAGCTAAGATGATGAGGCAGGTGTCTTCTAGGACAGAATTTTCTACTAAATACCAAAAGGAGACCAAATATGTTAAGATTAATGTGTCTTCAGAGAGCAAACATGGCATACAAATGGACAGGTGAACTGAAATGGGGAAAACCATAAACCATAATTCTGAGATTGTGGGCTCACTGAAAGAGGCGGTGGGCTGGAAATTCAGTGATTGTAAGGGATGGTATGGTGCTTTAACCCAGAACTAGACAACCTAAATTTTCCGTGTTTGAAATTTAACTGAAGTATATAGTATGTGCCCCACATCCTTTAGTGTGACTGTAATTTTACTTATCAGTGAAACTGACAATGGTGGGTAATACTACATGTAACCAGGGCAAAGAAACATCATAAGAACAAGAGTGGGAGGAAGGTGTGTTTTTGGGTGGTTTTATTTGAATGAGAAATATTCCTTTCATTCTTGGTTAGAATCAGTGTAAACTCACCTCACAATGAAGGAAAGAATAAGGAGCCCTTGAGAAGAAGACTTGGATGTATTGAGGGTGGTTGTTAAATGAGTAGTTGTTAATCAAAGTTTGAAGGAAGAGGAAAGAAAATGTCCAGAAAAAGAAAGGTTTTCTTTATAATTCTTATCTGTAATAAAACTCACTATTGTGAGTGCCTTCCTTTTTTTCTCAATTCAGGAGCAGACTTCGTCTTTGAGAATCCCTCTATTCCTGCCTCATTGTTCTAAGTCCCTCTCTCCCTACCTTGGGTCATTGTAGCATCTATCTGGGAGTACCTGTTGGTTTTTCCTTTCGTTGCAAATATAGGTGTTCTTAAATCTTAATTATGCTTAATGAAAATAAATATCCACTACTTACAAATACTTTATCTCCTCTGAAGTGATATGAAGCCCTCTGCCTCCTGTCATCTTTTTCTCTGGATGATAGTGTGAAACCGAAGTGGTAACTCAGATTTTCCTGATGAGATTTTTAAACACATGTAATCTGAATAGACATTTGAGATGCCCTGCAGGGAAGAATGAAGGCTTTGTAAAAAAATTATGTATTATTTTATATGCTTTCTCTAAAATATAAAATATATTTATAGATAAAAATAAAAAAAGTTCATAGCCCTTTTTTTCTGTAGTAATATTACAGGTTTTTTTTTCTGTAGGAGTCGAGGGGTTCACACTTGTACCCTCTTAGAGGACTGAGGTGTGCAGGATTTTGGATTCCTGGTGCTACGCTATCACAATTTGAGACTCACAAAAGATTGTCTTCAGCTGTTACACAAAAAGGAGTAGACTATCAGCAAACTCTCCTTTCATTTTATTATGCATCTCTTTCTGGCCACATACTGTCCCTGGAGGCCTCCCCTCAGGAGGAGCAGGGACAATCACAGTGCATCAATCAATCCCCAAGTGTGTGCTACTTCCAGTGATGAGCTCAAGGGTGGAAGGGCCTCCCTAAATCTGTTAGTGAGGCTGTCACCTAATAATGGCCCTTCTGGTTTGCTGCTCACCTGACACCTCCAGACTGGTTCTGGTTTTTAAAAACCAGCCTCATAGTGGACCTCACCAGTTGTCCCAATGCCCCTGGAATTCCCTTTCCCTTATTTGTGCTTCTTCAAATGACATTTAAGTTCACTTTAACAAATCCCCCAATCCTGAGTATCTCCTCAGTCATCCACTAGAAGAAACTTCCCTGCCCATTGTTATCACTGAGTGTGGTGCTGTTAAAATTGATCTCTACTCCCTCTGCAACCTCATGGCCATAGGAACTGATGCCCACTGGAACCATCCAGTGGCTTTCAGGTTTTGAGAGTAGGAAAATCTGGAGGTTTTGAGAGTAGGAAAATCTGGAGCTTCACTTAACATTCAGAGCTTCCTCTTATGGCTTCAACACCAAGGATTCTACGTCTCTTTAGGTTTTAAAATTATCTTCCTCCTAAACATTCTATCTAGTTTTAGATCATACCTAGATGATAGTTTTTAGTACCTGCTATGTGCTGATTACTGTGTCAACAGATTTTACATGCACTATCTAACATAAGTACTCATAAAATTCTTTTGAAGACAGTCTTACCAGTTAAAATGATTAAACAGAAACTCACAGAGAGTAAGAGTTTATATTTGGCTGTAATTCAGCTTGGTTTATTCCTTTTCTACAAATAAGATGCCTGTAGTAAAAAAATTATATTCATCTGCCTATAGCTTTAAACTATTACTCTTTCTTAGTCATTGTTATGCATTTTAGGCGCCCTGGAAAACTATTAACATTATTATAATTGGGGCACCTGGGTGGCTCAGTTAGTTAAGTGTCCGACTCTTGGTTTCTGCTCAGGTCATGATCTCATACATGGTGGGATCATCAGGCTCTGTGCTCAGCAGGGTGTTGGCTTGAAGATTCTCTCCCTCTACTCTTCCCCCCACTTGTTCACATGAATGCACAGGCTCTCTCTCTAAAATAAATGTCTTTTCTTATTTGCTTCTTTTTTAATTTTTATTTTTTGCTTCTTTTCTTTTAAAAATATTTTTACTTCAAAATATTTTACTTCAAATACTAACGAACAGGTTATTCAGAAACTGCTGTCTATAGTTTAACTTGTTTATCTTGGTACAGTGAATCTCATTGAAAAAATGAGTGAATTATCATATGGTTTCACTTATTTGTGGAGCATAACAAATAGCATGGATTACATGGGAGTTAGAGAGGAGAAGGGAGTGGGGGAAATTGGAAGGGAAGATGAACCATGAGAGACTATGGACTCTGAAAAACAATCTGAGGCGTTTGAAGTGGTGGGGGGGTGGGAGGTTGGGGTACCAGGTGGTGGGTATTATAGAGGGCACAGCTTGCATGGAGCACTGGGTGTGGTGAAAAAATAATGAATACTGTTTTTCTGAAAATAAATAAATTGGAAAAAAAAAAGAATCTCTTATGGTCTTTCTCCCTCTCTGGTTTTGTCCCATTTCATTTTTTCCTCCCTTCCTCCATGATCTTCTGCCTTGTTTCTCAAATTCTACATATCAGTGAGATCATATGATAATTGTCTTTCTCTGATTGACTTATTTCACTTAGCGTAATACCCTCTAGTTCCATCCACATTGTTGCAAAAGGCAAGATATCATTTTTTGATGGCTGCATAGAATTCCATTATATATATATATATCTCACATCTTCTTTATCCATTCATTTGCTGATGGATATCTATGTTCCTTCCATAGTTTGGCTATTGTGGACATTGCTGTTATAAACAGTGGGGTGCATGTGCCCCTTCAGATCACTACATTTGTATCTTTGGGCTAAATACCTAGTAGTGCAATTGCTGGGTTTTAGGGTAGTTCTATTTTCCACTTTTTGAGGAACCTCCATACTGTTTTCCAGAGTGACTGCACCAGCCTGCCTTTCCACCAACAGTGTGGGAGGGTTCCCCTTTCTCTGCAACCTCACCAACACCTGTCATTTCCTGACTTGTTAATTGTAGTCATTCTGATTGTATGAGGTAATATCTCATTGTGGTTTTGATTTGTATTTCCCTGATGGTGAGTGATATGGAGCACTTTTTCATGTGTCTGTTGGCCATTTGGATGTGTTCTTTGCAGAAATGTCTGTTCATGTCTTCTGCCCATTTCTTGATTGGATTATTTGTTCTTTGGGTGTTGAGTTTGATAAGTTCTTTATAGATTTTGGACACTAGCCCTTTATCTGATATGTCATTTGTGAATATCTTCTCCCATTCTGTGAGTTGTCTTTTGGTTTTTTTGATTGTTTCCTTTGCTGTGCAAAAGATTTTGATCTTGATGAAGTCCCAGTAGTTCATTTTTGCTCTTGCTTCATGCCTTTGGTGATGTTTCTAGGAAGAAGTTGCTGTGGCTGAGGTCGAAGAGGTTGCTGCCTGTGTTTTTCTCCAGGGTTTTGCTGGATTCCTGTCTCACATTGAGGTCTTTCATTCATTTTGAGTCTATTTTTGTGTGTGGTATAAGGAAGTGGTCCAGTTTGATTTTTCTGCTTGTGGCTGTCCAATTTTCCCAACAATGTTTGTTGAAGAAACTCTTTTTTTCCATTGGACATTTTATCCTGCTTTGTTGAAGATTAGTTGACCATAGAATTGAGTATCAATTTTTTGGGCTCTCTATTCTGTTCCATTGTTCTATGTATTTGTTTTGGTGCCAGTACCATACTGTCTTGATGATTACCGCTTTATAATAGAGCTTCAAGTCCGAAATTTTGATGCCACCAGCTTTGGTTTTCTTTTTCAACATACCTCTGGCTATTGGGGGTCTTTTCTGGTTCCATATAAATTTTAGGATTATTTGTTCCAGTTTTGTGAAAAAAAGTTGATGGTATTTGATAGGGATTGCATTGAATGTGTAGATTGCTTTAGGTAGCATAGACATTTTCACCATATTTGTTCTTCCAATCCATGAGCATGGAACGTTTTTCCATCTCTTTGTGTCTTCCTCGATGTCTTTCATGAGTATAGTTTTCTGAGTAGAGATTCTTTGCCTCTTTGGTTAGATTTATTCCTAGATATCTTGATGGTTTTGGGTGCAACTGTAAATGGGATCGACTCTTTAATTTCTCTTTCTTCTGCCTTCTTATTGGTGTATAGAAATGCAACTGATTTCTGTGCGTTGATTTTAAATCCTGGCACTTTACTGAATTCCTTTATGAGTTTTAGAAGTTTTGGGGTGAAATCTTTTGGGTTTTCCATATAGAGTATCTTGTCATCTGTGAAGAGTGAGAGTTTGACTTTTTTACTGATTCAGATGACTTTTATTTCTTTTTGTTGTCTGATTGATGATGCTAGGACTTATAGTACTATGTTGAATAGCAATGCTGATCATGGACAGCCCTGCCGTGTTCCTGACCTTAGGGGAAAAGCTCTCAGTTTTTTCTCAGTCTGGCCAGGGGTTTATCAATCTTATAAATTATTTCAAACAACTAGCTTCCAGTTTTGTTGATGTGCTCTACTATTCCTTTGGTTTCTCTTTCACTGATTTCTGCTCTGATCTCTATTACTTCTCTTCTCCTGCTGGGCTTAGGCTTTATTTGCTGTTCTTTCTGCAGCTCCTTTCAGTGTAGGATTACATTGTGTATTTGAGACCTTTCTTGTTTCTTGAGAAAGGCTTATATTGCTATATACTTTCATCTTAGGATAGCATTTGCTGTGTCCCAAAGATTTTGAACAGTTGTGTTTTCATTTTCATTTGTTTCCATGAATTAAAAAAAAATTTTTTTTTAATTTCTTGGTTGACCCATTCATTCTTTAGTAGGATGGTATTTAGCTTCCATGTATTTGAATTCTTTCCACCTTGTGATGACTTCTAGCTTCAGAGTATTGTGGTCTGAAAATATGCAGGGAATGATCCCAATCTTTTGGTACAGTTGAGACCTGATTTGTGACCCAGAATGTGATCTTTTCTGGGGAATGTTCCATGCGCACTGGAGAAGAATGTGTATTCTTTTGTTTTGGGAGGAAATGTTCTGAATATATCTGTGATGTCCAGCTGGTGTAGTGTGTCACTTAAAGCCCTATTTCCTTGTTGATTTTTTGATTAGATCATCAGTCCATTTCAGTAGAGTTCAATTCCCCTACTATTATTTTGTTATTGTCAATGTGTTTCTTTGATTTTGTTAATAATTGGTTTATATAATTGGCTTCTCCCATGTAGGGGCATAAATATTTCCACCTCCTCACTTTATTATTTTTCCATCTCCTCACTTTTAATCTGGAGGTGTCTTTGAGTCTAAAATGAGTGACTTGCAGACAGCATATCAATAAGCCTTTTTTTTTTAACCCAGTCTGATACCCTGTGCCTTTTGATTGAGGCATTTAGCCCATTTACATTCAAGGTAACTACTGAAAGTATGAATTTAGTGCCATTATATTGACTGTAAGGTGACTGTTACTGTTTATTGTCTCTGTTCCTTTCTGGTCTGTGTTACTTCTAGGCTCTCTCTTTACTTAGAGGACCGCGTTCTATATTTATTGTAGGGCTGGTTTGGTGATTGCAAATTCTTTTCATTTCTGTTTGTCTTGGAAGTTTTTTTTTTTTTAAATCTCTTTTATGGACTCTGAAAAACAGTCTGAGGGGTTTGAAGTGGCAGGCGGGTGGGAGGTTGGGGTACCAGGTGGTGGGTATTATAGAGGGCACAGCTTGCATGGAGCACTGGGTGTGGTGAAAAAATAATGAATACTGTTTTTCTGAAAATAAATAAATTGGGAAAAAAAAGAAATATAAAGATAAAAAAAAAACTAGAATTCTTTTTTTTTTAATTTCCCTCTTCCTGACCATGAAAAAAAAAAAAACTCTTTTATTTTCAATGACAGCCTAGCTAGATACAGTACTCTGGGATGCATATTCTTCTTGTGTAGAACCCTCTTTTTGTCTTGAAATAAGTCAAGCAGAGAGAGTCAATTATCATATGGTTTCACTTATTTGTGGAGCATAACAAATAGCATGGAGGACAAGGGGCGTTAGAGAGGAGTAGGGAATTTGGGTAAATTGGAAGGGGAGGTGAACCATGAGAGACTATGGACTCTGAAAAACAGTCTGAGGGGTTTGAAGTGGCGGGGGGGGGGTGGGAGGTTGGGGTACCAGGTGGTGGGTATTATAGAGGGCACAGCTTGCATGGAGCACTGGGTGTGGTGAAAAAATAATGAATAATGTTTTTCTGAAAATAAATAAATTGGAAAAAAAAAGATTTTATTTATTTTAGAGAGAGCACAAGTGTACCCAAGCTTGAGAGTGGGGAGAAACAGATGGAGAAGCAGGCTCCCCACTGAGCAGACAGCCCTGGATGCAGGGCTTGATCCTAGGACCCTGTGATCATGACCTGAGCCAAAGGCAGATGCTTAACTTACTGAGCCACAGACACCTCATGGAGAGAGAGAATCTTAAGCAAGGTCCATGCCCAGTACAGAGCCCAATGGAGGGTTTGATCTCATACCCCGAGATCATGACCTGAGCTGAAATCAGGAGTTGGATGCTTAATTGACTGAGCCACCTAGGTCTCCATAGAACTTTTTTTTTTTTAATTGAGCAGACCCTTCCCTACCCTCTTCTATTAACTTCACATGAATTACCACTTGAAAAATATTTTGGAAAATTTGGAAATAATATTTATAAGTGATTTATCTCTGTGACCAGCAGCTGGTAAATGCTCACACAGTGCACATTATCGAAATAAATGAAGTGGGCTGAAATTCTATCCTCTGTATTTGAGGAGATAAGAATTTATTACATAGTTTGAAAAAAAATGTAACTTTTTGACAGTGGTTGAGGGAAGTAAGGGGGAAATTTTGAAGACCAGAAATCATCTATTGAGTAGGATAGACTTTTATTTGTATCCTTATAAATAGTTCATCTCTTAAATAGGCAAATCAGAAAAAGATTTCAAATTCTTTTATCAAAATATTCTTAACTTATTAAATCCTGAATTCAACAAAATTTACTAGTCAAGTTGGATTTCATTCCATAAGTGGCAGCAACCTGAAATATCAGGTGAAAGTTTTCCTGGGATATGGGATGTCTGATATGTAAGGGAGTCTGTTAATTGTTACCTTAGCTGCTTACGAATGCAGAAACCACACACCTTTAGAAAGAATCAACAGGACATTTTATTAATTGCCACACAGATTCATTTCTTTTCCCAACCTACTAAGAAATCTTGATGACCACAGAATGAATAAACCATAAATACCCAGAGGGGACTCATAATTAAAATAATCAGAATAATATTAGCATCTTATACCTCTATTAAAGATATTTTAGAATAAGTTATTTTTTTAAAGGTTTTTATTTATTTAGTTGTCAGAGAGAGAGAGAGAGCACAAGCAGGGGGAGCAGCAGGCAGAGGGAGAAGCAGGCTCTCTGCTGAGCAAGGAGCCCCATGCGGGACTCAATCTCAGGACACTGGGATCATGACCTTAACCAAAGGCACACACTTAACTTACTGAGCTACCCAGGTGCCCCTAAAATAAGTTCTTTTTTTTTTTTAAAAAGATTTTATTTATTTATTTGACAGACAGAGATCACAGGTAGGCAGAGAAGCAGGCAGATAGAGAGGAAGGGAAGCAGGCCCCCTGCTGAGCAGAGAGCCCGATGTGGGACTCAATCCCAGGACCCTGAGATCATGACCTGAGCCGAAGGCAGTGGCTTAACCCACTGAGCCACCCAGGCGCCCCTAAAATAAGTTCTTAATCAAGTTTTTTTCTTCTATCAGTAATTTGTCCAGGCATCTGCTCAGCCACTCAATTCACTTTGCTTCTGTGAAATAGAACAAAGAAATTGTTTTTTTTAATGAAACCCCCAGAAATTCTGTGCCTCTAAGACCAGACACCCTCAAAACCTTAGTTCTTTCCTGAAGGATGTCCAGTTACAGTTACACTTCACTTTGTGAATGGGATGACTTTATGAAGCCTATAAATGTAACACCGTAAGTTGTGTCTTATTTCCCTTTTGTCTTTTATTACATTTTAGAAAGTTAGACTTGAAGATATAGATGGCAAATGGTTAAAATAAAATGTATATTCAAATCAAAAATTGAGATTATACATTTAAGAAAATAAGACCTTTAGAGGCATTTTGGATAATACTTAAATACATCACAGAACAAAAATACTGAAATAAAGTATGGTTCTAAAAACAGTCAATCAGTGATGAATACATAAAGATGTGTTATATATATACATATGTATATATATACACACATATATATAATACTATATATAATATATATATATAATGAAGTATTACTCAGCCACTAAAAAGAATGAAATCCAGTTATTTGTAATGACATGGATGTAGCTAGAGGGTATAATGCTAAGTGAAATAGGTCAGAGAAAGACAAATGTCATATGATTTGACTCAGGTGGAATTTAAGAAATAAAACAGAAGAACATAGGGGAGGGGATGGAAAAATAAAATAAAAGCAGAGAAAAAGTTAAATCATAGAGACTGTTAACTGTAGGAAACAAATGGAGAGTTTCTGGAGGGGAGATGGGGGGATCAGGGTAGTTGGGTGACAGGCATTAAGGAGAGTACTGGATGTAACAAGCACTAAGTATTACATACAACTGATGAATCACTAAATCTACCCCTGAAATTAATAATACATTATATGTTACGTAGATTGAATTTAAATAAAGATTTTTAAAAAAATTACCACTTCATGTTAAAAAAAAAAAGAAAACTGTCTTAAGAAAACTGAACTCCTCTTATATAACTGAATTTCTTAGGAAGTATAAATCTACTTTGTATTTCAGAATTGGAGCAATATAGAAGGGCTTAATTTGGTCATAAGCTTGTTTAGGGATTAACTGTTTAAGCTCTCCTTCACTGGTAGGTACTGACTAAAAGGAAAGATTTCTATATGAGAAAGTCCAACCTTGCAGGTGTGATCTTATCACTCTAACTCCAAAGAATGATGCATTTTACTCAAAGGATTTTAATGAAACAACCTTAGTTGCATGTTAAGTAGATCAGAGAAAACTCAAAATAAGAATTAGGAAACAACATGTGTTGGAGAGGATGTGGTGAAAAGGGAACCCTCTTACACTGTTGGTGGGAATGCAAGTTGGTGTAGCCACTTTGGAGAACAGTGTGGAGATTCCTCAAGAAATTAAAAATAGAACTTCCCTATGACCCTGCAATTGCTCTACTGGGAATTTACCCCAAAGATACAGATGTAGTGAAAAGAAGGGCCATCTGTACCCCAATGTTTATAGCAACAATGGCCACAGTCACCAAACTGTGGAAAGAACCAAGATGCCCTTCAACAGACGAATGGATAAGGAAGATGTGGTCCATATACACTATGGAGTATTATGCCTCCATCAGAAAGGATGAATACCCAACTTTTGTAGCAACATGGACGGGACTGGAAGAGATTATGTTGAGTGAAATAAGTCAAGCAGAGAGAGTCAATTATCATATGGCTTCACTTATTTGTGGAGCATAACAAATAGCATGGAGGACAAGGGGAGATGGAGAGGAGAAGGGAGTTGGGGGAAATTGGAAGGGGAGGTGAACCATGAGAGACTATGGACTCTGAAAAACAATCTGAAAGTTTTGAAGGGGTGAGGGATAGGAGGTTGGGGGAACCAGGTGGTGGGTATTAGAGAGGGCACGGATTGCATGGGGCACTGGGTGTGGTGCAAAAACAATGAATACTGTTAAGCTGAAAAGAAATAAAAAATTAAAAAAAAAGAATTAGGAATTTTGTGACTATTGTTTATCTCTAATAGGATTAAGATAGATGGTAAATATAAACGACCAAACATTAGTTAGGATTTAACTCCCTTTGCTGCAAATCTAGTGTCAATTAGACTGTTTTACTTTTATTTTTTGTTCTTTTTTTAATTTAAATTTTGTTAGTTAACATATGTGCAATATTGGTTTCTGAAGCAGAATTCAATGACATTACTTACATACAACACTCAGTGCTCATCGCAAGTGCCCTCTTTTTGGAGTACTCTCATACTGTTTTCCAGAGTGGCTGTACCACTTTGCATTCCCACAGCAGTGTAGTAAGGTTCCTCTTTCTCTGCATCCTCACCAACATCTGTTGTTTCCTTAGTTATTAAGTTTAGCCATTCTGACTGGTGTGAGGTGGTATCTCATTGTGTTTTTGAGTTGGATTTCCCTGATGCCAAGTGATGTGGAGCATTTTATTTTTTTCATTTGTCTGTTGGCCATTTGAATGTCGTCTTTGGAGAAATGTCTGTTTATGTCTTCTGCCCATTTCTTGGTTGGATTATTTGGTTTTGGGTGTTGAGTTTAAGAAGTTCTTTACAGATCTTGGATTCCAGCCCTTTATCTGATATGTCATTTGTGAATATCTTCTCCTATTCCATAGGTTGACTTTTAGTTTTGTTGATTGTTTTCTTTACTGTACATAAGGTTTTATCCTGATGAAGTCCCCAAAATTCATTTTTGCTTTTGTTTCCCTTGCATTTGGAGATGTGTCTAACAAGAAGTTGCTGTGGCCAAAGTCAAAGAGGTTACTGGGTGTGTTCTCCTCTAGGGTTTGAATAGATTTCTGTCTCACATTTAGGTCCTTCTTCCATTTTGAGTTTATTTTCGTGTAAGGTGTAAGAAAGTGCATTCTTCTGCATGTGGCTATCCACATCATTCTTCTGCATGTGGCTATACAACTTTCCCAAAAGCAACTATTGAAGAGACTAGGAAAATTTTATTTATTAAATAAAACTAATCCCATCATGTAGTGATGGATATTGAAGATGGTGGTGGGCTTTATTGTAACAGTTCTCTAACCAAAATTATTGAATTTTCTAGAAAATTATCTTGCTTACATTTTGTTAAGATAGGTTATGGTGGAACTTGATTCACTCTGACTTCTGATTTATATTTTATGGACAGGTATTTCCATCCCAAAGACTTTCCTTAGGGCAGTCTTCATCTCCTTGTTCCTGAGGCTATATATTAGAGGATTACAGAAGGGTGTTATCACAGAATAAAATAAGGTTACAATTTTCTGCACTTGCACTGGGTGTCCTGATCCAGGACTAACATACATCACCATGATGGAGCCATAAAACAGGGTGACAACTGCCAAATGAGAGGCACATGTGGAGAAAGCCTTATGTTTGCTTGCTGCTGAGGGCATCCGTAGCACAGCCACAATCACCAGAGCATAGGAGCAAAGAATAAAGAGAAAGGTGCCAATCATGAAAACAGCATTGAAAGTAGAGTAAATGAACTGGGTGGTGGTGTCTTCAGAACAGGACAGCAACATCAGTGGGACAGGATCACACATAAAATGGTTGATGGTATTTGGGCCACAGTAAGGCAACTGTGAAATGAGAACAACTGGGGTTAGGAAGAGGATGAACCCACATGACCATCCAAAGATGACAAGGCCAGTGTACAGCTGTTTAGTCATGATGCGTGGGTAATATAGAGGATGGCAGATGGCAAGGTACCTGTCAAAGGCCATGATGCAAAGGAAGAAGCCCTCATCACACCCAAATGAGAAGAAGAAGTAGAACTGTATGAAACAGCTCACAAAGGAGATAGACTTGCTTGTGGACAGGAAATTGGCCAACATATTAGGGACAGTCGTGGTGACATAACATATTTCCAGGAGAGAGAAATTCCCCAAGAAGATGTACATGGGGATGTGAAGACGCCGGTCCCACTGCACAGCACAGACAATGGCTGCATTCCCCATCAGAGTCAGGGTGTAGACTACTGAGAAGAGTGCAAAGTAGAGGAGCTGCATTTCTGGGCTTGAAGGAAAGCCCATGAGGATGAAGTGGCTGACGGAGTTGGTGGTTTCTGTGCTGGACACATTCATTGGCCTGGAAGACATGGGAGATGACTTGGTTATTGCACCTTAATGGGGTACGCTGGTTCTTCTTGAAAACACCAAATTCTTTTTTTTTGACAAAGTAATAAAATGAGGTTTCTATTAAAGCAACAAAGCTGTGATCATCATAACCTGTTTCCCAAGAGTATGATTTCATTTTGGTAAGATGTAAATAATAATATAAATAAAAACGTGGTATGGAGCAATCATTAAGCTAGGTTAGGATCCTGGATTACATATTAGGAGTGCTAAATTGAGATTTCCTTTTGAAGTATAATGTAAAATTAATTTGTCATAATTAGTAATATTGATAAGAATATCAAGTGAAGTACTATTTATATTAAGACATTTCAGAAAGTTCTGTCTCACTGAGATATAGTGAAAGGGCAAAGGGACTATTCTTTTTTGTTCTTGTTTATGGTATTATAAAGTGATGACTGAAACAGCTCTCTGGTTCTTTTGATAGTTCATTCTATGACCAAACATGTTAGCTATGTAAAAAATGTTTTCCTTTCCATCCAGCCTGTTGGATTTAGCTCCACAGATGAGGAAGAACCTTACACTTTGGCACCTAAAATTACCTGTAGTTTGTTGTTGTTGAATAACAGAATAACGCTTAACTTCTGTATGTCTTCTTTCCTTAGAAACCTACTTTTGGCTATCACATTTGGCATCTAAGGTGGAAGGACTGCTGTTTATGTATACTCATTTGCTCATGGCACTACATAGACTGTATCAAGTCTGCATGCAACTTAACAGTTCAGTCTATTTATTTTCCATAGCAATCATATTATATCAGGTGGCAGTGGAATGCATGTACTGGAATTTCTCCAAATACAAGAGTTTTTTTTTTTTTTCTTGTCCTGGAAGAGAAAGATTCTCCCTTGATCTGTTGTTATTGTATGATAATATATTAAAAAAAAGATTATTTAGGATTTTATATCCTTAATAATTGTATGATTTTCCCAGCTGAGGTTGTTATATAGTATCTGAGAAAGAATTAAATGTGATATTAAATAGAGACAGCAAGGTATGGAGGTACTGAGTCTTGGCCGTTCACTAGAAGTGAAAAAACAGAGTGCCATTAAGTTAACTACATTCAAATTGTACTTAAATGTGTATAATGAGGACAAAATATACAGAAGCAAAGAGGGAAAATATAATATTAATATTAATGTAAGAGGCAATTGATAGTATTAAGTTTCTAAAATAATCTACAGGATGCCCACAAATTATTCTGCTGCATTCTTTTTTCTTTAAGAAAATGCTCACTTATATGTCTGATAGGTCTTAGTGGTTATCTTCATAACTTATTCAATTGAATTTTTAAAGCTCATTTATTTTTGTTCTTTTTATTCTGGACTGTGTCCTGACATTGGTATCCTACTCTAAGCCATTTTAATTAATATTTTGACTGACAATGGGGCACTAACAGTGGTATATGAAATCAGTATCAATACTCACCCTGTTTGTGTCTCCTATTACAGTATTTCTCAGGAATACTAATTGTACTAAGTCATAATCCAAAGCAAATCCTACAAATGCAAGAAACAGCACACAGATGCTGAATGGTTTTGTCATTAAAGGAAATCGTTTCACATAAACCAAGGCATGTTAAATTACTAAAACTGAGAGCAATATATGAATTAGAGAGAGATATCAGTGGAATCAGAGATTTGTTACATTTTCTTTGTTAAACTAACAACAAAATTCATCATTCATCCACCTCTAGTAATTTATTAGTTGCACATTTTTACACAAAATTCCCAGGGCTCTTTTGTAAATAATATTTATATTTTAAAGGGATAGGAAGCTAGATAAATGTATTTCCCCAGACATGGGGAAAGAAGAGAAAAATTAATATTTTCAAACTTTTCTGTATGAATTTCATTGTAATCAGATATTTACATTTTCAGAGCAAGAAGAAAGCACTTGCCAGTAAATCCATTTATGCTGAAAATCAGCATTTGTAATAGGGCATGCAAAGTTTTAACATGCTCCTTGGATATGTGTCAAGAAGAAAGGTCAGAGAGGGAGAATAAAATATTACCCCACAGAGTGTAAAACATGTGAGAGACTTCTGAAGAATTGGAGAATCCAGTTTGTAACCTGCCATAAATTATACAGAGTGAGTTTTAAAATATTTTTTCCCCTAGCAGCAAAACTCATATTTATGGTTAAGATTAAGCCTAGGTGAAGGTATTATCTGTATTTATCTCTTTGCTTCATAGTCTTTTGAGATTTGTAACCCTCTCCCATGACATTTTTAAAGTATTTGTTCAATAGATGAGATTGTTTTTGAATTTTACTTATTCACAATGAAATTACAAGCTGTACTGTTCCCTGAGGATTAGTACATTGCAGAAGTATGTTCCTACCTTCTCTTAAACTTTTTCTCACCAGGCACAAAAGGTTCCTGGGGAATAATTAAATAGTAATAGAGCTTGTTGTAATAGATACAATATGAAGACACACCATTGGATTCCCTGTTTCTATTTTGAAGAAAGAGAAAAATTCTTTCCCCATCAATATTCTTAGATTTGTTGCTTAGAGACATTTCAGTCACAATTTTATCATACCTATTAGAAAAATGACATTTTAAGTGCTAAGACTGGTATGGAGTTATTTAACAAATATTTATCAAGTGCTTACCAGGCACTGGGAACATATCCAGGCAAACAAAATAGAACAAGTTCTTGTTTACCTAGAACAATTCAATGGGCTATGGAAAGCAACAGAAGATCAAATCAATAAGTGCACTATAATTTTTTTTTTCATTTGAGATGTGTGTAAATTGAATGGATCAGAAATGGAGCATGAATATAATTTTAAATAGAGTTTTAAGAAAGCCCAACAGAGATATCAACATTTGAGCCGTTGCTTGGAAAAGTGACGGAACAAACTGAGAGGATACCAAAAGAGATTTCAGGCAGAAGGAACAGCTAATGCTAGGAATATTTGCAGTGGTATATCAGGAGAAGAGTAAGGTGGCTGGTGTGCTGGAGTAGTATTTACTAGGGAGAATCTGCCTCTTTCTGGTGTCCTGCTATCCCCATTTCTTCTCTGTATAGCATCTGTACTTCTTTGTAGTCTTTTCTCTTTAAACATTCCCCCCCCATACTTATTGAGCTATAATTGACATATATAGCAACAATATGTAAGTTTAAAGTGTGCTATGTACTGATTTGATATACTTACATACTGTGAAGTGATTACCACCATAACATTAGCTAACAACTGCCTCACCTCATATAATTATTCTTTATCTCTTGTGATGAAAACATTGCAGATCTACTCCTAGCAACTTTAATTTTGTAGTACAGTGTTGTTTACAGTAATTACCATGGTGTACGTTAGATCCCCCAAATGTTTTCATCTTATAGCAGGAAATTTGTATTTTTAGACAAGTATCTTCCCATTTCCCCTACCTCACAGCCCCTGGCAACCACAAATCTGTTTTGTTTCTATGAGTTCAGCTTTTTGAGATTCTACATAAAAGTGATACAGTATTTGCCTTGTTTGACTTATTTCACTTAGCTTAACACTCTCGAGGTCCACCTGTATTGTCACAAATGGCAGGATTTCGTTCTTTCTGATAGTTGAATAGTATTCTATTGTATATATGACCACATCTTCTTTATCCACTCATCTGTAGATGGACATTTAGGTTGTTTCCATATCTTAGCTACAGTAAGTAATGCTGCATTAAACATGGGAGTGCAGGTATCTCAACACAGTGATTTTGTTTCCTTCAGGTTTATACCCAGAAGCAAAATTGCTAGATTGCATGATAGTTCTGTTTTTTATTTTTGAGGGCTGTTTTAGTTTGCATTGCCACCAACAATGAACCAGGGCTCCCTTTTCTTTTACATTCACACCAACACTTGTTAGCTCTTGTCCCTTGATGCTAGCCATTCTCATGGGTACAAAGTATCCTTTGTGGTTTTGATTTGCATTTCCCTTATTAATGATGTTGAGTACCTTTTTATGTACCTGTTGGTTATTTCCATTATCTCTTTTAGAAATAAATCTATAAAATTCCTTAGTACATTTTGTTTTATTTTATTTTATTTTTAAAGATTTTTATTATTTACTTGACAGACAGAGATCACAAGTAGGCAGAGAGAGAGGGGGAAGCAGGCTTCCTGTTGAGCAGAGATCCAGAGGAAGGGCTCAATCCCAGGACCTAGGATCATGACCTGAGCCAAAGGAAGAGGCTTTAACCCACTGAGCCACAGAGGCGCCCCCCAAAAAATCCTTAGTGCATTTTAAAATTTATATATATACTTTGCTTTAGTTGTATGAGTTCCTCATATACTTTGTTTTTTTTTTTTCCAATTTATTTATTTTCAGGAGAACAGTATTCATTATTTTTTCACCACACCCAGTGCTCTATGCAAGCCGTGCCCTCTATAATACCCACCACCTGGAACCCCAACCTCCCACCCCCCCGCCACATCAAACCCCTCAGACTGTTTTTCAGAGTCCATAGTCTCTCATGGTTCACCTCCCCTTCCAATTCACCCAAATTCCCTACTCCTCTCTAACGCCCCTTGTCCTCCATGCTATTTGTTATGCTCCACAAATAAGTGAAACCATATGATAATTGACTCTCTCTGCTTGACTTATTTCACTCAGCATAATCTCTTCCAGTCCCGTCCATGTTGCTACAAAAGTTGGGTATTCATCCTTTCTGATGGAGGCATAATACTCCATAGTGTATATGGACCACATCTTCCTTATCCATTCATCCGTTGAAGGGTATCTTGGTTCTTTCCATAGTTTGGCGACTGTGGCCATTGCTGCTACAAACATTGGGGTACAGATGGCCCTTCTTTTCACGACATCTGTATCTTTGGGGTAAATCCCCAGGAGTGCAATGGCAGGGTCATAGGGAAGCTCTATTTTTAATTTCTTGAGGAATCTCCACACTGTTCTCCAAAGAGGCTGCACCAACTTGCATTCCCACCAACAGTGGAAGAGGGTTCCCCTTTCTCCACATCCCCTCCAACACATGTTGTTTCCTGTTTTGTTAATTTTGGCCATTCTAACTGGTGTAAGGTGATATCTCAATGTGGTTTTAATTTGAATCTCCCTGAGGGCTAATGATGATGAGCATTTTTTCATGTGTCTGATAGCCATTTGTATGTCTTGATTGGAGAAGTGTCTGTTCATATCTTCTGCCCATTTTTTGATGTGTTTGTCTGTTTTGTGTGGGTTGAGTTTGAGGAGTTCATTATAGATCCTGGATATCAACCTTTTGTCTGTACTGTCATTTGCAAATATCTTCTCCCATTCCATGGGTTGCCTCTTTGTTTTTTTTGACTGTTTCCTTTGCTGTGCAGAAGCTTTTGATTTTGATGAAGTCCCAGAAGTTTATTTTCGCTTTTGTTTCCTTTGCCTTTGGAGACGTATCTTGAAAGAAGTTGCTGTGGCTGATATCAAAGACATTACTGCCTATGTTCTCCTCTAAGATTCTGATGGATTCCTGTCTCACGTTGAGGTCTTTCATCCATTTTGAGTTGATCTTTGTGTACGGTGTAAGAGAATGGTCGAGTTTCATTCTTCTACATATAGCTGTCCAGTTTTCCCAGCACCATTTATTGAAGAGACTGTCTTTTTTCCACTGTATATTTTTTCCTGTTTTGTCAAAGATTAATTGACCATAGAGTTGAGGGTCCATATCAGGGCTCTCTACTCTGTTCCACTGGTCTATGTGTCTGTTTTTATGGCAGTACCATGCTGTCTTGGTGATCACAGCTTTGTAATAAAGCTTGAAATCAGGTAACGTGATGCCGCCAGCTTTATTTTTGTTTTTCAACATTTCCTTAGCGATTCGGGGTCTCTTCTGATTCCATACAAATTTTAGGATTATTTGCTCCAGCTCTTTGAAGAATGCCGGTGGAATTTTGATCGGAATGGCATTAAAAGTATAGATTGCTCTAGGCAGTCTAGACATTTTAACAATGTTTATTCTTCCGATCCAAGAGCATGGAATGGTCTTCCATCTTTTTGTGTCTTCTTCAATTTCTTTCATGAGTGTTCTATAGTTCCTCAAGTATAGATCCTTTACCTCTTTAGTTAGGTTTATTCCCAGGTATCTTATGGTTCTTGGTGCTATAGTAAATGGAATCAATTCTCTAATTTCCCTTTCTGTATTTTCATTGTTAGTGTATAAGAAAGACACTGATTTCTGCACATTGACTTTGTATCCTGCCACGCTGCTGAATTGCTGTATGAGTTCTAGTAGTTTGGGGGTGGAGTCTTTTGGGTTTTCCATATAAAGAATCATGTCATCCATGAAGAGAGAGAGTTTGACTTCTTCATTACCAATTTGGATACCTTTTATTTCTCTCTGTTGTCTGATTGCTGTTGCTAGGACTTCTAATACTATGTTGAATAAGAGTGGTGAAAGTGGGCATCCTTGTCTTGTTCCTGATCTCAATGGGAAGGCTGCAAGCTTTTTCCCATTGAGGATGATATTTGCTGTGGGTCTTTCAGTGTGGAGATTCCTCAAGAAATTAAAAATAGAGCTTCCCTATGACCCTGCCATTGGACTCCTGGGTATTTACCCCAAAGACACAGATGTCGTGAAAAGAAGGGCCATCTGTACCCCAATGTTTATAGCAGCAATGGCCACAGTCGCCAAACTATGGAAAGAACCAAGATGCCCTTCAACGGATGAATGGATAAGGAAGATGTGGTCCATATACACTATGGAGTATTATGCCTCCATCAGAAAGGACGAATATCCATCTTTTGTAGCAACATGGACGGGACTGGAAGAGATTATGCTGAGTGAAATCAGTCAAGCAGAGAGAGTCAATTATCATATGGTTTCACTCATTTGTGGAGCATAACCAATAGCATGGAGGACAAGGGGGCGTTAGAGAGTAGTAGGGAATTTGGGTAAATTAGAAGGGGAGGTGAACCATGAGAGACTATGGACTCTGAAAAACAGTCTGAGGGGTTTGATGTGGCGGGGGGGTGGGAGGTTGGGGTACCAGGTGGTGGGTATTATAGAGGGCACAGCTTGCATGGAGCACTGGGTGTGGTGAAAAAATAATGAATACTGTTTTTCTGAAAATAAATAAATTGGGAGAAAAAAAAAAGAACAAAGAAAAAAAAAGAAAGCCACTGATTTCTGCACATTGACTTTGTATCCTGACACGTTGTGAATTGCTGTATGAGTTCTAGTAGTTTGGGGGTGGAGTCTTTTGGGTTTTCCATATAAAGAATCATGTCATCTGTGAAGAGAGAGAGTTTGACTTCTTCATTACCAATTTGGATACCTTTTATTTCTCTCTGTTGTCTGATTGCTGTTGCTAGGACTTCTAATACTATGTTGAACAAGAGTGGTGAAAGTGGGCATCCTTGTCTTGTTCCTGATCTCAATGGGAAGGCTGCAAGCTTTTTCCCATTGAGGATGATATTTGCTGTGGGTCTTTCATAGATAGATTTGATGAGGTTCAGGAATGTTCCCTCTGTCCCTATACTTTGAAGCGTTTTAATCAGGAACGGATGCTGGATTTTGTCAAATGCTTTTTCTGCATCAATTGAGAGGACCATGTGGTTCTTCTCTCTTCTCATATTAATTTGTTGTATCACATTGATTGATTTGCGAATGTTGAACCATCCTTGTAGCCCAGGGATGAATCCCACCTGATCATGGTGGATAATCTTTTTAATGTGCTGTTGGATCCTGTTGGCTAGGATCTTGTTGAGAATCTTAGCATCCATATTCATCAGTGATATTGGTCTGAAATTCTCCTTTTTGGTAGGGTCCTTGCATGGTTTGGGGATCAGGGTAATGCTGGCTTCATAGAAAGAGTCTGGAAGTTTTCCTTCTGCTTCATTTTTTGAAACAGCTTCAGGAGAATAGGTGTTATTCTTCTTTGAAGGTTTGGTAGAATTCCCCAGGGAATCCGTCAGGTCCTGGGCTCTTGTTTTTTGGGAGGTTTTTGATCACTGATCCAATCTCGTTATTAGATATCGGTCTATTTAGGTTGTCGATTTCTTCCTGGTTCAATGTTGGTAGTTTATATTTTTCCAGGAATGCATCCATTTCATCTAGGTTGCTAAGCTTATTGGCATATAACTATTCGTATTAACTTCTGATGATTGTTTCTACTTCCTTGGTGTTAGTTGTGATCTCTCACTTTTCATTCATAATTTTATGTATGAATTTCGGCTTTCTCTCTTTTCTTTTGGATTAGTGTAGCCAGTGGCTTATCGATCTTATTGATTCTTTCAAAAAACCAGCTTCTAGTTTCATTGATACGTTCTACTGTATCTCTGGTTTCTCCCTCATTGATCTCAGCTCTAATCTTGATGATTTCCCTGCTTATGTGTGGAGTTGGTTTGATTTGTTGTTGATCCTCCAGTTCTTTAAGGTGTAGAGACAGCTGGTGTGTTCTGGATTTTTCAATTCTTTTGAGCGAGGCTTGGATGGCTATATATTTTCCCCTTAGGACCGCCTTTGCTGTATCCCATAGGTTTTGGACCGTAGTGTCTTCATTCTCATTGGTTTCCATGAATTGTTTCAGTTCTTCTTTGATCTCCTCGTTGATCCAAGCATTCTTAAGCAAGGTGGTCTTTAGCTTCCAGGTGTTTGAGTTCCTTCTGAACTTTCCCTTGTGATTGAGCTCCAATTTCAAAGCATTGTGATCTGAGAATATGCAGGGAATAATCTCAGTCTTTTGGTATCGGTTGAGTCCTGATTTGTGACCCAGTATGTGGTCTATTCTGGAGAAGGTCCCATGTGCACTTGAGAAGAATGAGTATTCTGTTGTTTTAGGGTGGAATGTTCTGTATATATCTATGAGGTCCATCTGGTCCAATGTGTCATTCAATACTCTTGTTTCTTTATTGATTTTCTGCTTCGATGATCTGTCTCATTCTGAGAGAGGCGTGTTAAGATCTCCTACGATTAGTGTATTCATATCAATATGACTCTTTATCTTGATTAACAGTTTTCTTAAGTAATTGGCTGCTCCCATATTGGGAGCATAGATATTTACAATTGTTAGATCATCTTGGTGGATAGTCCCTTTAAGGATTATGTAGTGTCCTTCTGTATCTCTGACTACAGTCTTTAGTTTGAAGTCTAATTTATCTGATATGAGAATCGCTACCCCAGCCTTCTTTTGAGTCCCATTGGCATGAAAGATGCTTTTCCACCCCTTCACTTTCAGTCTGCGTGTATCTTTAGGTTCAAAATGGGTCTCTTGTAGACAGCATATGAATGGGTCCTATCGTTTTATCCAATCTGCAACCCTGTGCCATTTTATGGGTGCATTTAGGCCATTCACATTGAGAGTGATTATTGATAGATACGTTTTTATTGACATCGAGTTACCTTTGAAGTCTTTCTTTCTGTAGACTGTCTCTATATTTCTGTTCAATGCTATTCTTGGGATTTTTCCTCTTTTATAGAACCCCCCTTAATATTTCCTGCATTGTCGGCTTTGTGGTTGCATAGTCTTTTAAGCCTTGCCGGTCTTGGAATCTCTTTATCTCTCCATCCATTTTGAATGTCAGTCTTGCTGGATAAAGTATTCTTGGCTGCATGTTCTTCTCATTCAGTGCCCTAAATATATCTTGCCAGCCTCTTCTGGCTTGCCAGGTCTCTGTGGACAGGTCTGACGTTATTCTGATGGGCTTCCCTCTGTAAGTAAGGAGCCTCTTCGCCCTGGCGGCTTTCAAGGGATTATACCTACAATTATAATTTCTCAATTTGACTATCAGGTGTCGTGATGTTTTTTTGGAGTGTATAATCTTGGGTGGAGACCGTTCAGCCTCTAGTACATGAACGCTGGTTTCATTCGCGAGATTCGCAAAATTTTCATGAAGGACTTGTTCCACGATATCTTCTAGACTTCTTTCTTTCTCCTCCCCTTCAGGAATTCCAATAATTCTGACGTTGGAACGCTTCATGGCATCATTTATTTCCCTGATTCTACTTTCGTGGGATCTAAGCTGTTTTTTCCAGGCTTCCTCCTGATCTTTTCTCTCTATCTGTTTGTCTTCCAGATCACTAATTCTATCTTCTGTCTCAGTTACCCTAGCTTTGAGAGAGTTTAGATTGGATTGGAACTCATTGAGAGCATTGTGGACCTCCTCCCTGTAGCTTTAAGCTGCGCCCTAACATTGTGAACATCCTGTCTGGTCGCTTTCAGTTCGGCCCTAATCAATTCTGTTTGGTCATCCATGGCTTTCTCCAACCTAGCTATTGCCTGGATAATTGTTAGCCTGAATTCTCTTTCCGACATATTGTCTATGTTGATAGCCGTTAGCTCTGTTGCAGAAGGTCCATCCTTTGTATTTTTCTTCTGTTGGGCATTCCTCCTCCTAGTCATTTTGGTGGGAGAAGACTGAACAGATGTAGCTGGATGTATCAACTCTGGTGCAGTCAAGGTGCACCCTGGAACACTTCCTGATCTCCGTCTCAGAGAGAAGCCTCAGTCTGGGTGCAGAAGCTGAATAAATTCCCCCTTGGACGCTGGCAGTGCAGGTTCCAAGTTAAAGACCCTGGGGGCGCAGGATCTTTTGCTCGTCCCCAAAGCCAAGGCAGTGTCGGCTGTCTGGGAGCTCCTGACCGCCAGAGAGGTTCCAAGCAGCAATCGCACACTGAGATTTTGCCGCCGGCCCGGGCTGGGAGTGCCCGTTTTGCGCGCACCTCTTTTCAGAGGCGGCTGTGGGTCGGGCGCGCCTCTGGGGCACTGAGAACGGGGCGCTGGTCCGTAAGCCGCAGGCTGGGCTTTTGCGAGCCTCTGTCCGGGGAAGAGTTTCGTGTGCGAGCGCGGCTTAGACTTTGAAACAATGGCACAGGTCAAGAAGTGCCCCCGGGCCTTAGAAACCCAGGAGAGCTGGAGGGACGTGCGCAGGCATCTCAAGCTTTGTGGTAGGGCTCCCGCACGTTCTGCAGACCGGCGCAGCTCCCATCCCCTCACAGGAGCCAGAACCCATGCGCTCTGGGGCGCGCTGGCGGCTTAGGGACCAGGAGCTGGTTTCTCCGCCGCACTCTCTCTGCCTCCGCGCCGGGGAGGCCGTCTGGGACCGGGGACTTAAGCCCCTGTCCCTAGCCGCCCCGATTCCCACAATTTCCCCCCGCAATCCTTTGCTCTTTTGGAGTGTTTTCAACCAGTCTCTAAGTTAATGCTGGTCCCCAGACGCAGGGCGCTCTCGCTCGTATTGGGGTATTACTTTCCCACTGGTCGCCTCTGGTGGCTCCCTCCCCCTTTTGTTTATCTTCCGATATCAGTCCGCCGTTCCCAGTCTGCTTTACCTGCTCACTGGCGTCTTCTGCCCCTGTAGAGATCCAGACGTGTATAATTCTGATCTCAGGCTGATTTCATGGGTGATCGGAGTTTTTTGGTAGGTAATCAGCTCGCTTTGGGGTACCAGCTGAAAAGACTCCTCTTCCTAGTACCCCGCCATCTTGTCCCCCTATACTTTGGATATTAACACCTTATCAGATACAGTTTGTAAATATTTTCTCCCATTCTGTAGATTGTCTTTTATCTTGTTAATTGTTTCTTTGCCGTACAAAAGCTTTTATTTTATTAATGTTTTTAAAAGATTTGATTTATTTTTTAGAGAGATAGCACAGCACAGGGAGCAGCAGGCAGAGGAAGAGGGAGAAACAGGCTGGCAGAGTAGGGAGCCCGATGTAGGGCTCAATCCTGGGACTCTGGGATCATGACCTGAGCCGAAGGCAGATGCTCATGACTGAGCCACCCAGGCGCCCCGGTACAAAAGCGTTTAGTTTGATAGAGGTTGACTTGTTAATTTTAGTTCGATACAGGTTCACTTAATTTTTTAAAATTTTTTTAATATTTTTTTTCCAATTTATTTATTTTCAGAAAAACAGTATTCATTATTTTTTTTCACCACACCCAGTGCTCCATGCAAGCTGTGCCCTGTATAATACCCACCACCTGGTACCCCAACCTCCCACCCCCCCGCCACTTCAAATCCTTCAGATTGTTTTTCAGAGTCCATAGTCTCTCAAGGTTCACCTCCCCTTCCAATTTACCCAAAAGTACATACCCTCCCCAATGTCCATAACCTTACCCCCCTTCTCCCAACCTCCCTCCCCGCAGCAACCCACAGTTTGTTTTGAGAGATTATGGTTTGTCTCCATCCCTATCCCATCTTGTTTCATGGATTCTTCTCCTACCCACTTAAGCCCCCATGTTGCATCACCACTTCCTCATATCAGGGAGATCATATGATAGTTGTATTTCTCTGCTTGACTTATTTCGCTAAGCATGATACGCTCTAGTGTCCATCCATGTTGTCGCAAATGGCAAGATTTCGTTTCTTTTGATGGCTGCATGGTATTCCATTGTGTATATATACCACATCTTCTTGATCCATTCATCTGTTGATGGACATCTAGGTTCTTTCCATAGTTTGGCTATTGTGGACATTGCTGCTATAAACATTCGGGTGCACGTGCCCCTTTGGATCACTACGTTTGTATCTTTAGGGTAAATACCCAGTAGTGCAATTGCTGGGTCATAGGGCAGTTCTATTTTCAACATTTTGAGGAACCTCCATGCTGTTTTCCAGAGTGGTTGCACCAGCTTGCATTCCCACCAACAGTGGAGGAGGGTTCCCCTTTCTCCGCATCCTCGCCAGCATCTGTCATTTCCTGACTTGTTGATTTTAGCCATTCTGACTGGTATGAGGTGATATCTCATGTGGTTTTGATTTGTATTTCCCTGATGCCGAGTGATATGGAGCACTTTTTCATGTGTCTGTTGGCCATCTGGATGTCTTCTTTGCAGAAACGTCTATTCATGTCCTCTGCCCCTTTCTTGATTGGATTATTTGTTCTTTGGGTGTTGAGTTTGTTAAGTTCTTTATAGATTTTGGACACTAGTCCTTTATCTGATATGTCGTTTGCAAATATCTTCTCCCATTCTGTCAGTTGTCTTTTGATTTTGTTAACTGTTTCCTTTGCTGTGCAAAAGCTTTTGATCTTGATGAAATCCAAATAGTTCATTTTTGCCTTTGCTTCCCTTGCCTTTGGCAATGTTCCTAGGAAGATGTTGCTGTGGCTGAGGTCGAAGAGGTTGCTGCCTGTGTTCTCCTCAAGTATTTTGATGGATTCCTTTCTCACATTGAGGTCCTTAATCCATTTTGAGTGTATTTTTGTTTGTGGTGTAAGGAAATGGTCCAATATAACTTTTCTGCACGTGGCTGTCCAATTTTCCCAACACCATTTATTAAAGAGGCTGTCTTTTTTCCATTGGACATTCTTTCCTGCTTTGTCAAAGATTAGTTGACCATAGAGTTGAGGCTCTGTTTCTGGGCTCTCTATTCTGTTCCATTGATCTATATGTCTGTTTTTGTGCCAGTACCATGCTGTCTTGATGATGACAGCTTTGTAATAGAGCTTGAAGTCCGGAATTGTGATGCCACCAACTTTGGCTTTCTTTTTCAATATTCCTTTGGCTATTCGAGGTCTTTTCTGGTTCCACCAAAATTTTACAATTATTTGTTCCATTTCTTTGAAAAAGATGGATGGTACTTTGATAGGAATTGCATTAAATGTGTAGATTGCTTTAGGTAGCATAGACATTTTCACAATATTTATTCTTCCAATCCAGGAGCATGGAACATTTTTCCATTTCTTTGTGTCTTCCTCAATTTCTTTCATGAGTACTTTATAGTTTTCTGAGTATAGATTTTTAGCCTCTTTGGTTGGGTTTATTCCTAGGTATCTTATGGTTTGGGGTGCAATTGTAAATGGGATTGACTCCTTAATTTCTCTTTCTTCTGTCTTGTTGTTGGTGTAGAGAAATGCAACTGATTTCTGTGCATTGATCTTATATCCTGACACTTTATTGAATTTCTGTACAAGTACTAGCAGTTTTGGAGTGGAGTCTTTTGGGTTTTCCACATAGAGTATCATATCATCTGCGAAGAGTGCTAATTTGACTTCTTCTTTGCCGATTTGGATGCCTTTAATTTCTTTTTGTTGTCTGATTGCTGAGGCTTGGACTTCTAGTACTATGTTGAATAGCAGTGGTGATAATGAACATCCCTGCCATATTCCTGACCTTAGTGGAAAAGCTTTCAGTTTTTCTCCATTGAGAATGATATTTGCCGTGGGTTTTTCATAGATGGCTTTGATGATATTGAGATATGTGCCCTCTATCCCTACACTTTGAAGAGTTTTGATCAGGAAGGGATGCTGTACTTTGTCAAATGCTTTTTCAGCATCTATTGAGAGTATCATATGGTTCTTGTTCTTTCTTTTATTGATGTGTTGTATCACATTGACTGATTTGCGGATGTTGAACCAACATCCGCAGCCCTGGATTAAATCCCACTTGGTCGTGGTGAATAATCCTTTTAATGTACTGTTGAATGCTTTTGGCTAGTATTTTGGTGAGAATTTTCGCATCTGTGTTCATCAAGGATATTGGTCTATAGCTCTCTTTTTTTGATGGGATCCTTGTCTGGTTTTGGGATCAAGGTGATGCTGGCCTCATAAAATGAGTTTGGAAGTTTCCTTCCATTTCTATTTTTTGGAACAGTTTCAGGAGAATAGGAATTAGTTCTTCTTTAAATGTTTGGTAGGATTCCCCCGGGAAGCCGTCTGGCCCTGGGCTTTTGTTTGTTTGGAGATTTTTAATGACTGTTTCAATCTCCTTACTGGTTATGGGTCTGTTCAGGCTTTCTATTTCTTCCTGGTTCAATTTTGGTAGTTTATATGTTTCTAGGAATGCATCCATTTCTTCCAGATTGTCAAATTTGTTGGCGTAGAGTTGCTCATAGTATGTTCTTATAATAGTTTGTATTTCTTTGGTGTTAGTTGTGATCTCTCCTCTTTCATTCATGATTTTATTTATTTGGGTCCTTTCTCTTTTGTTTTTGATAAGTCTGGCCAGGGGTTTATCAATCTTATTAATTCTTTCAAAGAACCAGCTCCTAGTTTCGTTGATTTGTTCTATTGTTTTTTTGGTTTCTATTTCATTGATTTCTGCTCTGATCTTTATGATTTCTCTTCTCCTGCTGGGCTTAGGGTTTCTTTCTTGTTCTTTCTCCAGCTCCTTTAGGTGTAGGGTTAGGTTGTGTACCTGAGACCTTTCTTGTTTCTTGAGAAAAGCTTGTACTGCTATATATTTTCCTCTCAGGACTGCCTTTGTTGTGTCCCACAGATTTTGAACCGTTGTATTTTAATTATCATTTGTTTCCATGATTTTTTTCAATTCTTCTTTAATTTCCCGGTTGACCCATTCATTATTTAGAAGGATGCTGTTTAGTGTCCATGTATTTGGGTTCTTTCGAAACTTCCTCTTGTGGTTGAGTTCTAGCTTCAGAGCATTGTGGTCTGAAAATATGCAGGGAATAATCCCAATCTTTTGATACCGGTTGAGTCCTGATTTAGGACCGAGGATGTGATTTATTCTGGAGAATGTTCCATGTGCACTAGAGAAGAATGTGTATTCTGTTGCTTTGGGATGAAATGTTCTGAATATATCTGTGATGTCCATCTCATCCAGTGTATCATTTAAGGCCTTTATTTCCTTCTTGATCTTTTGCTTGGATGATCTGTCCATTTCAGTGAGGGGAGTGTTAAAGTCCCCTACTACTATTGTATTATTGTTGATGTGTTTCTTTGATTTTGTTATTGATTGGTTTATATAGTTGGCTGCTCCCATGTTGGGGGCATAGATATTTAAAATTGTTAGATCTTCTTGTTGGACAGACCCTTTGAATATGATATAGTGTCCTTCCTCATCTCTTATTATAGTCTTTGGCTTAAAATCTAATTGATCTGATATAAGGATTGCCACTCCTGCTTTCTTCTGATGTCCATTAGCATGGTAAATTCTTTTCCACCCCCTCACTTTAAATCTGGAGGTTTCTTCGGGCTTAAAATGAGTTTCTTGTAGGCAACATATAGATGGGTTTTGTTTTTTTTATCCATTCTGATACCCTGTGTCTTTTGATTGGGGCATTTATCCCATTAACATTCAGGGTAACTATTGAGAGATATGATTTTAGTGCCATTGTATTGCCTGTAAGGTGACTGTTACTGTATATTGTCTCTGTTCCTTTCTGATCTACCACTTGTAGGCTCTCTCTTTGCTTAGAGGACCCCTTTCAGTATTTCCTGTAGAGCTGGTTTGGTGTTTGCTACTTCTTTCAGTTTTTGTTTGTCCTGGAAGCTTTTAATCTCTCCTTCTATTTTCAATGATAGCCTAGCTGGATATAGTATTCTTGGCTGCATGTTTTTCTCGTGTAGTGCTCTGAAAATATCATGCCAGCTCTTTCTGTCCTGCCAGGTCTCTGTGGATAAGTCAGCTGCCAATCTAATACTTTTACCATTGTATGTTACAGACTTCTTTTCCCGGGCTGCTTTCAGGATTTTCTCTTTGTCAGTAAGGCTTGTAAATTTTACTATTAGGTGACGGGGTGTGGACCTATTCTTATTGATTTTGAGGGGCGTTCTCTGAACCTCCTGAATTTTGATGCTCGTTCCCTTTGCCATATTGGGGAAATTATCCCCAATATTTCTCTCCAGTATACCTTCTGCTCCCCTCTCTCTTTCTTCTTCTTCTGGAATCCCAATTATTCTAATGTTGTTTCGTCTTATGGTGTCACTTATCTCTTGAATTCTCCCCTCATGGTCCAGTAGCTGTTTGTCCCTCTTTTGCTCAGATTCTTTATTCTCTGTCATTTGGTCTTCTATATTGCTAATTCTTTCTTCTGCCTCATTTATCCTAGCAGTGAGAGCCTCCAATTTTGATTGAACCTCATTAATAGCTTTTTTGATTTCAACTTGGTTAGATTTTAGTTCTTTTATTTCTCCAGAAAGGGCTTTTATATCTCTGGAGAGGGTTTCTCTAATATCTTCCATGCCTTTTTCAAGCCCGGCTAGAACCTTGAGAATTGTCATTTTGAACTCTAGATCTGACATATTACCAATGTCTGTATTGATTAGTTCCCTACCTTCGGTACTGTCTCTTGTTCTTTTTTTTGTTGTGAATTTTTCCGCCTTGTCATTTTGTCCAGCTAAGAGTATATGAAGGAGCAAGTAAAATACTAAAAGGGTGACAACAATCCCAGGAAAATATGCTTTAACCAAATCAGAAGAGATCCCAAATTGTGAGGGGGGATTTCTCCCCCCTCACGATTGGGTGAGGGATCTCCCCTGATTGGGATCTCCCCTGATTGGGGTCTCCCAGTCTCTTCTGATTGGGACCTTTCTGATTTGGGGATAAAAAGAGGTTCAAAAAGAAAGGAAAAAAAAGAATAAAAAAGAATTAAAATAGAGATTGAATTAAAAATTCAATCAAGAATTAAAAAAAGAATTAAAAAAAGAGATTGAAGAGATTGGGATCTCTTTTGATTTGGGGATAAAAAGAGGTTCAAAAATAAAGAAAGAAAAAAAGAATAAAAAAGAATTAAAGAAAAAGAACATGAATAAAGAAAAGTATAAGAAAGAAAAAAATATATTAGATAAACTAGTTAAAAAACGTTAAAAAAGAAAAGGGTAAAAGTTATAAAAAATTTTACCAGAAGAAGAGAAAAAAATGAAAAAGAAAAAAATTGAATTAACTGCAAGACTAAAAAATCACAGGGAGAAAGCCATGAGTTCCATGGTTTGTTTTCTCCTCCTCTGGAATTCTGCTGCTCTCCTTGGTATTGAAACTGCACTCCTTGTTAGGTGAACTTGGTCGTGTCTGGATTTCTTGTTGATCTTCTGGGGGAGGGGCCTGTTGTAGTGATCCTCAAGTGCTTTGCCCCAGGTGGAATTGCACCGCCCTTACCAGGGGTCAGGCTGAGTGATCTGCTCGGCTTTGCTTTCAGGAGCTTTTGTTCCCTAAGCACTTTCCGTAGAGTTCCGGAGGACGGGAATACAAATGGCGGCCTCCTGGTCTCCTGCCCAGAGGAGCCGAGAGCCCGGGGCCCCGCTCCCCAGTTAGCCCTCGCGAACAGCTCCTAGTAACTCCCGTCTGCCTAACCTCCAGCCGCGCTCTGAGCTCCCCGAGCCTGCGACTGGTTCAAGGCAACACCGAGCTGTGAGCTTACTGTTGGCTCTGTCTCTGTAGCCGGCTTTCCCGTTCCAAGATCCGCAAGCTCTGCAACACTCAGACACCCCCGATCCTTCTGTGACCCTGCGAGACCTGAGGCCACGCCGACCCCGCGTGGGCTTCGCCCCGGTTTAGCCTCTGGAGCGATGTCCCTCAGAAGAACAGACTTTTAAAAGTCCTGATTTTGTGCTCCGTTGCTCCGCTGCTTGCCGGGAGCCGGCCCCTCCCCCCGGGGTCTATCTTCCCGTCGCTTTGGATTCACTTCTCCGCCAGTCCTACCTTTCAGAAAGTGGTTGTTTTTCTGTTTCCAGAATTGCTGTTCTTCTTCTCTTCGATCTGCCGATGGATTTGCAGGTGTTTGCAATCTTTAGATAAGCTATCTAGCTGATCTCCTGCTAGCTGAAGTAGTCTCAGCCTGCTACTTCTCCGCCATCTTGACTCCTCCCCCCGGTTCACTTAATTTTTGCTTTTGTTGTCTCTGCTTTTTGCATTAAACCCAAACCCAAAAAATCTTTGCTAGACTAAGGAAACTTTCCCCATGTTATCTTCCGTGGGTATTATGGTTTCAGTTTTATGTTTAAGTCAGTCATCTCTTTCAACCTGATTTTTGGGTATGGTGTAGGAGAAGGATCCATTCAGTCTTTTGCATGTGAATATCTAGTTTTTCTAACACTATTTATTGAAGAGACTATCTTTTCCCCATTACGTATTCTTAGTTGATTGTATCTGTATGGTTTTATTTCTGGGCTCTATATTCTATTCCAATGGCCTGTGTGTCTGTTTTTATGTCAGTACCATACTCTTTTGCCTCCTATAATTTTGTAATATAATTTGGAATCAGAATGGGTGATATTTCTAGTTTTATTTTTCATTTTCAAGATTGTTTTGGTTATTCGGAGTCTTTTGTGGGTCCATATAAATTTTAGGATTATTTTTTTCTATTTATGTGTAAAGTGTTATTGGAATTTTGATAGGGATTGCATGGAGCTAGATTGTTTTGATTAATATGGACATATTAACAATAATTCTTACAGTTCATGAATGTGGGATATCTTTCCATTTTATTGTGCCCTTTTCAGTTTATCTCATTAGTGTCTTAAAGTTCTCAGTGTAGAGATCTTTTATCTTATGGTAAAATTTGTTCATATGTATTTTATTCTTTTTGATGCTTTGTAAGTGGGATTGTTAATTGCTTAATTTCTTTTTTGGACATTTTATTGTTAGTGTATAGAAACACAACTGATTTTTTGTATACTGATTTTGTATTTTGCAACTCTAATGAATTAATTTACTAATTTTGCAGTTATACAGTTTTATAGGATTGTAGTTGTAGATTTGAGCTGGATCATGTAGCTGCTGCTGGGTCTGCAGTGAAGTCTGATGTCAGGACTCTTTGCAGAGTTTTGGACAGTTGGTGTGGGTCTTCGCTGATCCTTGGATGGGGGAAATTTAGAACGATGGTCTTTTTTTTTTTAATTATTTTTTTCAGCATAACAGTATTCATTGTTTTTGCACCACACCCAGTGCTCCATGCAATCCGTGCCCTTTCTAATACCCACCACCTGGTTCCCCCAGCCTCCCACCCCCCCCCCGCCACTTCAAACCCCTCAGATTGTTTTTCAGAGTCCATAGTCTCTCATGGTTCACCTCCCCTTCCAATTTACCCAAATTCCCTACTCCTCTCTAACGCCCCTTGTCCTCCATGATATTTGTTATGCTCCACAAATAAGTGAAACCATATGATAATTGACTCTCTCTGCTTGACTTATTTCACTCAGCATAATCTCTTCCAGTCCTGTCCATGTTGCTACAAAAGTTGGGTATTCATCCTTTCTGATGGAGGCAGAACCATGGTCTAAAGGGTTAGTGCTGAGACAAGTGTCTGCTTTAGAGTCTGTAGTGGGGACTGCAGATGACATGCCTGTTACCAGATGCAGGAACAGGGTTGCTCTCACAGGGTCCCTGTAAGGGCCCCTGCCACGGCTGTGGATGTGTACCTAGGTAAACAGGATTAACCTCAAACCATGGCTGAGAGGGGCTATAGCCAAATCACTAGGCTAATTCAATCTCTGCAGTTTTACTAAGATAAACCAGCATGTCTCTGGGAATACTGATGGGCATGTCTCTTGCCAGTTCTATGAGCAGGCAGAATTGCTCTCAGACTGGCTGGGCAGAATTGGTGCCAAATCACAGGCTGCTTCAGAGGCCATGTTCAGGACCAATTCTAAATTCATTTTCTGTGCAAGATGTATTTTTTTTTAAAGATTTTATTTATTTATTTGACAGAGAGAGAAACACAACGAGAGAAGGAACAGAAGCGGGGGTGGGGGGTGGAGAAGCCAGCTTCCTGTTGAGCAAGGGCCCAGTGAGGGGCTCCATCCCATGACCCTGGGATCATGACCTGAGCTGAAATCAGACGCTTAACAACTGAGCCACCCAGGCACCCTGCCAGATGTATTTTTCAAGAGCAGTTTAACATAGTCTAAGTACATTGATGTATCAATAAATAAGTACTCATTGATTGGCAATTGTGTTCTTTCCCATGTTATCAGAAAAAAAGAATCAGAAATAATTCCTACTCACTTGGAATAGGCAACAAGTCTATGTTAATCCAACCACCTGCTGTGATAATCCAGTAAGACCTTGAGTGGTAGACATTCTGCAGGACATCACACTAGCCCACTATATCAATGACATCATACTAATTGGATTGGACAAACAAGAAGTGGATAGTTTACTAGAAACTACAGAGGGTGGGAGAAAACACTACGTGGATGTGGAGTTCCACCATATTAGTAAAACTGATGTTTTTCTAACATACTGGCATAAATAGCATCAATGCTCTCCCTTAGTGACATCAGCACAGCATCAGATGGCTGGTATCCTTCCCTGAGAATCTGATTTTCAGCTTCATAGGGCCTGATCTCTAAGCTTTTAGGTTTTTAATAATTCCAACTTTCCCCCTTCGTTGTCCCAGAACTAACGGTGGCATCTGGGTTATTCGATTTTGAGCTTTTTTTTCCCCTTTTTGTTTTGTTTGACATTGTTTATTACTTTAGTGATCTCTTTTTTTACATTAAGTTCACTATATTAAAATACTTTATATCTGTCGACTGATACAGAAGTTGGTGCCAGGAATGGTTCTGGAAAACAGATCCTCAAAAATGGTAGTTTGGGACTACTGTGATCTTATTTTGTGGCTTCAACACAATGCTTACTAACTTGTCTATTCTAGTGGGATTCTAGTAATCCTTAATAATCTAGTAATCTAGTAATTCTAGTAAACTAGTAATCTAGTATTTAATGATATAATATTTAAGTTATTTTCAGTAAATTGTGCTGGCACCACTGGATATTTACATGGAAAGGAATGAAGTTCATATACACAGTCTCACATTATAAAAAAAAAACTCAAAATGGATTGTACCTGAAAGCAATATTAGTACTATAAAACTCAGAAAAATTCATAAATGTATATATCTCTCTAGGCATTATTTGGTTATATAATGTTTTCTTATAATACCAAAAGCATAAGAGACAAGATAGAAAATACTTACTCAAAATGGAAATTTTTTATGTTTCAAAGGGTACTATCAAGAAAGTGAAAATACAATCCATAAGGACAAAATATTTGCAAATCATATATCTAGTAAGGGACTTATATTCAGAACATACAAAACACTTTTATAAATCAACAATAAGAGGCCCAATTTAAAAGTTGTTAAAAGATTGAAGTATAGAGTTTTCTTTTGTGGGGGGTTGAAATCTTTTTATTTCACCACAAAAATTTCATAGCAAAAAAAAAAAATTTCATAGCAGCACACATGAAAAACGTCTGAGTAAAAAAAAAAAAATGCCCCCAAACTTTTACTGTTCTTTAAAAATACATGTTAAACTCCAAACTTATACCACCCAATTCAATGGGATCATCCAAACATTAATATTAACATTAAGATGCTTATTTTTTAAGTAATAAAAAACTCTTAGTAAAGTAAATATTTTGATATTTTGATAGGTTTAATTTTATGTTTACATCGTTAAAACTATACTCAAGGTTTTTTAAACAAAGTAAAAAAATGGGCAAAAACATGACCAGACACTTCTCCAAAGAAGACATACAAATGGCTAACGGACACATGAAAAAGTCTTCATCATCATTAGAGAAATTCAAATCAAAACCACATTGTGATACCACTTTATACCAGTTAGAATGGCAAAAATGAACAAGGCAAGAAATGACTAATGTTGGAGAAGTTGTGGGGAAAGGCGAACCTCTTACACTGTTGGTGGGAATGCAAATTGGTGTAGCCACTTTGGAAAACAGTGTGGAGGTTCCTCAGAAAATTAAAACTAGAGCTACCTTATGACCCTGCAATTGCACTTACTGGGTATTTACCCCAATGATACAGATGTCGTGTAAAGAAGGGCCATGTGTACCCCAATGTTCATTGCGGCAATGGCCACAGTTGCCAAACTGTGGAAAGAGCCAAGATGCCCTTCAATCAATGAATGGAAAGAAGATGTGGTTCATATATACAATGGAGTATTACTCACCCATCGGAAGGGATAAATACCCAACTTTTGCATCAACATAGATGGGACTGGAGGAGATTATGCTAAGTGAAATAAATCAAATAGAGAAAGTCAATTATCATATGGTTTCACTTATTTGTGGAACATAGGAATAGCATGGAGGACATTAGGAGAAGGGAAAAATGAAAGGGGAGAAATTGAAGTGGAAGACAAACCACGAGAAATTATGGACTCTGGGAAACAAACAGAGGGTTTTAGGAGGGGGATGGGTGAAATAAATATACAGTTTTCTAATGAAGATATGCAGATAGTAATAAGAACATGAAAATGTGCTTTGTTGTAAGCCAATGAGGAAAACAGTTTGTCAGTTTCTCAAAATGTTATTCTTATAAATGTTTTAAATTCTAGTTCAGACATCTTACTTATGCCTGTATTGGTTAAGTGCCTGGCTATGGGTTCTATTTCCTGTTCTTTCTTTTGGGGTGAATTTCTCTATTTCATCATTTTGTCCAGAAAAGAAAGAAGAAAGAAAAAAAAGTCCAAAACAACAAAAACAAAGGAAAAAAACAAAACAAAACAAGCAAAAACAACTGGATCCTGAGTGTGTTTGGTCTGTTTTTTGAGTCTATATTCAGATGCCTGGGTGTCTCAGTTGGTTAAACGTCTGCTTTCAACTCAGGTTGTGATCCCACTGTCTTGGGGTCAGAACCCTGCATAGGGCTCCCTACTCAGTGGAGAGCCAGCTTCTCCTTCTCCCTTTGCAGCTCCACTGCTTGTGTTCTCTCTCAAATGAATGAATAAAATCTTAAAAAAAAAACCCTAGATCCAAAAATAAAAAAATAAAATGAAGTAAATTAAAAATAAAGTAAAAAATATAAAAAAATTATGTAAATTATAAAAATAATAAAAAATAAAAGGAATTGAAAAAATAATAATACAAATAAAAGTACAAAGGAGGCTAGATACTATTTTCCCCTAGAGCTGAAACTTTGCAGCCTTTTAGGATCAATAAACTTGGTATGAGTGAGTTTTTTGTGCTGGTCTTCTGGGGGAGGGGCATGTTGTGCTGATTCTCTAGCTGGCCCTGGTGGAAATGTGTCCCCAGGATGCAGGGGGTCAGGGTTTGGTGGAAGCGTCTCCTGTCTCCACTAGGTGGCACTGTTTTGCTCCCTGAAGGTTTTTTGGCGCTGATGGGTGGCATAAATCTCTGCTTCCTAGCCTGGGAGCTGAAAAGTTCGTGCCCTCATTCTTCAGTGAGCTTTCACAGAAGAGCAGCCAATCACTCCTCTTGTTTCCCCAGTTTCTGTCAGAGCCCTGTCTTCACCCTGCCTGTGCCTGAGCAATTTTATTTCAGGCATGCAACTGAATTTCATAAAATGCCAAATTTTAGGGACTCCCAGAGCACAGATCCACACTGTTCTTCTGGGAAAAGGTCTTGCTTTGCCTTTCCTGCTGGCCAGCTGTCCAGGAAAGCAGTGACACAATTGCAGGGCAGTTCACAGTTTATGGCAATATAGAGCAGAAAGCTAGCACCAGCAGTGGTTGTTCTCAGCTGGCTACTACACTCCTCTGCCTGGGAACAGTGCCCCACTTAGATGACACCTGTTCTTGTGTGACCCAGGGGATCCTCAGACCACCCTGTCATTCTTGGGATTCTGCCCCACTTCACCACCTAACCACCTCGAAGCCAGGCATTTCACCCGTGGTAGCAGACATCTAAAGCTCAGATTTTGTGCTCTGCTTCTTATAATACTTTGTGGTAGCCTCTGTAAGCAGGCTCCCTCCCTGTCATCATATCCACAGCTGTATTTACCCCGATTCAAGTCTCCATACCTCCTACCTTCCAAAAGTATGGTCACTTTTCTTCTTATAGGCCTGCAGGACTTTTCTCTCTGACCTCCAATTGATTTTTTCTCTCTGACCACAGAAATGATTTGATAACTCTTTAGCTGTGTTTGAAGGGTAAGACAAGCTTAGGGTCTTCTATTTCCACCATCTTAACTCCTCCGCCCCATCCAAGATAATTGAAAATATGTGTCAATAAAAAGTTTAAAAAAAAGATATGCATCCACCCAAAAACTTGTACAAGAGTTTTCATGGCAGCATTATTCATAATACACGAAAAGTGAAACAACTGACCCATGGATAAGTAAAATGTTGTGGCATGTCCATACAATGGAGTATTGTCTGGTAATAAAAGGTAATGAAGTACTGATCCATGTACAATATGGATGAGTCTTGAAGATATTTTACTACTTTTGGAAAATATCACACTAACCTTGAAAATATTTATACTAAGTTAAAGAAGCCAGTCAAAAAGACGAGAGTAGATTAGTGATTAGAGTAGATAGAGGAAGAGGGGAATGGAGAGTAGCTGCTGGAGGGTACAGGGTTTCATTGTGTGCTGACGAAAATGTTCTAAAATTAGTGATAATGGTTGCACAACTCTGAATATCCTAAAACCACTGAATTGTGCACTTCAAAAAGGTAATTTTTTTGTACATGAATTGTATTTTGATGAAGCTTTTATAGAAAATAAAAAGGTCAGAAAACTATAGAAAATAAGTTGTCAATTATTGTTGTAATTAAGTGCCTTGATCAAACAAGCAGCTGCTGAACTTTCCTTTTATGGCAGCAGTGATGACCAAAAGCACTGTGGCTTGGGTGGCTTTCTCTGAGTGTACTGGAGTGTTGGTAGAAAGAAAATAACAAGGTCAGATCTTTAAAATCTTAGTTGAAGTCATGGCCAGTGAAGTGGAGAGCTTCCATGACAGCCATTATCTTATTTCTGTTAGCCACAGTGCTGGTCTTGCTGTAAATTAGATGTAAAATTTCACTGTGTCAATTTCAGGATTATAAAATTGAGTTCAAAGTATTACTAGTCTCTCACAAGCAAGTTAGGATGTTGGTTGGCAGTAATACCACCAGTCTGGACTAAAACAGAGACAACTCAAATTTAAAAGAGACTCGTGTGCCTCCATACTTTGATGAGTGGGAAACAGGCTAAGAAAGCTTCTCTGGTACAAACCCAGATCATTTCTAATGGAAACAGAAAATGACTCAGAGAGTGGAGCCTGGAGCCAACAGCCATAGAGAAAAATTCCTAAAAAGCAAACCCGAGGTGTGCCTGAGTGGCACAGGCAGTTAAGAGTCTCACTGTTGGTTCCAGTTCAGGTTGTGATCTCAGGATTGTGAGATCAAACCCCACCGTAGCCTATGTGCTCAATGCAGAGTCTGCTTGGAGTTTCTCTCTCCCTCTCCCTCTGCCCCTCTGTATGCATGCTCTCTCTCTCTCTCTGTCTCTCCCTCTCAAATGAATAAATAAATCTTTAAAAAGTAAAAAGCAAACCTGAGAACTAAATCAATGAACATTCCTTTCCCTGCTCTGTTGTCAGCTGTGGCTGACATAAGAAATACAGACTGGGTGGCTTAAACAATAGAAATGTATTTTCTCATAGTTCTGGAGTCTAGCAGCTCAAGAGCAAGGTGTTGGCAAGTTTGCTGTCTCCTGAGGACTCTCTCCTTGGCTGCTTTCTCACTGTGTCTTCACATGGCCTTTTCTCTGTGTGTACACATTCTTGGTGTCTCTTCCTCTTCCACTGAATTCTGGAACCATCCCAATCACCTCATTTAACCTTAATTACATCATTATAGGCCACATTCCAAATATAGTCACATTGGAGGTGAGGGATTGAACATAGAAGTCTTGGGGAATGCAATTCAGATTTTAACACCTTGGAAAAGAAGGAATCAGTGCCATGTTCTCATGTGGATTTCAGAATTACTATGGTGAATGGACTTCTTTTTGTCTTCTGATTCCATTTTTTACATTTTGAAACAATCACAAAGTTATAGAAAACTTGAGAGTATAGTAAAAAGGCTTTTCTGCCCCTAAACCATCATCCCCAAATACTTTAATGTGCCTTTCTAAGAAATAAAAGTATTCTCCAATGTGACCCAATACAATCATCAACTCAAGAAATTAACATGGATACATCACTACCATTTAATCTTCAGAACTTCATTATAATTTTGTCAGTGTGTGTGCGTGTGTGTGCGTGTGTGTGTGTGTGTGTGTGTGTGTGCGCATGCACGCGTGCCTGTGTGTATGCAAAAATAACCCAGTTCAGAATTATTCAGTGCATTTAGTTGTAGTGTCATTTTGGGCCCTTTGGGAAGTAGCAGATACCTCTAACATAGTTAGAGGTATATGAGGTTTACTGAGGGTTCATCTGTGAAAAATAAAGGGGAGAGGCAGGAGGCACAGCCAGGGAAAGCTTTTAAACTGAGATACTAGAACAGACACCTAAGAAAGGAAGAGGGAAGGAAGGAGGAGGAGGATTGGTGAAGAGGAACCTCAGACTGTGAAGCAGCTCTGAGAAAGTCTTAGCTAGTTCTGTGGGGGAACTCTGGATCAAAGATTTCCTTCACTGGCTCTGGCCTGGCACCTTCACCCCATCTTTAGTTGGGGACCACCTGTGGGAAGAACATGGCCTTTGTTTAAATGTGAGGGGCACCTGGGTAGTTCATTCAGTTAAGCATCTGCCTTTGGCTCAGGTCATGAACTCAGGGTCTTGGGATTGAGCCCCACTTCCAACTCTGTGGTTAGTGGGGAGTCTTTTTGTCCCTCTGCCCCTCCCCACACTTGTGCTCTCTCTCTCGCTCTCAAATAAATTAAAAAGGGGCGCCTGGTGGCTCAGTGGGTTGGGCCGTTGCCTTCGGCTCAGGTCATGATCTCAGGGTCCTGGGATCGAGTCCCGCATCGGGCTCTCTGCTCAGCAAGGAGCCTGCTTCCCTCTCTCTCTCTCTGCCTGCCTCTCAGTCTACTTGTGATTTTTCTCTGTCAAATAAATAAATAAATAAATAATCTTTAAAAAAAATGCTGTGGTGAATCATAAGTGTACTAAAGCTGGAGACTATCAGCTTTCTACTTTCCTCATAGCAGATTAGTATTTTTTTTCCTTGGAGATCTGTATGGCATACCTTCATGGTGGCCACATTTGTCATGTGTCTTTAGTTTCTCTTCCATAGGGCTAGGTTCTTGGATCTTTTCATGAATGTTTGTGAACATTTAATAGGCCAGTTATTTTGTACAATGTTCTTCAATCTGGGTTTGTTTTATATACTTCAGGATTAAATTCTGGTTAGATATCTTTGACAGAAATAGATACCACTTTCATCTATTGCATTCTGTCATCCCACTTAGAGTAATTTTTACTTTGATTAAAGTGTTGTCTGCCAGCCCACTCCAGTCACTGTAAAGTAAGTCTCTCTGTTTTTTTATTAGTAAGCAGATTGTGAGGAGGTACTTTGAAACTTAGTAAATACCTCATAAGACTTTCAGTTTATTCATTTATTTATTTGTAAGGATTCACAGTTCCCTATTTCATTGAATAGATATAAATCTGTTGCCAAGTTGTCCCTGATTTATTTGATGAGAATTCATTCAACTCCTTTCGGTAGGCACACGTAAATCTTTAAATACTTCCTTGCTTTTTGGTGCAGAGAAGATGCTCCAAGCTCATCTTGTGCTTTCTGTTTCCTAGCTCAGAAATCAGCTATTTTCTGAGTCCTGGATCCTTTTAATGGAACATAGTAGGTATGCTCATTGATGTTGGCACATCACTGTGCTAGGACCTCTCAGTGGCAGATTTATTTCTGTATTTATTCATGCATGTTGAAAACCACTAATTTATACTGGTACTTTCAATTCCAACTAAACCTACAGAGTTCATTCTAATTTTTATTCTTTCTGTATTTGTTGTACCTTTTCTGTGACAGTGAGTAGTCTAATAATTTATTGATTTATTAATGTATGTGATAATCCCTCTGTATGCCATTGTATCTCTCTCTGTCCAGTGTACTGAACACTTTCCTAACTTTATCACTTCCTAAAATTGCAGTTACCCCATCCCTCTCCACTCTCTTCAACCCACTTGGACCTTGATACTCCTTCTGGATTATGCAGGTTTATTCTCTATCATGAACACCCACTACGCTCTGCTAGACCAGGTGGCTTTACAGATGAATTATTCATAAAGGTAGGGAGAAAAAGAAGAAAGGAATTCCTTTCTTTTAAACAGGAGTGGATATTGCGGTTATCTTGTCAGATCACTGTACCCAGGAACTTCATGCATTATTTTAAATGACAAGATTCTGGACTAATACCTGCTACCATAATGAAGCAAGCCTTTTGGGGGAGAAGTTGAATATATTTTACATGTGGGAGGGACGTACTTAGTCAGGATCAGAGAGTGGACTGTATGGTTGATCATGTTTCCAAAGATGTCCCAAAGAATATAACTATCTTAAATCCCCTTTAAAAGTGACCTTGCCATTTCCCTATCAAGAGGTGGTATCTTCTCCTCCCTTTATATATAAACTGGTCTTTTGAGCTATATTGATCAATAGAATACAAGGGAAATGATGCTGTGTAGCTTCTGCTGTTGCCTCCTAGAACTTCTGGGGGGCAGAACCAAGAAGCTCTAGTTTACAGAATCAGCTGAGCTTCCAGCCAACAGCTAGCAGCTATTTAGGTGATCTTTTTAGGCAATTCAAGGTGTAATCATGTCTCCAGATAACTACAGCCTATGCCAACACTGTGTGGAGGAAGGAATTTCAGGCGGAGTTCAGTAAATGCAGTTTTATGAGATAATACATAGTTTGGGTTGTTCTAAATCACTAAATTTTGGTATAATTATGCAGTCACATATAATTAAAACAGACTGGGATGCTAAACTTGAATAGTGACATCTGAGTGGACTTAGATGAGACTGAGAATCTTCGATTTGGTGTTTATTTATTTGGTTCTCTCTATATATATTTAGAATTTATAACAGAATATTTATACTATACTAAGCTCCATAAGAGTGTTTCAGGTTCAGCTTAGCTCACCACTGTATCTCTAATGCATAAATCTCCTAATACATAGCAGGTGCCCAAAGTACACATTGAAAATGAATAAGTGAAGGAGTCAATCCCATTTACAATTGCACCCCAAACCATAAGATACCTATGAATAAACCTAACCAAAGAGGCACAGAATCTATACTCAGAAAACTATAAAGTACTCATGAAAGAAATTGAGGAAGACACAAAGAAATGGAAAAATGTTTCATGCTCCTGGATTGGGAGAATAAATATTGTGAAAATGTCTATGCTACCTAAAGCAATCTACACATTTAATGCAATTCCTATCAAAGTACCATCCATCTTTTTCAAAGAAATGGAACAAATAATCTTAAAATTTATATGGAACCAGAAAAGACCTCGAATAGCCAAAGGAATATTGAAAAAGAAAGCCAAAGTTGGTGGCATCACAATTCCGGACTTCAAGCTCTATTACAAAGCTGTCATCATCAAGACAGCATGGTGCTGGCACAAAAACAGACACATAGATCAATGGAACAGAATAGAAATCCCAGAAATAGACCCTCAACTCTATGGTCAACTAATCTTCGACAAAGCAGGAAAGAATGTCCAATGGAAAAAAGACAGCCTCTTCAATAAATGGTGTTGGGAAAATTGGACAGCCACGTGCAGAAAAATGAAATTGGACCATTTCCCTACACCACACATGAAAGTTGAGTCAAAATGGATGAAGGAACTCAATGTGAGAAAGGACTCCATCAAAATACTTGAGGAGAACATAGGCAGCAACCTCTTCGACCTCAGCCGCAGCAACATCTTCCTAGGAACATCGCCAAAGGCAAAGGAAGCAAGGGCAAAAATGAACTATTGGGATTTTATCAAGATCAAAAGCTTTTGCACAGCAAAGGAAACAGTTAACAAAATCAAAAGACAACTGACAGAATGGGAGAAGATATTTGCAAACAACATATCAGATAAAGGATAAGTGTCCAAAATCTATAAAGAACTTAGCAAACTCAACACCCAAAGAACAAATAATCCAATCAAGAAATGGGCAGAGGACATGAACAGACGTTTCTGCAAAGAAGACATCCAGATGGCCAACAGACATATGAAAAAGTGCTCCATTATCACTCGGCATCAGGGAAATACAAATCAAAACCACAATGAGATATCACCACAAATCAAAACCACAATGAGATATCACCTCACACCAGTCAGAATGGCTAAAATCAACAAGTCAGGAAATGACAGATGCTGGCGAGGATGCGGAGAAAGGGGAACCCTCCTACACTGTTGGTGGGAATGCAAGCTGGTGCAACCACTCTGGAAAACAGCATGGAGGTTCCTCAAAATGTTGAAAATAGAACTGCCCTATGACCCAGCAATTGCACTACTGGGTATTTACCCTAAAGATACAAACGTAGTGATCCAAAGGGGAACGTGCACTCGAATGTTTATAGCAGCAATGTCCACAATAGCCAAACTATGGAAAGAACCTAGATGTCCATCAACAGATGAATGGATCAAGAAGATGTGGTATATATACACAATGGAATACTATGCAGCCATCAAAAGAAATGAAATCTTGCCATTTGTGACAACGTGGATGGAACTAGAGTGTATCATGCTTAGCGAAGGAAGTCAAGCAGAGAAAGACAACTATCATATGATCTCCCTGATATGAGGAAGTGGTGATGCAACATGGGGGCTTACGGGGGTAGGAGAAGAATAAATGAAACAAGATGGGATTGGGAGGGAGACAAACCCTAAGTGACTCTTAATCACACAAAACAAACTGAGGGTTGCTGGGGGGAGGGGGGTTGGGAGAAGGGGGGTGGGGTTATGGACACTGGGGAGGGTATGTGCTTTGGTGAGTACTGTGAAGTGTGTAAATCAGGTGATTCACAGACCTGTACCCCTGGGGATAAAAATATATGTTTATAGAAAATAAAAAATTAAAAATTAAAAAAAAGAAAATGAATAAATGAAGCTATTTTCACCAAAACTCGATATTTGAGACAAAAATACTATAAATGTAAATTGGGAAACCTCTTATTACCTTCATTTATTTTCCCAATTCTGACTTCTTAGGCATTCATATTCAGGAACTTGTCTCTTTTGACATTTTAGGTATTCATGATTAGACCTTTGATACTTGAATTATAGTCTATAGACCAGTAGCAGCAGTATCACCTGGGAACCTCTCAGAAATGTTCATCTTATGCCCCATTCTCTACCTACTGACCAGAATCTATATTTTAAAAAGATAAAGAGGTGATTGTTATGCATATTTCTTTGTAGCTTCAAGTTTTAATCTAAATTCCAATTAGTTAACATATAGTGTATGGTTTTAGGAATAGAACTTATTGATTCACCACTTAAAAATCCAGTGTTCATCACAAGCGCCCTCCTTAATACCCATCACCCATCTGGGCCCCTCTCCCCCACATACCTCCAACAACCCAGTTTGTTCTTTATAGTTAAGCATCTGTTGGTGTACCTGAGTGGTTCAGTCAGTTAAATGGCTGCTTTTGGCTCAGGTCATGATCCCAGGGTCCTGGGATCAAGCCCCACATTAGGCTCCCTACTCCGTGGGGAGCCTGCTTCTCCTTCTCCTCCTCCTGCTTGTGCTTATGTGCGCTCTCTCTCTCTCTCTCTCTGTGTGTGTGTGTGTGTGTTGTATCAAATAAATAACCTACAGTCTGTAAAAATATAATAAAGTATAATCTACAAAGACGACTTCATGCAGAATGGTTAATGAATAGCCATCACAGATTCATCTCCCTCTTCCATCACCCATTTTAGATGTCTCTCATCTTTGATGAGCAGATAGTCTAAGTTGTTTGCCTATTGGGATCACTTAGATCTTTGTCTCAGAATTCCCAAGCTTTGGTTGTTTTGGCTTGTTTTGCCCTTGCCTGTCTGCATATGTTGCATTCTCTTGTTCAGTGGTGTAGCTGGGCCTGGAAGCACCAAAAGAAGCCCAAGTTAATTCTCTCAATTCCGAACCCACTCCCCCCAACCCTATTTTGAAGCAGAATAGATTATACTGACTGGTGTAGTGAATCCTTTCTCTATTGGTCCACCAACAAGAGAGTTCCAAGTAGAAGCAGTCATAGCTTCAGGTTTAATGGGACCCATTCTTGGTCCCCTCATAGAAGCTTCTTTGTCTCCCATCCTGGTAACCCATGATTTATTTGTCAGAACTTAAGTTTGTAGAGGCAGCAAGAACAAATTCTGCAAGTGAATCACTGGAAATTATGGGGAATCAAACTTACTTCTACTTTTTTTTTCTTAGACTGTTATAATTTTACTTATTGAGGGTGAAGCCCTTTTTATTGGCATTGATTAAATATGTTGAGCGCTTTTTGTAGGACAGAGTCCCAAATTCAATGTATAACCACAAACTGATATCTTTGTTTACCTCAGTGATTCTCAAATGGAGACAGTTCCCCCCGCCTACCAGGAAATATTTGACACTGTCCAGAGACATTGTTGGTTGTCACACCTGTCATACCAGTAGGTGAAAGGTATGTGGGGGTCAGGGACACTGCTCTGCATTGCAAAGGACAGCTCCCCATAGCAAAGCATTATTTAGCCTGTAATATCAGTAGTGCTTAGGTTGAGGAATCCTGGTCATCCTTTATTTTTTTTTTAATTTTTAAAAAAAGTCATGAATAGCATGGAGGACAAGGGGAGATGGAGAGGAGAAGGGAGTTGAGGGAAATTGGAAGGGGAGGTGGACCATGAGAGACTATGGACTCTGAAAAACAACCTGAGGGTTTTGAAGGGGCAGGGGGGTGGGAGGTTGGGAGAACCAGATGGTGGGTATTAGAAAGGGCATGGATTGCATGGAGCACTGGGTGTGGTACAAAAACAATGAATACTGTTACGCTGAAAAGAAATAATAAAAAAAAAGTTGTGATGAGTGCTGGGTGTTATGCCCAACTAATGAATCATTGAACAGTACATCAAAAACTAATGACATACTATATGGTGGTTACCTGAACATACAAATTTTAATATTGGATAAAATAAATGGAACTTAATTAAAAAAAAGATTTTATTTATTTATTTGTCAGAGAAAAAGAGCACAAGCAGGGGCAATGGCAGGCAGAGGGAGAAGCAAGCTCCCTGCTAAGCAAGGAGCCTGATGTAGGACTTAATCCTAAGACCTTGGGATCATGACTTGAGCCAAAGACAGCTGATCAACTGGGTTATCCTTTAATATTGCATTCCTGTATTCAATCAAGTAACTGCTTCCATATGGTGCAGTATCTGGTAGGACCAGTGAATTTCATGATCAAATGTGCCTGTTTTACTTTGTAGAGTGATAATGTTATGCAGCGACCCATATTAGTAAATCAGTTATTGCATTAGCATAAGGATGGTGCAGACAGACTCTTTAGGAAAGGAAGTCAAACCCACATCCAGGAAAAAAAAATCAATCATAGAAAGGACAAATAATGAAAATAATTTGAATGTAATCAATTTGTTACCTTTTGCAGCTTAGTTTCCTTAAAGGATGGTGCCATATTGAGGATTCAGCATGGTCCTTGACTGAGGCTGCATCCTCACTAGCTTAGTGGCTTTACTAGCCTTAGTAAGAGAAGGTCCATATTTTGTGGTTTATGTATAGCTGCTATTCCTACCACTCACTTTATGGGCACCTTGTGTAAGCGCTGAGGTGAAAGACATCAGAGCTGCCTGACATTTCCTGGATTACTCATTCTTTTTACCTGGTTGTTGAATGCCTCCACTGTGGAGGACCCTCTCTGATGGGCATTGATTTGAGGCACAAAGATTTGCATACTTCGTGCTCATTCTCATAGGTCTATTCATAGGCTGCCTTTTCAAACTTCTTTGACCCCGATTTTCCTATCTGTTTCCTTCTGGGTCCCTGAACAAGCCGTGAAACTCTTTGCTATAATCACTAGTCATGTATAACCTCATCTTGTGTAGCAGGCCATTTCCCCTACCATATAAAAGCGGACAACTGAGTGTATTTCTTTCAGCATTTTGCTTTATGAGAATTTGCTCCACCCCTCATGTAGCAGTAGTACATTTTTTGCTTGAAGAAGTATATATTCAAACAATCCATCTGTGAACCAAGCCTAGGTTCTTTTGCTTCTTTGTTAGCTGGTTTATGAAAGCTTACTTCACTTCCACCATGAAATCATAGGTATGAACTAAGGAAGAGATGTTGGTGCAGTTAAAGTAGGTCTATATCTTAAGGAAATTCTTCTTAATGTACCAAATAATTTGCAGCTCTATCTAGTGACAGCAAAATTAATATGGGTGAGAAAAATTTGGTTAATAATTAACTTGAAGACAACTAAAAATATAGGCACTGTATACTTTCATAAAAATCAACACAATATTTTATTAAGAATCACTAATTTGGAGTCTTTGTGACTCAGTCAGTTAGGTCTGACTGTAGATTTCCTCTGAGGTCATGATCTTGGGTCATGGGATCAAGCCCTGGTCAGGCTCCACACTCAACAAGGAGTCTGCTTGAGATTCTCTCCCTCCTTCTCCTTCTGCCCCTTCCTCCACCACCCCCACCATCCTCATCTCTCTCAAATAAATACGTCTTTAAAAAAAGAAGATTCACTAATTCTTTTTTTTTGTTTAAAGATTTTATTTATTTGTTTGTTTTTTTTCCAATTTATTTATTTTCAGAAAAACAGTATTCATTATTTTTTCACCACACCCAGTGCTCCATGCAAGCTGTGCCCTCTATAATACCCACCACCTGGTACCCCAACCTCCCACCCCCCCGCCACTTCAAACCCCTCAGATTGTTTTTCAGAGTCCATAGTCTCTCATGGTTCATCTCCCCTTCCAATTTACCCAAAAGCACATACCCTCCCCAATGTCCATAACCCTACCCCTCTTTTCCCAACCCCCCTCCCCCCAGCAACCCACAGTTTGTTTCGTGAGATTAAGAGTCACTTACGGTTTGTCTCCCTCCCAATCCCGTCTTGTTTCATTTATTCTTCTCCTACCCGAAGATTCACTAATTCTTAGTACTTACATTGTAAGTACTTAGTACTTACATTAGTACTTCACTAATTCTTAGTACTTACATAAGTACTTAGTACTTACTCATATTAAGAAAGATGAATAGAACTGGTATGGACATTCCTTAAACTCCACAGATGAAAATCAATGTTAAAATTATTAGTACTTCAAACCTGCCATTGAAGTTGGTTTGGGCAAAGTTACAAATGGTTTATATTTTCTTCCAACATAAAGTAGTTTTCAGGCAGTTCAGCTATTTAATTTATTTCTTACATGAAGTAGAATAAAGACAGCCACTTTTTCAGAACTCAGAAATCCTGCCTTTCAAGCTCAACAAATATTCTCAATCTAGGTTCTTTACGAAGTGAAATCCAATTGCTGTTTTACATCACTTTTTGGAGCAAATGACTTCCTGAAGTCTACAAATTTAGATTTTATAAATTATGTTTAATATTATATAATAATTTCTCTATTTTTTTTCCAATTTATTTATTTTCAGAAAAACATTATTCATTATTTTTTCACCACACCCAGTGCTCCATGCAAGCCGTGCCCTCTATAATACCCACCACCTGGTACCCCAACCTCCCACACCCTGCCACTTCAAACCCCTCAGACTGTTTTTCAGAGTCCATAGTCTCTCATGGTTCACCTCCCCTTCCAATTTACCCAAATTCCCTATTTCTCTTAATCGTATTTTGGACAGTTATGTTTTTAAAAAAGTGGCAACATGGGACACCTGGGTGGCTCAGTGGATTAAGCCGCTGCCTTTGGCTCAGGTCATGATCTCAGTGTCCTGGGATCAAGCCCCGCATCAGGCTCTTTGCTCAGCGGGGAGCCTGCTTCTCTCTCTCTCTCTGCCTGACTCTCTGCCTACTTGTGATCTCTCTCTGTGTCAAATAAATAAATAAAATCTTAAAAAAAATAAAAAAGTGGCAACAGAACAAAATGAAAATCATAATTAAAGCAACAATGTTAATTAAATATTATATAGAAATACTTGTTTTTAAATATTTATTTTTCTTTTAAATTCCAGTATTATGATGAACACTTGAGTAATGTATACTATTGTTGAATCACTATATTGTATACCTGAAACTAATATAACACTGTATATTAACTATATTGGAATTAAAAAAGAACTTAGGGAAAACTGGGTGGCTTTGGTTAAGCGTCTGGCTTTAGGTCAGGTCATGATCTCAGGGTCCTGGAATCTAGTCCTTCATTGTGCTCCCAGCTCATTGGGAATTTGCTTCTCCCTCTTCCACTGCCCCTCCCTCCTGCTCCTGCTCTCTCACTCTCTCTCAATAAATAAACAAGATCTTAAAAACAAAATAAAATAAAAAACAATTAAAAAATAAAATTGACTAAAGGTACAGAGCAGAAAAATGGAAGTTGTGTTAACTTTTAAAGTGAACATAAGGAATAACAAGGAGGACATTAGGAGAAGGAAAGGAAAAGTGAAGTGGGGGAAATGAGAGGGGAGATGAATCATGAGAGACTGTGGACTCTGAGAAACAACTTGAGGGTTTTAGAGGGGAGGGGAATGAGGGGATGGGTGACCTTAGTGGTGGGTATTAAGGAGCGCACATACTGCATAGAGCATTGGGTGTTATATGTAAACAGTGAATCATGGAACACTACATCAAAAACTAATGAAGTATTGTATGGTGACTAACATAACACAATAAAAATTTTTAAAAAGTGAACATAGAGATACTTACATAAATTCAAAAGGCTAAACAGGAAAATATTGATGGGTCAATATCATATTGGTTGATCTTTGTAATATGTCGTAAAAACTCCCTAAGAAAGATCCCTAGTTAAATATACTGAAAAAGAAATTCGAGCATAATTAACATAAAGTGTTATAGTAGTTTCAGGTATATAGTATAGTGATTCAAAAGTACTATACATGACCCAGGGGTTATCATGATAAATGTACTCTTAATCCCCTTCACCTATTTTACAGATCTCCTCACTTACCTCTCCTTTGGCAACCACCAGTTCTCTATATTTAAGAATCTTTTCGTTGTTGTTATTTTTCTTTGTTCATTTGTTTTGTTTCTTAAATTTCACCTGTGAGTGAAATAATATGGTATTTGTCTTTCTCTGACTGACTTATTTTAGTTAGTATTATATTCTCTAGATCCATCCATGTTGTTGCAAACAGCAAGATTTCATTTTTTTTTGTAACTGAGCAATATTCCATTGTGTATATGAATGCCACATCCTTTTATCCATTCACCTATGGATGGACACTTGGATTGCTTCCATATTTGGGCTCTTGTAAATAATGCTGCAGTGAACCTAGGGGTGCATATATCATTTCCAATGAGAGATTTCATTTTCTTTGGGTAAATACCTAGTATTAGAATTACTGGTTCATATGGTAATTCTATCTTTAATTTTTTGAGAACCTCCATACCATTTTCAGCAGTGTCTGTGCCAGTTTGTATTCCCAGCGATAGTGCATGAGTGTTTCTTTTTCTCATATCCTTGCCAAAACTAGTTTCTTTTGTTTTTGATTTTAGCCATTCTGACAAGTGTGAAGCTTATCTAAATAGTTTTAAGGATCCTTATGCTATTAAATAAGTCACACAGTGCTAACATTAAAACCACAGATGGTACCAGAAGCTGTTGTTTACCTGGATTTATCCCAAGGTGAATTATGCCCTGAGTAATGTCCTAGGCCTTATGTTTAGCTATTATTTACCTATATTTTATGTAGATAATATACTTTAAATTCCTAATCCTTGTCTTGTATACTCTGAAAAATCATTACTATCCAGTTAAGGCTATTAGTCTGTTTCCTTAGTATATGTGCTGCCAAAGTGAGCAGTAGTATGTTTCCTTAAAAACACATGTTACACTCTGACAAGGTAGACTTCCTTCAAATTTGAATCTTCTTTATCAGTCAGTATGTCTCAGTGGAGAATTACTGGCATATGGTGTTAATGCCCAAAGTGATCTATGATCTCTATTACATGTGTGCCAATTGCTTCAATTTAGAAATGTAAAATAGACTTCTGTCTTCTTTTTAGAGATTGAGTTACAAATAGAGAGACTAAGGGGCTGAGGTACTAAAATTTCACTTACTTGATATTAACTTCAAAGCAAAATTGAATCCATTGCTGAAACGTATTCTTAAATAAAACTACTGCATCTTTTGGTGAGTGGTATTTGAGATAATAATGGGTCTTCATTGTGTAAACCTGGTGATTCACAGGCCTGTGACCCTGGGGCTAATAATACATTATATGTTTATAAAAAAATTTAAAAATTTTAAAAAATGGGTCTTTATTATAGTAGTTTCTTAATAAAAGTTAATGAATTTAAAAGTAAAAGAAAACTTAATGAATTTGTAGACAAATATATTACTCAGTTTTATTAAGATAAGTTGCACTTGATAGATGGAATTCAACTATTGCTTAGATTTTATGAATACCAAGTTCAGTCTTAAAGATTCTTTTCAGAGCAGTCTTCATCTCCTTGTTCCTGAGGCTATATATTAGAGGATTACAGAAGGGTGTTATCACAGAATAAAATAAGGTGATGAATTTTTGAATTTTCACTGGGTGTCGTGATCTAGGACTTACATACATTACCATGATAGAGCCATAAAATAGGGTGACAACTGCCAAATGAGAGGCACATGTGGAGAAAGCCTTATGTTTGCTTGCTGCTGAGGGCATCCGTAGCACAGCCACAATCACCAGAGCATAGGAGCAAAGAATAAAGAGAAAGGTGCCAGTCATGAAAATAACATTGAAAGTAGAGTAAATGAACTGAGTGGTGGTGTCTTCAGAACAGGAAAGCAACATCAGTGGGACAGGATCACACAAAAAATGGTTGATGGTATTTGGGCCACAGTAAGGCAACTGTGAAATGAGAACAACTGGAGTTAGGAAGAGGATGAACCCACCTGACCATCCAAAGATGACAAGGCCAGTGTACAGCTGTTTAGTCATGATGCGTGGGTAATATAGAGGATGGCAGATGGCAAGGTACCTGTCAAAGGCCATGATGCAAAGGAAGAAGCCCTCATCACACCCAAATGAGAAGAAGAAGTAGAACTGTGTGAAGCAGCTCACAAAGGAGATAGACTTGCTTGTGGAAAGGAAATTGGCCAACATATTAGGGACAGTCGTGGTGACATAACATATTTCCAGGAGAGAGAAATTCCCCAAGAAGATGTACATGGGGGTATGAAGATGCCGGTCCCACTGCACAGCACAGACAATGGCTGCATTCCCCATCAGAGTCAGGGTGTAGACTACTGAGAAGAGTGCAAAGTAGAGGAGCTGCATTTCTGGGCTTGAAGGAAAGCCCATGAGGATGAAGTGGCTGACAGAGTTGGTGGTTTCTGTGCTGGACACATTCATCGGCCTGAAAGACATGGGAGATGACTTGGTTATTGCACCTTAATGGGGTACGCTGGTTCTTCTTGAAAACACCAAATTTCTCTATCTTTTATTTGAAAAAGTAGTAAACAGTAGTAAACAGACTTTTGTTTAAACAACAAAACTGTGGCTTTCATGACTTAGCCCCTGAGCATATATTATTTTAAAAAGTCACAATAATAGAAAAGAAGGAAAACGTGAGTTGGAGACAAATTTTTCCCTTCCCAAGAATGCTAGACTAGATGCTAGCAATTCACACTTTGTGATTCTGATAGATTACTTGTTTTCTACTCTTTTACCTATTTACCTTCACTATCAATACTACATTTCTGTTCATTTGAACAGAATTTCAACAGTCTATGAGTACTTGATTTTTAAAGATTAATAAATGACTTAATAATAAAAAAACTAAATCAAGATGCTTTAAGAATCTATCTAAATGTAGTACAATGATAGGACATAAACAGACATTTTTCACCTTCAGTTCCCCCAGGTTACTCATGGTGTTTTAAAGTGACAATAAAAAATACCTCTATCATTCCGGGATTTATGCTTTTTTTAATGCCACTTTATGGATTCATATCATTTTGTATAAAAAATGCTTCCTTTCCTTTTTAGACAACTGAATGCACTGTACAATATGAGAAAAAGTTCTATACCTTTGCCTCCAAATTGCTCTGGCTACTTTAATAGACTTCCATGTGCATATGTGAACTAGAAATGGCCATTATGGCAACTGACCTGAGGGAAAGCAGCTAGTCTGAGTCACTGTGACCATGTTCATTGTGCCTATACTTGTACAGTACAACCCATGGTCAAGGTAGCTGCAAGAAAAATCGGAAAATAGGTTTTAAGGTTTTTTTTTTAAGATTTTATTTATTTATTTGAAGAGAGAGAGAGATCACAGGTAGGCAGAGAGGCAGGCAGAGAGAGGGGGAAGCAGGCTCCCCATTTCAAATACATTGAAACTCAGTTCTGTTTCCTCTGACCTTTTATATGAAGTGAAATGTTTTCATTCAGAATATTTATTAAGCTTTTTCATTGTGTTAAGTGGTCTTTTGAGTTCTAGAGAAGCACCTGTGTGAATATGACAGATCTTGCACTATGGAGCTTATAATCAGAGATTAACAAACTTTTAATATATTTTTGCTGAATTTTTGTTTCCCACTCCTGGAAGTGAGTTTTATCAGGAACATTTAATAAATCAAAGAAGACTTTTCAAAGTGGAAGTCCAAGACTTTGAGTCAGAGAAGCCCTGGTCCAATTTATATAAAAGTCAGACCACATAGATGGCTAACCCTTTCATTTTACCTTTGAGACAGAGTTTAGATTGGAAGGACTAGTTATAGATTCTCATTGCCCTGAGGTTGTGCAATGGTTGTAGAAGATCAGGTCAGCCTAATCCTTGGGTCTTTGGGTTTTCTGAAAACAGTTCATTAATGTTTTCAAGGAAAGAATTCGCTCATTCACACAGAGCTTTTGAGAAACCATATCCCCTAATACCTTTTTAAAAGAAGTATTTTGGAGTGTAGTTGACATACAATGTTATATTAACTTCAGGTGTACAATATAGTGATTTAATGCTTTTATACATATTGCAATGCTCACCATGCTAAGTGTAGTTACCATTTGTTACCAAATATGTTATTAAAATATTATTGATTATATTTCCTATGTTGTACTTTTTAATATTCCATTGTATTGTCCTTTTGTCTTTAGACATTTTTGTGCTCCTCTTTACTCAGGACCCAATGTCAGCCTTTTCAGTTAAATTGTTTTATTTACAGAAAGGTCATTGACATAGGATTTGTTTCAAATCATTACTGATACTCTTCTTGTTTTAGAATATCTCCTGGGGATAGTAATTGTCCAATGCCAGAGTTTAGGGTACAACTTATATGTACAACAAAATAACAGTAAAATGCTACATGCTGAAAACTTTGTACTTCAAAAAGAATCCATATTAAACCAGGGATTATTAGTGTAATGGAACTGAAAAGTAATATATGGACTTGGGAGAGAAGATATCTTTGGAAAGAGAGATTTGCCATATTTACCCACCAAGCAATAAAAATCTTCAAAATGAATCCTTCTCTAGCAAACTGTCAGTTAACATACATCTTCACTAGAAATCTTCACTAAGGCACTTTGTATGTGTTTTTCTATTAATCTTTTAGAGTGATATATAAACTGAGAAATATTCTCCAGAATCCAGGGAAACAAGGAAATTAGTATTTTAGGACTTTATTTATTTGTCAGCATTTCATTCTAGTGAAATATTTTCATTTTTTTCAAAGATAAGGAAACACTTTCTATAGAGTTGTTTTTACAAGAAATTCAAGCACATGTGGCTCACATGTTATACAGTTTCTACTTACTCCTTGTATGAATGCCGAGGAGAGGGTCAGAGACCAGACATAAAATATTACTTCACAGAGCAACAGGCATGTAAAGGAGTTCCAAGAAATTGGATGATCCAGTTTTTAATCTCTCATGGATTTCAAAGAGTGAACTGTACAAGGTATTTTTTCTCTAGTTTCAAAGCACATTTTTATGGCCAAAATGAAATCCCAAATGACGGTGTTATATATGTCTACTTTTTTTTTTTTTTAACCTCATGACCTTTTGGGATTTGAGATTTATCCTCTTGAGGATTTGATTGTATTTTTTCAAAATAGATAATTTTTGAATTTTCATTATAATCAAACACCTATTCTTAGTATTCCATAGGGAATAGTGAATCTATAGAAGTTGAGTCTATCTTTTCTTTCTTCTCTAGTAGCCATGTATTGTTGAAGGCTTTTGGGGAATAATTAAGTCATAATAGCTACAACTGGCAGCTCTATCATTGGGTTCCCTTTATCTATTTTGAAGAAGAAGGAATCATTCTTTGACCATCAAATATCTATACTTGGGGTAGTTTTGTCACAGATATCTGAGGTACATTTTATGTATAGCAGAAAGAATTGGCAGCTTAAACTTTTGGGAACAAGGGCTAGAATGGTGATTGTCAGGGACCAGGAGATGAAGGAAACGGGGTGATGTTGGTCAAAGGGTACAAAACTCCAGCTATAAGATATATATATATATATATATATATATATATATTCTATATATAATATAGATATATAAGTTCTAATGCACAGTGTGGTTATTATAGTTAATAACTTTGTGTTATATACACTTGAAAGTCACTAAGGAAGTATATTTTAAATGTTCTCACCACAAAAGAAAAAAAAAGGTAAGTATGTGAAGTGAAGTGATAGAGGTATTAACTAACTGTAATGTAATTATTTCACAATATACACATGTATCAAATCATCATGTTCTAATGTTATACACCTTAAACTTATATAATGTTATATGTCAATTATATCTTAGGCTGGAAATAAATGGCAGCTCAAGAAATTTAATTAGCACTTTCTCATGTGTCTGTTGGCCATCTGGATGTCTTCTTTGCAGAAACGTCTGTTCATGTCCTCTGCCCATTTCTTGATTGGATTATTTGTTCTTTGGGTGTTGAGTTTGTTAAGTTCTTTATAGATTTTGGACACTAGTCCTTTATCTGATATGTCGTTTGCAAATATCTTCTCCCATTCTGTCAGTTGTCTTTTGGTTTTGTTAACTGTTTCCTTTGCTGTGCAAAAGCTTTTGATTTTGATGAAATCCCAAAAGTTCATTTTTGCCCTTGCTTCCCTTGCCTTTGGCGATGTTCCTAGGAAGATGTTGCTGCGGCTGAGGTCGAAGAGGTTGCTGCCTGTGTTCTCCTCAAGGATTTTGATGGATTCCTTTCTCACATTGAGGTCCTTCATCCATTTTGAATCTATTTTTGTGTGTGGTGTAAGGAAATGGTCCAATTTCATTTTTCTGCACGTGGCTGTCCAATTTTCCCAACACCATTTATTGAAGAGGCTGTCTTTTTTCCATTGGACATTCTTTCCTGCTTTGTCGAAGATTAGTTGACCATAGAGTTGAGGGTCTATTTCTGGGCTCTCTATTCTGTTCCATTGGTCTATGTGTCTGTTTTTGTGCCAGTGCCATGCTGTCTTGATGATGACAGCTTTGTAATAAAGCTTGAAGTCCGGAATTGTGATGCCACCAACTTTGGCTTTGTTTTTCAATATCCCTTTGGCTATTCGAGGTCTTTTCTGGTTCCATATAAATTTTAAAATTATTTGTTCCATTTCTTTGAAAAAGATGGATGGTACTTTGATAGGAATTGCATTAAATGTGTAGATTGCTTTAGGTAGCATAGACATTTTCACAATATTTATTCTTCCAATCCAGGAGCATGGAACATTTTTCCATTTCTTTGTGTCTTCCTCAATTTCTTTCATGAGTACTTTATAGTTTTCTGAGTATAGATTCTTAGCCTCTTTGGTTAGGTTTATTCCTAGGTATCTTATGGTCTGGGGTGCAATTGTAAATGGGATTGACTCCTTAATTTCTCTTTCTTCTGTCTTGTTGTTGGTGTAGAGAAATGCAACTGATTTCTGTGCATTGATCTTATATCCTGACACTTTACTGAATTCCTGTATAAGACACATGAAAAAGTGCTCCATATCACTTGGCATCAGGGAAATACAAATCAAAACCACAATGAGATATCACCTCACACCAGTCAGAATGGCTAAAATCAACAAGTCAGGAAATGACAGATGCTGGCGAGGATGCGGAGAAAGGGGAACCCTCCTACACTGTTGGTGGGAATGCAAGCTGGTGCAACCACTCTGGAAAACAGTATGGAGGTTCCTCAAAATGTTGAAAATAGAACTGCCCTATGACCCAGCAATTGCACTACTGGGAATTTACCCTAAAGATAGAAACGTAGTGATCCAAAGGGGAACGTGCACCCGAATGTTTATAGCAGCAATGTCCACAATAGCCAAACTATGGAAAGAACCTAGATGTCCATCAACAGATGAATGGATCAAGAAGATGTGGTATATATACACAATGGAATACTATGCAGCCATCAAAAGAAACGAAATCTTGCCATTTGCGACAACATGGATGGAACTAGAGCGTATCATGCTTAGCGAAATAAGTCAAACGGAGAAAGACAACTATCATATGATCTCCCTGATATGAGGGAGTGGTGATGCAACATGGGGGCTTAAGTGGGTAGGAGGAGAATCCATGAAACAAGATGGGATAGGGAGGGAGACAAACCATAAGTGACTCTTAATCTCACGAAACAAACTGTGGGTTGCTGGGGGGAGGGGGGTTGGGAGAAGGGGGGTAGGGTTATGGACATTGGGGAGGGTATGTGCTTTTGGGTAAATTGGAAGGGGAGATGAACCATGAGAGTCTATGGACTCTGAAAAACAATCTGAGGGGTTTGAAGTGGCGGGGGGGTGGGAGGTTGGGGTACCAGGTGGTGGGTATTATAGAGGGCACGGCTTGCATGGAGCACTGGGTGTGGTGAAAAAATAATGAATACTGTTTTTCTGAAAATAAATAAATTGGAAAAAAAAAATAAATAAATAATACTTTAAAATAGAAAAAAAAAGAAATTTAATTAGCATTCTGTTATTTCACAAATATTTATTGAATACTTGCCATATGCTGATCAATATTTAAGATCCCAGGAATATTGTATGAAACAACCCTAGGACTCCTGTCTTCACAGTACATATTTTCTTTTGGAGGTAGCAGAAAATAAGTAACATAAATAAGATAATTATGAAGTATTATTAGGAAATATTATGGATAAATAAATAAAGTAGGGAGTGGGGAGGGAATACTAGAATGGGGAGATTTCATGATTTTAGGGTGGTAAGGAAATCCTCATAGAGAAGGTAACATTTATCATTTTTTACCCTTTAAAAGATTTGTTTTTTTATTTATTTGAGATCCCTCTCTCAAATAAATAAATAAATCTTTTAAAAGAGAGAGAGAGAGGGAGAGAGGAAGAGTATGAGGGAGGGAGGGATAGAGGGAGAAGCAGACTTGCTCAGCAAGGAACCTGACACGGGACTCAATCCCAGGAGCCTGAGATCATGACCTAGGCAGGTGTTTAACCAACTGAGCATCCAGGCATCCTGAGAAGGTAACATTTAAACAGTGTCTTGAAGTGAGAGAACAAACTGTATAGCTATCTGTGGTATTGCATTTCTGGCAAAAAGGTCAATCACAAGAACCAGAGGCAGAAGAAAGGGTAATATGTTGGGGAAAGAGGAAAGGGGCCAGCCAGAATGGCAGTGGAGAAAGGAGCAGGACAAGATGGTAGAAATATAACAAGGTAAATGTACCTATGAGCTATTGTAAAGACTTCAGCTTTCACTGTTTAGAAAGGATTAGTGGAGGTGTTTGGCAGAGAATAAAATGATCTGGCTTGAGGCTTTTTTTTTTTTAAATTTTAAAACTTGGTACCTAAAAATATGCATATTGTAATTGTACAGCTCTCTGAATTACTAAAAACCCACACATCCATTTAACCACCACCTGAGTAAAAGAACATTACCTCGCTTCTCAGAAGCCTCATTGTCACCTTTCCTGATAGTACTTTCTCCAGAATAACCTCTATCTCTACTTTAAATACCATCAATTTATCTGTTTGGGGATTTGGGATTTTTTCTCTTGGTGATTTAACAGGATTTGTTTAAAAGAGGAAATAATTTTCAAAATTTTACTTAGTTATAATCAAACACCAAGTTTTTAATTTGTTTTTGAAATGTGCATAAATGAAATTATGCAGCATCTATTTTGTGTCTGGAATCCTTAACTCATAATTAAATTTGTGAGATTTATCTGTAATGTTTCATCTAACTGTCGTTCATTTAATTTTATTGCTATATATTATTCCTTCATATGATTATACCACATTTCCACCTTATTATTGTTGGGACATGCAGTTAGAGGGTAGTATGAGTAATGCTGCAATGAATAGTATGAATAGTATTCTACATATCTCTTGGTGTGTGCTTACAAGAATTTATGATATATATATGTGTGTGTGTGTGTATGTGTGTGTATATATATATATATACATATATATATATATATATGAAATTTCTGGATTCCAGGAAATGCATTTATTCAGCTCTAACAGATAATGTCAAAGAGTATTCCAAAAATGGTTGCCCAAATGTATATTCTCATGAGTAGTATGTGCTCATCCTCATTATTCTGTGTTTTTTGTTTAGCTTTGTTTTTGTTAGTCCTTGATTATGTCAGTTTTTTGAAAAAAATATTTAGGCAAACACATCCCATGTTATATTTGGATATAGTTTTTTTTAATAATAACTTTTCAAGAGTCTTGCCTACTTTAAACTATTGGGAATTTGTTTTTACTTCAAAGGCCTAAAGATACTTTCTGAAAACAAGACTTTAATCAGTTAGATGTATTCCAAATATTTTCTCCCATTTAACTGGCTTATTTTCCAGTCTCATAATTTCTTCTTAATAAACAGAAGTTCATTTTTAAAAAAATTTGAATTCCAGTGTAGTTAGCAAAGTGTTTATATTCATTTTGGTTGTACAACATAGTGATCCAACAATTGCATGTATTACTCAGTTCTCATCAGGAGAAGTGTACTCTTTAATAACCATCACCTATTTGGCCCATTGTTCCACCCACCTCCTTCCTGGTAGCCATCTGTTTTTCTCTATAGTTAAGAATCTGGTTTATGATTTGTCTCTCCTTCTCCCCTACTTTGTTTTGTTTCTTAAATTCCACATATGAGTGGAATCATATGGTATTTGTCTTTCTCTGACTGTCTTACTAATGAATAGAAGTTCTTACTTTTAATGCATCTAATTTATTAATCAAGTTTCTTTATAGCTAATTCTTTTTGCTTATTTTAAAGTTATGAAAGTATTCTACTTTATTTTTTAGAAGTGTTAATATCTTACTTTCAGATTTAAAATCTGTGAATTATCCTAGTCATAATTTCTTTGTATGGAGTGACATATATAGGTTAGATTTCATTTTTCCACTTGAAAGTCCATTGACCTAGACATTTTTTTTTGTTGTTAAACCTGTATACTACACCTCCTGTGTAGTCCTATTTTTATCATAAAGTGGCCATATATATGCATGGGTTGGTTTCTGGATTCTCTATTTAATTTTATATGTCCTTTTATAGTTTTTTTTAAAAGGTTTTATTTATTTATTTGAGAGAGAGTGTGAATGAGAGAGAGCGTGAGTTGGGGAGGAGCAGAAGTGTTGCGGCCGGCGCGACAAATCGACCAGGGTCGAGAAGGTAAGAGGATGATGAAAAAAAATTAAGAGACAAAGAGATGGGGGCAGGAGGAGCACCAAGGAGGATGTCCAATAGTGCCAATTTTATTCAAGGCTGTGAGGCATTATATAACTAACAGAAACAATCATAAGAAAAGTATCTATTTTTAGCTGATTACTAAAGAGTTTGCAACATGCACAGAAAATCTTTCAAGCTTTCCCATTATCTATTTCCCAAACACCAATAGCAGACCTTCTAGCAACAGATGTACTGACTTCAAGGCCACTCAAGACATAGTTTGTGTAAGCACAGCACAGCCTTACAGTGGTGTAGTCTATAGCCCGTGCAAGGACAGCAAGGACCAGCCAACAGTTTCTGACCCCGGCCAAATAGTCTCTATCTGACTAGCAAACGGGCAGGAAGTCATGTAGGCGAGTGCACAACACATAGCACAGACCCTTTCTCAGTGCTACTCGACTTTATCGACCTAAGCCTTTTGTTCGGCTATTCAGCCTTTAAAGGAGGCACAAGTCAGGGCCTGGTTTGGGTCTTGTCTCAGGCCTTACCGTGGCCTCCCACACAGAAGGAGAGGGAGAATGATGCGGGTCTGGATCATGGGACTCCCGGATTATGACCTGAACTGAAGGCAGATGTTTAACCAAATGATCCACCCAGGCACACTTCATCTGTATCAATTATTTAATTAATTTTAAAATTTGAATTCAACTAGCCAACATGTAGTACATCATTAGCTTCAGAGGTAGAATTCAGTAACTCATCAGTTGCATACAACACCCAGTGCTCATCCCATCACACACCCTCCTTAATGCCCATTACCCTATTACCCATCGCCCTCCACCAACCTCTCCAAAAACTCTCAGTTTGTTTCCTATAGTTAAGAGTCTCTCAAATGTTTTTTCTCCCTCTCTGATGATTCCCATTCATTTTTTGCTCACTTCCCCTATGATCCTCTGCACTGTTTCTTATATTCTACATATGAGTGAAACCATATGATAGTTGTTTTTCTCTGATTTCGCTCAGCATAATACCCTTCAGTTCCATCTACATCAATGTAAATGGTAAGTGTTCATCCGGATCTTCAAAATCAATGTGCAGAAATCAGTGGCTTTCTTATACACTAACAATGAAAATATAGAAAGGGAAATTAGAGAATCGATTCCATTTACTATAGCACCAAGAACCATAAGATACCTGGGAATAAACCTAACCAAAGAGGTAAAGGATCTGTACTTGAGGAACTATAGAACACTCATGAAAGAAATTGAAGAAGACACAAAAAGATGGAAGACCATTCCATGCTCTTGGATCGGAAGAATAAACATTGTTAAAATGTCTATACTGCCTAGAGCAATCTATACTTTTAATGCCATTCCGATCAAAATTCCACCGGCATTCTTCAAAGAGCTGGAGCAAATAATCCTAAAATTTGTATGGAATCAGAAGAGACCCCGAATCGCTAAGGAAATGTTGAAAAACAAAAATAAAGCTGGCGGCATCACGTTACCTGATTTCAAGCTTTATTACAAAGCTGTGATCACCAAGACAGCATGGTACTGGCATAAAAACAGACACATAGACCAGTGGAACAGAGTAGAGAGCCCAGATATGGACCCTCAACTCTATGGTCAATTAATCTTTGACAAAACAGGAAAGAATATACAGTGGAAAAAAGACAGTCTCTTCAATAAATGGTGCTGGGAAAACTGGACAGCTATATGTAGAAGAATGAAACTCGACCATTCTCTTACACCATACACAAAGATCAACTCAAAATGGATAAAAGACCTCAACGTGAGACAGGAATCCATCAGAATCCTAGAGGAGAACATAGGCAGTAATCTCTTTGATATCAGCCACAGCAACTTCTTTCAAGATACGTCTCCAAAGGCAAAGGAAACAAAAGCGAAAATAAACTTTTGGGACTTCATCAAAATCAAAAGCTTCTGCACAGCAAAGGAAACAGTCAAAAAAACAAAGAGACAACCCACGGAATGGGAGAAGATATTTGCAAATGACAGTAGAGACAGAAGGTTGATATCCAGGATCTATAATGAACTCCTCAAACTCAACCCACACGAAACAGACAAACACATCAAAAAATGGGCAGAAGATATGAACAGACACTTCTCCAATCAAGACATACAAATGGCTATCAGACACATGAAAAAATGCTCATCATCATTAGCCCTCAGGGAGATTCAAATTAAAACCACATTGAGATATCACCTTACACCAGTTAGAATGGCCAAAATTAACAAAACAGGAAATAACATGTGTTGGAGGGGATGTGGAGAAAGGGGAACCCTCTTCCACTGTTGGTGGGAATGCAAGTTGGTGCAGCCTCTTTGGAGAACAGTGTGGAGATTCCTCAAGAAATTAAAAGTAGAGCTTCCCTATGACCCTGCAATTGCACTCCTGGGGATTTACCCCAAAGATACAGATGTCGTGAAAAGAAGGGCCATCTGTACCCCAATGTTTATAGCAGCAATGGCCACAGTCGCCAAACTATGGAAAGAACCAAGATGCCCTTCAACGGATGAATGGATAAGGAAGATGTGGTCCATATACACTATGGAGTATTATGCCTCCATCAGAAAGGATGAATACCCAACTTTTGTAGCAACATGGATGGGACTGGAAGAGATTATGCGGATCTTCAGATGTCTGAGTAATATTCCATTGTGTGTGTATGTATACACACATTCTATATTTTATATAAACTTTATATAACTAAATATTTTAAATTAAACCAATTATCAATGAAAAATGAAACTAATGAAAAATCCTCTGACACAAAATTTTTTGAAAATATGTTCTTTTGAAATTTCTATATTTAGTCATGGCAGTAAAATAATTCTATCAAATTACAGCACTTAAAGGGCAATGCAACTCCCATTGAAAGTGTTCTAAGATGGAGGCATAATACTCCATAGTGTATATGGACCACAACTTCCTTTTCCATTCGTCCGTTGAAGGGCATCTTGGTTCTTTCCACAGTTTGGCAACCATGGCCACTGCTGCTATAAACTTTGGGGTATAGATGGCCCTTCTTTTCACTACATCTGTATCTTTGGGGTAAATCCCCAGTAGTGCAATTTCAGGGTCATAGGGAAGCTCTATTTTTAATTTCTTGAGAAATCTCTACACTGTTCTCCAACATGCCTGCACCAACTTGCATTCCCACCAACCGTGTAAGAGGGTTCTCCTTTCTCCACATCCTCTCCAACACATGTTGTTTCCTGTTTTGTTAATTTTGGCCATTCTAACTGGTGTAAGGTGATATCTCAATGTGGTTTTAATTTGAATCTCCCTGATGGCTAGTGATGATGAACATTTTTTCATGTGTCTGATAGCCATTTGTATGTCTTCATTAGAAAAGTGTTTGTTCCTATCTTCTGCCCATTTTTTTGATATGATTATCTGTTTCGTGTGTGTTGAGTTTGAGAAGTTCTTTGTGGTCCATATACACTATGGAGTATTATGCCTCCATCAGAAAGTATGAATATCCAACTTTTGTAGCAACATGGTTGGGACTGAATTATGCTGAATTATGCTGAATGAAATAAGTCAAGCAGAGAGAGTCAATTATCATATGGTTTCACTTATTTGTGGAGCATAGCAAATAACATGGAGGACATGGGGAGATGGAGAGGAGAAGGGAGTTGAGGGAAATTGGAAGGGGAGGTGAACCATGAGAGACTATGGACTCTGAAAAACAATCTGAGGGGTTTGAAGGGGTGGGGGGTGAGAGGTTGGGGAAGCCAGGTGGTGGGTATTAAGGAGGGCACGTATTGCACTGGGTGGTGCAAACACAATGAATACTGTTATGCTGAAAAGAAATAAAAAAAAAGAAAGTGTTTTAAGAATAATTTAAGTTTCAAGCAGTGCATACATTTCTTATGTTTGTTAACTTAATGTCTTTATCACTTAAAACCACAAAGAAATACATTATATAATTACAGAAATGATATACCCCACAAAGTGCTTTTGAAAAAAAATATATCTCACACCACATCTTCTTTATCCATTACATTCTTTATATATTCCATTCTTTATCCATTCCACAGCTATTGTGGAAATTGCTGCTATAGGGCGCCTGGGTAGCTCAGTGGGTTAAAGCCTCTGCCTTCGGCTCAGGTCATGATCTCAGGGTCCTGGGATCGAGTCCCGCATCGGGCTTTCTGCTCAGCTGGGAGCCTGCTTCCTCCTCTGTCTCTGCCTGCCTCTCTGCCTACTTGTGATCTGTCTGTCAAATAAAAAAAACAAAAAAAACACAAAAAAACATTGAGGTGCAGGTGCCCCTTCAGAACAATACAATTTGTATCTTTGGGGTATATACTTGGTAGTGCAATCATCTCTCTTTTTATACCTATTGTACCAGCAGTACATTTTCTTAATTATCATAGCTTTATAATAAGTTTTGATATCTAGGGAGAAAAGTCCTCGAAATTTATTTCTCTTCAAATTCTTTTTGGTAGTCTTTGCCCATTGCCTTTTCACATAAATTAAGGATACTCTTGTCAATTTGCACAGAAATTATTGCTGAAATTCTGAATGAAATTGCTCTGAATGAGAAGATTTACTGTCACCTTATACTGTACTATTTACTGTTACTCTTATAATCCATGGACTTGGCATATCTTCCTATTAACTCATGTCTTCTTGAATTTCTTTGAATAAAGTTTTATAGTTTTTTATAAAGAAGGCTTGCTAAATATATATCTTTTTATTTTTTTCTACTGAGCCCTTCTCCCATTGTTTCTCACTGTTATCATTTAGAGAGACAGGGTTGGGGGAAAAATTGTAACATGGAAATCTGCAGCCAATTGCAAGGATGTTTGTGAAGTTTGTGGACTGGCTTGTTGACCTCATTCCAAACTTGGCAGTTTGAATTTAATTTCTTACAACCTCCCCCTTTATTGCAGCTGGGGATCCCTTTACTAGAAAAAGCAGTAAAATCAGAGCAGTGGGCAGGTCTAGGCTTCTTTAAGGCTGTCTTGAAATACAGAATCCCTAGAGCTTCTGGATCCTTTAGTTTCCTTCTTCTTTGTTCCTTTCTATTTGTCCTTATTCTGCTTTTCCTCCAGTTTTATTGAGAAATAATTGACATACATAACTATAAGTTTAAGGTGTGCAGCATGGTGGTTTGATTTACATGTGTTGTGAAATGATTACCACAATAGATTTAGTTAACCTCCTTCATCCCATATAGATACAATGAAAAGAAAATTTCATTTCTCTTTCATGAAAGTGAGAAAATTTCTCTTTGAGATGACAACTCTTAGAATCTATTCTCTTAACAACTTTAAGTCTCTAAGGTCTGTATTTTGCACTTCTTTTTTTCCCCAAACCTGGGATCAATACTTAGCACATAGGAGACACTCAGTAAATATTTGGAGGATGAGTATATCAAAAAATGAATAAATGAGTGAAGGAATGTTTCAGAGCAGGAAAAGAAAAATGTGGGAAAGAGAAAACACATCATAGTACAATATCCAAATAATAGATACTGACAATTTAATTTTAGCACCATTGAGTGTGTTTGGGATGGGGAAATAATGTACATTTGTCAGTAGTAAGCCCATGGCCTGGGGGAGTTCCTGTAAGAATAATGTGAACAGAATTTTGTTTCCAGGGTGGGATGTGGTTTCAGGATTGATAAAACCATGCATTTGAACCTAAGATCTTAAAAACAGTCTAAGGCACGTTGCATTGGGGGATGAAATTCAAGGGGAAATTCGGAAAATATCCTGGGTATATTGATAGAGAGGCCCAAAAGGATATGGGGAAAACTAAAGACAGAACTACTGAAGAAATTAAGCTTATCAGAGTATACAGATCAGGTCATTTTCCCACACACAGGGCAGATAATTAGAACCCTGGGGAGGAAGGGTGCCTGGGTGGCTTAGTTGGTTAAGCACGTGCCTTTGGCTCAGGTCATGATCTCAGGGCCCCAGGATCAAGCCCAGTGTCGGGCTTCCTGCTAAGTGGCGAGTCTGCTTCTCCCTCTCCCTCTTCCTTTCCATACCTCTCATGCTCTGTCTGTCTCTCTCTCTTTCCTTCTCTAAAATAAATAAATAAAATCTTAAAAAAAAAAAGAACACTGTTCATTTGTTTTAGGGAGACAACTTTGAAGGCCTGAGACTCACTTGCCTAAATCTCTCCCAAAATATCTCTTTTCATGCACTCTTATCCTGGATGAAGCACCTTTAATAGCTTTTGCACTTACATAAAGATTTTCTTTTTATTATTTTAAGTTGCATACCACATAGGAAATTTGCTCTTTGTTTGGTTACGAGGATATACACTGTGCTAGTAAATTATATACAATTAAAATCACTATTTCAGAAAATCTAAGAAAAAATTGTCAAATATGATAAAATATAGAAAAATTATTAATGGCACTATGAGTCCCTCTAAATCAAATTGTTATTAATCTGTGTTGCATTTTCCCATTTTCCCCATTCCTAATTTATTTCTAATCATACTATAGCAATTTTTTGCCTATCTTTATAAAAAATTTAAAAAATTGGTTTATTTTTATTTTATTAAAGTATAGTTGACACACTGTGTTACATTAGTTTCAGGTGTGTAACATAGTGATTCAGTGACTCTATACATTATGATGTGCTTACCACAAGTGTACCTACCATCAGTTACCATACAACATTATTGCAATTCTATAGGCTTTATTCTCTATGATGTAACTTTTATCCCTGTGACTTATTCATTCCATAATTAGAAACCTGTATCTCCCACTTCCCTTCATCAATTTTGCATGTCCATTTACTGCTTTTTCCTTTGGCAAGTGGAATTACTGGATCTTTGGTATTTCTATTTTTAAATTTTTTGAGGAACCTCCATACTCTTTTCCATAGTGGCTATATCAATTACATTTCCTATCAATGAGGTTCAGGAATGTTCCCTATCAATGGTGCACAAGGCTTCTTTTTTCCCCCTCATCTTTGCCAACACGTGTAAATTTCTTGTCTATTTGATTTTTACATCACTGTGACAGATGTGAGGTGACATATCTCATCATAGTTTTGATTTTCGTTTCCCTGATGATGAGTGATGGTGACATCTTTTCACGTATCTTTTGGCCATTTGTATGTCTTCTTTGGAAAAATATCTATTCAGGTCCTCTGCCCATTTATAAAATCAGATTGGTTGTTTGTGTATGTTGAATTCTTTAAGTTCTTTATGTATTTTGGATATTAAACCCTTCCTGGATATATAATTCAAAAATATCTTCTCTCATTCACTAGGTTGTATTTTCCCCTTGCTGATGGCTTCCTTTGCTGTGTGTAAGTTTTTTATGTTGGTATAGGCCCCGTACTTTCTTTTTGCCTTTGTTTCCCTTGCCTGTGGGGGACCTATCTAGAAGGTATGTTGCTAAGGCTGACATCAAAGAATTACTGTCAATGTTTTCTTCTAGGAGTTTTATGGCTTCAGGTCTCTCATTTATGTCTTTAATCCATCTCGAGTATTTTTGTGTATGGTGTAAGAAAGTAGTCCAGTTTCATTCTTTTGCATGTGGCTGTCCAGTTTTCCCAACACGATCTGTTGAAGAGTAGCCATAGTATCTTCTTTCTTTCTTTTTTTTAAAATACTATCTTATTTCTATCCTCAGACTCATACACACTATCATTGCTGCATGGTTAGTATTAATTCTAATACTAAAAGTGAGAAAAACCCTTTAAAATCATAAAGCACTTAAAATATGAATCATTAGAAAAATTAAAATTATGAATCATTATTTTTCATTAAGTTTTTCCCAAGTAATCTTGTTACCTGGTCTCATCTCTGTTTCAGTACATTTATTCTTTTTTATTGAGTGATACTAGGGATAGTACAATAAGGAATACGATAAGTTATAAGAACCTATAACAACCCAAAAAGTAAACACTTGGGGAGAAAAACATTATTTTCACAAAATCCTATTTAAGAATTAGATTTGCTGAGGAGAAACTTTTTGGCAAGCCCAGTTTGAGGAACAACTGAAAATTGCAAGGGGCCACATGTGTAAAATAATTATTCTGAATAGAAAGAGAAAGATGTTCTGGTTGTTCTGGTAGGTGGTGGGGAAGAGGATGAGGAAAGAAGAGAAAGAGGCAGACCAGGTATAATATGAAAGATTGACTGGGTGTTCAGCACAGTGGCCTTTCCTGTAACTCTCCCTAACCCCAACCTCTAGTCAGGTTAATAAACCCACACAAAACTGGATTTTCTTTGTTTTTGGATAAAATGTTGAAGGGGTGAGTCTCACATGCAGATTGATGTAATCAAAACAAGACACAAGGTAGATTCAAGAGTGGGAGAAAAGAAGCACACATGAACATGTTTGTATGATATGTAGGGAGATAGCAGTGGGTACTTTAAACAGGTGATCACTGAGAAACGGGATCAGAGACAAATTTACCTATATATGTAAAAGATAGAAGCTGACCAGGTGATATCTGGGTTATATATGGTTTTTCTGCAGAGGTCTGAGAACGTTTCACATTTTCCTGTTTGCATATAAGACACACAGTAGTACTAATATAATAAAGTCTAGTACAAATGATTTATGCAAGTTCTTATAAGACCTCATTTGCTATTTGCCTCATTGATATACATTTCTAAAAATATTCCAGGGAATATGGGAGACATATTTGCCTCTCAAATTTGCTTAAGACCATTAACCTCCTGTAATTTTATATCACTATATGTCCTATACACATATGGATTCTAGTTCTTGAGAGGCTGTCTTTGACCAAATCTCATAATCTGAAACAGTTTTCTCAGGGCCTTCTTCATCTCCTTATTCCGGAGGCTATAGATCAAGGGATTGAAAAATGGAGTCATCACAGAATAAAATAAAGTCACAATTTTCTGGATCCCTGCTGGATTTCCTGCTGTTGGGCTCACGTACATCACCATGATAGAGCCATAGAATAGGGACACCACAGCAAGATGGGAGCCACACGTGGAGAAGGCCTTATGCCGACCTTCTGCTGAGGGGACCCTCAGCACAGATCTGATCACCAGAGTATAGGAGCTGGTAATGAAGAGGAAGGTGGAGAAAATGAGGACTGAGTTAAAAATGGCACAGATGATCTCAGTAGTAGGAGCTGGCACACAGGACAGCTTCATAAGGGGCCCTGGGTCACATAAAAAATGATCGATTATATTGGGACCACAAAAAGGAAGTTGGGAGATGAGGTAAACTGGGAGGAGAAAACAGGAGAAGCCACACACCCAGCACCCAGCTCCTATTCTGATGCAGTGCTGAACAGTCATTACTGTGGGATAGTGCAGGGGCCTGCAGATAGCAAGGTACCTGTCAAAGGCCATGGCAGACAAGAAGAAGGTCTCAGTGGTACCCATGGAGAAGAAGAAGTAGAACTGGAGGAAGCAGCCATAGAAGGAGATGGTGCTGGTCTCAGAGAGCAAGTTGGCTAGCATATTGGGGACAGTAGAAGTGACATACCAGATCTCCAGGAAGGAAAAATTGGCCAGCAGGATGTACATGGGGGTGTGGAGATGGTTGTCCCACCACACTGCAGAGATAATGCACAGGTTTCCAGTTAGTGTCAGGACATAGATTGCAAAGAAGAATGAGAAGAGGAGGATCTGAATCTCCCAGGAACAAGGGAATCCAAGAAGAATGAATTCACTCACAGGGTCAGAGTGGTTATTTTCAACTGGGGTTTTCATTTTTTTTTTTCTCTTCAAACTGCAATAGTAAGACATCACCATGTAACAAATGACTACATCTTGAGATGTCTTTCAATTTTCTTTATGATTCAATTGACAGCACAGTTTTAGATTACTTGAAGATATTTAGTGCTCTTTGCCCCAGTGATATTGGGAGGAAATAAGGAAGTTGGGGCTGTGGGTGCTTGTTACAGCTTTACCATCATGATTAACATGCTCATCATGGGCCATTAAACCCCTGCCTTTTTATGTGTCCTCAGCACTGCATAAAATTAAGATAGATGCTTCTTGTCATTCAGAGGATTTCAACCAAGTTCAGAAACATCAACTTAGAGTCAACCATTGCTATCAGTGAGGCCACCTGTGACCTCTTATTTTTGAAGATCTCCTGAAATCACACAATTTGCAATGTTACTTCCTCTCAGGGTTTGGTGATAGGCACAATTCTTTAAAGTATTCTTTATTTTTAGATTTGTTCCTTTTACAGTTAAAATTTTGTTGCTGAAGAGGAGTAAGCTTCTTGTTCTGTCACCTTGAATGAACATTTTAAATAAAAATAAAATAAATAAAAAATAAAAAATTATTTTGCATTTATTTTTTCATGTTTTTTTTCCAATTTATTTATTTTCAGAAAAACATTATTCATTATTTTTTCACCACACCCAGTGCTCCATGCAAGCCGTGCCCTCTATAATACCCACCACTTTTTAAATTTATTTTTTATTTATTTTCAGCATAACAGTATTCATTATTTTTGCACCACACTCAGTGCTCCATGCAATCCGTGCCCTCTCTAATAACCACCACCTTGTTCCTCCAACCTCCCACTGTTGTTCCTGCCACTTCAAACCCCTCAGATTGTTTTTCAGAGTCCATAGTCTCTCATGGTTCACCTCCCCTTCCAATTTCTCCCAACTCCCTTCTCCTCTCTAACTCCCCATGTCCTCCATGCTATTTGTTATGCTCCACAAATAAGTGAAACCATATGATAATTGACTCTCTCTGCTTGACTTATTTCACTCAGCATAATCTCTTCCAGTCCCATCCATGTTGCTACAAAAGTTAGGTATTCATCCTTTCTGATGGAGGCATAATAATACTCCATAGTGTATATGGACCACATCTTCCTTATCCATTCATCCGTTGAAGGGTATCTTGGTTCTTTCCACAGTTTGGCGACTGTGGCCATTGCTGCTATAAACATTGGGGTACAGATGGCCCTTCTTTTCACTACATCTGTATCTTTGGGGTAAATCCCCAGGAGTGCAATTGCAGGGTCAAAGTGAAGTTCTATTTTTAATTTCTTGAGGAATCTCCACACAGTTCTCCAAAGAGGCTGCACCAACTTGCATTCCCACCAACAGTGGAAGAGGGTTCCCCTTTCTCCACATCCCCTCCAACACATGTTGTTTCCTGTCTTGCTAATTTTGGCCATTCTAACTGGTGTAAGGTGATATCTCAATGTGGTTTTAATTTGATTCTCCCTGATGGCTAGTGATGATGAACATTTTTTCATGTGTCTGATAGCCATTTGTATGTCTTCATTGGAGAAGTGTCTGTTCATGTCTTCTGCCCATTTTTTTTTTGATATGATTATCTGTTTTGTGTGTTGAGGTTGAGGGGTTCTTTATAGATCCTGGATATCAACCTTTTGTCTGTACTATCATTTGCAAGTATCTTCTCCCATTTTCTTTTTTTATTTTTTTAAAGACTTTATTTGAGAGAGAGCAAGTGAGAGAGATCACAAAGGGAGAGGGAGAAGCGGACTCTCCACTGAGCAGAAAGTCTGATGCAAGGCTTGATCTCAGGAGCCTGGGATCATGACCTGAGCCAAAGGCAGACACTTAACTAACTGAGCCATCCAGGTGTCCCTAATCGAATGAGGTTTAGACTAAACACTAACGATCTCTTTTAACTGAGATTTACCCTAACTGGAGTACACAGGCTTCAGTCTTCAGTTGAAATTTATCACATGCAGGGAAAGTACCTCATGATAGTATTCTATATACATTTTGTCATGTAAAGTAAAAATAACTATGGTATTATATCACTGAAAGCATTGTGAGACTTGAATTATATTAATTGGAGATCTGTGCATAGACTAGTCATTCTCATTTCTCTCTATATATTATCTCAAGCTTCTATGTCAGAGTTTCTCCTGACTGACTTGATCTGTACATGTTGTCCCCAGGACCTAATCCCTGATATTTTTCCTTCTTCACTGATCCTCTTTCTGCATGTGACCTGCCAGTTAGCCCCTTGATATAAAAGCCAACCATCTATGCAAGATGAAGCCATATTTTTCTCTCCCTAGCTGTGAAGTCTCTTTCATAACCTGGATTTATCTGCTCAATTTCTTTCTCAGCATCTCCATTTGATATCTAATGAAACATGCTTATGATTAAACTTTTTTTGATTTTTCTCCCCTCAAACTGGCCAATCCTTCCTTTACTGCCATACCACTAAATTGCACCACCAATCACTCAGCTGTTCAGACTATACACTTTGGCCACATCTTTACCACTCCTCTCAATACTCTACATCAACAAGTGTTCTAGGCCTCAAAACATGCAGAATCTGAACAATTTTTAGCGTTCCTATCAGCTTTCACCCGGTGCATGTTATTCCCATTTTGACCACTACAAAAGCCTTTTAAATTGCCTGTTTCCATTTTTATATGCCTAGAGACTTACCCATATAGTAGCTAGATGACAGTTTTTAGAAAATCTGACCATGTCAACTACTAGCTTTCAATCTTTTATATATACTTAAAACCCTCCAGTTCCTGGGGCGCGTGGGTGGCTCAGTGGGTTAAGTTGCTCCCTTCGGCTCAGGTCATGATCTCAGGGTGCTGGGATGAAGTTCCACATTAGGCTCTCTGCTTGGCAGGGAGCCCGGTTCCCTCTCTCTGCCTGCCTCTCTGCCTCCTTGTGGTCTCTGTCAAATAAATAAATAAAATCTAAAAAAACAAAAACAAAAACAAACAACAAACAAACAAAAAAAGTTTCTTACCATAGCTAGGAAAGCCAATGAGGCCTTCTTCCATGTCCTCATTTCCTACCACTCTTCCCCCTACTGGGCTCACTCCAGCTGTGCTGATTCTTGACTATGCCAGGGGTGGCCCATATACAGGCCTGGATCACCCCTCACTCTATCCCTCTCTCCACCTGGCCAGTATTCACATGTCTTAATCTATTACTTTATTCAGATTTCTGGTAAAAATCAGAAACTCACAGAGGCCTTTCCCTACTTTAGCCCATCTTTGCTACTCTGTTTTCCAATCCCACTTTAGTTTTCTTCAAAGTGCCTATAGCTACCTGGCATTGTATTATATACTTAGTGTGTATTTTCTGTCTCAACAGTCTGAATGTAAGAGGAAGACATTATTTTGCTCACAAATGTATTTGTAGAATCTAGGACACTATCTGGTTTATTATAAGTGCTTACTAAATATTTGTTATCTCAATTAATGAACATGCCCTAATAGTAACCAGTTAGGGAAATAATTGCTTGTAGCCAGAGGAAAAAAGAGTGGAAAAATGTGAAGAGTGGAAACTCCACTTTGCTAAAAACAAAAGCAAGGCAACAAAGATTTTGTTTTTCATAGGGATACATCATTAGTCCCGGAAAACAGGAGGATATCCATGGCAGGAACCTGCTCAATACAATACTGTTTAAATCATTTCATCTTTCTTTTTGTCTCTTTCATCCATGCTGCTTTGTGCTGTGGTCTTTCTTATTGTCACTAAGTTCTAATCTTCTCTAAAGTTGTGTGTGTGTGTATGTGTGTGTACACTGTTTCTTGCTGTCTTCTGTTTCTAATTGTCCATATCTTTATTAAATGGCTTTTATAATTGTTCCCTCTTATTTTAAATAGATAAGTGAACTGTTTTAGGTTATTCCCTCTTGAAGAAAATGTGTTTATAGTCCATAGCTGATATATATTCTCTATGTAGTTAGTCAATATCCTTTAACAGAAAAATGTCCTTCTCTTACGACCGAATGTTTTCTTCTACCCCATATTCAGGGTCAGGAAATCTGGTATATGGGATTTGAATAAGTAATAAGGTATAGAATGAAGTTGTCATTCCACAATTTATTCTTGGTGCATATTTTTGGGAGTTCAGCTAACATTTCAATTTAAGTAAAATACTATTATTTTATTAAATATATTTATTAATATATTTATAAATAAAATACATATGACAATGTTTATTTAGAACAGTTCTGATGTTGTAGGCCATGTTATATGTTTGAGAGTATAACCAATTTCCATTAGGAGGAAACTATTTTAAATTACATTTTCATATGGAAAAAATACAATAAAGGGTTAGAGGAAAGTAAAAAAGACATTACCAAGAAAATCTGAGCTGTACCTTACCTAACGCTATTATGTGAGGATTGTAGAATCCAATAGAGGCCAGACATCCAAGTATAGGTTTCTCTCTCCTGGAGTCAGCCTTGATCTCCTTGTTCTCTCATTTCAGCAGGAAAAAATGTGTAGCCATGTCAAACAAAGTTGTTCTCCAATTCACGCTTCTGTAAGGGGTTGAGTGTTGGAAGAGTAATATTATCAAGGATAGAAATTATTTGAAGCCCACACAATGACTATATTGACCTTTCATGCTGGTTACATGAAGTTATACAGGGCACCATAGTTTCTCCTGATTTGGGAACAACTGATTACAGCCCTGCCTCTAAAAGAGGGTATGTAGCAAACACACTCTGAATCATGATTTTTCTGTTCTTGACAGTCCATTTTGGAAGTGTGGTGATCCAGAGCACTCTATCTACACAGGCCTTACTGCTGAGTTCCAGTCCCTTGTATGTTTTTAAATAAATGTGTCAAGGTTTGCTTCTGACCCTCCTGGATTATCTGACTTTTCCCAGTGGCCTCATCTAGGAATAACAATGAGAAAGTTTTGGCTAGATCTCAGAAAGTATTTCTTTAACTGAAGCTTAAATTGGTCCAGCCTCTAGGGGAAAAGGGAAAGATGGTGAGTCCTGGATCTAAGCTGAAGAATAAGTTGGTTTTAAGCCTTGGATCAGAATGTTACATATAACCAGAAGCATCTGCATATATTTTTATAGTAATGCAGCTGTGTTTTTCCACAAAAGAGACGACCTGGATTTAGGATGAAAATGTAAGAGCAAAGGGTTCTATAAAGCCAAAGGATATAAAGACAGAGTTTAATTTTAGTAAAGAATTTACAAAACCCTTCAAAGGCTTATTTGATCTATTCCTTTCTCTCTATAATTGAGTACATGTACAAGCTGGGAATGCTGGGATTTTTAGATCAGTAACAACTGTTCCATTATTACTTGACTGTTAAGTATTGTCCTACTGGTCTAAAGTCTCACTTTAGCCTGGGTAAAGTAAATTAAAAATTTACATCAACATTACATCAACATTATAATTGCTACAACTAACATTGTGACTTTGGAATGTATAATGGAGGTAATACTCTAATCCTGTTTGACTCTGCAGAGGTCAGATAAAGAGTCCTTCATAAATTCTCGTCCCATAATTTAAGAAGTACATGGGCAAATGGCAGTGATTTTGAAGGAAACAATTTAGAAGGGCTTGGAATTATGAAAAATGAGTAACAGTGGAAGGAGATTGCATATTTAAATTGGAAGACAAAGACTGTATCAGAGGAAAAGAGAAGGTGATCATTTAACACAGCAATTCAGTTTGTCCCATTTGTCTCCAAAATACAGAATTAAAAATAATAGTTAAAAGTTATAGGGAGATACATTACAATTGAATATGGAGAATAGCTTTCTAACAGAGAAACCTGTCCAGTAGGGGTGCCTGGGTGTCTCAGTGGGTTAAGCCTCTGCCTTCGGCTCAGGTCATGATCCCAGGGTCCTGGGATCGAGTCCCGCATCAGGCTCTCTGCTCAGCGGGGAGCCTGCTTCCCCCTCTCTCTCTGCCTGCCTCTCTGCCTACTTGTGATCTCTGTCTGTCAAATAAATAAATAAAATCTTAAAAAAAAAAGAAACCTGTCCAGTGATGGACCAAGCTACTTCAGAAGAATTCTTTCTTTCTTTCTTTTTTTTTTTAGAAGAATACTTTCTATCATGGATTTTGTCAGATGTAGGCTGAGAAAGTGGTAGAAGGGATTTAAGTAAGCATCAAAAGCGATTTTTTTTTCAATTCTGAAACTCTGTGATAAGCATTTAAGATATGTCAAGGAAAAAAAGAACTTGCCCACGTAACCTCAATGACATAAAAAAAGGTGTAATGGGAAGTACAAAGGTTAGTGAGAACTTGAAGTTTTCATTAACACTGGTAAATATGAATAGTATTTTCTAAAGGTCATAAGTTGACATTAGACAAAGGGGGCAAAAAAGGGAATTCTGGACTGTATTGTAGTCAGTAAGACCCCAGAGTTATGTTGTGAAACTACAAATAATCCGATTCTATTAATTGAAGAAATTGTTATTTTTTTTTCCTGGAAAAAAAATGTGTGTAGGACACTTACTCTCTGAGCAAAAATTTGAATTGTTCTTTAGTTTGGCCACAGGCTATTCTGCCAGAATGGTGTAGGAGGACGTGGTTCTGGTGGTTCTGAAGTAAAAGATATGACCATGAGGTGGCAGTAGCTTCAACAACTTTTATCTGGGGACACTGCTTGGAACAGCTTGCTGGGGAAATCCCTCACCTTTCAGGAGACATTTCAGAGGTTATTGGCTTACAGGCCATTACTCAGAAGGGAAGGAGGAGTAAGGGCTAACACCCAGGAAAAAGAAGGGGATCAGAGAGTAAGCTTACTTGACTAGGTGCTATGAGTTAGCTTGGAGAGGGGCGAGGACTCTATGTCAGAAAGTTCCAAAGGGCAGCAATAACTTGGGGGTTTTTCTCTACCTATAGCAGGCAGAAGTTATCTTATCTATGGCTAGCAGATATTGGGTACAGTTTCCTGGGATATGCAAGGTGGGCGGGCTCTGGATGGCTAAAAATCTATATCTTCGGGCTATATGTAAAATAATTAGGTATGTGAAAATTTTAGTACCTGTGGGCTTTGAGCTACCAGGTAAAGAAGTAAACAATGTAGGGGCCAAGGTACGGAAGCCAACATTGGCTCATTTATATAACAGATGGGCTTTGAAATAGATTGTGATGGCTTTTTACTCTATTTTCTGTGTTTATTCAGACTTCAGAATTCATGCTTTCTCTACATGCTTTCATGTATATGTGTACACATATATATGTATATACACACATGCATACCACTTCTTCTTTATCCATTCATCTATGGATGGACACGGGTTCCTTCCGTATCCTGGCTATTATACATAATGCTGCAATTGACATAGGTGTGCATAATGCTGCAATTGACATAGGTAAATTGAAATAGTGTTTTTGTTTTCTTTGTTGGTAGAATTACTGGATCATATGGTAGTTCTATCTTTATTTTTTTGAGGGACCTCTATAGTGTTTTTCACAATGACTCCACCGATTTACATTCCCACCAATTTACATTCCCACAAAGAACAAGAATGTGTTCTTTTCCCCCCACATCCTCACTAATGCTTATTTCTTATTTTTTGATGCTAGTCATTCTAACAGGTGTAAGGTGACATTTCATTGTGCTTTTCATTTGCATTATCCTGATGATTAGTGATGTTGAGCATCTTTTCATGTCTCTGTTGGTCATCTATGTGTCTTCTTTAGAAAAATGTATATTCAGGTCTTCTGCCCATTTTAAAATCTGATTGTATGGGGGGTTTTTTGGTGTTGAATTATGTAAGTTCTCTATATATTTTGGACATTAACCTCTTATCAGATATATCATTTGCAAATGTCTTCTCCCATTCAGTAGTTTGCCTTTTTGATTTGTGGATGATTTTCTGTGTATAAGCTTTTTATTTTGATGTAGTCCCAATAATTTATTTTTGCTTCTGTTTCAGTTGCCCGAGGAGACCTATCTAGAAAAATGTGGCTAAAGCTGATGTCAAAGAAACTACTGCCTATATTTTCTTCTAGAAGTCTTATGACTTTAGGTCTCACATTTAGGTTTTTAAACCATTTTGACTTTATTTTTATGTATGGTATAAGAAAGTGTTCCAATGTCATTCTTTTCCATGTAACTGTCAAGTTTTCTGAGCATCATCTTTTTGAGGAAACTGTCTTTTCCCTATTGTATATTCTTACCTAATGGGTGAATTGGCCATATTATCATGAGTTTATTTCTAGGCTCTCTATTCTGTTCTATTGATTTATGTGCCTATTTTTGTGGTAGTACCATATTATTTTGATTACTAATACATTTTAGTTTATCTTGAAATCTGGACTTATAATGCCTTTAGCTTTGTTCTTCTTTTTTAAGATTGCTTTGGCTGGGGAACTTAAAATTTAATGCAAATTTTCTGAGAATTTATTTTCTTTAGAAAAAGTATTGGAACTAGATCATATGTATGTGTATTTTTAAGAGGTTTGGCACACACTTACTTGCCTATTTTAACTTTGCAGCAAGGTAAATTGTCATGGGTTGGAGATAACTGGAAGACAGCACTGGTCTGTGATTCAGAAGTCCTTGGGCCAAACTTTATGATATTCTAGCTGTGCCAGGGTGATAAACCATTTAACATTTATGTGCTTAGATTCCCCATGTAATCTTGTCAGAGCCTCATGAGTTAGGGAAACTCTTTGAATGTTTTGACCTCTGATAAATTGCAAACATGGTTTTTTTTTTTTCAGTGTAGTTTCAGAGAACTAACAAAGATCTCATAGATTCTTGCCCCATTCTGCTAGAATAAAGTAGATTTTTTTTTAAAAGCAAACAAGTAAAAACATCACTTTCAGCAGGCAGGATAAATTCATTATGAAAAATGCAGCTGTAATTCTAGAAAACATTTTTGTGTATTCTTTTTTAAAGGATGCCTTGTGGGTACCGGGGTGGCTCAGTGGGTTAAGCTTCTGCCTATAGCTCAGGTCATAGCCCCAGAGTCCCATATCAGGCTCCCTGCTCAGTGGAGAGTCTGCTTCTCTGCCTCTCCCCTGGGCCATGCTCTCTCACTCACTTTCTCAAATAAATAAAATTTTAAAAATAAAAGGATGCCTAGTGTTGAGAGGACCAGTAGGAATCAGAATTGTTTTCTGAATGAATACCTTGTTTCCAAGTCTTTTTTAAATTTTTAAAAATTCAATAGCCAACATATAGTACATCATGAGTTTTTGATGAGTTTCAGTGATTCATTAGTTGCATATAAAACCCAGTGCTCATCACACTACGTGCCCTCCTTAATGCCCATCACCCAGTTACCCCATCCCTCCACCCACCTCCCTTTCTGCAAGGGTCAGTTTGTTTTCCAGAGTCTATAATCTTATGTGGTTTGTCTCTCTCTCTCTGATTTCTTCCCATTCAGTTTTTGTCCTCTCAACTATTTCTTATAGATTTCTTATGCATGAAACCATCTAATTGTCTTTCTCTTATTGACTTCTTTCATTTAGCATAATACCCTCCAGTTCCATCCATGTCAGTGTAAATGGTAGGAATTCATCCTCTCTGATGGCCGAATAATATTCAATTGTATATACGAACTGCATCTTCTTTATCCATTCATCTGTTGAAGGATATCTTTGTTCCTTCCACAGTTTGACTATTGTGAATGTTGCTGCTACAAACATTGGGGTGCACATGCTGCTTCTTTTTACTACATCTATATATTTGGTGTAAATACCCAGTAGTGCAATTGCTGGTTCATAGAGTAGCTCTATTTTTAACTTTTTTTTTCCAATTTATTTATTTTTAACTTTTTGAGGAACCTCCATACTGTTTTCCAGAGTGGCTGTACCAGTTGCATTCCCAACAGTGGAAGAGGATTCCCCTTTCTCCACATCCTCACCAACACTTGTTCCTTGTCTTATTAATTTTAGCCATTGTAACTGGTGTAAGGTGGTATCTCATTTTGGTTTTGCTTGTATTTCCCTGATGACAAGTGATGTGGAACATTTTCTCATGTGTCTGTTGGCCATTTGTATGACTTCTTTAGAGAAGTACCCCTTTATGTCTTCTGCCCATTCTTGACTGGATAGTTTGTTTTTTGGGTGTTGAGTTTGAGAAGTTATACATCTTGGATGCCAGCCCTTTATCTGTTATGTCACTTGCAAGTATCGTCTCCCATCTTGTGGGTTGCCTTTGTTTTGTTGACTGTTTTCTTTGCTGTGCAGAAGGTTATTATCTTGATGAAGACCCAAAAGTTCATTTTTGCTTTTGCTTCCCTTGTCTTTAGAGATGTGTCTTGCAACAAGTTCTGTGACTGAGGTCAAAGAGGTTACTGCCCGTGTTCTCCTTTATGATTTAAAAAAATTTTTTTTCAGCATAACAGTATTAATTGTTTTTGTACCACACCCAGTGCTCCATGCAATCCGTGCCCTCTATAATACCCACCACCTCAGATTGGTGGGAGGTACCCCAACCTCCCACCCCCCACCCCTTCAAAATCCTCAGATTGTTTTTCAGAGTCCATAGTTTCTCATGGTTCACTTCCCCTTCCAATTTCCCCCGACTCCCTTCTCCTCTCTAACTCCCCATGTCCTCCATGCTATTTGTTATGCTCCACAAATAAGTGAAACCATATGATAATTGACTCACTCTGCTTGACTTATTTCACTCAGCATAATCTCTTCCAGTCCCGTCCATGTTGCTACAAAAGTTGGGTATTCATCCTTTCTGATGGAGGCACAGTACTCCATAGTGTATATGGACCACATCTTCCTTATCCATTCGTCCGTTGAAGGGCATCTTGGTTCTTTAAACAGTTTGGTGACCGTGGCCATTGCTGCTATAAACATTGGGGTACAGATGACCCTTCTTTTCACTACATCTGTATCTTTGGGGTAAATACCCAGGAGTGCAATTGCAGGGTCATAGGGAAGTTCTATTTTTAATTTCTTGAGGAATCTCCACACTGTTCTCCAATGTGCCTGCACCAACTTGCATTCCACCAACAGTGGAAGAGGGTTCCCCTTTCTCCACATCCTCTCCAACACATGTTGTTTCCTGTCTTGCTAATTTTGGCCATTTTAACTGGTGTAAGGTGATATCTCAATGTGGCTTTAATTTGAATCTCCATGATGGCTAGTGATGATAAACATTTTTTCATGTGTCTGATAGCCATTTGTATGTCTTCATTGGAGAAGTGTCTGTTCATATCTTCTCTCAAAGCTAGAGTAATTGAGACAGAAGATAGAATTAGTGATCTGGAGGACAAACAGATAGAGAGAAAAAATCAGGAGGAAGCCTGGAACAAACAGCTTAGAAGCCACAAAAACAGAATCAGGGAAATAAATGATACCATGAAACGTTCCAACATCAGAATTATTGGAATCCCTGAAGGGGAGGAGAAAGAAAGAAGTCTAGAAGATATAGTGGAACAAGTTCTTCATGAAAATTTTCTGAATCTCGTGAATGGAACCAGCGTTCATGTACTAGAGGCTGAACGGTTTCCCCCCAAGATTACAGATTCTCAAAAGTCCTCGAGACACCTAATAGTAAGAATGAAGAATTATAATTGTAGGCAGAACCTCTTGAAAGCAGCTAGGACAAAGAAGATCCTTACACACAGAGGAAAGCCCATCAGAATAACATCAGACCTGTCCACAGAGACCTGGCAAGCCAGAAAGGGCTGGCAAGATATATTCAGGGCACTGAATGAGAAGAACATGTAGCCAAGAATACTTTATCCAGCAAGATTGACATTCAAAATGGATGGAGAGATAAAGAGTTTCCAAGACTGGCAAGGCTCAAAAGACTATGCAACCACCAAGCCGATACTGCAGGAAATATTAAGGGAGGTTCTATAAAAGAGGAAAAATCCCAAGAATAGCATTGAACAGAAATATAGAGACAATCTACAGAAAGAAAGACTTTAAAGGTAACATGATGTCAATAAAAACATATCTATCAATAATCACCCACAATGTGAATGGTCTAAATGCACCCATAAAATGGCACAGGGTTGCAGACTGGATAAAACAACAGGACCCATCCTCATGTTGTCTACAAGAGACCCATTTTGAACCTAAAGATACACGCAGACTGAAAGTGAAGGGATGGAGAAGCATCTTTCATGCCAATGGGCCTCAAAAGAAGGCCGGGGTAGCGATTCTCATATCAGGCAAAGTAGATTTTAAACTAAAGACTGTAGTTAGAGATACAGAAGGACACTACATCATTCTTAAAGGGACTATCCACCAAGATGATCTAACAATTGTAAATTTCTATGCCCCCAATATGGGAGCAGCCAATTACATAAGAAAACTGTTAATCAAGATAAAGAGTCATATTGATATGGATACACTAATCATAGGAGATCTTAACACGCCTCTCTCAGAAATAGACAGATCATCGAAGCAGAAAATCAATAAAGAAACAAGAGCATTGAATGGCACATTGGACCAGATGGACCTCATAGATATATAAAGAACATTCCACCCTAAAACAACTGAATACTCATTCTTCTCAAGTGCACATGGAACTTTCTCCAGAATAGACCACATACTGGGTCACAAATCAGGACTCAACTGATACCAAAAGACCGAGATTATTCCCTGCACATTCTCAGATCACAATGCTTTGAAACTGGAGCTCAATCACAAGGAAAAGTTCAGAAGGAACTCAAACACCTGGAATCTAAAGACCACCTTGCTTAAGAATGCTTGGATCAACCAGGAGATCAAAGAAGAATTGAAACAATTCATGGAAACCAATGAGAATGAAGACACTTTGGTCCAAAACCTATGGGATACAGCAAAGGCGGTCCTAGGGGGAAATACATAGCCATCCAAGCCTCCCTCAAAAAAATTGAAAAATCCAGAACACAGACGCTGTCTCTACACCTTAAAGAACTGGAGAATCAACAACAAATCAAACGAACTCCACACATAAGAAGGGAAATCATCAAGATTTGAGCTGAGATCGATGAGGTAGAAACAAGAGATACAGTAGAATGTATCAATGAAACTAGAAGCTGGTTTTTTGAAAGAATCAATAAGATCGATAAACCATTGGCGACACTAATCCAAAAGAAAAGAGAGAAAGCTCAAATACATAAAATTATGAATGCAAAGGGAGAGATCACAATGAACACCAAGGAAGTAGAAACAATAATCAGAAGTTATTATCAACAGTTATATGCCAATAAGCTAAGCAACCTAGATGAAATGGATGCATTCCTTGAAAACTATAAACTCCCAAAATTGAGCCAGGAAGAAATTGACAACCTGAATAGACCAATATCTAGTAATTAGATGAAGCAGTGATCAAAAACCTCCCAAAGGGGTGCCTGGGTGGCTCAGTGGGTTGAGCCGCTGCCTTCGGCTCAGGTCATGATCTCAGGGTACTGGGATCGAGTCCCGCATCGGGCTCTCTGCTCAGCAGGGAGCCTGCTTCCTCCTCTCTCTCTGTCTGCCTCTCTGCCTACTTGTGACCTCTCTCTGTTAAATAAATAAAATCTTAAAAAAAAAAAGCCTCCCAAAAACCAAGAGCCCAGGACCTGATGGATTCCTTTATGATTTTGATGGATTCCTCTCTCACATTTCAGTCCTTCATCCATTTTGAGTTTATCTTTGTGTATGGTATAAGTCCAGAATGGTCCAGTTTCATTCTTCTGTATGTGACTATCCAATTTTCCTAGCACTATTTATTGTCTTTTTTCTATTGGATATTCTTTCCTGCTTTGTTAAAGATTAGTTGATCATGAGTTGAGAGTCCATTTCTAAGGTCTCTCTTCTGTTCCACTGATCTATATGTCTGTTAATCAAGATAAAGAGTGCTAGTACCATGCTGTCTTGATGGATATGACTTTGTAATATAGCTTGAGGTCAGGCATTATGATGTCTCCCCAGCTTTGGTTTTCTTTTTCAACATTTCCCTGGCCATTCAGGGTCTTTCTGGTTTCATACAAATTTTAGGATTTTTTGTTCCAGATTTGTGAAAAATGTCAATGCCATTTTGATAGGGATTGCATTGAAAGTGTAGATTGATCTGGATAGCATGGATATCTTAACAATGTCTACTATTCTAAGAATACCTAAACAACCTGGAGAAGGAGCAGCAAATAAAATCTGAACCAAGCAGGAGAAGAGAAATAATAAAGATTAGAGCAGAAATCAATGAAATACAAACCACAAAAAGAACCAAGATGCCTTTCAACAGGCAAATGGATAAGGAAGATGTGGTCCATATACACTATGGAGTATTATGCCTCCATCAGAAAGGATGAATACTCAACTTTTGTAGCAACATGGACGGGACTGGAAGAGATTATGCTGAGTGAAATAAGTCAAGCAGAGTGAGTCAAGTAGCATATGGTTTCACTTATTTGTGGAGCATAACAAACAACATGGAGGACATGGGGAGTTAGAGAGGAGAAGGGAGTTGAGGGAAATTGGAAGGGGAGGTGAACCATGAGAGACTATGGACTCTAAAAAACAACTTGAGGGCCTTGAAGGGGCGGGAGGTGGGAGGTTGGGGGAACCAGGTGGTGGGTATTAAGGAGGGCAAGTATTGAATGGAGCACTGGATGTGGTGCAAAAACAATGAATTCTGTTACGCTGAAAAGAAATAATAATAATAATAAAGAAATACAAACCACAAGAACAGTAGAACAGATCAACAAAATTAGAAGATGGTTCTTTGAAAGAATTCATAGGATTCATAAACCTCTGGCCACACTTATCCAAAAAAGAGAAAACACCCAAATCAATAAAAATCATTAATGCAAGGGGAAAGATCATGACGAACACCAAGTAAATACAAGAACTTTAAGAACACATTATGAGCAACTATATGCCACCAAATTTGACAATCTGGAAGAAATGGATGCATTCCTAGAAACTTATAAACTACCAAAAGTGAAACAGGAAGAAATAGAAAATCTGAACAGACCAATAACAAGAAGAGAAATTGAACAGTAATTTAAAAAACTCCCCAAAAAACAAGAGTCCAGGTGGCTTCCCAAGAGAACTCTACCAAATATTTATAGAAGAAATAATATCTATTCTACTAAAGCTGTTTCCAAAAATAGAAATGGAAGGAAAACTTCCAAACTCATTCTATAAGGGCAGCATTGCCTTGATCTGAAAACCAGAGAAAGATCCTATCAAAAAAGAGAATTACAGACCAATATCCCTGATGGACATGGATGCTAAAATACTCACCAAGATATTAGCCAATAGGATCCAACAATACATTAAAAGGATTATTCACCACAACCAAGTGCTGATTTATTCCTGGGCTGGAAGGGTGGTTCAAATTCATAAATCAATCAATGTGATTGATAGATCACATTAATAGAAGAAGAGACAAGAAGCATATGATCCTCTCAATAAATGGAAAAAGGATTTGGCAAAATACAGCATCCCGTCTTGATTAAAACTCTCCACAGTATATAGGGATAGAGGATGCTTTACCTCAATATCATAAAAGCTGTCTATGGCTAAGTTCTAAGCTGCAGATTTCAAATGTCTAAGCTGATGGGAGCCCTCAGCTGTGAATGGCTACTTCCAAGATCAGGTAGCAGATTGATTTGTCTTATTACAAGGCAGATTGGAGAAGAAAAAATAGTAATGATACAGACATCATAAGACTTGAACATTCACTCTTGTTTGATCCTTAGCCATGTGATCTCTGTGATATATGTGGGATAATGTATTCTTATCCCTATTATACTCATGAGAGAATGGAATGTCAATAAAGTTAGGTGACTTACTATTGTCACAAATAAAAGTGACAGAGTTAGTTGATAGTCTGGGTTTCCTGCTTCCAAGTATGGTGGTCTTTCCACTACAGAAGTTCTCAGGTAGGACTAAGAAAACATTTGAAGTGAAGTTTTATTGCTGTTTGTGTCAAGTTTATGAAGATAGCCTCAAAAGTTAGTTTAGGTAAAATATAAAGGAAGTGGAAAAAGTGAATTGGAGAATGAAACATAGGAAAAGCAGTAAAACAAAAAATGAAATCTTCATACTTTTTAAAAAATATTTTATTTTATTTTTTTAAAGTTTATTTTTTATTTTCAGCATAACAGTATTCATTATTTTTGCACCACACTCAGTGCTCCATGCAGTCCGTGCCCTCTATAATACCCACCACCTGGTACCCTGACTTCCCACTCCCCCACCCCTTCAAAACCTTCAGATTGTTTTTCAGAGTCCATAGTCTCTCATGGTTCACCTCCTTTTCCAATTTCCCCCAACTCTCTTCTCCTCTCTAACTCCCCATGTCCTCTATGCTATTTGTTATGCTCCACAAATAAGTGAAACCATATGATAATTGACTCTCTCTGCCTGACTTATTTCACTCAGCATAATCTCTTCCAGTCCCATCCATGTTGCTACAAAAGTTGGGTATTCGTCCTTTCTGGTGGAGGCATAATACTCCATAGTGTATATGGTCCACATCTTCCTTATCCATTCGTCCGTTGAATGGCATCTTGCTTCTTTCCACAGTTTGGCGACCGTGGCCATTGCTGCTATAAACATTGGGGTACAGATGGCCCTTCTTTTCATGACATCTGTGTCTTTGGGGTAAATACCCAGGAGTGCAATTGCAGGGTCATAGGGAAGCTCTATTTTTAATTCCTTGAGGAATCTCCACACTGTTCTCCAAAGAGGCTGCACCAACTTGCATTCCCACCAACAGTGGAAGAGGGTTCCCCTTTCTCCACATCCCCTCCAACACATGTTGTTTCCTGTTTTGCTAATTTTGGCCATTCTAACAGGTATAAGGTGGTACCTCCATGTGGTTTTAATTTGAATCTCCCTGATGGCTAGTGATGATGAATATTTTTTCATGTGTCTGATAGCCATTTGTATGTCTTCATTGGAGAAGTGTCTGTTCATATCTTCTGCCCATTCTTTGATATGATTGTCTGTTTTGTGTGTGTTGAGGTTGAGATGTTCTTTATAGATCCTGGATATCAGCCTTTTGTCTGCACTGTCATTTGCAAATATCTTCTCCCATTCCGTGGGTTGCCTCTTTGTTTTTCTTGACTGTTCCCTTTGCTGTGCAGATGCTTTTGATTTTGATGAAGTCCCAGAAGTTCATTTTCACTTTTGTTTCCTTTGCCTTCGGAGACATATCTTGAAAGAAGTTGCTGTGGCTGATATCAAATAGGTTACTGCTATGTTCTCCTCTAGGATTCTTATGGATTCCTGTCTCATGTTGAGGCCTTTTATCTATTTCGAGTTTATCTTTGTGTATGGTGTAAGAGAATGGTTGAATTTCATTCTTCTACATATAGCTGTCCAGTTTTCCCAGCATTTCCCAGCATTCCCACCATTTATTGAAGAGACTTTTTTCCAATGTATATTTTTGCCTGCTTCGTCGAAGATTATTGGACCATTGAGTAGAGGGTCCATATCTGGGCTCTTTTCTCTGTTCCACTGTCTATTGTCTGTTTTTATGCCAGTACCATGTTGTCTTGGTGATCACAGCTTTGTAGTAAAGCTTGAAATCAGGTAACATGATGATCCCAGTTTTATTTTTGTTTTTCAAGATTTCCTTAGTGATTTGGGGTCTCTTCTGATTTCATACAAAGTTTTGGATTATTTGCTCCAGCTCTTTGAAAAATACAGGTGGAATTTTGATCAGAATGGAATTAAAAGTATAGGTTGCTCTAGGCAGTAGAGACATTTTAACCATGTTTATTCTTCTGATCCAAGAGCATGGAATGGTCTTCCATCATTTTGTGTCTTCTTTAATTTCTTTCATGAGTTTTCTGTAGTTTCTCAAGTACAGATCCTTTACTTCTTTGGTTAGGTTTATTCCCAGGTATCTTATGGTTCTTAGTGCTATAGTAAATGGAATTGATTCTCTAATTTCCCTTTCTGTATTTTCATTGTTAGTGTATAAGAAAGCCACTGACTTCTGTATATTGACTTTGCATTTTATGTTTTATTTGTTTATTTTTATAAATGAAAGGTAATTGTTTATTACCAAAGAGAAAAATGTATACAAGAAGATCTAGATTCTTTTTCCCCATGCACTACATTTTTGTAGTGAAGTTCCAAATATCAACTCTGAGGGTATTTGCAAGAGTACGTTTTTCTTAGCACATGACCATTTCCTGTATGGTGGACATTTTTTTCATAGAAATAAAATAAGACGTGTCATATATTTTCATAGTTTATAAGAAGCTTAGAACATTGTATTAACAGAAAGCAAAATTATATTTTGCTATAAAATATCATAAAAATGACATGATCTTGTGGTTCATAAATGCTTAATTACTTGATTTGAACAGGGGAATAAAAAAAAAAACCCAGCAGGACAGGCCTGCCTTTAAGATGTTTTTGTATTCAATTCCTTTTACTTTTACATCATCTCCAATTAGCTGATACATGTAAAGGACAATCCATTGAATCCATTGAATATCCATTGATACAAATGAAGGAGTAATGTTTGTTGCTAAGAAATTAAATGCTTCAGTGCCGGAACCTGGGTTAATGTAAAAATTTTTTTCATGCTCAAATGCTTCAAATTTGTATGTGTATCTTGAGTTAAGAATGTCCTCATCAAACTGCCTTACAACAGGGCTAAGCTGGTCATGTCTCCTATGCAATAACTTGTTGCCTATGGATCAAACCAAATTTGAATTGCCCAGCAGTCACAACTTTTTGTTCTGTATAATTCAGATTCTCATGAAAGACTCCTGTTACTATATGAACATCACTGGTCAGAGTCTTGAGACAGTCACACCTCTCTTTGGTGCAAAGTTTTCCAGTACAGAGAATGTGCTGAATCTTTCCAGGTACCAGTGGGGTTTTTTTTTTTTTTTTTTTTGTGGATGACTTGAGATTTCTCTTTTTCTTTTTTTTTTTAATTTTTAAATTTTTTCAGCGTAACAGTATTTATTATTTTTGCACCACACCCAGTGCTCCATGCAATCCATGCCCTCTCCAATACCTACCACCTGGTTCCCCCAACCTCCCTCCCCCCCCCCCCCCCCCGCAAAACCCTCAGATTGCTTTTCAGAGATCATGAGTCCACTGGTACCAGTGGTTTTTAAAATTCAGTCAGCAAACTGTTTCACCAGGGTGGGCTGAACAGGTCTCCATACCAACACCAGCTGGAGAGAGAACAATCTTCATCTTTAGGGAGGGATTCCTTCAGATATGGATCAAAGTACATAGTTGATGTTTTGATGTAGGAAGCATCCTGTCACTGTGCTCTGCTCAGTCACTACAACCACTGCTGCCTTCTTCCTTGGGCTCCTCAGTAACCCCCTTGTATTTTAGAAAGGCTGTTTCTTGTGCTTACACTATAGTCTCTCACTGTGTCAAATAGAATGCCCTGTGGGGCACCTGGGTGGCTCAGTGAGTTAAAGCCTCTGCCTTTGTCTCAGGTCATGATCTCAGGGTCCTGGGATCGAGTCCTGCATCAGGTTATCTGCTCAGCAGGAAGCCTGCTTCCCCCTCTCTCTGCCTGCTTCTCTGCCTAAAATTGTGGTCTTTCTCTCTGTCAAATAAATAAATAAAATCTTTAAAAAAATAGAATGCCCTGTTATTCTTGATATTCCTTTTCTATTCTAGTATCTAGGAGATTTCAAAGTCTGAAATAGATCTCAGACCAAGGAGACATAACATCACTTGGGCAGAGATCCTAGGAATACAGAACTATTCTGGACTGCAGAGTGAGTATCCTTTGTCCTTAGGAAATTTGCATTTGATGGAATTACCTGAGCCATCACTCAGATTGTCCACAAATGGCATTTCCTCATTTGGCCAGTTAAATTAAAGTTTTAGCCAAATGTTTCCCTTAATCTGTGCCACTGCCTAACTATCATGAGGCCTCTGGCTTCCCCTACAGGGGGCCATCATTTCTATGTAGGGGGGATTCTCTGTTTTTGCTTTCTTCCTTATCAGTTTCTGCTACTTGTTCTATCTTGTCCACAAAGCTTACCTGGTATTGGGGTAGCAGTTAGTTTACTTTTGAGCAGAGGAAATAAGACAGAGTTGAAGTTTCTCAGAAAGAGTTCTTTCTCATCTCCTGCAACAAGGATATAAATGCCTTTCTTCTGTGATTCTTTTCTCCACAATGGCCTATGCCCTCCCTCAAACATAGATGTGACACCCTCTTAAACTAAAGTTGGGAAGAGCTAGGGCAAAGAGGAGAGTGCTTTGTTAACTTTGTAACTTCTCCCAAATCTGCATGATTTTTTCTCTCTTTTCCCCCTTAACAACTTTTTCTACTTCATGATTTCTTATTTCCTATTCTGGTTTGGGGATTTTGGTTCTCACTACTTCTGTACCATATTCTTCTGATACTTGAAAGAATAAGACTCTTCTCCATTTTTCAGCAGAGTTTCTTTCTTCTTTGCAATAAGAGCAACCCACTAGCTCCATCATTTCCATGACTTCCCTCTCCATCTTCCTGGTAGTCTTAATATTAAGGTTCTCTATAGCAGGAAGACTGGAAAAGAGCCCATAATCTTACCAGAGGGAATCTGACCTTCAAACGAAGGCTGGGGGCATAGAGGAAAAAGAAGAAGAAAGAGAATGGTAGATTTCTTTTTTTTTCCAATTTATTTATTTTCAGAAAAATAGTATTCATTATTTTTTCACCACACCCAGTGCTCCATGCAAGCCGTGCCCTCTATAATACCCACCACCTGGTACCCCAACCTCCCACTCCCCTGCCACTTCAAACCCCTCAGATTGTTTTTCAGAGTCCATAGTCTCTCGTGGTTCACCTCCCCATCCAATTTACCCCAACTCCCTTCTGCTCTCTAACACCCCTTGTCCTCCATGCTATTTGTTATGCTCCACAAATAAGTGAAACCATATGATAATTGACTCTCTCTGCTTGACTTATTTCACTCAGCATAATCTCTTCCAATCCCGTCCATGTTGCTACAAAAGTTGGGTATTCATCCTTTCTGATGGAGGCATAATACTCCATAGTGTATATGGTCCACATCTTCCTTATCCATTCGTCCGTTGAAGGGCATCTTGGTTCTTTCCATAGTTTGGCGACCGTGGCCATTGCTGCTATAAACATTGGGGTACAGATGGCCCTTCTTTTCACTACATCTGTATCTTTGGGGTAAATACCCAGGAGTGCAATTGCAGGGTCATAGGGAAGTTCTATTTTTAATTCCTTGAGGAATCTCCACACTGTTCTCCAAAGAGGCTGCACCAACTTGCATTCCCACCAACAGTGGAAGAGGGTTCCCCTTTCTCCACATCCTCTCCAACACATGCTGTTTCCTGTTTTGTTAATTTTGGCCATTCTAACTGGTGTAAGGTGATATCTCAATGTGGTTTTAATTTGAATCTCCCTTAGGGCTAATGATGATGAACATTTTTTCATGTGTCTGATAGCCATTTGTATGTCTTGATTGGAGAAGTGTCTGTTCATATCTTCTGCCCTTTTTTTGATATGTTTGCCTGTTTCGTGTGTCAAAATCAAAAGCTTCTGCACAGCAAAGGAAACAGTCAAAAAAACAAAGAGGCAACCCACGGAATGGGAGAAGATATTTGCAAATGACAGTACAGATAAAAGGTTGATATCCAGGATCTATAATGAACTCCTCAAACTCAACACACGAAACAGACAAACACATCAAAAAATGGTAGATTTCTATCTGAATGGTAAGATCTTCTTTTCCAGAGAATATGAGCCATTAACTCATGGAAGAAAATCATGAAATCAGAGGCAGGGCTGAGTTTGGATAATTTAGTATTCCAAAGATGGAAAGGTTCCCCACACTCTGATTCATATCATGCTTGACATGATTGAAACTCTATTTGAAAAACTTTTGCTGGTTTTTGGAGTAGCAATTATACAAATTTGATTATAAAGATATTAAAATATTTTTTCATCATCCAAATCATTAATTTTTCTTAAGCATGGACAAGTTATCCTTTCTTGCCTGTCTTTTTTTTTCTTTTTTTTTTTTAATTTCTTTTCAGTGTAACAGTATATGAAGACATACAAATGGCTATCAGACACATGAAAAAATGTTCATCATCACTAGCCATCAGGGAGATTTAAATTAAAACCACTTTGAGATACCACCTTATACCAATTAAAATGGCTAAAATTAGCAAGACAGGAAACAACATGTGTTGGAGAGGATGTGGAGAAAGGGGAACCCCCTTGTTTGCCTTTTAAATCTTTAAACTAGAGCTAATGATAATACCTTCCTCACAGAATCTCTGTGATAATCAGAATAGAATCTTATACATAGTATGTACACAATTGATTTCAGTTAATATTTTTCACTTGGAAAGCTCTTTATCACTTGCAGAACACTTTGGCATACTCTCTCAATTCATCCACAGAATTATTCTTATATAAGGGACACTACATTTGATTTTTCAAACTGGGTATGTTGCCACCAGAATAGAATTGAGATTGTATTAAGAAGGAAGATAAGGAAGATGTGGTCCATATACACTATGGAATATTATGCCTCCATCAGAAAGGACGAATACCCAACTTTTGTAGCAACATGGATGGGACTAGAAGAGATTATGCTGAGTGAAATAAGTCAAGCAGAGAGAGTCAATTATCATATGGTTTCACTTATTTGTGGAGCATAACAAATACCATGGAGGACAAAGGGTGTTAGGGGAAGGAAGTTGGGGTAAATTGGAAGGGGAGGTGAATCATGAGAGACTATGGACTCTGAAAAACAATCTGAAGGGTTTGAAATGGTGGGGGGGGTGGGAGGTTGGGGTACCAGGTGGTGGGTAATATAGGGGGCAGGGACTGCATGTAACACTGGGTGTGGTGAAAAAATAATGAATACTGTTTTTCTGAAAATAAATAAATCAATTTAATTAAAAAAAAAAAAAGAAAATGGCCTTTTGAGCAACTGCCAGGAAGATCTCTGTAGACTCTAAGACGTTTTGATATCCTATGAACAAGTATTCTCTGCTTATTCTGACTGACACTCTATGGCTATATTCTATTTTACTTTCTGAGAATTGGCTCAATTACCTAAAACAAACAAACAAAAACAAACAACAATAAAAAACCCACCATAGATTGAAATTTAACATGATTTTCATAAAGTTACACGTAGATGTCATTCAGATTATTCCCAGTTGTATCTCCAATTATATCCACAAGTTAGTTTATCCAACAATGATGATGATTCCTTAAACTGACTTTGTGGTGGGCTGTGATTTCTTTTTGAATCATACATACCTGATAAAATCTAAGTCAGAAATTCAAGTTGAAAAAATGTTACATTCCTTCCATAATTAAATAAAAATGATTTTTTGAAATTTTATTTCAATGAGAAAAAAAAAGTAAGATAAGAAAAATGGATAGTAAGTATGCAGGTAACACACTCTGCCATGCATGTGTTGAGTGTAAAATAAGAAAATGAATACAGTGGTGGAAATTAAGAACTAGACTAGGAGATTGATATTCAAGCAAATATTTATATCCAAATAAACAACAAGAGAGACTGAGTCAGTGGCTAGAAAATCCTTGAAAGACAAAAACAAAGGACAAGAAAACAAAAAAATGAAGCACTACAAAGCCAAAGATTTTAGTCAAAACTTGTAAGCGTGTATGGAAAAATTAAATATAGATTTGTTTCCCAAACTTCAACAAAGCACCTCATGTGGTACTTAAGAAAAATGAATGAATGTGATAATGAAAAATATTTTAATGTCTTCATAATCAAATTTATGTAATTGTTGCTCCAAAAGGAGGCAAAAAAAATTCAAAAAGAGTTTCAGTCAAGTCAAGCATGATATTAATCAGAGTGTGTCCATTTCAAAAATCACAAGTGCAGCCTTATATTTTAAACTGAGCAATCCTTTTCTTTCTCAAGAAACTGTTCTAAGATAGAAACCCCAGTGGGAAAATTGATACATGCATATAGTAGTCTTACATCCTGGATTTTCCAGAGGCAGTTTTAGATTATATGATGAGTCCTATTCTAGTTAGCAAAGCATCATCATGATAGAACTTTATGAAGATTTAATTGAGATATTAATTTTTGCAATAAAAAATGGAAGTTACTGTATAACAAAATGATGGCTGTTGGGTGGAAGAGTTTCTGAATCCTTGGATAATAATTCTAAGCAATCATTATTATGTAGTTGGTGGCATGCATTTTTCTCCTAATCCACCTTCTGGAAAGTCCCTTTCTTTCATCCTGCAAAAGTAAGTTTCAAGGTACTTGGAAGAACAGTCCTCCTTCTAGGAAAATATTGATCTCACCACATAAAAATTTACAATCCATATCATACTGGTTGAATGGAATATTAAAGTCCTAAAAGTTCCTAAAAAGCAATGGTCATAAAAACTTGGTATAATATAGGAACAAATTTGATGTCATATCAAATAAATATACATATAAATGAAAATGTAAAGTGTATTGTATCACTGTAACAATTTCTTAACAATTTTCTTACTGTTCTTTTAATACTGTTGCAGCAACAAATAGCAATGAACTGTCAACTTATTTTTTTGAACTTAAGTAATTTATTATAAAGTAGATCATTTCCCTCTCCACTTTTTAGGAAGAGACACTCTATTATCTAAATCACAATTAAATGACCAATTAAGCTTTTAGTGAACCTTTGTTCACTAAAACATGCATGCTCTAATGAACCTTTGTTTAGGTAAAAATATTGACACTCAGAATCCTGTATATCTGAATATTTTGACGATGTTGTTAGAATTAGAATTAGCCCCTTAAACTGGAAGAGATTATGCTGAGTGAAATAAGTCAAGCAGAGAGATTCAACTATCATATGGTTTCACTTTTTTGTGGAGCATAACAAATAGCATGGAGGACAAGGGGAGTTAGAGAGGAGAAGGGAGTTGAGGGAGATTGGAAGGGGAGGTGAACCATGAGAGACTATGGACTCTGAAAAACAATCTGAGGGTTTTGAAGGGGTGGGGGATGGGAGGTTGGAGGAACCAGGTGGTGGGTATTGGAGAGGGCACGGATTGCATGAAGCACTGCGTGTGGTGCAAAAACAATGAATACTGTTACACTGAAAATAAATTAAAAAATTAAAAAAAAGAGAGAGAGAAAAAAAAGAATTAGCCCCTTAAGGAGCTTAGAAATGGATAATGTGTAAGGAAACAAACAACATATATCTGAATGTCATTAGGCTAGCATAACATTATGGTCCCATAGAAATTTTGGCTAATTGCTTTAAGGGTTTATTTATCAGGGGTATCCTAATAGAGTCAAATAAGAAAAGAACCACAAACAGAAATAAATACATTTTCCTTTTATTTATAAATAACTAAAACAAAATGAGATAATATAATTGATCCCAGAACTATTAATCTAAATCATCAAATAGGACACAGAAATTTTTGTCACAGAAGAACCATATGAACTACCCAGAAAACGCCCAGATGTGTACATTGCCTAGTTCATGTACACTCTAAGTGCCAAAGAAGAACCTAGTACTTCCATTTATCTGTATAATCCAGCCACTTTATGATTATAAGTGGCCACATAGATGTTTTATTTCATAAGCTGATAGAGTTAACATAACTAGACTTATATTTGAAGATTTGAATAACTATACAATCCTGATTGCTTTTTGTAATACTATCCTTACCTGATAATGGGGGGATTATCCAGTATAGTTTGGTTGATACTGAAATGCCCCAGAACTTTCCTCAGGGCTGCTTTTATCTCCTTATTCCGAAGGCTATAGATGAGGGGGTTGAAGAATGGAGTTACCATAGCATAGAACAAAGTTGCAACTTTCTGTATACCAGCAGAATGCCCAAGTCCTGGGCTCACATACATGATCATCAGAGAGCCATAGAATAGTGATACCACAGCCAAATGAGACCCACAGGTTGAGAAGGCCTTGTGTCTCCCAGTGGCTGAAGGCATACGCAACACAGCTAATAGGACAAGTGTATAGGACCCAAGGATAAAAAGGAAGTTACCAAAGATAATTAATGAGCTTAAAGTATAGCAAAGCTGTTGGATTGTTGGAGCAGAGGTACATGCCAATGCAAACAGTGGCCCTGGGTCACATACAACATGGTCAATAATGTTTGGACCACAGAAGGGCATCTGAGAGATGAATACAATGGGGATCAGGAACCACAGAAATCCACAAACCCAACAGATAATGACCAGTTTGGTACAGAAGTGTCCAGTCATGACATTAGGGTAGTGCAAGGGATGGCAGATAGCAAGGTACCGATCAAGGGCCATGACAGCCAAGAGGAAACATTCAGATGTTCCCAAAGAGAAAAAGAAATAAAATTGGAGGAAACATCCAGTAAAGGAGATAGTCTTTTTATATGAGAGGAAATTGACCAACATCTTGGGAACTGTAGAAGAGACATACCAAATCTCTAGAAAGGAGAAATTTCCCAGGAAAATGTACATGGGGACATGGAGTCGGCATTCGCACCACAAAGCACAAACAATGGCCCCATTCCCTGTTACAGTTAAGACATATGTTGTAGTGAAGAGTGAGAAGAGGAGGATCTGAATCTTCCACTCACAAGAAAAACCTAGGAGTATAAATTCTCTTACAGAAGCAAAGCTGGAGTATGACTCAGAAACATTCATTGGGTCAGTAACCTGCAAGGTCAAGAGACATATTGCTATCAGTCAATACTAGTCAGGACTAGTTTTAAATGTGCTCCTTTTTAGAATGAAGAAAAGACAATGAACATGGGGTCATTTTTCAGAAGAATCATCAGTTAGGAAGAGAGTGTAGTCTACTTGTTCTTGGTTATGTACTCTGAGTTTTGGGTATAGTAGGCAGCTGACTGCACAGAATCTGAGTGCTTCTGAATCTCTTCCTCATTATGGTACCATGATAGAACTAAGTAAAGTTAAATTCTTTTTTTCTTTTAGAAAGAGAGAGAGAGAGAGAGAAAGAGAGAGAGAGAGATATGGAGGAGGGGGCTGAGGGAAAGGGAGAGAATCTTAAGCAGGTTCCACACTGAGCATGGAGTGCAATGCAGGGCTAGATCTCATGACCCTGAGATCATGACCTAAGCTGAAATCAAGAGTTGGACATTTAATCAACTGAGCCACCCAGGCACCCCAACTTAAACACATTTTGTAAAGCTTATTATTTTGGAGCAGGGACTATGTGTGATAGTTTCTGGATAGCATAAAACATAAAGTTAACACTTAATACATTACTAGTTTTGTATCCTAAACCCATCTTATAGGGCAATAGACTCAGTAAAGAAGGTTTTGATTTTACTATTTACATCTCAGTTAATAGTATTTTTAAATATATCATTTATTTATATTTAAATACTATTTATATCTTTAACTTTTGAGCACTGCAGAAGGTCATAACACCTCTGTGTCAATCCCTTTAATTCCGAAATTTCTCAATGTTGGTTCATTAATGCTCCTGGTTTGGAATATTTAAAAAATATATACATACTACAAAAAGAAGCTAGATATATATAGTATATATATAGTATTATATATTATATTATATATATATACCTCTCTCTCTCTCTCTATATATATATATCTCCTTTTTTCCTTCCCATATATATATATATAAAGATATATATATAGTATTTAAATATATCATTTAATTATGAAAAATAAATAGACATGTTGTATAGCAAGTAATTTTAAGGCCAACATGCCTCATTTCTATTGCTATTGCTGTTAGCTTAAGCATCATAAAATGTCATACCACAATGTTACTTACCAGCACTGACTTTTAATATTGCTGCGTTGCAGTGTCTTCTGTTGGAAGCAGTGGCTTTAAGTTTTCACTTAATCTTTTACCTGCAACAGTTTGCAAAATAACAGCTAGGTGTGGGAGTTTATTTTTTGAAGACTTCCCCTCCCATAAGATTTGGCATTTTTAAAAATATATCATTGTTTAAGTTAAAAATTTTAACCAGAAAACAGAAGCCAAATACTTTTTTTTTTTTGCTGTCATTGTTATAAGTAAATGTACTTCATTCACATGCTCATGGAAAAGATGTGAGGGATCTGAGTTCCCTGATTTTTTTATTTGTTTGTGTGTGTGGTGATAAGTAGGGATGTGAGTTCTGAAAATTATGAAGGCTTACATTTGGGGCACAAACACGAAATTTTCAAAAGCAATTTTTCTTCCAACCTATTGTCCACACCAGCACTTGGAAAAGTCTTTTAGAATGATTTGGTGGAAGCTTTGTGCTTCTTTTTGTAGTATGTATATATTTTTTAAATATTCTAAACCAGGAGCATTCATAAATCAACATTGAGAAATTTTGGAATTAAAGGGATTGACGCAGAGGTGTTATGACCTTCTGAGTGCTCAAAAGGTAAAGATATCATTATTTTGATAACTACCAAATCTCTAAAGAACATGTTTGATGAACCATATACTTCTTTGTCCAGCTGGATAAAGAGTTTTATTGCCTTACAAAATTAAGAATGTACTTTATCACATGTTCTTGTGGGAATTGGCCTCTATAGCATTAGGAAAGTTCTTCTCCTCCAAGGCAATGAATCTTTAAAAAGTTAATGATTGCATGTTCTCTGAGGAACTAGTAAAGAGTAATAACTTTTGAGGCACCATTATTACAGAGTTTCCTTGTCTGGAATATGGATTCCAGAAAGTTTCCAGAAGACACAATTTGAGGAAAAATAAAGTACAAGTCACCCAAAGTTTTGAAGTTCAGAAACATTTCTTTTTTTAATATTTTAATTTAATTTTTAGGTAGTTAACATATGGTGCAATATTGATTTCTGGAGTAGATTTCAGTGGTTCATCACTTACATGCAACACCCAGTGCTCATCATAAGTGCCCTCCTTAATACCTATCTCCCATCTAGCCCATTCCCTACCCAGCTCCCTCCATTACCCCCCAGTTTGTTCTTTATCATTAAGAGTCCCCTATAGCTTTTTTCACCTCTCTCCTTTTGTCCTTTCCCCCCTTCCCATATGATAATCTGTTTTCTTTCTTAAGTGTTACACATGAGTGAAATCATATGGTATTTGTCCTTTCTGACTGGCTTGTTTAGCATAACACATATAATATACACTTAGTTCCATCCATGTTATTGCAAATGGCAAGATTTAATTCTTTTTGATGGCCGAATAACATACCATTGTATATTATACTCCACGTCTTCTCTATCTATTCATCAGTTGATGGGTATTTGGACTGTCTTTGTAGTTTGGCTCTTGTTGATAAGGCTGCTATAAACATCAGAGCATGTATATCCCTTCAAACCTATATTTTTGTATTCTTTAGATAAATACCTCGTATTAAAATTTCTGGATCATTGGGTAGTCCTATTTTTTTTCTTTTTTATTTCTTTTTTTTTCCTATTCATATTATTTTATTTTTTTAATAGTAATTTCAATATAGTTAACATACAGAGTTATATTTGATTCAAGTATACAATATGGTGATTCAATAATTCTCTACATTATTCAGTGCTCATCATGATAAATGTACTCTTTTTTATCCAATTTATTTATTTTCAGAAAAACAGTATTCATTATTTTTTTCACCACACCCAGTGCTCCATGCAAGTCGTGCCCTCTATAATACCCACCACCTGGTACCCCAACCTCCCACCCCCCGCCACTTCAAACCCCTCAGGCTGTTTTTCAGAGTCCATAGTCTCTCATGGTTCACCTCCCCTTCCAATTTACCCAAATTCCCTACTCCTCTCTAACGCCCCTTGTCCTCCATGCTATTGGTTATGCTCCACAAATAAGTCTTTTCTTTTTTGTTTTTAAGCTTTTTTTTTTTAAAAAGATTTTTATTTACTTATTTTTTTTTCTTTTTTTTCCCCAATTTATTTATTTTCAGAAAAACAGTATTCATTATTTTTTCACCACACCCAGTCTCCATGCAAGCTGTGCCCTCTATAATACCCACCACCTGGTACCCCAACCTCCCACCCCTCCGCCACTTCAAACCCCTCAGATTGTTTTTCAGAGTCCATAGTCTCTCATGGTTCATCTCCCCTTCCAATTTATCCAAAAGCACATACCCTCCCCAATGTCCATAACCCTACCCCCCTTCTCCCAACCCCCCTCCCCCCAGCAACCCACAGTTTGTTTCGTGAAATTAAGGGTCACTTATGGTTTGTCTCCCTCCCTATCCCAAGACATCCAGATGGCCAATAGACACATGAAAAAGTGCTCCATATCACTCGGCATCAGGGAAATACAAATCAAAACCACAATGAGATATCACCTCACACCAGTCAGAATGGCTAAAATCAAAAAGTCAGGAAATGACAGATGCTGGCGAGGATGCAGAGAAAGGGGAACCCTCCTACACTGTTGGTGGGAATGCAAGCTGGTGCAACCACTCTGGAAAACAGCATGGAGGTTCCTCAAAATGTTGAAAATAGAACTGCCCTATGACCCAGCAATTGCACTACTGGGTATTTACCCTAAGATACAAACGTAGTGATCCAAAGGGGCACGTGCACCCGAATGTTTATAGCAGCAATGTCCACAATAGCCAAACTATGGAAAGAACCTAGATGTTCATCAACAGATGAATGGATCAAGAAGATGTGGTATATATACACAATGGAATACTATGCAGCCATCAAAAGAATCGAAATCTTGCCATTTGCGACAACATGAATGGAACTAGAGCGTATCATGCTTAGCGAAATAAGTCAAGCGGAGAAAGACAACTACCATATGATCTCCCTGATATGAGGGAGTGGTGATGCAACATGGGGGCTTAAGTGGGTAGTAGAAGAATCCTTGTTTTTAAGCTTTTATTATTTTTTTCAATTTATTTATTTTCAGAAAAACAGTATTCATTATTTTTTCACCACATCAAGTGCTCCATGCAAGCCGTGCCCTCTATAACACCCACCACCAAGTACCCCAACCTCCCACCCCCCGCCACTTCAAACCCCTCAGATTGTTTTTCAGAGTCCATAGTCTCTCGTGGTTCACCTCCCCTTCCAATTTACCCAAATTCCCTTCTCCTCCCTAATGCCCCTTGTCCTCCATGCTATTGGTTATGCTCCACAAATGAGTGAAACCATATGATAATTGACTCTCTCTGCTTGACTGATTTCACTCAGCATAATCTCTTCCAGTCCCATCCATGTTGCTACAAAAGTTGGGTATTCATCCTTTCTGATGGAGGCATAATACTCCATAGTGTATATGGACCACATCTTCCTTATCCATTCATCCATTGAAGGGCATCTTGGTTCTTTCCATAGTTTGGCGACCGTGGCCATTGCTGCTCTAAACATTGGGGTACAGATGGCCCTTCTTTTCATGACATCTGTGTCTTTGGGGTAAATACCCAGGAGTGCAATTGCAGGGTCGTAGGGAAGCTCTATTTTTAATTTCTTGAGGAATCTCCACACTGTTCTCCAAAGAGGCTGCACCAACCTGCATTCCCACCAACAGTGGAAGAGGGTTCCCCTTTCTCCACATCCTCTCCAACACATGTTGTTTCCTGTTCTGTTAATTTTGGCCATTCTAACTGGTGTAAGGTGATATCTCAATGTGGTTTTAATTTGAATCTCCCTTAGGGCTAATGATGATGAACATTTTTTCATGTGTCTGATAGCCATTTGTATGTCTTGATTGGAGAAGTGTCTGTTCATATCTTCTGCCCATTTTTTGATGTGTTTGCCTGTTTTGTGTGGGTTGAGTTTTTTTTTTTTTGTGGGTTGAGTTTGAGGAGTTTATTATAAATCCTGGATATCACCCTTTTGTCTGTACTGCCATTTGCAACTATGTTCTCCCATTCCGCGGGTTGCCTCTTTTTTTTTTTTTTTTTTTGACTGTTTCCTTTGCTGTGCAGAAGCTTTTGATTTTGATGAAGTCCCAAAAGTTTATTTTCGCTTTTGATTCCTTTGCCTTTGGAGACATATATTGAAAGAAGTTGCTGTGGCTGATATCAAAGAGATTACTGCCTATGTTCTCCTCTAGGATTCTGATGGATTCCTGTCTCACGTTGAGGTCGTTTATCCATTTTGAGTTTATCTTTGTGTACAGTGTAAGAGAATGGTGGTCGAGTTTCATTCTTCTACATATAGCTGTCCAATTGTCCCAGCATCATTTATTGAAGAGACTGTCTTTTTTCCACTGTATATTTTTTCCTGTTTTGTCGAAGATTAATTGATCATAGAGTTGAGGGTCCATATCTGGGCTCTCTACTCTGTTCCACTGGTCTATGTGTCTGTTTTTATGCCAGTACCATGCTGTCTTGGTGATCACAGCTTTGCAATAAAGCTTGAAATCAGGTAAGGTGATGCCACCAGCTTTATTTTTGTTTTTCAACATTTCCTTAGCGATTTGGGGTCTCTTCTGATTCCATACAAATTTTAGGATTATTTGCTCCAGCTCTTTGAAGAATGCCCGTGGAATTTTGATCGGAATGGCATTAAAAGTATAGATTGCTCTAGGCAGTATAGACATTTTAACAATGTTTATTCTTCCGATCCAGGAGCATGGAATGGTCTTCCATCTATTTGTGTCTTCTTCAATTTCTTTCATGAGTGTTCTGTAGTTCCTCAAGTACCGATCCTTTACCTCTTTGGTTAGGTTTATTCCCAGGTATCTTATGGTTCTTGGTACTATAGTAAATGGAATCGATTCTCTAATTTCCCTTTCTGTATTTTCATTGTTAGTGTATAAGAAAGCCACTGATTTCTGCACATTAACTTTGTATCCTGCCACGTTGCTGAATTGCTGTATGAGTTCTAGTAGTTTGGGGGTGGAGTCTTTTGAGTTTTCCATATAAAGAATCATGCCATCTGTGAAGAGAGAGAGTTTGACTTCTTCATTTCCAATTTGGATACCTTTTATTTCTCTTTGTTGTCTGATTGCTGTTGCTAGGACTTCTAATACTATGTTGAACAAGAGTTGTGAAAGTGGGCATCCTTGTCTTGTTCCTGATCTCAATGGGAAGGCTGCAAGCTTTTTCCCATTGAGGATGATATTTGCTGTGGGTCTTTCATAGATAGGTTTGATGAGGTTCAGGAATGTTCCCTCTATCCCTATACTTTGAAGCGTTTTAATCAGGAACGGATGCTGGATTTTGTCAAATGCTTTTTCTGCATCAATTGAGAGGACCATGTGGTTCTTCTCTCTTCTCATATTAATTTGTTGTATCACATTGTTTGATTTGCGAATGTTGACCATCCTTGTAGCCCAGGGATGAATCCCACCTGATCATGGTGGATAATCTTTTTAATGTGCTGTTGGATCCTGTTGGCTAGGATCCTGTTGAGAATCTTAGCATCCATATTCATCAGTGATATTGGTCTGAAATTCTCCTTTTTGGTAGGGTCCTTGCCTGGTTTGGGGATCAGGGTAATGCTGGCTTCATAGAAAGAGTCTGGAAGTTTTCCTTCTGCTTCAGTTTTTTGAAACAGCTTCAGGAGAATAGGTGTGATTTCTTCTTTGATTGTTTGGTAGAATTCCCCAGGGAATCCGTCAGGTCCTGGGCTCTTGTTTTTTGGGAGGTTTTTGATCACTGATTCAATCTCGTTATTAGATATCGGTCTATTCAGGTTGTCGATTTCCTCCTGGTTCAATGTTGGGAGTTTATATTTTTCCAGGAATGCATCCATTTCATCTAGGTTGCTAAGCTTATTGGCATATAACTGTTCGTAATAACTTCTGATGATTGTTTCTACTTCCTTGGTGTTAGCTGTGATCTCTCCCTTTTCATTCATAATTTTATGAATTTGGGCTTTCTCTCTTTTCTTTTGGATTAGTGTGGCCAGTGGCTTATCGATCTTATTGATTCTTTCAAAAAACCAGCTTCTAGTTTCATTGATACGTTCTACTATATCTCTGGTTTCTCCCTCATTGATCTCAGCTCTAATCTTGATGATTTCACTTCTTATGTGTGGAGTTGGTTTGATTTGTTGTTGATTCTCCAGTTCTTTAAGGTGTAGAGAGAGCTGGTGTGTTCTAGATTTTTCAATTTTTTTGAGGGAGGCTTGGATGGCTATGTATTTTCCCCTTAGGACTGCCTTTGCCGTATCCCATAGGTTTTGGACCAAAGTGTCTTCATTCTCATTGGTTTCCATGAATTGTTTCAATTCTTCTTTGATCTCCTGATTGATCCAAGCATTCTTAAGCAAGGTGGTCTTTAGCTTCCAGGTGTTTGAGTTCCTTCGGAACTTTTCCTTGTGATTGAGCTCCAGTTTCAAAGCATTGTGATCTGAGAATATGCAGGGAATCATCTCAGTCTTTTGGTATCGGTTGAGTCCTGATTTTTGACCCAGTATGTGGTCTATTCTGCAGAAGGTTCCGTGTGCACCTGAGAGGAATGAGTATTCTGTTGTTTTAGGGTGGAATGTTCTGTATATATCTATGAGGTCCATCTGGTCCAATATGTCATTCAATGCTCTTGTTTTTTTATTGATTTTCTGCTTCGATGATCTGTCTAATTCTGAGAGAGGCGTGTTAAGATCTCCTACGATTAGTGTATTCATATCAATATGACTCTTTATCTTGATTAACAGCTTTCTTAAGTAATTGGATGCTCCCATATTGGGAGCATAGATATTTACAATTGTTAGATCCTCTTGGTGGATAGTCCCTTTATGGAGTATGTAGTGTCCTTCTGTATCTCTGACTACAGTCTTTAGTTTGAAATCCAATTTATCTCCTATGAGAATCGCTACCCCAGCCTTCTTTTGAGGCCCATTGGCATGAAAGATACTTCTCCACCCCTTTACTTTCAGTCTGCGTGTATCTTTAGGTTCGAAATGGGTCTCTTGTTGACAAAATATGGATGGGTCCTGTCATTTTATCCAATCTGCAACCCTGTGCCATTTTATGGGTGCATTTAGGCCATTCACATTGAGAGTGATTATTGATAGATACGTTTTTATTGACATCGAGTTACCTTTGAAGTCTTTCTTTCTGTAGACTGTCTCTATATTTCTGTTCAATGCTATTCTTGGGATTTTTCCTCTTTTATAGAACCCCCTTAATATTTCCTGCATTGTCGGCTTGGTGGTTGCATAGTCTTTTAAGCCTTGCCGGTCTTGGAAACTCTTTATCTCTCCATCCATTTTGAATGTCAATCTTGCTGGATAAAGTATTCTTGGCTGCATGTTCTTCTCATTTAGTGCCCTGAATATATCTTGCCAGCCTTTTCTGGCTTGCCAGGTCTCTGTGGACAGGTCTGACGTTATTCTGATGGGCTTCCCTCTGTAAGTAAGGAGCCTCTTTGCCCTGGCGGCTTTCAAGAGATTATACCTACAATTATAATTCCTCATTTTTTTTGGGCTATCAGGTGTCGTGATGTTTTTTTAGAATGTATAATCTTGGGTGGAGACCTTTCAGCCTCTAGTACATGAACGCTGGTTCCATTCACGAGATTGGGAAAATTTTCATCAAGGACTTGTTCCACTATATCTTCTAGACTTCTTTCTTTCTCCTCCCCTTCAGGGATTCTAATAATTCTGACGTTGGAATGCTTCATGGCATCATTTATTTCCCTGATTCTGTTTTCGGGGTTTCTAAGCTGTTTGTTCCAGGCTTCCTCCTGATCCTTTCTCTCTATATGTTTGTCTTCCAGATCACAAATTCTATCTTCTTTCTCAGTTACCCTAGCTTTGAGAGAGTTTAGATTAAATTGGAACTCATTGAGAGCATTGTGAACCTCCTCCCTGGTAGCTTTAAGCTCCGCCCTAACATTGTGAACATCCTGTCTGGTCGCTTTCAATTCGGCCCTAATCAATTCTGCTTGGTCATCCATGGCTTTCTCCAACCTAGCTATTGCCTGGATAATTGTTAGCCTGAATTCTCTTTCCGACATATTGTCTATGTTGATAGCTATTAGCTCTGTTGCAGAAGTTCCATCCTCTGTATTTTTCCTCTGTTGGGCATTCCTCCTCCTAGTCATTTTGGTGGGAGAAGTCTGAACAGATGTAGCTGTATTTATCAACTCTGGTGCAGTCAAGGTGCACCCTGGAACACTTCTGAGCATTTGGGATTCCCCACCCAAACAAGAGACAAAAGAAAAGAAAAAGAAAAAGAAAAGAAGAAAAAGAAAAAGAAAAAAAGAGAGAGAGAGAGAGAGAGGAAAGAAAAGGAAGATGAAAAAAAAGAAGGTTCAGCCCAGATGGACCCCAAGGAAAGATTTATGAAGTAGACAAACAAATAGAGATAAAAAGACTGATACAAGTATATGACAAGAGAAAATATATATATATGCAAATAAAGAAAGAACCTCGTCAAAAAGAACCACAAGTGTAAAATTTATATACTATCAGGACAAACACAAAAAACACAGAAACACTGGTGGAAGAAGATGGGAGAGTTCTTATAAATTCTCAGTGTGTGCAAGGAAGGTTGTTTTGATTCTTCCTTAATGTATCTTGATATCTTTGTTAAAGGACTCAACTTTCCTAAGATAACGGGGATTAAAAATTGGTTTACCTCTTGAAGTGGCGGGGGGGTGGGAGGTTGGGGTACCAGGTGGTGGGTATTATAGAGGGCACGGCTTGCATGGAGCACTGGGTGTGGTGATAAAATAATGAATAATGTTTTTCTGAAAATAAATAAATTGAAAAAAAAATAAAAAAAAATTAGATGCCCTTCAACGCATGAATGGATAAGGAAGATGTGGTCCATATACACTATGGAGTATTATGCCTCCATCATAAAGGATGAATACCCAGCTTTTGTAGCAACATGGACTGGAGAAGATTATGCTGAGTGAAGTAAGTCAAGCAGAGAGAGTCAATTATCATATGGTTTCACTTATTTGTGGAGCATAACAAATAGCATGGTGGAAATGGGGAGTTAAGAGAAGGGAGTTGGGGGAAATTGGAAGAGGAGGTGAAACAAAGACTATGGACTCTGTAAAATAATCTGATGGGTTTTACATGGTGGGGTGTGGGAGGTTAAGGGAACCAGGTGGTGGGTATTAGAGAGGGCTCAGATTGCATGGAGCACTGGGTGTGGTATAAAAACAATGAATACTATTATACTGAAAATAAATAAAAAAATTAAAAAAAATTGGTTTACCTATAGGGGTAGTATTGATTGGGGAAAGGGGATTGATTACTTTGAAGTTTAACTCTATATGAATATTAGAGGATAAAAATAAAAAGGAATAAACTAGACTAAACTAAACTAAAATTTTAAAAAAGGAATTAGAAAAATAAAAATGCAGAAGAATAACATAGGTGTATGTATCAAAAAGTTCAGGTTAGAAAGGTATTATGGAATTTGATGTACTGTACAACTCGCTGTGATGGTAAATAGGTTAAAAGATTACCTATGTGTAAAAATATATATATATATATATATATACCGGAATAGTGGGAAGGAGTGAACAATACAAGTTTTCCTATGAAGTAGTGGTTGTTCTCTTGTAGTCCTTTTTTTTTTTTTTCTTTCTTGGTTTGTTTTCTGGGGGGGGGGCTGCCACATGGGTTGTCAGTCAATGATGTTTCCTGAGTTAAGTCCTCCCGCCCCCCTCAAGGGGGTGGGCTCTGAGGAAACTGGCTTTTTTTTAGGCTTTTGTTCTCTGGCAGTTTTTTTTTTTTTTTAAAAGATTTTATTTATTTATTTGACAGAGAGAGATCACAAGCAGGCTGAGAGGCAGGCAGAGAGAGAGGAGGAAGCAGGCTCCCCGCTGAGCAGAGAGCCCGATGCGGGCCTCGATCCCAGGACCCTGAGATCATGACCTGAGCTGAAGGCAGCGGCTCAACCCACTGAGCCACCCAGGCGCCCTCTCTGGCAGTTTTTATGATTGTTCACTTTTTTTTCCTCTCACCTTGACCGCCTTTGATGGTTTTTGTAATATTAGAAAAAATCAAACCGCACTCTGATCTCCCTCTCAGAGAGAAGCCTCAGTCTGGGTGCAGAAGCTGAATAAATTCCCCCTTGGCCGCTGGCAGAGCAGGTTCCAAGTTGCAGACCCTGGGGGCACAGGATCTTTTGCTCACACCCAAAGCCAAGGCAGTGGCTGCTGTCTGGGAGCTCCCGACTGCCAGAGAGGTTCCAAGCAGCAATTTCACACTGAGATTTTGCCACTGGCTGGGGCAGGGAGTGCCTGGCTTGCGCGCACCTCTTTTCAGAGGCGGCTATGGGTCGGGCGCGCGTCTTGGGCACTGAGAATGGGGCGCTGGTCCGTAAGCCCTAGGCTGGGCTTTTGCACACCTCTGTCGGGGGAAGAGTTTCGGGCATGCGGTTTAGGCTTTGAAACAATGGCGCGGGTCAAAGAGCACCGGCCGGGCCTTTGTAACTCAGGGGAGCATGAGGGAAGTGTGCGCGTATCTCAAGCTTTGTGGTAGGGATAGCGCGCGTTCTACCGACCGGCGGGGCTCCCATCCCCTCTCAGGAGCCAGAACCCACGCATTCTCGGGCACGCTGGCGGCTTAGGGTTCATAAGAAGCTGGTTTCTCCACCGCACTCTCTCTACCTCAGCACCAGGGAGGCTGTCCTGGGACCGGGGACTTAAGTCCCTGTCCCTAGCCACCCCAATTCCCACAATTCCACCCCCGCCCCGCGATCCTTTGCTCTTTTGGAGTGCTTTCAACCAGTCTCCAAGTTATTGTTTGTCCCCAGACGCAAGGCACTCTCGCTCGTATTGGGGTATTACTTTCCAACCGGTCGCCTCTGGTGGCTCCCTCCCCCTTTTGTTTATCTTCTGATATCAGTCCGCCTTCCCACTCTGCTTTACCTGCCCACTGGCATCTTCTGCCCCTGTAGAGATCCAGACGTGTATAATTCTGATCTCAGGCTGATTTCATGGGTGATTGGGGTTCTTTGGTAGGTAATCAGCTCACTTTGGGGTACAGGCTGAAAAGGCGCCTCCTCCTACTCCCCCGCCATCTTGTCCTTAAAATATATTTTCTTAAAATATATATTATTCTTTCTTTAAAATTATTTAATTATTTAAATTATTCTATTATTTATTTAAAATTAAAATTACATATATATGGGTAAACACAATGGAGGAATATGATTGTAAAGAGAAAATTAAGAAAGATTTTAAAAAAGGAATTGATAATATAAGCAACTGGTTGGACGAGTAAAGAAAAAAAAAAAAAAAGAGGAAAGTGATCAGGCTGGAGACTAGAACAAAGCCATGCACTAGACTTAGGGTATATTTTGTTCAGTTAGAAGAAACGGTATCCCAAAATTTTAATGAAAGAAAAACTTATTTGTATACAGAAAATAAGGTTAATTACAATGATGGGATAGAAAATAACTATAAAATGAAAATTTAAAAATATTTTAAAAAAGATATTGATGAGATGAAATAGTTAAAATAGGTTAAAATAGGTAGGAGGAATAAATTTTAAAAAATAGGAAAAGAAAAAAATACTAAAATTAAAAAAAAATTAACTTTGAAAGACTAAAGAATTGTGGGGAAAAAGCCATGAATTCTATGTGCTGTATTCTCCTAGCACTGGTGTTTTGCAGTTCTCTTTGATCCGTAGACTTGGTCTTGGCTGGATGTTCTAGCTGATCTTCTGGGGGAGGGACCTGTTGTAGTGATTCTCAAATGTCTTTCCCTGAGACAGAATTGCACCACCCTTACCAGGTGCCAGGCTATGTAATCTGCTCAGGTTTGCTCTAGGTAGCTGTTGTTCTCTGAAAGCTTTCCATACAGCTTTGGAGGAGGAGAATGAAGATGGCAGCCTCCCAATCTCTAGCTCCAGAGAAGCTGAGAGTTTGGGGTCCCCCCTCTTCAATGAGCCCTCAGAGAAAAGCAGTCAATCACACCTGTCTCTCTGGTGTCTGGCTTCTCTCTGAGTTCACCCAGCCTGTGATCATCTGTTTCTATCTCTGGCGCATGGCTCTGTTTGGAGTTTCCAAACCCAGAAGTTTCCTGCAGCACACTTCTGACTGCTTCTCCCAGTGGAAGAAGGGGGGTGTCTCCTTGTATCTGCCACTTGTGAGGTCCTTGCTTGAAGAGTAGTGGCCCAACTGTGCCTTGGATCCTGGATTATAGTAACTCTGAGCTGAGACTCCCCTCCTCAGCTCTGTGTTTAAACCAGCTTCCCTACTCTGATACCTGGGAGCTCTGCTGCATTCCAGCACACCTGGTTTTTCTGTGACCCTGCAGGTCCTGAGACCACAGTGTCCAGGGAGGCCTCCCCCTGCCCCCTGCTTAGTCTCTGCAGTGACATCCCTCAGTGGACCAGACTTCTAAGCTCATTTTGTGCACTTCTGCACTATTTCTAAGCTCATTTTGTGCACTGTTGCACTATTGCTTGCCAGGAGCCTGCCTCTCTTCCTGTGATATATCTTCCTGTATATTGCCTTGGATTTACTCCTCCCTATGTCCTACCTTCCGGGGAGTGGTTGCTTCTCTGTTCATAGAGTTTATGCTATTCTTCTCTTCGATCTCCTTTGAGTTTGTAGGTATTCATAATGGTTTGGTAACTGTCTAGCTGAATTCCTGGGACCAGACAAAATTTAGGTCTTCTACTCTTCTGCCATCTTTCCTTTTGTTGTTTTAATGATTTTGGAACATTGAGTTTTTATTTTCATTTGTCTCCATGTATTTTTTGATTTCATCTTTGATTATTTCATTGATCCATTGGTTGTTTAGTATCATTTAGTTTCCATTTATGTTTTCCCCAGCTGTTTTTTTTTTTTGTGTGTGTGTTTATTTCTAGTTTCAAACCACTGTGTACATAAAAGATGCATGGTATGATTTCAGTCTTTTAAGGCTTGTTTTATGTCCTAATGTGATCTATTCTGGAGAATGTCCATGTGTACTTGAAAAGAATATATATTCTATTGTTTTTGGTTGGAATATTCTCTATGTATCTGGTCCATGTGTCATTCAAAGACATTGTTTCCTTATTTACTTTGTGTCTGGCTGATCTCTAATTAATGTAAGTGGAGTGTTAAAACCTCCTAACATTATTGTATTACCATCAGTTTCTCTTTTATTCTCTGTCTATTAATATTTATTTTATATATTTAGGTGTCACACTGTTGTGTTCAGAAATATTTACAATATCAACAGATGAACAGGTAAAAATGATGTGAGATATATATTTTACATATATGTGTATGTATATATATATTATATATATACACACACAATGGAATATTACTCGACCATTAGAAAGGATGAATACTTACCATTTACATTGACATGGATGGAACTGGAGGGTATTATGTTGAGTGAAATAAGTCAGTCAGAGAAAAAAAACTATCATATGGTTTCACTCATATGTGGCATATAAGAATCATCACAGAGGATCATGGAGGAATGGAGGAAAAACTGAATGGGAAGTCATCAGAGAGGGAGACAAACCATGAGAAATCCTTAACTGTAGAATACAAACTGATGGTTGCTGGAGGAGAGAGTGGTGAGGAGATAGGATAATTGGGTGACGAGCATTAAGAAGGTCATGTGATGTGATGAGCACTGGGTGTTATATACAACTGGTATATTATTGAATACTACATGTGACATTAATAATGTACTATATGTTGGCTAATTGAATTTAAATTTTAAAAAAGGAAAAAACAGTGTATTCTTTTGTTGGATTGATTCTTTTATCATTATGTAATATCTTTCTTTATCTCTTGTTACAGTCTTTGTTTTAAAGTCTATTTTTTCTGATGTAAGCATTGCTACTGAAGCTTTTTTTTCCCCCACTTTCATTTACATGGCGAATATTTTATTATCTCTTCACTTTCAGCCTATTTGTGTCATTGGATCTGAGGTGAGTCTCTTATAGGCATCATATAAATGGGTCTTTTTTTTTGTTTGTTTGTTTGTTTTAATCCATTCCACCACTCTATTCCATCAGAGAATGAAAGAGAAATAGGCAGGCTAGAGACCCATCAAATTAACAAGCAATGTCACTCTATAAAATATATATTTTTTCAAGATCCATTCCTGCAGTGCTGGCATTCTGCATTTCTTCCGAGTTCCTGAAACACTAGAAGACTAGCTTAAATATTAATAAACTCTCTACCTACACTTACTGCAATTAGTTCCTTTTCTTCATCCTCTAATATGCTTTGCCTTAATTAAGTCTGCCCAGACTTACAGGATTTTCTTCTCATATTATTGTCCAGGTATTTATTCTACAATATTGTTGATAAGAAGACGACATGAAAGCAAGGAAAACAAATAATTATCATTTAATTTGATTTTAATTGTCCATCATTAATAAATGAAGAGATTATGTTCAGTTGAGGTTTTTTAATTGTTTAAAATCAATTTAATTAACATATACTTTATTATTAGTCTCAGAGGTAAAATTAAGTAATTCATAATTGCATGCAACACCCAGTTCTTATTACTTGAAGTGCCCTCTTAATGCCCATCACCCAGTTATTCCATCCTCCCACCCACTTTCCCACCAGCAATCCCGTTTGTTTCCCATAGTTAAGACGATCTTATGGCTTACCTTCCTCTCTGTTTTCATCTTATTTTATTTTTCCTTCTCTTTTCATTATGTTCATGTGTTTCTTTCCTCAAATTCCATATATATGAATGAAATCATATGTTATTTGTCTTTCTCTGACTGGCTTATTTTGCTTAGCATACTACCCTCTAGTTCCATCCTCATAATTGCAAATTGAAAGATTTCATTCTTTTTGATGGCCCAGTAATATTCATATGAGTGTGCAAATATGACTCATCTATAGAGATTTTGTTACAGAATTGACATGCTTAAGACCCATCATTCATCTTCTGAGAACCTAGAATTGATAGGGTTCAAGCAAGAGCAATTTGTAAAAAGGGCCTGGCCTATTGATTTTGATATATACTCTGAGTTGAGAATCAATGATATGTAGAAATACTTTAAGTGGAGAGATTAATTAGAAATTTGAAGAAGAAAAAGAACTCATTATGTGTGAAAGACCGACCTATACATTAAAACAAGAAATGTATATGATCTTTTCATGTGTCTGTTAGTCATTTGTATGTCTTCTTTGGAGAAGTGTCTGTTCATGTCTTCTGCCCATTTTTGACATGATTATCTGTGTTTTTTGGTGTTCAGTTTGAGGAGTTCTTTATAGATCTTGGATATCAATTCTTTGTCTGTAGTGTCATTTGCAAATATCTTCTCCTATTCCGTGTATTGCCTCTTGGTTTTGTTGACTGTTTCCTTTGCTGTGAAGAATCTTTTTATCTTGATGAAATCTTGAAAGTTCATTTTTGCTTTTGTTTCCTTTGCCTTTGGAGATGTGTCTTGAGAGAAGTTGCTGTGTCCAATGTCAAAGAGGTTACTGCCTATGTTCTCCTCTAGGATTTTGGTAGATTCCTGCCTCATGTTGAGATCTTTCACCCATTTCTTTCATCATCATTAGCTATAAGGGAAATTCAAATCAAAACCACATTGAGATACCACCTTACACCAGTTAGAATGGTCAAAATTAACAGGACAGGAAACACAAGTGTTGAAGAGGATGTAAAGAAAGAGGAACCCTCTTACACTGTTGGTGGGAATGCAGCTTGGTGCAGCCAGCTGGAAAACGATGCGGAGATTCTTCCATAAATTAAAAATAGAGCTATCTTAGACCCTGTAATTGCACTACTTGGTATTTACCCCAAAGATACAGATGTAGTGAAAAGAAGGGCCATATGTACCCCAGTGTTCATAACAGCAATGTCTACAGTTGCCAAACTGTGGAAAGAGCCAAGATGCCCTTCGATAGATTAATGGATACAGAAAATATGGTACATATATACAATGAAATATTAAACAGCCATCAGAAAGGATGAATACCCAACTTTTGTATCAACATGGATGGGACTGGAGGAGATTATGCTGAATGAAATAAGTCAAGCAGAGAGAGTCAATTATCATATGGTTTCACTTATTTGTAGAGCATAAGGAATAACATGAAGGATATTAGGAGAAGGAAAAGAAAAGTGAATTGGGATAAGTCAGAGGGGGAGATGAAGCATGAAAACTGTGGATTCAGAGAAACAAACTGAGGGTTTTAGAGGGGAGGGGGATGGGGGGATGGCTGAGCCTGTTGGTGGGTATTAAGGAGGGCACCTATTGCATGGAGCACTGGATGTGGTGAATAAACAAGGAGTCTTGGAACACAGAAAAAAATAAAATTGTTAAAAAATGTATATGATCTTAGATTGTATTCAGCAAACTATAGGTATTATGCAATAAACTATTAAAAGTAGAAATCTGATTATCAAGTTCTAGTTCCTTCCCATGAAATAAGTGCCCATGATAATAATGTAATAATCAATTTCATTCTGGGATGCATTTGTTTATAAAATATTTTTATAATGTGTTGACTGTATTAGCATTTTCTGTATGTCCTAAGTTCTTTTACATAAGAGCTTGATGTCATCTAATTAGATATCATAGATCATTGAAAAGAACACCAGAATGTAATCTCCATATGAAAATTCACAATCCTTGATATATCCAAAGGAGATTAGAAAATTTCCATTGTTTCAGAGCTCAAGTAGGGCTGTACATATGACAGCAAATGGTTTCCTGTCTTTTTTGCTTTTCTTTTCTTTTCAAAATGATTTAGACATTGAGGTGGTTTCTTTCATATTTATCAGATTGTAGCTTTAGATGTACCTGGGCACCTGCGTCTTTAGGCAGGTGAAGAGGATGGTCACATATGCGGTGTTATTAAGACATCCAAAAGTTCCTTGGGCCCCTGATCTCTCTATCACATGTTCTTCTTGAAATACCGTGTAATGTGAAATTTCTTGGTATTAAGAATTTTTCTTTTTTTTTCCCCCAATTTATTTATTTTCAGAAAAACAGTATTCATTATTTTTTCACCACACCCAGTGCTCCATGCAAGCTGTGCCCTCTATAATACCCACCACCTGGTACCCCAACCTCCCACCCCTTTTTGGAATATCTGAATAACTATCATATAACTTTCCCTGACTGACTTGAGAAAAATGCAGATTTTGTCTCATTCAATATTTTACCAAGAGCTAGGTGTAGATTGAAAATATACTGAGCTAGACAGAGAAACATCTATTTCTTCACTGCTTCAAGGGAAGGAATGTGCCAATGTTCTCTAATATTTTATTTAAAATCTGAGATATACCTGCCCAATATCAGGAATGAATATAAATGTAGAGCAGGAGGAAATTGACAAAACAATATCTTAATATAAACTTTACTTCTTTTAAGTGTACCTATGGTTGTTGAAAGTCCAAAAACAGCATAATTTTGATTTCCCATACTGTGTTCTCCTATGAAATGGACATGGTGGGACACCTGGTTGGCTCAGCTGGTTAAGCCTCTGACTTTTGATTTTGGCTCAGGTCAGGATCTGCAGGTCCTGAAGTCAGATTCTGCACTCCGGAGGGTGTCTGCTGGAGATTCTCTCTCTCTCCCTCCCTCTTCCTCTGCCTGTTCCCACAACCCCACACTCTTTCTCTATATCTTAAAAAAAAAAAAAAGAAGCAGGGGAGCCTGGGGGGGCTCAGTCGGTTAAGTGTTTGCCTTCAGTGCAGGTCGTGATACCAAGTCCTGCTTTGGGCTATCTCCTCAGTGAGGAGTCTTCTCCCTCTCCCTCTCCCACTACTCTCTCTCTTAAATAAATAAATAAATAATCAATCTTTTAAAAAATAAAATAAAAAAATATTGTCTCACTTTGAGGGACTTAAGTCATTAAAAATTTTTTATTTAAATTCAGTGTAGTTTATTTAAAATCATAGCAATAATTACAATGTATAACAATAATAACTATATGTTATTAAATTCAAAGCCAACTATACATTAAAAAAATTCAACGTAGCTAACATGTACTGTGTTATTAGTTTCATGGGTAGAATTTAGTGATTCATCAGTTGTATATAACACCCAGTGCTCATTACAGCAAGTGCGTTCCTTAATGCCCATCACCCAGTTACCCCATCCCCTACCCCTCCCCTCCAGCAATCCTCAGTTTATTCACTAGAGTTCAGTATCTCTTATGGTTTGCCTCACTCTTTTTTTCATCTCACTTTATTTTTCCTTCCTTCCTCTATGTTCATCTGTTTTGTTTCTTAAATCCTACCTATGAGTGATTTTTTAATGTAAGTGTATTTTGTTCATAATCAGATTATATATGATTCTTGAAGCAGCCTTGGAAGATATTATTATCTTCATATTAGATTGAATAAACAAAGAATAAAACTCAGGTCTGATAGCTTGCCTGAGGTCAATGCATTGGTGTAATGATTTTCATGTTCTGATCACCTCATATCTGGTTCATTGTCTCCCTCCCTCCATCCCTAGTTTGTTGTAAATGCAACTTGAAAACATTATAGGAATGAGGAGTTGAAAGTTATGCAAAGTATTCCTCATTCTATTTATACAGGATTGTATATTTCCCACCTCACAGAACTTGTGTTTTTCATCTTATAATATGATATAAACATATAAACTCGGTATTTTTTAATTCATATATACACATATATATGTATAAATATATAATAAATAAATATATTTTATTTTTATTTTATTCATTCATTCATTTATTTGTTGCATTTTTTCTTAGTTGAATTTTACTTGTTTCAATTTCATTCTTTTTTCTCTAGGTCACTTGATATTCTTGACTTGATTAAAAAAATGATTCTAAGGTGACAGAATTTGTTCTTCTGGACTTTTCATCTTCCTGGGAGCTACAACTCTTTCTTTTCTTAATATTTTCTTTATTTTACATGACATTTTTCTAGGAATTCTCTTGATAATGGTAACGCTGTGAGCTGATGCCTGTCTGCTCCAATTTCCTATGTAATATTTTTGGGGCCATCTGTCCCTTATTGACCAATGCCTGAGCTGTGTTACCATTCCCAAGATATTAGGAGATTTTCTAAAGTAAGGCAAGATAATCTCTTTTTAGGGATGCTTGGCTCTTTCTGGGAGCCAGAGGGATGTTTCTGCTGATAGTCATGGCCTATGATAGGTATGTTGCCATGTGTAATCCTTTGTACTTCCTGACAGTCATGAAACACCAGCTGTGCTTTCAGTTGGTTTTTCCCTCTTGGTGTGGGGGATTCATCCACTCTATCACACAGGTTGCACTGATGATCCAGCTGTCCTATGACCCTAATGAACTGGACAACTTCTACTGTGATGTCCCACAGGTCATCAGCTATCGTACATGGATACATATGTAGTAGAAGTGCTGATGGTCTCAAACAGTGGCCTGTTATCTCTTGTATGATTTTTGGTCTTACTGATCTCTTATGCCATCATCCTGATCACGCTCAGAACTCACTTTGGCCAGGGCCAGCGCAAGGCATTCTCTACCTGTGCCTCCCACTTAACAGTGGTCAGCCAGATCTTTGTGCCATGTGTATTCATCTACCTGAGGCCTTTCTGCAGCTTCTCTGTGGATAAAGTGTTTTCTGTCTTTTACACAGTGATCATTCCCATGTTGAACCCTCTCATCTACACACTCAGAAATGCTGAAATGAAGACAGCCATGAGGAAGCTGAGAAAAAAAAGCATGTGGCATCCTTCTGCCATATTAAAGGATGAACAGAAGGAGGTGATTTAGAAAGCATAACTTTTTGGGGACATCCTTAACTCATTCTATACATGGGTATATGCATGAAACCAATTCCATGACTTTGGCATAAAACCCAGCATCAAAATTTTAATGCATTGGTGTTGATTGCTATTGAGGCATGGTGACTTTGTTGGGTGTTAAATATTAAGAAGGGGAGTTTATTGGCCCAGAAATTGAATAGTAGGTTCAAGAGGACACCTTGAAAGATCAACCCTTCCACCCTTTGTCTATGACTAGTCTTTCTTGATTTATGTCATTTCACTTTTAAATTCTCTTCAAATGAAAGAAGGTATCCTATCTCCTTTTTTGTCTTCCTCATCTGGGTGTAACAATTTCTAGGTCAGGAGGTTCCTTCTGATGTCCATCAGAGTCTCTTCTGATGAAAGCCTGAAAACAGCACTAACCACCCTACCTATTAATGTTTACCTAGGGACTGTGTTATATATTGTGCCAAATTTTAGAAATGCACCTGAGTTCAGTTCAGGTAAGTGAGCATGCTCTTCGTGAAGTTTACATGTGAAGGCAAGGAAACCTGAGAGTTCTGAGTGTTGGAAACTCCCAATTTTCTCTCCTGGGGGTTTCTCTAGAAGAGACATCCTATTTCTTTAAGTGGAGTTATGGCAAAGGGAAAATGTATAAGCTGGCTCTTTAACTGGTCATAATATTTAAGAGCTCTGACATGTAAAGGAAAAAAGGGGGAGGGGAAAGACATGATCTATGGTTTAAAGTAGTTATTCCAAGTCTTGGAGGCACTTTTAGAAAGAGGTAATAATATTCTTCACTTTTTTTCTTATTTTTTAAATTTTATTTTTTATAAACATATAATGCATTTTTATCCCCAGGGGTCCAGGTCTGTGAATTGCCAGGTTTTCATACTTCACAGCACTCACCATAGCACATACCCTCCCCAATGTCTATAACCCCACCACCCTCTCCCAAACCCCATCTCCCCAGCAACCCTCAGTTTGTTTTGTGAGATTAAGAGTCACTTATGGTTTGTCCACCTCCCAATCCCATCTTTTTTCATTCATTCTTCTCCTACACCCTTAACCCCCCATGTTGCATCTCCACTTCCTCATATCAGGGAGATCATATGATAGTTGTCTTTCTCCGATTGACTTATTTCGCTAAGCATGATACCCTCTAGTTCAATCCACGTTGTTGCAAATGGCAAGATTTCATTTCTTTTGATGGCTGCATAGTATTCCATTGTGTATATATACTACATCTTCTTTATCCATTCATCTGTTGATGGACATCTTGGTTCTTTCCATAGTTTGGCTATTGTAGACATTGCTCTATAAACATCTTGGGTCCTAAATCAGGAATATTCTTCACTTTTACAAGTGAACGGGGATTTTTTTAAAATTTATTTATTTATTTTAGAAGGAGAAGAGTGCAAGTGGAGGGAGGGGCATAGGGAAACAAAAGAGAGAAACTTAGGCAAATTCCCATTTTAGATTAGAGGCCAATGCAGGGCTCAACCTTAGGACCCTGAGATCATAACCTCAGCTAAAATTGAGTCTGACCGCCAACCACTGAGCTATCCAGGTGCCCCAATCTCAGATTTCTTTAGTGACTTTTATTAGTTTATTCAGAAAAAAATATGATCACACAGGAAGGTTAAAAATTTTGGATAATTAAGATTAAGCTAATATTTTTCTTTCTAGAAATTCTTTGCCTCAATTAGATGGACTAATTGCATCTTTCCTATTTTATCTACAGAAGATCTCCAGATTTAAGAGATCACTAAGAACATGCACAAAAACATTTATATTTAAGGTTATCTATTTCTGATGTTAGGATCTTCACTACTTCTTTTATTTAAAGAAAGATTAATTCTGTTCACTAAATAATAATATAATGATGGACTTTATTTTTTCTATATTTTTATTTTTTTTATATTTGCTCACTTATTTCCTAATCATTTGTGATGGAGAGGCATTCAAAATTACTTAGCTGAAACACATAACTCAGGAACTGAATATTTGAAACTCCACCAAATAATAAGATTTACTAGGTATATTGCAATACCTGTGGTCTTATAAGAGCTTGGATGATTTCTTACTAAGATGAGTGAGGAGGGTTTGGCATCCCTGTGTGGATCACACTTTCCTTACCATCCCTGGTATGGATCATATTCTCCTCTTTCACTCTACAAAATTTCCACAGAGGTCCTTTGCCTATAGTCAATATCCAGAGAGATTATCTGATAATTGTCTTTCTCTGATTGACTTACTTCACCTAGCATAATACCCTCTAGTTCCATCCACGTCATTGCAAATGGCAGGATTTCATCTTTTTGATGGCTGCATAGTATTCAATATTTATCTATATCTATATATAGATATAAATATCTATATATCATATCTATATATAGATATAGATATCTATTTATATCTATATATCACATCTTCTTTATCCATTCATCTGTTGATGGACATCTAGGTTCTTTCCATGGTCTGGCTATTATAGACATTGCTGCTATAAACATTTGGGTGCATCTGCCCCTTTGGATCACTACATTTGTGTCTTTGGGGTTAATACCCAATAGTGAGATTGCTGGGTTGTAGAATCGCTCTACTTTAAACTTTTCAAGGAACCTCCATACTGTTTTCCAGAGTGGCTGCACCAGCTTGCATTCCCACCAACAGTGTAGGAGGGTTCCCCTTTCTTTGCATCCTCACCAGCATCTGTCATTTCCTGACTTGTTTATTTAACCATTCTGACTGGTGTGAGGTGCTGTCTCATTGTTCTTTGATTTGCATTTCCCTGACGCTGAGTGATGCTGAGTACTTTTTCATGTGTCTGTTGGCCATTTGTATGTCTTCTATGCAGAAATGTCTGTTCATGTCTTCTGCCCATTTCTTGATTGGAGTATTTGTTCTTTAAGGGTTGAGTTTGATAAATTCTTTATGAATTTTGGATACTAGCCCTTTATCTGATAGGTCATTTGCAAATATCTTCTCCCATTCTGTGAGTTATCTTTTGGTTTTGTTGAGTGTTTCCTTTGCTGTGCAGAAGCTTTTTATCTTGATGAAATCCCAATAGTTCATTTTTGCCCTTGCTTCCCTTGCCTTTGGCAATGTTCCTAGGAAGAAGTTGCTGTGGCTGAGGTTGAAGAGGTTCCTGCCTGTGTTCTCATCCAGGATTTTGATGGATTCCTTTTTCACATTGAGGTCTTTCATCCATTTTGAGTCTATTATTGTGTGTGGTGTAAGGAAATGGTCCAGTTTCATACTTCTGCATCTGGCTGTCCAATTTTCACAACACCATTTGTTTCCCAACACCACTGTCTTTTTTCCATTGGACATTCTTTCCTGTTTTGTCAAAGATCAGTTGGCTATAGAGTTGAGGGTCCATTTCTGGGCTCTCTATTCTGTTCCATTGATCTATGTATCTGTTTTTGTGCCAACACCATATTGTCTTGATGATTACAACTTTGTAATAGAGTCTGAAGTCTGGAATTGTGATGCTGCCAAGATTGGTTTTCTTTTTCAACATTCCTCTGGCTGTCTGGGGTCTTTTCTGATTCCATATAAATTTTTAAAAATTTTTTTAAAATTTTTATTTATTTTTTAAATTTCTTTTCAGTGGCCAGAATTCATTGTTTATGTACCAAACCCAGTGCTCCATGCAATACGTGCCCTCCATGATACCCACCACCAGGCTCACCCAACTTCCCACCCCACCCCTCCAAAACCCTCATATTGTTTTTCAGAGTCCACAGTCTCTTATGGTTCATCTCCCCCACCAATTTACCCCAATTCCCTTCTCCTTTGCATCTCCCTATGTCCTCCATGTTATTCCTTATGCTCCACAAATAAGCGAAACCATATGATAATTGACTGTCTCTGCTTGACTTATTTCACTCAGCATAATCTCTTCCAGTTCTGTCCATGTTGATACAAAAGTTGGGTATTCATCTTTTCTGATGGAGGCCTAATACTCCATAGTATATATGGACCACACTTTCCTTATTCATTCATCCATTGAAGGATCTGTACAGAATACTCATGAAAGAAATTGAGGAAGACACAAAAAGATGGAAAACCATTCCATGTTCATGGATCAGAAGAATAAACATTGTTAAAATGTCTATTCTGACTAGAGAAATCTATATTTTCAATGCCATTTTGATCAAAATTCCACTGGCATTTTTCAAAGAGCTGGAGCAAACAATCCTAAAATTTGTATGGAATCAGAAGAGACCCTGAATTGGTAAGGAAATATTGAAAAAGAAAAACAAAACTGGGGGCATCACATGGTCTGATTTCAAGCTTTACTACAAAGCTGATTCCACATAAATGTTAGGATTATTTGTTCCATTTCTTTGAAGAAAATTGATGATATTTTATAGAATTTACATTAAATGTATAGATTGCTTTAGGTAGCATAGACATTTTCAAAATATTTGTTCTTCTAATCCATGAGGGTGGAATATTTTTCAATTTCTTTGTGTCTTCCTCAATTTCTTTCATGAGTACTTAATAGTTGTCTGAGTAGAGGTTCTTTGCCTTTTTGGTTAGGTTTATTCCTAGGTATCTTATGGTTTTGGGTGCAATTGTAAGGGGGGTTGATTCCTTAATTTCTCTTTCATCTGTATACTTGGTGTAAAGAAATGTGACTGATTTCTGTGCATTGATTTTATACTCTGACACATTATTGAAATCCTGTATGAGTTCTAGCAGTTTTGGAATGGACAGGCAGTAGGGTGCCACATCCCTTTTTCTAATGTTCTTCTTTTATAACAAAATTTAGAGTCTTGGGATATCATTTGAATTGTCCTTTTGTTATCTGGGATTGGTAACATTATATTCAGAAAAAACAAGAATTATGTATATTGCCTTTGGCAATTTCAATTCTCCAATCTTGCTTTATCAATGGTCTATATTAAAATATTCTTTATCAATAAGCTATTAAAATTTCTGTTTGTCAGATTGTACATGATTGCTATCATCTCCAGATTTGCCTTCTCAAATACCTTGAACGCACTTCCAGGGCCTGCCTGAGCCTCTCCTTTATTTCTGTCCTCTGAGAGCAATGCCTACACTTATATGGGAACTTTTAGGCTGAAGGCACTGTATGTAAACTGAGAGGACAGAGTCTGGAAATCTGGGTGGCAGAGTTCATATTCACACATGAGAGACCACCTGTGTTGGGATTTAGAACCAAGAGAAGAGGTGGGCTGGGGACTGAGGGGCAGGGCTTTCTCTTTTCACACTGTCATGTCTGGTGTAGAAATGTAAAGAGTTTGAGGATTTTATTTAATTACTTAATTAAATTTTAATTAAATTCTAGTTCTTTAACATACAGTACAATATTGTTTTCGGGAGTAGAGTTCAGTGACTCATCACTTATATCCTACACCTAATGAAGGAGCCTAAAATTGTAAAATTGAAACTGGTTCTGTAGTAATTATGAGAACATGAGAACATTGTTCTCTGAGTATGAAAATTTAAACTTATTCAAATTTTGTTACATTGATTTAAAGCTTTTAGACATATGTTACATGGGGTCCATTTGTATTCTTGCTCTGGGTAGCACAGATATTTGAGGTAGATCTGCTCCTTCTTTCCAGCTCATGCGTCCTTTCAGGGGTATTGAAATAACTGAAAGGAGACAAAGACAAGTCCTATTCATGAAATCATTTGAGGATAACTGACTTAATATTTCCAGAATACATGGAAAATAACATGTTTATCATCACCTAGCTCCAAAGTACACATTATGTGAGTGGGCAAAGGTGGTAAAAAAAATCAAAGTTCCCATTATCAAATTTCTCCCTTTAAGAACCTTAGAAATGAGCAGTTATTATTGGAGAGATGCCAGCATGCCACCAAAACACTTGCTTTTAATTTATAGAAAACATTTCCTGGGAGATGTTTCTCTAATAAATAACTCCTAGGGATGCTTTTATCTTTTAATATTCATTCACCCATTAATTCATTATTAATTTACTATCCATTCATTAATTCAACAACTTTGCTGAGTGCCTATTATGTGCCAGGAAATGTGGTAGACAACTTGGCATTTGGATTTTCCACCGGGCATCAACAGATTACCTAAGTATCTAATTTTATATAACGTCTTTTAGTAAACACCAGGAAAATGTGAAATCATTCTCAGATAACATCTGAGTCAGATAATTGGGAAGAGTAGGGCAGAGAGGAGAGAATAGAGCAATGGACTGTGGAGTCAGACAGCTTCATCATGCCCAGCTCGTCACTCACCAGGGTGCAAGCAACATAACTTCTTGACGCTTGTTTGAGTATACAGTGAGGACAATAATAACACACACCTCATAGTGTTCTCAAGAAAACTATGTAAAATAATACTTGTAAAGCTCTCATAAGCACTTCTACATAAGGTCAGAACTCAGTAAGTATTGACTGCTTATGTTACCATTATTATTAAATGTTATGTTAAAAGGGAAACAAAGATTGATAAAAGGCTATGCAATTCTTTGATCCTAGTGAAATGCAGTGCAGAAAGATGAATTAGAGCATTTGACTCTGGACCCCTGCCATATGACAGTAAAATCCTTAGGAACTCCTCCATTCATATTGAAACCAACCTTGACACAAGAACTGCATTTAGGTGATACATGAATCCTCAAAACACATTTTTAGTGTTTTTAAAAAGTGTCTGCTTTAACATCATACTTTTGAGGCCATCATTTTTAATTTAAATAATTTAAAAATATTTAGAACAATTTTAAATTTAGAGAAAAGTTGCAGGGATAGTACTGAGTTTCTGTATGGCTCATGCCATTTGCCCTATTGTTAGCATCTTACACCATGTGGTGTATTTCTCAGACAAGTGAGCCAGTGCTGATACATTATGATTAACTATCTCCACATTTTATTTAGATTTTTTTATTACATTAGATTTCAACAGTTTTTCCTTAATGAATAGGCTTATCCAGGTTATCTGTTTTTTATTTATAGTCTTGCCAGTTATTGATTTATTGTCCTTATGCTCTTTATTTTTCCAGGAAGCTTTCTGTAATTATACCATAAAGAAGGCAACTTGTAAAATTCTTTTACTTAGAAAAAATGGTGAAATCTATAATGGAAACACAGTGCAATCTACTTCTTCTCAAGTAAATAACTTTTTCCTGTTTCTATCAGTCTCTTCCAATTTTTTTCTTCAGGTATATGGTTTCTCATCTGCAAATTCCGTCTTGTCCTGCAGTCTGATACAAATGTTATCATGGTTATCTATAGGGATAAGAGTGTGTGTGGGGATAGGGAAATCTAGGTTAATAACAAGGAGTCCCCACATTATTCACTGTGATATAGTTATCACTCTCAATCTTGGGTCCAGTTCTAAAGACTAAGGTTGTTCTGAGACCAAGTCTTGTTCCCGGTGCCCACTTACTGCCCTAGTACTGTCCCCTTGTATGAGCCTTTGAATAGTTTGCAGTTTCCTCATATCTCTATGTTGCTAAAGATGTTGTTTTCTTTACTAGAGTTGTTTACCCACTTCTTGCCTTTAGTACCCAGATTAAGAGTCTTCGTGGAAGTCTTCTCTGATCTTATTCTTGTACAGTGTTATTAATTGGTTCTCATATGAATTCTTGTAGCATGGTGTGCTTATCTTTAATGAGCACAACACTCAGCATATTTATTGCAATTTTCTTCTTGCTAATTGGGATACCCCATCATTCAATGGTCTTTGAATCTGGAGGCTCTGGCACAGTGCCCAGCCAAGAATAAATGCTTGATAAATCTTTCTTGTTTATTTCCAAATTGAGGTATAATTGACAATATAACAATGTGTAATGTTAAGTTATAAAACTTGTTAATTTGGTATTTATATATTGCACCATGATACAACCATAACTTTGGTTTACACTTCTATCATATGAAATTATCATTTCTTTTCTGTGGTGAGAACATTTAAGATCTAGTCTCTTAGCAGGTTTAAAGTAATTATTGACTATAAGAACCATTCTATGCATTATATCCCTAGAGTTCATTTGTCTTCTAATTGCAAGTTTGTACTCCTTCACAACATCTCTAAAACCCCACCCCACCCCCCTTGGTAACTACCATTCTACTCTCTGTTTCTATAAGTTCGGTGTTTCAGATTCCACATATAAACGAAATCTCCCATTTGACTTTCTCTGTCTGATGAGATGTGTTTTTAAAGAAAGGAACGTAGGAAGTGAAGGAAAAAAGGAACCTAGGGAAAAGGAAAGGGAAGGAGGAAGGAAGGAAAGAGCACAAAGATAAGAGAGAGAAAGAGAGAAGCACTGATAGATTTTCATCTCAGAAAGAATTTGAGTGGGAGTTTATTAAAACAGTACTTCCACAGTTGGCCATTCCTTGTCTAAACAGCCCCTTTATTTGTAACTTAGAGAGGTATAGTATAATAAACTGTTGCCAACAGCAACAAAAGTGTACATCTGTGCTGCAACATAATAATCCTTTCTGCCTTACTGAGATGAATGCTATTAGAGTTACTGTATTTCTCTTTGTTGAGGTTGTGCCACTCAAACTCACTGAACTTCAGGTATGACCTGGAATTTCATGCTGTAATCCAGTAACAGTTTTCTACTAGATCACAGAAGTATAATCTTCAAATCTTGTCAAGATCCCTCGACCCAAGTCCCTTAGAAACTCATTCATGTCAATATAAGACCGAGACAGGGCACCTGGGTGGCTCAGTGGGTTAAGCTACTGCTTTTGGCTCAGGTCATGATCTCAGGGTCCTGGAATCGAGTCCTGCATCGGGCTCTCTGCTCGGCGGGGAGCCTGCTTCCTCCTCTCTCTCTCTCTGCCTGCCTCTCTGCCTACTTGTGATCGCTTTCTGTCAAATAAACAAACAAAATTTTTTAAAAAAATTCTCTTCCCCACTGTTTAAATATATATATATTTAAATAAATAAATAAATAAATATATATATATATATATATATATATATATATATATGACTGAGACAATATCTTTACTGTGTCACCAATTTAAAACATTTTGCTTCTGCCCATTTTTTGATATGTCTGTTTTGTGTGTGTTGAGTTTGAGGAGTTCTTTATAGATCCTGGATAGCAACCTTTTGTCTGTACTGTCATTTGCAAATATCTTCTCCCACTGTGTGGTTTGCCTCTGTTTTGTTGACTGTTTCCTTTGCTGTGCAGAAGCTTTTGATCTTGATGAAGTCCCAGAAGTTCATTTTTGTTTTGTTTCCTTTGTCTTTGGAGACGTATCTTGAAAGAAGTTGCTGTGACTGATATTGAAGAGGTTACTGCCTGTGTTCTCCTCTAGGACTTTGATGGGTTCCTGTCTCACGTTGAGGTCTTTTATCCATTTCGAGTTTATCTTTGTGTATGGTGTAAGAGAATGGTTGAGTTTCATTCTTCTACATATAGCTGTCCAGTTTTCCCAGCACCATTTATTGAAGAGACTATCTTTTTTCCACCATATATTTTTTCCTGCTTTGTCGAAGATTATTTGACCATAGAGTTGAGGGTCCATATCTGGGCTCTCTACTCTGTTCCACTGGTCTATGTGTCTGTTTTTATGCCAGTACCATGCTGTCTTGGTGATCACTGCTTGTAGTGAAGCTTGAAATCAGTAACGTGATGCCTCCAGTTTCATTTTTGTTTTTCAACATTTCCTTAGTGATTAAAGGTCTCTTTTAATTCCATACAAATTTTAGGATTATTTGCTCCAGCTCTTTGGTGGAATTTTGATCAGAATGGCATTAAAAGTATAGATTGCTCTAGGCAGTCTAGACATTTTAACAATGTTTATTCTTCCGATCCAAGAGCATGGAATGGTCTTCCATCTTTTTTTGTCTTCTTCAGTTTCTTTTATGAGTGTTCTGTAGTTCCTTGAGTACAGATCCTTTACCTCTTTGGTTAGATTTATTCCCAGGTATCTTATGGTTCTTGGTGCTATAGTATATGGAATCGATTCTCTAATTTCCCTTTCTGTATTTTCATTGTTAGTGTATAAGAAAGCCACTGATTTCTGTACATTGACTTTGTATCCTGCCATGTTACTGAATTGCTGTATGAGTTCTAGCAGTTTGGGGGTGGAGTCCTTTGGGTTTCCCATATAAAGAATCATGTCATCTGCAAAGAGAGTTTGACATCTTGATGAACAGACACTTCTCCAATGAAGACATACAAATGGCTATCAGACATATGAAAAAATGTTCATCATCACTAGCCATTAAAGATTCAAATTAAAGATTCAAATTAAAACCACATTGAGACACCACCTTACACTAGTTAGAATGGCCAAAAATTAGCAAGACAGGAAATGACATGTGTTAGAGAGGATGTGGAGAAAGGGGAACCCTCTTACACTGTTGGTGGGAATGCAAGTTGTTGTAGCCACTTTGGAGAACAGTGTGGAGATTCCTCAAGAAATTAAAAATAGAGCTTCCCTATGACCCTGCAATTGCACTACTGGGTATTTACCCCAAAGATACAGATGTAGTGAAAAGAAGGGCTATCAGTACCCCCAATGTTTGTAGCAGCAATGGCCATGGTTGCCAAACTGTGGAAAGAACCAAGATGCCCTTCAACAGACAAATGGATAAGGAAGGTGTGGTCCATATACACTATGGAGTATTATGCCTCCATCAAAAAGGATGAATACCCAACTTTTGTAGCAACATGGACAGGACTGGAAGAGATTATGCTGAGTGAAATAAGTCAAGCAGAGAGAGTCAATTATCATATGGTTTCACTTATTTGTGGAGCATAACAATAACATGGAGGACATGGGGAGATGGAGAGAAGGGAGTTGAGGGAAATTGGAAGGGGAGGTGAACCATGAGAGATTATGGACTCTGAAAAACAACCTGAGGGTTTTGAAGGGGCAGTGTGTGGGAAGTTGGGGGAACCAGTTGGTGGGTATTAGGGAGGGCAAGTATTGCATGGAGCACTGGGTGTGGTGCAAAAACAATGAATACTGTCATGCTGAAAAGAAACAAAAAAAATAAATCTGTTTAGTAATTAAAAAAAATAAAAGATTTTGCTTGTGTACTTGAGCTTCAGGAAATTTTAAAATGAAATTTTAAATGAAAACAGTTTAATGGTTTTAGAAACTACTGTACTTGGGCTGGTGGTGCAATATAGTGATACAGAGCATCAATTACCTTCCCTTGTACCAACTTTGAGTAAATTGTGCAACACTGTAAAAATGGCCTGCATATTTTTAATAAGTAATTTACCAAGTAGCCTCCAATATAGTCTTACAAGGGGTACCTTAGTGGGAATTATACTTGCAGTTTCTCTAACAGTACTCTCCAGATGCTACCTAATCACCTGTCTAGCCATTCCCTCAGGGCTGTGATGATGCATAAAGATTGCTGGCAGAATCTCTTTCTTGGAAGTCAGGAATAAAGAAATAAAGTATTACAGACCAAGGTAAGAATGCCAAGGCACAGCTAGAAGCCATAAAATACTCTGAGAGAGGAGAAAGAGAGAGAGAGAACAAATAATGTAGAACACCTTCTCAGGCTATAGGTATAATTCTTTTGTGAAATGGAACAAACACATAAGAGGAACATCACTATATAGTTTTCAATCTTTTGGCATCAATATCTAGATGGAGAGCCCATTTTCATATCAGAAAGGTTTATTGATCCAAGAAGATCTGAGATTGTCCAAATCCATGTCGTGGGACCAGACTCAAGATGGCCAGAGTAAGTTTCCCATCTTTAATGACAAGTTAACAACCAGAGAGAAAGGCGAGGGCAATTTTAACATATTCAAATCATATTCAGGGATGAAAAGGAATCTTCAAATTTTTCAACCAATTACAACATATGTTCTAATAATTCTTTTTTTTTAATTTAAAGATTTTATTTATTTATTTGACATAGAGAGAGCACAAGTACACAGAGCAGCAGTCAGAGGGAGAGGGAGAAGCTGGCTGTTCTCTGAGCAGAGAGCCTGATGTGGGGCTCTATCCCAGGACCCTGGGATCATGACCTGAGCTGAAGGCAGATGCTTAAACAACTGAGCCACCCAAGTTCCCCTGTTCTAATAATTATTAAGTAATTTAGGAAATAGTCTACTGTAATTTAAAGTGTATCAATATTATTTCAGTTGGAGTTTAGTTCCAGGTTTACACTAAACAGTGCAGCCTAGATAATTCAGTTTCCTCCCTGAACTTTACTTTCACCAATGGTTTGATGAGTGAAATAAAGCCAAGTGATCACTAAGGTTTTTTTTGTTTTTATTTTTGTTTTTCATTTGTATTAGTATAGGATTTTACATAAGTTATGGTCCAGTCAAAGAGGATTTGAGAAGATCTTTTAAAGGCACTACTTTAAAATGAAAGGCTTTATGCCAGGTATTGGGTTTTATTTATCTTTTCATGTTCATAGCACAATACCAGACACGGTGAATGTGCTCCATAAATATTTCAGTTGAAAGGATAAATAAATATTGGTGTTGTGTGAAGTGTATATAGATGGTACCATAAATAGTCTGTGTTATGCTACATGTACACATGGCCAGGTTTTTTTTCAAGACTTTACTTATTCATATTCCTTATCTCTCTTTTTTTTAAACTAATAAACAATATAGTATTTATTTATTTATTATTTTTTTATATAACATTTTTTCCAATTTATTTATTTTCAGAAAAACATAATTCATTTTTTTTCACCACACCCAGTGCTCCATGCAAGCCGTGCCCTCTATAATACCCACCACCGGTACCCCAACCTCCCACCCCCCTGCCACTTCAAACTCTTTAAACATTTTTTTTTTGTCAGAGAGAGTGAGCACAGGCAGATAGAGTGGCAGGCAGAGGCAGAGGGAGAAGCAGGCTTCCTGCTGAGCAAGGAGCCCGATGTGGGACTCGATCCCAGGACGCTGGGATCATGACCTGAGCCGAAGGCAGCCGCTTAACCAACTGAGCCACTCAGGCGTCCCAATATTCCTTATCTCTTAGTTCCACAAATATTTAGTAAGTTACTCCCTCAGTTGTAGACAATTACAGGAACAGGATAAATTGGGACTTTAAATGTTTCTATAGGTATAAGTTCAAAAGATTGTCAGGTAATAAAATGATGTCAAGTGACCAGAGACATGAAAACATGTACATGTGTCTTAATGTCTCTATGAGGGATATTGAAGTCAAGGACACTATTGCACAAAGAGCTTGCTGTGGGAGGGAACTTCATGTTAGGAAAGAGATCCAGAGTATTTGATCCCTCTTCCTTGCAGATCACTCACAGAAGAAACTAAAGACTAAATCTCTTTCCCAGAGGATTTTAGGGAACTGCAGTCTTGTAATTTGTTTGATTTGAAATAATTTAGGTGGGCTTATGAAGTTGTTTCTTTAACACCATTATAGCTAGTATTTATTCTTTGGCATTATCTGAGAGACTAAATCTGACCTAAGAATGTGGATGGACCATTGGAAATGATCCATCCCATACAGGCCCTGGTCCACAATGTTCAGACATTTGATACTGATGCTTCTGCAATTCTTTCACTGAAATGGTTATGACTTAGATTTACTGGTAACTTGTTGCTTTTATGTCCATTAATTAATATGATCTTCATATGGGTGGCATTATTTTTTCCCGGGGAAGACACTGAAGTTAATAGAAGTGAGAAAAATTATGTTAAGATCACACAGCCTGTAAGAGGCAGAGCTGTTGAGTCGGGCCATGTTGTTCTACCTCTAAATCCTATGATATTTCTTCCAGTGTAGATAGTAGAAAGATCTTGGGCCTTAGAGTTGGAATAATTTTCTCAGCCTCCGAGGGGACCCCAGATGACATTGAGATTGTCACTATTCAGGAAGAATATAGCAGCCGTTCAAACATTTTTGGGTCATCCTACCTAAACTCTTAAGGGAAACCATTCAAGAATATGGACTATATTCTGGTAATACTGTTATCAAAGAATGTATTTGAGAGGGTGGGTGTCAGCAGTAGATATATTTTCTAAACATGGAATGCATGGAAATACATAAAAATGGGAACTAGGAGATGGGCATAGTAAGGAGTTTAGTGTCCTAAGAGGACTCTTATCCAGACTTTCTCTGTCTTCATTCAGCATGTTCTCCAGTCAATAAGATGGGTGACGATAATTATATATTCATTTACAATGTGTCATGTACCTAAGTGCTTCACAGGTGATTCTTCTAGCACTTATATGGTGTGTACTATTCTTTGTCTTTTTTTCTTTTTTGAAGATTTTATTTACTCATTTGATACACACACACAGAGGGGGAGAGAGAGAGAGAGAGCAAGCACAAGCAGGGGAGTGGCAGGCAGAGTGAGAGGGAAAAGCAGGCTCCCCGGGGAGCAGGGAGCCCTATGCAGGAGTTGATACCATGACCCTGGGATCATTACCTGAGCAGAACACAGATGCCCAACAGCGTTCATCCAGGCGCCCCATGGCACACTATTCTTACACACATTAAACACTTGAGAAATATAGGTTTAAGTGTAACAGAAAATCCTATATGAGCCAATAATGTGATAAAAGATTAATGGAGAGGAAAATACCCATTAACTATGTTCAAGAAATATGAAGAATTTCACTTACTACTTAACATCACTTAAATATTTTCATAAGACTCTTCCTGTTAGGCTTTATCATGCTTATAGTGGTTTGTGGTTTTTATTCATTTTTTCAGGGAACCAGAGCCACCAAACCAGTATCACTTGGGTCCCCACGGAAGTGGCTAACAATGTCACTGAGTTTATATTCCTAGGACTTTCCCAAGATCCTGGAATGCAACTGATGTTCTTTGCCTTATTCCTCCTCTTCTACATCATGATCATGGTGGGAAATTTGCTCATTCTGCTTACAGTCTTTTCTGATCCCCGACTCCATACACCCATGTATTTCTTCCTTAGTAACCTGTCATTTGTGGACATTGCCTATGCCTCAGCCACAACACCCAAGATGATTGCAGACTTTATTTCTGAGAAAAAGACCATTTCCTACTGGGGTTGTGTAACTCAGATGTTTACCTTCCACTTTTTTGGTTGTGCTGAGATTTTTGTCTTGACCATTATGGCTTTTGACCGCTATGCTGCCATTTGCCAACCTCTCCGTTATACTACCATCATGAGTGCCAATGTTTGTATTGTGCTGGCATCACTGTCCTGGTTGGGAGCTCTGGGTCATTCATTTGTTCAGACCTTCCTGACCTTTCAGCTACCTTTCTGCAATAATCAAGTCATTGACCACTATGTTTGCGATGTCCACCCAGTCCTAAACCTTGCCTGTGCTGATACAACCCTGGTAAATATGTTAGTGGTTGTCAACAGTGGTCTCATCGCTCTGGGGTGTTTCCTCATTCTTCTGGCCTCCTACACTGTTATTCTATTTAGTCTTCGCAAGCGGTCTTCAGAGAGCCGGCGCAAGGCTCTATCTACCTGTGGGTCTCATTTCACTGTAGTGACTTTCTTCTTTGTCCCTTGTTTCTTTATTTATCTGCGTCCATCCACTACTTTCCCACTGGATAAGGCTGTGTCTGTGTTCTATACTACCATCACCCCAATGTTAAACCCACTCATCTACACTCTGAGGAATGAGGATGTAAAGAATGCCATGAAACGGATTTGGAGCCGCAAGGTCTCCTTGAAGGAAAAGCAGAAGGGCTAGCTTATCAGAATGGCAGAATTGGAGAATTAGCTGATACCTTAAATGGTCTGTAATTTATTAATGATTTTAAGGAATGGGCTTTAAAATTCAACTATCTTGTAGCTTTCATTGAACAGGCAGTAATTTGAGACTATTTTCTTTTTCTGTCTTTAGGTGGGCTAAACTTAGACCTTTCCATATTGTCAAGGTTTATCTTCTCTTTTAGAGTAGGAGAATAAACACTCTATCTCAGTATCTCATTTAACTGCTATAGACCTCTTCAACTCAAATTAAGCTTTCTTAATCTATAATGAATGGTTAAGAATGAGGTTACAAGAGAAAGATACCTCTGAGGAACCTGACCACTTCTCTCTCTCTCTTTTTAAAAAGATTTTATTTATTTGACACATAGAGAGAGAGACAGCAAGAGAGCGAACACACACAGGGGGAGTGGGAGAGGGAGAGGGAGAATCAGACCTCCCACTGAGTAGGGAGTCCGATGTGGGGCTTGATCCCAGGTCCTTAGGATCATGACCTGAACTGAAGGCAGCCACTTAATAACTGAACCACCTAGGTGCCCCTGACCATTTCTCTTAGAAACAGAAGTGTATCTCCCCAGAAACTGCCTCCTTGCTCCCTCCCACCTTCTCTCCCTTCCTTCTCTTCCTCCCTTATCCTTTCCTTCCTTTCCTAGTCTTTCCCCACAAATATCACATAATATGGTAGGGGAAATGGATTCATAAAGAGATAATGAAAACACAATACAACAAATACAGAAATGCATACATAGAAATATACACTGCATACAATTGAGAGTTTAGATTTAAGTCCATAAACTGCTCAAAGTTTGGTCTCTGTAGAAGTGGGAAAAAAGGAACATTTAACATATTTTGGTGTGGAGCAATATTTTAAAGAACTTATTGGAAAATTTGAATACTTTATCAACCCAGTAGTATATTATTTTTACTGAAAGTTATCCTACTTTTGTTTTTGCAGTACACAGAATAGATTCATTAAAGCAATTAAAATGAATTGACATTTGAACTATTGAAATGACTAAATCAAAAAGAAGTATTATAAATTTTGGGTTGAAAGTACTTTCAATTTTTAAAAAGGACAAAATAGATACTTTTTTGTTGTGTTTTTTAAATAAATTTATCTTATTTTTCAAGATTTTATTTATTTATTAGAAAGAAAGAGCGAGCATCAGCAGGGGAGCCGCTGGCAGAGGGAGAGGGGGATGCAGGCTCCCTGCTGAGCAAGAAGTCAGATTTGGGGCATGATCCCAGGACCCCAGGGTTAGTGACCTGAGTGGAAGGTAGACATTTAACCTACTGAGCCACCCAGGTGCCCCTTTTGTTGTAAGATCAGAGTATAGCTGGGTAGCCTCTGTCTTTAGAAAAGGCAACTTTATTTTAAGGAAATTTTTAGATCTTTTTTCTTGACTTACATCTTTCAAGAATTCTGCCTTGGGGGCCCAGGTGGCTCAGTGGGTTGGGCCTCTGCCTTCGGCTTGGGTTGTGATCTTGAGGTCCTGGGCTTGATCCCCACATCAGGCTTTCTTTATATCAAGGTGCCTACTTCCCCCTTCTCTCTGCCTGTCTCTCTGCCTACTTGTGATCTCTTTCTCTGTCGAATGAATAAATAAAATATTAAAAAGAATAAAGAATTCTGCCTTGATTAATTTCATCCAGTGTTTATTTTCTGTGCACCTTAAGCACACCTCCATATAGTTTATAAAATGGTATCAGACACATTTTTTCCTGGTTTCATTCTTTTAATGGATTTTATCTCATTTCTACAACTTATAAGGAAGGATATAATGTATCTTGCTTCTTTTCCACTCCACATATTTAGCACAGTTCTGATGCACAATAGATTCTTGTGAGAGTCTATGTGTTGTAAACCCAGTAGTTGTTTCTCCTTTTTTCCCCCTCAGTAACAGAGACTTGACCCCACTGAAATATTACATTTACCAGTCTCTCCTTTTCACTGGAGGCAGATACTATGATGTTGATAGTAGTTGGTGAGTGAGACTTTGAAAACTCTTTAAATGGTCTCTCAGGCTTTCCATACCTGATCACCACTAACATTTTGTTGCATTTCCTTATGGTTATTTTCCATATTACCTTTCCTCTGTGAAAAGGGATTAAACTATCCTTCTTATAAATACCTATTTAAAAAATAAATATATTGAACTTATATTTAAAATTTTGGTCTATGTTAGTTTTCCCTTTCTCTCCTAAGATCTAAGTAAGACAACAACAAAAACCACAAAGGCGAAATACATTTAGACTCACAGTAACAAAGAAAATAGGACAGAAGTTAGATTCTGCAGACAAAAGATCACAACAAATGTTTGGAAAAGAGAAGACAAAGGTGTGGTAACTGATTTGGCTGGGTAGAAAAGGCTAACACTGAAGGAGCAGCTGAGGGGGAGACTGAGGAGAAATAGATTTATCTTCCAGAATCCTTGACATGTTGGAAATGCCAGGACACAAGGTAAAGGAGATTCAGGACTAGTAACAGGGAGATTAAGAGACAGGCATGGTTCCTCTCTTTTCACTCTCAGATGTTCACACAGGCATATGCTTCACAAACAGAGTATTGACCTCTTTGCATTAAGAAGTTAAATTATTTTAGAGAAAAGTCTTTCACTTTCTGCCTTTGGACATCACAAATAGAATGGCTGCCTTTGTGCTAGAACTATGGCCAGCAGCCTATTGATTAATAAGATCTGCTCTGTTGATCCAGAGCATTTGGGAAGAATTTGGGTGCTGAATTCTTTAATAGACATAAGATAGTTGGGATGAAAAGTGAGACTTTTGGAACACCCAAAGAAATTTGGTGGAATCTGAGATGATGCAGAAAAAATTCACTTTGGAAACCACTGATATCTTCACATTGATCAGAGATATTTGCAATCATGAAATGAGAACATGGTACTTTAAAAAATGAACAATAAAAAATTAGCCTTGGAAACTAAATAAAATGAAAAAATAAAATTAAGATAAATCAATAGAAGGTTGAAAGATTGAGTCAAAGAAGTTCTTCGGCAACCCAAGGAATGGGAGAAGATATTTGCAAATGACAGTACAGACAAAAGGTTGATATCCAGGATCTATAATGAACTCCTCAAACTCAACCCACACGAAACAGACAAACACATCAAAAAATGGGCAGAAGATATGAACAGACACTTCTCCAATCAAGACATACAAATGGCTATCAGACACATGAAAAAATGCTCATCATCATTAGCCCTCAGGGAGATTCAAATTAAAACCACATTGAGATACCACCTTACACCAGTTAGAATGGCCAAAATTAACAAAACAGGAAACAACATGTGTTGGAGAGGATGTGGAGAAAGGGGAACCCTCTTACACTGTTGGTGGGAATGCAAGTTGGTGCAGCCTCTTTGGAGAACAGTGTGGAGATTCCTCAAGAAATTAAAAATAGAGCTTCCCTACGACCCTGCAATTGCACTCCTGGGTATTTACCCCAAAGATACAGATGTAGTGAAAAGAAGGGCCATCTGTACCCCAATGTTTGTAGCAGCAATGGCCACAGTCGCCAAACTATGGAAAGAACCAAGATGCCCTTCAACGGATGAATGGATAAGGAAGATGTGGTCCATATACACTATGGAGTATTATGCCTCCATCAGAAAGGATGAATACCCAACTTTTGTAGCAACATGGACGGGACTGGAAGAGATTATGCTGAGTGAAATAAGTCAAGCAGAGAGAGTCAATTATCATATGGTTTCACTTATTTGTGGAGCATAACAAATAGCATGGAGGAGAGGGGCGTTAGAGAGGAGTAGGGAATTTGGGTAAATTGGAAGGGGAGGTGAACCATGAGAGACTATGGACTCTGAAAAACAGTCTGAGGGGTTTGAAGTGGCGGGGGGGTGGGAGGTTGGGGTACCAGGTGGTGGGTATTATAGAGGGCATGGCTTGCATGGAGCACTGGGTGTGGTGAAAAAATAATGAATACTGTTTTTCTGAAAATAAATAAATTGGAAAAAAAAAAGAAGTTCTTCGTGTAAGTAGAATTTTAAAAATCAAAGAAATGAAAAATAGAAAATACATGAAAAATCTAAGCAAGAGGTAAAACATTCAACTCATATTTGTCCCAGGAGAACAGAGAGGACAGAGGGGAAGAATTTAAAAGAAACATTGAAAGGAAAACTCATAGCAGGAAGATTGAAGTCTCCAGATAAAGAAGATGTACTCAGTGCCCACCCTCGTGATGAGAAAACAATAACTAAGGCACATTATTATGCAATTTTATTACCTTAGAGATTGAGAAAATTATTAAGTTATTGAGAAAGACAAAAATATAGATCACAAAAAGTATACAAAATGCAAAAAGCACTAAAGTATTCAATAATAACACTGGGTCCTTCAATATGGTAGAAATTTTCTGAATCTGATTTTCAGCCTAGAATTCTAGACAGAACAAAACCATCAATCAGGTATGAAAGTAGAATAAGACCTTTTCAGCCATGGAAAGATTTATAAGATTTACTTTATTTATTTATTTTTTTTCCAATTTATTTATTTTCAGAAAATCATTATTCATTATTTTTTCACCACACCCAGTGCTCCATGCAAGCCGTGCCCTCTATAATACCCACCACCTGGTACCCCAACCTTCCACCCCCCCGCCACTTCAAATTGGAAGGGGAGGTGAACCATGAGACACTATGGACTCTGAAAAACAGTCTGAGGGGTAAGATTTACTTTATAAGTATCCTTTCTTTGAAAGTATGGGAGGATGTGTCCCAGCAAATGCAACAAAGAGGAAGAGACACGTTCAAGAAATCAGTGTAGGAGTACCCAAAGCATTTTTTTTTGGCAGTTTAGTTTTTTTTTCCATTTTATTTTATTTTATTTCTTTTCAATGTTCCAAAATTCATTGTTTATGCACCATACCCAGTGCTCCATCCAAAGCACTTTTAAGATGAGTACTGTGCAGCAGGCATAGGGGGCGATAGAAATAAATGGATGAAAGCAGAAGGATAGAAGCCCCAGGAAGGGAGGCTTCAGAAAACAGAGAGGAAAGTGGGAATTTGTATTATCTAAGATGATGATGGAACATGACCCCTGTCATTCAAAGATATTGTTTCCTTATTTATTTTGTGTCTGAATGATCTATTAATGTAAGTAGAGTGTTAAAGTCCCCTAGTATTACTGTATATGCACCAATTTCTCCCTTAGGTCTGTTAATATTTGTTTTATGTATTGAAGTGTTCCAGTGTTGTGTGCATAGATATTTCCAATTATTATATCCTCTTGTTGGGTTGATACCTTGAGCATTTTGTAAATCTTTGTCTCTTATTATAGTTTTGTTTTAAAGTCTATTTTGTCTGATATAAGTCTTGTTACTGAAGCTTTTTTTTTTTAAATTTTCTGCTTCCATTTACATGGTGAATGTTTTTCATCACTTCACTTTCAGTCTGTTTGTGCCTTTAGGTCTGAGCTGAGTCTCTTGTAGGCAGCCTATCAATAGGTCTTGTTTTTTTCATCTATTCTACAACTGTATTCCGCCAGAAAATGAAAGAGAAATAGGCTGGTTAGAGACCCATCAAATTAAGAATTGCTTTCCTTAAGTCATGTCATTCTAAAAAATGCTTTCAGGATCAAGCCCCCCTAGGATAGCATTTGACATCTATTCTAATTCCTAAAACACAAAATAGCTAGAGGACTAGTTTACTATTAATAAGCTCTCTACCCAAACCTACTACAATTAGTTCCTTTTTCTTTCATCCTCTAATATGCTTTGCCTTGATTAAAACTTCCCAAATTCATAGGACTTTCTTGGCATATTGTTGTCTGGGTATTTATTCTACAATATTGTTGATGAGAAGACTTGGGAAGAAAGCAAGTAAAACAAATAATGATCATTTAGACTAATTTGATTTTAATTGTCCCTTGTTAGTAAATGAAAAGGTTATGTTCTGGTGAGTTTATTTTTAGCCTCGAACTATTAATATATTTTATAAGCATGTGTATTTTATTGTCCCCTATTTCCCCAATTTTTAAAGACATTTAAAATATTTTATGGGTATGTAATTGACATATAAAAATTGTTAATTTCATGTGTACAAAATGATGACTTAATATTTGTATGTATTGCAACATGATCTCTGCATAGGTCCAATAACACCCATCACTATCACCACACATAACTACAAGGGGTTTTTCTTGTGCAGAAATCAAATAGCTTTCTCATCACTGGATGAGGTGGGATTCAATAGGTCAGAGAACCAGCTATTGGGTGAAGCATTGGGTGTATATCTGAATGGGATTATTTAGAAGTTTCTTTCCATTCTTAAGAACCTGTAACTGGATGATATGTAAACTTGTTGCTTGGTAAAGATGGTTCAACAATGATTATGCATCATTTGGCAAATGTTGTCCTGAGTATGGCCATAATGCCTACAAGGAAGGATATCCAAAACTTATCCATAGAGATTTTGTTAAAAAATTGACATGCTTAAGTCCCATCATTCATCTTCTGAATTAGAATCTCTGGGTACAGGGTTCAGGGCAAGGATAATTTGTAAAAAGGTCCTATTGATTTGGTATATACTAGTTGAGAATCAATGATGTATAGCAATAATTGAAATGGAGAGGTTAATTAGGAATTTGAAGAAGACAGAACACATTATCTGTGAAAGACTTACCTACACATTAAAATAAGAAATGTATAGGATCTTAGATATAATGTATTCAGTAAACTATAGGTATTATACAATAAACTATTGAAAGTAGAAATCTGATATCATGTTCTAGTTATTTCTTGTGAAATTAGTGCCTATGATAATAACATAATCATCTGTTTTGTTTTGGGATGCATTTGTTTATAAAACTTTTTTTTTTAAATTATTATTTATTTATTTATTTTCAGAAAAACAGTATTCATTATTTTTTCACCACACCCAGTGCTCCATGCAAGCCGTGCCCTCTATAATACCCACCACCTGGTACCCCAACCTCCCACCCCCCCGCCACTTCAAACCCCTCAGACTGTTTTTCAGAGTCCATAGTCTCTCATGGTTCACCTCCGCTTCCAATTTACCCAAATTCCCTACTCCTCTCTAACACCCTTTGTCCTCCATGCTATTTGTTATGCTCCACATTATAAAACATTTTTACAATGTCTCGACTATACTATGTTGCTTTTCTGCATGCCCAATGTTCTTTTACATAAGGACATTCTTTTTGTATGGGTGATTCAACATTTGCTCATAACTTATGTTAAGATAGTCTTTGTCATTGTATTGGTGAGAAAGCCCACTTTTCCTGCAACACAGTAACATTTCTGCTTCATGATTCAGTAATATCTGTATTATCATGATTCAGTAATATCTGTATTATTGGTGTACTCTATACTCTGTCACTCTCTAATCTGAGTGTGCATTGTTTTGACTAGTTAACTCTATTCCAATGCCTATGTTTACAGCTACATCATAGTAATTGAGAATTTTCTTTTGGACAGAAAATTAACTTTGAAATTGGAGCCTATATTGAGAACAGATTCCCTATGGACAAAAGCATGAAATACCATAATGATGAAGAAATTTGAGTGTTTACTTTTTGTTAGGCTCCCTGACGAGTAGATTAATTCACTTAGTCTTTACTGCAACACTATGAAGAAAGTTCTATTATTATTACATCTTTAAATATGAGGTAATGGAGGCACACAGTAAGTCATGCAGGTAGGCGGAACCTTCAAGAAACTTGAATTCAAGTTGTCTGCCTTTTTTTTTTTAAAGATTTTATTTATTTATTTGACAGAGATCACAAGTGGGCAGAGAGGCAGGCAGAGAGAGAGGGAAAGGCAGGCTCCCTGCTGAGCAGAGAGCCTGATGTGGGGCTCAATCCCAGGGCCCTAAGGTCATGACCTGAGCCGAAAGCAGAGGCTTAACCCACTGAACCACGTAGGCATCCCAAGCTGTCTGGTTCTTACCACTATCACATGCTGCCTGTTAACTCCAACATTATTTGTAATAATCTGCTACCAAGTGAGTTAAGTAGCCTCTGTGCTGAATGTTTTTGAGATTCCTGATCAACCCCTGATTTTAGCCACACACACACACATGCATATGTATGTATGTATGTATGTATACATACATACATATATGTGTGTATATGTGTGTGTGTGTGTGTGTGTGTGTGTGTGTAGTCCCTTGGGAGCTCAGAATCAGTCTGATGGCATCCCTTCTACATCAGGCCATGCCCATGTATTGTTCTGCTTTTTCACCAGGGCCTTTTCAGAGGTCACAGTTTGACATACCAGCAAATGTATTTTGGAAACATAAGGGTTAACATGCAACCATAGTTAGTTGATAAATGCCTCAGCTTTGTGCCATTCAAACAGACAATTCTAAGAGGGTCTATTAGAATTGATTCCTCATTGATTACTGTAGCTTTTTCTCATTCCTCACTCCTGCTTCCTGAAACTACAGCCCAATAAAGTACCTGCACCCAAGTCCTTCCCTCAGTTTTTCTTTTGGGACAAACCAAAATAAGTCATTCTCCTTTGATTGTGTTGAAAACAAATTGTAAACCCCCTGGTAACAAAAGGATTTATTATCTGAAAGTTAAATTCACTCACTTTCCAAGCAGAGAGATCAGTACTTTAAATTTTTCATTTAGTGCCCTGACTAGAACTATATATATTTGGGCAGTGTAAAATATTAAGATCAGAATAGGAGAAAGGCAAACTTTGTATTTAAAATGGGAGGAGTGATTGTGAAAGATGTGTGAAATAAGACTGTATGAAGCTTCTACAACACATGTGTTCTTAGGCACAGGATATTTAGGAAAACATACATATGTAAGTTGAGGATCTAGAAATTAAACTATTTATATTTATGTACTTCTTAGAAAGTCTTCAGGTACTCCCAGGGATATACGAAACCTAGTTTGAAGATTAATTCTCTAGAATACTATGTGTGTGTACACCAAAACCAAACCAAACCAAACCAAACCAAACCAAACCAAACCAAAACTAATCATCACTAGCCATCAGGGAGATTCAAATTAAAACCACATTGAGATATCACCTTACACCAGTTAGAATGGCCAAAATTAACAAAACGGGAAAAAACATGTGTGGGAGAGGATGTGGAGAAAGGGGAACCCTCTTCCACTGTTGATGGGAATGCAAGTTGGTGCAGCCTCTTTGGAGAACAGTGTGGAGATTCCTCAAGAAATTAAAAATAGAGCTTCCCTACGACCCTGCAATTGCACTCCTGGGTATTTACCCCAAAGACACAGGTGTCATGAAAAGAAGGGCCATCTGTTCCCCAATGTTTATAGCAGCAATGGCCACAGTCGCCAAACTATGGAAAGAACCAAGATGCCCTTCAACGGATGAATGGATAAGGAAGATGTGGTCCATATACACTATGGAGTATTATGCCTCCATCAGAAAGGATGAATACCCAACTTTTGTAGCAATATGGACGGGACTGGAAGAGATTATGCTGAGTGAAATAAGTCAAGCAGAGAGAGTCAATTATCATATGGTTTCACTTATTTGTGGAGCATAACAAATAGCATGGAGGACAAGGGGTGTTAGAGAGGAGTAGGGAATTTGGGTAAATTGGAAGGGGAGGTAAACCATGAGAGACTATGGACTCTGAAAAACAATCTGAGGGGTTTGAAGTGGCGGGGGGGGGTGGGAGGTTGGGGAGGGTGGTGGGTATTATAGAGGGCACGGCTTGCATGGAGCACTGGGTGTGGTGAAAAAATAATGAATACTGTTTTTCTGAAAATAAATAAATAAATAAATAAATAATAAAAAAAAAAACCCACATTGTACCAGGTGGTGGGTATTATAGAGGGCACGGCTTGCATGGAGCACTGGGTGTGGTGAAAAAATAATGAATAATGTTTTTCTGAAAATAAATAAATTGAAAAAAAACCAAACAAACCACATTGAGATAACACCTTACACCAGTTAGAATGGCCAAAATTAGCAAGACAGGAAACAACATGTGTTGGAGGGGATGTGGAGAAAGGGGAACCCTCTTACACTGTTGGTGGGAATGCAGGTTGGTGCAGCCTCTTGGAGAACAGTGTGGAGATTCCTCAAGAAATTAAAAATAGAGCTTCCCTATGACCCTGCCATTGCACTCCTGGGGATTTACCCCAAAGATACAGATGTTGTGAAAAGAAGGGCCATCTGTACCCCAATGTTTGTAGCAGCAATGGCCATGGTCACCAAACTGTGGAAAGAACCAAGATGCCCTTCAACGGATGAATGGATAAGGAAGATGTGGTCCATAGACACTATGGAGTATTATGCCTCCATCAGAAAGGATGAATACCCAACTTTTGTAGCAACATGGACGGGACTGGAAGAGATTATGCTGAGTGAAATAAGTCAAGCAGAGAGTCAATTATCATATTGTTTCAGTTATTTGTGGAGCCTAACAAATAGCATGGAGGACATGGGGAGTTAGAGAGGAGAAGGGTGTTGGGGGAAATTGGAAGGGGAGGTGAACCATGAGAGACTATGGACCCTTAAAAAGAATCTGAGGGGTTTGAAGAGGCAGGGGTGTGGGAGGTTGGGGGAACCAGGTGGTGGGTATTATAGAGGGCACGGATTGCATGGACCGCTGGTGTGGCGCAGACATAATGAATACTGTTATGCTGAAAATAAATAAAAAATAAATAAAAAAACCCAAAACTAATCACAGGGTACTTTGGGTATAAAGGAAGAAATGTTACTTATTCCATGTCCCAAGAAAAGTTGAGATATATTTTGGCTTTGCCAAAAGTAATGGGAAGTGACTTTCATGGGGGAGTCTGAGATTTCTTTTGATTATGGTAAGGAACACAAAAGCACAGAAATAATCAATATTCATATTCAGCTAACATTTATTGCACGCTTTTTATGTGCTAGAGATTGTTTTCCAACGTTGATACTCATTATCTCATTAAAATCACACAATAATTGTTTTCTGGGGTAGGAATTGTAAGAATTACCATTCTAATTTGAACTGAAATTATGTGACTTGCCAAATTTTACATGGTTGATTAATGGAATAATTGAGTTCCTATCTAGATCTTCTGATTTAAAGTCTCATATCCTTTCAAAGATATTACAAGATTATTGACAAAGAAATCTAAGTAGAAGTTGAACAGAAATATAAGGCTTTCCATCTCCCCACCACAGAACATGCATGTTTAGTATTGCGTTGATTGAAGTTTTCCCTAACACAATTTCTGCCACCACAAAACACCAAGCAAAATTAGGTGTCTCTTTCTTTGTGTTGTTGTGACAACTGGTACATATACTGGTAAGACATTTATTGCATTTTATGGTGATTATCTTCTTACATGCCTGCCTCCCCTACCAGACTGTCATTTGAGGGAAGAGACTGTGTCTGAATTATCTTCATAATATCTTCATAATCTAGTATCAAATGAAGTGTCTAATATAGAGGAGGTTTTCAGTGACTATTTTTCAAATGAATGATTACACAAATGATAGAATAAAAAGGGTGGCCATTTCACCCATATCACATTAAACTAGATCATTCCACACTTCTTCTGGGTCTGCTGCCAAAAACTTTTAAAGAAATTTTAAACTTTCCCAGGACTTTACAGAGAGCATTTTTCATTTCTTTATTCCTGAGACTGTAAATCAAAGGGTTGAACAGTGGGGTCACCATTGCGTAGAACAAAGTCATGATCTTTGGCATCAGGGTAGAGTGGCTGGATCCAGGGCTCACATGCATCACCATTATTGTCCCATAGAACAGCAACACCACAGACAGATGGGACCCACATGTTGAAAAGGCCTTATGCCGACTGGATGCTGATGGCAACTGAAGCACAGCAAGTAGAACCAGGGCATAGGAGATGAGGATGAAAAAGAAGCTCAGGAGGATGATGAGGGAGCTTAGGGTATAGCTGATGAGCTTAGACATGGGGGCAGGAGCACAAGAAAGGGTCAGTAATGGGCCTGAGTCACATACAAAATGATCAATTGCATTAGGACCACAGAAAGGCAGTTTGGAGATGAGAATAACAGGTACCATATACCAGAGAAAGCCACATACCCAACAGGAAATCGCTAGGTTGAAACAACGTTGTCCGGTCATAACTGTGGCATAATGCAGAGGATGACAGATGGCAAAGTAGCGATCAAAGGCCATTGCTGAGAGAAAGAAGCACTCAGTGGAGCCCATGGAAAAGAAAAAATATAATTGAAGGAAGCATCCAGTGAAAGAGATAGATTTGGTCTCTGAGAGGAAGTTGATCAGTGTGTTTGGGACAGTGGAATTGACATACCAGATCTCCAGGAATGCAAAATTCCCCAGCAGGATGTACATGGGTGTGTGAAGATGCTGGTCCCAACACACAGCGCCAATAATGGCTCCATTTCCCACGAGAGTCAGGAGGTAGACGATTGAGAAGAACATAAACAGAACAACCTGAATTTCCCTGCTACAGGGGAAACCCAGAAGGATGAATTCCTTCACTGACTCAGAAGAGGATCCGTTTCCAGACATGTTCATTTAGGATGTAAGCTACGTTGTGATGAGACATCACAATGAGACCAAATCCTAACAACTGAGCATGACAGACAAGGTCCTTCATGATCTGATTTTTCTCTACTTATTTAAACTCATGGCTTTCCTGTGCTCCTTTGAGTTCTAGGCCCAATAGGAAAAGAAGAGTTGTACTTCCACCAAATGACATGCTGTTCTCCCTGAGGTGTCTGTTGCCTCTTCCTCCTTTCCTTCTCTCTTACTCTTTTTGCCCATCCCTTCTGAATTTCTTCCTTTCTCTATTTCCTTCTTTTTACTTACTATTATTATTATTTGGCCTGTGTAACTTGTACTTGCACTTTCTTTTTTTTGCCAGTGGTAGTTTTTTTTTCAATTTATTTATTTTCAGAAAAACATTATTCATTATTTTTTCACCACACCCAGTGCTCCATGCAAGCCGTGCCCTCTATAATACCCACCACCTGGTACCCCAACCTCCCACCCCCCGCCACTTGTACTTGCACTTTACAAACTATTGGCTAGTTGCCTCCTTCATGAAGTATTGCTGGACTCTACCATCATGTACTAATTGTTTTGCCATAACATCCAGTGTATGTATATGTGAATTTCTACTACGCCCTATCATAACAAGTTGCTTTTCTATCTCTTGATCTGTAAGCTTCATGAGGCAGAGGTTGTATTTTTTGTTTCTGTATTATCAATGCCTAGCACAGCACAGTCTCCTTCATAGGTATGACAACATATTTGCTGAATCAACATTAAACAAAGGACACATTATTTTTTAAAGCTAGAATGAATGAGAAGTAACATTTGGAAAACTGTAGTAGTTTTCTGCACTAAATAATTTACCCTTTACATCTTGTATCATGGATATCTCTTTACATGTCTTTTAATTTACTAGAGTATCAATCTCTGAGAATAGAGACCAAGTGTTAATCATTTTTTATTCATTTTCAGTATCTAACAAATTATCTTTTAGGGAATATTTGCTATGTAATTTCTTGTTAAATAATAAATCATTATACCCTCAGTTGAATCTTAATTCAGTTTTCTATCTAGAAGACTTAATCATTTGACATATATAAGGAAGGACCATGCCATTGGACCTTGAAGCTGGGAGGGAAGTGGTGTGGCCAGATGAGAGTAAGGGCATGTTGAAAAGAGGGGGTGATAGACTAATACGGTATGTGGTTAGAGTAACCAAATGTACCTTTTGTCTGGGACTGACCCAAAGTTAGCACTGAAAGTCTTGTAATTCAGGAAACCCATTAGGCCCAGGGAAACAGAGATGAATTATTCATTGCCCTATATGAGATCCTGAAGTTGAGCTAGCCTATCTGAAAAATGTATATTCCCTGTTTCCTTTGGATCCTACTGAGGTCTATTTGTTTCAGTTGTCCAAGGAAATGTTGTCTGTATGACCGATGAAAGTACTGTGAAGACACCTGGGAACCGCAACAAGGAGCTTCCCAAATTGCTTTCCCAGGACTGCTTGATGTCCTGTGCAGTCTGAATATCCTAGTTGTCAACTGAGGCTTTATGGCCAAGGTCATAGGGTGGGTAGATATAGTCCCAATATTTTCCCTTCCCTAAGACCAAATTACTCAGTAAAGCAGCACTTCTGGATCCAGAAGTGTTTCTTTGAGAAGCTCTGTGACTTTTTTTTCAACTATCCCTTTGGATATTTGCTACTTCAATTCAAATTTCTCTAAAAGCATTATTAGAAGAAAATACTCCATGAAGCCCAAGAAGAAACATAACTGGAGGAAGCAGCCAATGAGACAGGTTGACTTAGTATTTAAGAAGAAATAGGACTTGGCATTCTGATCTAGATCGAGTTGATTATTTTTCAAAATATTTAATGCTCTGGTTTCTGATTGTCAATCTAATGAAGCAAATCTATAGCAAGGGCAAAGAAATGCCTAAAAAAGTTTAATCTGGTTTCTTCACTTAAGGTAAAGAAATACTTTGCTTTTCCTAAAGAGTCTTCTGGTGTTGGTATTGAGTATATTTATGTCTGACACGTCCTTCAGAACTCTTAATTTCTCCATGCCATTACCTTGGTTTGGCCAGGTTTTGTGTTTGGGTCTCCTTCTCTCAGCTTGCAGTGACATCATGGGTTTTATTTTTACCAGATAAAACCATTACTGTGATTCCCCTAGTCGTGGCTACTCACAAGTTAAACCATTATATACATATAATGGTTTATATATAATGTAATATAATATAATATATAATATACAATATATAATAATATAATGATATTGTATATATAATTATAACATACAATATATAATATATAATAATTATATAACTATTATATATAATTATATATTATATATTGTATATTATACAATTTTACAATATACAATATATACAATATATTGTATACAAATATACAATACAATATTGTATACAAATATATAATAATATTGTGTAATTGTATATTGTATATTACATATTATATATATTAATATATATAATAAATATAATATTTATATAATTATATAAATATAAATTTATATAATGGTTTATAATATATATTTTATATACACACACACACAAAACATAAGGAGCCAATATTCTTTTATTTATTTTTTATTTTTTACTTTTAATTTTTTTATAGTGTTGTGTTATATTTTTTTCCAATTTATTTATTTTCAGAAAAACAGTATTCATTATTTTTTCACCACACCCAGTGCTCCATGCAAGCCATGCCCTCTATAATACCCTCCACCTGGTACCCCAACCTCCCACCCCCTCGCCACTTCAAACCCCTCAGATTGTTTTTCAGAGTCCATAGTCTCTCATGGTTCACTTCCCCTATTCTTTTATTTTTTAAATGCATTCATGAAGCATCTCAAAACTAACTTGCTTTTCCTAATTTCATTTCCTGCTAAGACTTTGTAGTGGATGGTATTTGTGTATTGTAGCTTTTGTCTTCAATTCTGTGTCTTTTTGGGACCCTGTAGTGATGTGTAGATATGGCTCCTAAAATAAAATTGGGGAAACAATAGGCTTGGTCCTATTTAACATTATGTTCTGTGGGTTCTTCATCATAACTAGACTCTTATTTTCAAAAGAGCATATTTTAACTTAATTAGAGTTTGAAAAAGCTAGGAAAATTAATATTTTAGAAAACAGATTCATCTGTACTTACCTCAGTTTCCCAGGAATTGAAACTATTTGGATTTTGTCTTTCAGATCTTCCTTCAAGAACAACAGAAAATTAGGGTTATTTCTCTAGAAAAAAAAGAGTAGGGACATGATGCTTTTTAGGCATACCTGGGAGCTATACGTGGGAGGAATGGGTCAGCTGTATCCTTTCTTCTCAGTCTCAGTCTCAAAAGTATGGATTTCAGGACCTTCACCGAAAAACAAACTACCTTTTGTACAATTAACTGTGCAGTGACTGCCAGAAGCTTGTTAGGGGAAATGCCCAAAGATAATGCATGTGAGATGTTGGAAGTTGTTTCCAATTTTTAACTGGCAGGAAAGGATTCAAGTAACACCTGTATAAAATGTTTAAGCCAGAAATGGGGTTCTGGAGAGGACTCTGTTCTTCATATATTTTTGGTATGTTATCCAGAGATTGACCCTCTGTGTATTTAAAAATGTGACTCCTCACTTCAGTAGTCCTTTGGGCAGGCTAGTCTCTCAGGCCAGCATCTACCTTTACCTTCTGTGATTAAGTGCCTTCAGGAAAAGAACTAGGAAGAATAAGCACTTGTGAGAAATAAGTATGTGGCTGTGTCTTCTGAATTCAAAGCTAATTATGAATTGTCCTTTACTCTGTAAAACCAAGGTTCCTCTAGGGAAAGAAGACAGCCATGTAGTCAATCCCTAGAGAGATGTAGAAAAGAATTTCTGGTTTGTGAGGAACTAAAAATAGACAATTTAAAGATTATGATACCTTTGATTCTAGTGCATGAAAAAACCCCATTATAGTATATTTTTGGTTTTCTTCAAACCATTATAGTATATTTTTGGTTTCCTTCAATCAGTGGTCTAATTAGCTTTGGTTTTTTAAAAAAAATTTTTAAAAAGGTATTTATTTATTTAAGAGAGAGAGAGAGAGAGAACACAAGCTGGGAATAGGGCAGATGGAGAGGGAGAAGTAGGCTCCCCATTGAGCAAGGAACCTGATGTGGTCCTTGATCCTGGGAGTCCAGGATCATGACCTGAGCTGATAGCAGAGGCTCAGTTGACTGAGCTATCTGGGAACCCCTATTTCTATTTCTATTAGCTTTGTACTGTCATAGAATGAAAAGTTCTCTTAAGAGTCTTGCAAATGTTTCCATTATTCTTCTAAGCTTTAGTGTGTATATGTACTTTTTAAAAAATTATCTTTTTTTGAACAATTTAAGGAGTACATATAATCATTAGAAAAACATTTCTTTAAGATATCACCATCTTGGCACACCTGGGTGGCTCAGTGGGTTAAGCCTCTGCCTTTGGCTCAGGTCATGATCTCAGGATCCTGGGATCAAGCCCTGCATTATGCTCTCTGCTCAGCGGGGAGCCTGCTTTCCCCCCTCTCTCTGCCTGCCTCTCTGACTACTTGTGATCTCTCTCTGTCAAATAAATAAACAAAATCTTAAGAAAAGATATCACCATCTTGAATGACTTTTTTAAATTTATTTTTTATTTTTTTAATAAACATATAATATATTATTAGCCCCAGCGGTACAGGTCTGTGAATTGCCTGGTTTACACACTTAACAGCACTCACCATAGCACATACCCTCCCCAATGTCCATAATTCCATCACCCTCTCCCTACCTCCCTCCCTTTGGCAACCCTCAGTTTGCTTTGTGACATTAAGAGTCTCTTATGGTTTGTCTCCCTCCCAATCCCATCTTCTTTCATTTATTCTTTTCCTACTCCCCAAACCCTTCACATTGCATCTCCACTTCCTCATATCAGGGAGATCATATGATAGTTGTCTTTCTCCAATTGACTTATTTTGTTAAGCATAATACCCTCTAGTTCCATCCACGTCATCACAAATGGCAAGATTTTGTTTCTTTTGATGGCTTCATAGTATTCCATTATATATCTATATAGATATCTATATCTATATCTATATATATATTTTCACATCTTCTTTATCCATTCATTTCTTGATGGACATCTAGATTCTTTCCATAGTTTGGCTATTGTAGACATTGCTGCTATAAACATTTGGGTGCACGTGCCCCTTTGGATCACTACGTTTGTATCTTCAGGGTAAATACCCAGAAGATACAATTGCTGGGTCATAAGGTAGCTTTATTTTTAACTTTTTGAGGAACTTCCATATAAGTGGTTGCACCAGCTTGCACACCAACCAACAGTGTAGGAGGGTTCCCCTTTCTCCACATCCTTGCCAACATCTGTCATTTCCTGACTTGTTAATTTTAGACATTGAATGACTTTTTGAGGAATTTCTGGAGACAGGCATAGTATATAATAAAATGTCTATTTCCATTTGGCATTTGAGCAAAAAGAATAATTGAAATATAAAGGATTTACAGATCATTATCATGCAATGTGGGGATCTCCATGCATCAACAGTCAGTTGAGGTAGTAGAACCATAATATGTATATGGTGATTGGGAACAGAGGTACAAAAGGTAGAGTGAACAAGAACCAAGATGCATTTCCCCACTTAATAATAATTTTGTATAGGATCAGTTCTTTCTATTTTAATGTCATCTGTGGTAGGCATACCATAGGGTCCCAACTATTGGCTTTTGTACAAACCCAAATGCAAATAAGACACATTGTAATGAGGTGAAGAAAGATTTTCCAAATTTTGTGTACAATATGGTAGGGAATTTCCCATTGTGAAATGCTTTTATGGGCATCAAATTTGTAAAGATATTTTCCCTTCTGTTTCACAAATTGGAAATTCACTGAAATTTTCTTCTGCTTTCATGGACAGTAACACTTGGCATGTAGATTTGTTTTCTATGGTATTTAGATTCACTTTTTGCTGACACATTCCCTTTTCTTGCTGCTTGGGGAAGCTACTTCCTCACCACCAGAGTTAGCACCCAGCAGGCATTTCTTCTCCATACCAGTTAGGGGTCAGGCTGTTTTTTGTTTTGTTTTGTTTTGCTTTGCTTTTTAACATCCATCCCTCCCAAACCTCCCAACCCTGACAAACCAGAGAGAGAGGTAAGAACATTAATGCATTTTTTTAAGGAAGTCTAGACATCACTTATCTTACTGACTTTTCATTAGGAAGGTAGTGAGAGCTCCTTCCATGATGGGAATTGATTTAAAGTTTTCTGTGGTGTTACACCTTCATCCACTGACACCAGGTAGATGTGTCAACATTCTGATTAATGGATATGGGAAATTTTTTTTGAGAAAATATAACTATCCAGAAATAAAAAAAAATAATAATGGAAATTAAAAACTCATTGGACTGGTTTAATAGTGGTTGGGAGAGCTCATAGGAGAATAAATTAACTAGAAACTACATCAGAAGACTTTGTACATTAATGCATTGTGAATAGACAAAAAGAGAAAAATGGAAGAGAAGTTAAATGTGGAAGTCTAATATTAGTTTAGTTGGATATTCTGAAGACAGGAAGAGTCAAGTGATATTTAAAGATATAATATCTGAAAAATGTTATAGATTTGTTCTAACACAAAAATCTATAACTTCAAAGAGCAAGTCCAACACATTCTAACAGCATTAAATTAAAAATTCACCTTATATAAATAATAAACAAAGGAAACTAAGGACAAAAGCAATAACTACAGGGGGCACCTGGGTTTCTGTGTCTATTAAGTGGGTGACTTGGTTTCAGGTCAGGTCGTGATCTAAGGGTCATTGGATGGAGCCCCATATCAGTCTCTGCACTCAGCGGGGAGTCTGCTTGAGGTTCTCGCTCATGTTCTCCCTCTGCCTCTACCCCCATTCACCTGTGTGTGTTCTTTCTCTTTCTCTCTCCTTCTCTAAAATAAATTAATAAATCTTAAAAAAAAACAATAATAGCTGAAAAGGAAAGAGAGAAAAATAGATTACCACTCCAGAAACAAAATTAGACAAAAAGTTGATTTTTGAGCAGTTCCAGTGAAAACCAGATGATGAGGAATTATATCTTGAACGTTGTGGGAATGGGAGGGAAACTGCGATACTAGGATTACATCAGTCGGAAAAGGATAAAGGTAAATAGTGACATGATAAACAGAAACAATGTGGAGAAGATGGAAAATATGTTCTTCTTAACTGATAATAGGCAAATTTTGTGTTTCCCCTTTTTTTAGGCATAATTATTTAAAAAAATATTTCTGTGAGAGTTCTTTTATACCTGATGTGTGATCCCAGTGTGTGATGTCAGAGTATTCTGTTTCTTCAATTTGAGGTATTTTCTGGCTCTCATGCACAGCATGCCATTTCATTATATGTCATGGTAGGTAAAATAATGGCCTTCAAAGATGTTCCTGACCTAAATTCTCAGAATAACATTTTTTAAAAATACTGTCTACCTGCTAGTTCCCATGGTGAAATGGATTTTGCAGGTGTGATTAAGATTAAGGACTGGGGATTGTCCTCAATTCTCTAGGTAGGCCCTTGCCTACAGGAACCAGAGAGGTGGTGGTGTGTGAGAAGGAATTCATTCTGCTGGCTTTGGAGATGGAAGAAGGGAGCTACCAGCTAGGGAAGCTTTTGAAAACCAAAGAAGCTTTTGAAAACCAAAGAAGAGAAGGGTACAAATTCTCCCCTAGAGCCTCCAAGAATGTAGCTCTGCCTACGCCTTGATTTTTAGCCCAGAGAGGTCTTGTCAAACTGCTGATCTTCAGAACTATAACATGATAAATTTGTTTAAACCACCAAGTTGTAATTTGTTACATTACATTGCCAATAGAAAAGTTATGCAGTTAATTCTGGCTCTGTCTGCTTACTGCCCTTGAAAAGTTATTTGTGGGTTTTGTCTAAGACCTAGCAGGAAAACACTGTCCTTCACAGAGGATTTGTGTTTGTATCTGCTAGGCACCTGAGGACACTTTGTTAGGGATATTGTTAAGCAAAGGTAAAGTATGAATTGCCAATATATATCCTAAAACTGTTACTCTCTCTGTGGTCCAAACTTCTTAAAGATTTTTCACTCCTCTCTGGTCCTACCATACTCATTGTTATGACAACCTTCTGGACAGTTAAATTGGATTGGGTTAGGAAGTACACATGGTTCTGTTTTATTTTTATTTTTTATATTTTAAAGATTTTATTATTTGACAGAGAGATAGAGAGCACAAGCAGGAAGAGTGGCAGGCAGAGGGAGAGGGAGAAGCAGACTCTTTGATGAGCAGGGAGCCCGATGTGGGGCTCGATCCCAGGACCCTGGGATCATGACCTGAGCTGAAGACAGATGCTTAACCCTCTGAGCCACCCAGGTGCCCCAGGTTTATTTTTAAAATATTCTTTATTTGAGCATAGTTGGTCCATAATGTTAGTTTCAGGTGTACCACATAGTGATTTGACAAGTCTATATGTTATGCTATGATCATCACAAGAGTAGTTACCATCTATCACCATGCAACATTGTTACAATACCATTGATTATATTCCCTATGCTATAACTTCTATTCCCTTGATTTATTCATTCCATAACTGGAAGCCTGTATCTCCTACTCTCCTTCACCTATTTTGCCTATCTCCACATTCTTCTCCCTTCTCTCAACCATCAGTTTGTTCTCTGTATTTATAGTTCTGATTTTTCTGTTTATTCATTTGTTTGTCCTTTAGATTCCATATATGAGTGAAATTATATGGTATTTGTCTTTCTCAATCTGACTTATTTCTCTTAGCACAATGCTCTCTAGGTTCTTCCATGTTGTTACAAATGGCAAGTTCTTGTTCTTTTTTATTACTGAACTTGTTCTTTTATGTTCCATTGTGGGGTGTGTGTGTGTAGCACATCTTCCTTATCCATTTGTCTTCACAGAAACTTATGTTTCTTCCATATCTCGGTATTATAAATAATGCTGCAATAAACTTAGAGTGCACATTATCTTTTTGAATTAGTGTTTTGTTTTCTTTGGGTAAATACCTGGTAGTTCTGTTGTCCATTTATCCCAAGTATATACCCCTTTGCGTCCTGGTTCAAGATGAAGAGTATTTTGTAGGGACACCTTGGTGGCTCAGTTGGCTCAGCATCTGTCTTCAGCTCAGGTCATGAACTCAGGGTCCTGGGATCAAGTCCTGCATCAGGCTCCTTGCTCAGCGGGGAGCCTGCTTCTCATTCGGCCCCTCCCCCTGCTCTCTCTCTCTCCCTCTTTCTCTTTGTCTTTCTCTCCTCATTCTTTTTCTCAAAGAAATAAATAAAATCTGTTAAAAAGGAGTATTTTCTATAAGTCTCCCCATCTCAGGAGCTTTAACTTCTTTCTGCAAAGCTTCTGAAATGAATCCCCAAATTTGCCACATTTGGAAACATTCTAAGGGAAAATGAAGGTTTGGTGTCCTAGTGTTTAACTTTTTGGGTTCTGAATCACCCAAAAAATCCTCTGTTGTTGTTCTTTTCTATCTTGTTAGCTTTTTATTTTATCAATTTTTTTCCTGTTGGTAGTAATTCTAAACAATTTAGTGTTCCATTGTTAATAATTAGGGCAAGTCCTGTCATTTCTACTTCTAAAAAATCTTAATTTGCCCATTTCTCTCTGCTTCTACTGCTTTCACATTAATACACATTCTAAAATGTTTTATTTTAAAAAAATCTTATCTCTTAAAAACACCAAATCTATCCATTTATGCCTATTTCTTTTGCCAGTATTCTGGTGTTTCTATTATTGGTTCTTTTATGAAGGCAGCCAGTTAGTTACCTGCTTTCCCACTTTCCCCATCTGATCCTTCTAGAGTGATATTCAAAAAACATTTATGAAATATTTTCAATTACTTCAGAAAAATTCTTTCAAATTCTTTACACTCTTTTCAGAATAAAGTCAAAACTCCTTACCATGACCTATAGGACTCTGTAGGTTCTGAATTCTAGCTACCTGTTCAAACTCATCTCATACTTTTCCTTATTCACGCATTCTGTCACTATGCTATCTAAAGTTGGTACTTTTTATTTGCTCTCTATCACATTGTTTTATTTGTTCATAGAAGTTATTAAAATCTGCAATTACTTTGTGTCTTGTCTTTCACATTAGAATGCTTACTCTGTTAGGGATAGTATCTCTCCTATTTGTTCATAATCGTAATCACCTCAGTCATTAGCACAGTGCCTGGCATATATTTGCAGCTCAATAAATATTTGTTGAGTGAAAATATATTCTTTTTTTCTATAGGAGTTTTTACATGTTATCTGTCTTCATATTTGTTTTCCACCTATGGCTGGATTAGTTAACTATAGGTGAAAGTTCTTGTGTCTGTAAATGATAAAATATTTTATCCTTCTGGTATGAGTGCTAAATATTTTCTTGTTCTCAGGAGAAATCCATACATTCAGTTTTAAAGTTTCTTCAGTTTAATGGAGCTCCAATTCTAGTTGGTTATAGAGTAAAATAAGTGCTTTCATAAACTCTAAACAAGGTAAAGATTTTCTGGAGAAGAAAGAAATTGAATTTCTAATGATTTAAATGTGCCAGCCTTTCAAGAAAAAAGAAATGAACAACTTCTAATGGAAGCTGCCAGCTCAGAAGCTTTTATATGTAAGGATCCAATTTCAGGTATTCAAAATGATTCCTTGTATAAATCAGAATAGTTTGGCTAGTTTAATTTGGAAAGAGCTGTGTTTTTCTTCATCAATTTATAATAGATTAGAATATAACACAAACATGCATTTTATGTTTTGTAAGGCCACTTCATTTTTACATAGAAAAACTGAGGGAGTGGTAATGCAACATGGGGGCTTAAGTGGGTAGGAGAAGAATCCATGAAACAAGATGGGATAGGGAGGGAGACAAACCATAAGTGCTTATTCTGAATTTAATAAACTTCACCTACTGGTTTCACTGATCTGATGAGCTAGGGTTACTTCTACATATCTAGCATTCTTAAAAATGTATAATTATGTAGTGTTCCAAGATTCATTGTTTACATATATCACCCAGTGGAACACTACATCCAAAACTAATGATGTACTGTATGGTGACTGACATAATACAATAAAATAATGTTCAATTATGTATTCAACCAAGTTGAATTTTATTTTTTTAAATTATTTCAGTTAGCATATAGTACATCATAAGTTTTTTTTGTAGTGTTTAACAATTAATTAGTTACATATAACACCCAGTGCTCATCCTACCACATGCCCTCCTTAATAGCCATCACCTGGCTGAATTTTATTTCTAACAAGTGTTCTGTTATCAATAGTAATTGTGTTGCTCTGGAATGTCATCTTATACATAATTTCCAATATCCTTTGTTAACTTTAAGACCTTGGAATAACACTAAAGTGATAATTAATGAAAAATCTTTGGATACCTCGACAACACTGAATAAAATAGAATATAGCAGCATTGATTATGAAGCCATTTTAATTTGCTTCCTATTTTTATGTATTATCAAATAGTTACCAGATAACAGTTTGATAGGGCATTTAGCTACCTTTAGACTATGTTAGGGCACATCTTCATTTTTGCTTCTTTAAGAAACATTAAAGGATATGTGTGACTATAGGTATTTATAAAATGTAGGCCTGTTGCTGTTCTGCTGAAATGCTTGTGTGTCAAAGATACTGTCAAGTATCAGCTCTTATTTTTCTCTATGCTGGTGAGGAAATAGAAGTTCCTATCTTAGTCTTTTGGGGCTGCTATAATAAAAACACAATAGATTGGGTGGCATAGGAACAGATATTTATTTCGCCTGGAAGTTGGGGAGATAGACATAATAGAAAACTGCTAAACTGTGCTAAATGTGTGTGTGTATGTGCATGTGTGTGCACGTGTGTGTGTGTTAGAAAAGGACATCCCAAAGGTTAATGTTGTATTGCCTTTTAGGATATTAACCAGTTTACATATTATTTATTTATTTATTTAATGGGAGAGCATATTCACAAATGACACCATAGACAAAGGGCTAATATCCAAGATGTATAAAGAACTTCTCAAACTCAACACAAAACAGATGATCACATAAAAAAATGGGCAGACAGCATGAACAGAAACTTCTCCAAAGAAGACATGTAAATGGTTAACACACACATTAAAAAATGTTCATCATCATTAGCTATCAGGGAGATTCAAATCAAAACCACACTGAGATACTACCTCACACCAGTTAGAATGGCCAAAATCAACAAGACATTAAACAACAAGTGTTGGAGAGGATGTGGAGAAAGGGGGACCCTCTTACCCTATTGGTGGGAATGCAAATTGGTGCAGCCACTTTGGAGAACAGTGTGGAGATTCCTCAAGAAATTAAAAATAAAGCTACCTTATGACCCTGCAATTGCACTACTGGGTATTTACCCCCAAGATACAGACGTAGTGAAAAGAAGGGCCACATGTACCTCAGTGTTCATAACAGCAATGGCCACAATCGCCAAACTGTGGAAAGAGCCACAATGCCCCCCCCCCCTTTAAAAATTTTTTTATTTCTTTTCAGTGTAACAGTATTCATTGTTTTTGCACCACACCCAGTGCTCCATGCAATCCGTGCCCTCCCTAATACCCACCACCTGGTTCCCCCAACCTCCCACCCCCTGCCCCTTCAAAACCCTCAGGTTGTTTTTCAGAGTCCATAGTCTCTCATGGTTCACCTCCCCTTCCAATTTACCCCAGCTCCCTTCTCTTAACTCCCCTTGTCCTCCATGCTATTTGCTATGCTCCACAAATAAGTGAAACCATAGGATAATTGACTCTCTCTGCTTGACTTATTTTACTCAGCATAATCTCTTCCAGTCCCATCCATGTTGCTACAAAAGTTGGGTATTCATCCTTTCTGATGGAGACATAATACTCCATAGCGTATATGGGCCACATCTTCCTTATCCATTCGTCTGTTGAAGGGCATCTTGGTTCTTTCCACAGTTTGCGACCGTGGCCATTGCTGCTATAAACATTGGGGTACAGATGGCCCTTCTTTTCCCTACATCTGTATCTTTGGGGTAAATACTCAGGAGTGCAATAGCAGGGTCATAAGGAAGCTCTATTTTTAATTTCTTGAGGAATCTCCACACTGTTCTCCAAAGAGGCTGCACCAACTTGATTCTCACCAACAGTGTAAGAGGGTTCCCCTTTCTCCACATCCTCTCCAACACTTGGTGTTTCTTATCTTGCTAATTTTAGCCATTCTAACTGGTGTGAGGTAGTATCTCAGCATGGTTTTAATTTGAATATCCCTGATGGCTAGTGATGATAAACATTTTTTCATGTGTCTGATAGCTATTTGTATGTCTTCATTGGAGAAGTGTCTGTTCATATCTTCTGCCCTTTAACAGATGAATGGATAAAGAAAATATGGTCCATATATGCAATGTAATATTATGCCTCCATCAATTTACACATAATTTAGAAATTTTATTTCAATGTTCTTTTTTATACTGAACATGAAATCACATTTTTATATTTTCTTTTGAATTGGCTTCATCATCCTACTCTCCCTCATTCAAGAGTTAAATATAATTTTTGACATGTTTTCATTATCTATTTGAGAAATTAATTAATTAATTAATTATTTTTAAAAATATTTTATTTATTTATTTGACAGAGAGAAATCACAAGCAGACAGAGAGGCAGGCAGAGAGGGAGATAGAGGGAAGCAGGCTCCCTGCTGAGCAGAGAGCCCGATGTAGGACTGGATCCCAGGACCCTGAGATCATGACCTGAGCCAAAGGCAGTGGCTTAACCCACTGAGCCACCCAGGTGCCCCAATTTGAGAAATTTATTTATAAAATTTAGAAAATTATACTTTGATAACAATTTATAAAAATATTCAATTACTAATGACAGCAGCTGTGTTTTCTGTATGAGATCCATAAATAGGCACCAATTAGTAAGCTGTTTGTGAACATCATCAAGAAACTCAGGTGTTATGTGAAGACAGTGTAACACATTGAAGGGAGTGTTTCTGCTTCTACAGCTTCTGAAGATAACTTGCTATTTAACCATTCAGGCTTGCCTACTTCGGGACCATGGTTGAGACAGAAAATAGTGAGAATCATTTTACTCAGGTATAGACTGACACATGGAGAAGTGGTAGCATATCTAGTGCCAAATTAATTAATCCAAAGTATGTAAAAGGGGTGAACTGTGTTATGCAATAAGGTTTTTTTCAGAGCCTGCAGGGTCTAAGGTCAGCTTTCTAGCAAGAACTGAGATTCAGCAACAGTAGACTGGGGACTCCCAAGGCTCATTAGGCTGAGCAGTAGCACAAGGACCATAAAAGCCTCAGACACATCCAAAGCCCTGGGGGCAAGAGATCTTTCCCATTGTACAGCCAGCCCTCAACTAGGGCTTGACTTATAAGGAAGCAGTTAGGGCACAGACATGGGTAATTGTGATGGTCATCTGAGAATTTCCAATTTTGCTGGACTGAAACTGTGTAGGGATTGGTGCAATGAAGAGCAGGGTAACATATTCCTTCCTTGAACTCACATAGCTTCTGACATGCAATCATGTAAGTTTTTCAGATGTGTTTTTTTCAAAGATCCATCTATCTCCCTTACTCCTTTTTCTGTCCTTGAAGCCATTTCTATACCTCTCTGACAGTCATTATTTTTAAATTTAAGAAATTGCTTGAGCTGTTCCAGGTTCATGCACTTGGAAGCATTCACAGAGCAATGACATTCTCATAGCATGAGGGTATTTTTGGACTGGTGGTAGTTGATAATAAGGTTTGGATAAGGTAGGATCAACTTAATATAATAGACAGCACTGGATTCATGGCAGTATTGACTCAGGACTACCTAATTGTACAGTAGTTCCTCCTAGATCCCATTTTCCATTTATTTATTTCAGTTGTTTTTTGCTAAATTATTCACTTCTGCCAAACAAAATTTAAGATGCAGTATTTCAAACAAAGATTAGAGCAGAAAGATTATGCTCTTATCAGTATGAAACACCATCATGGATATCATTTTCAATGAATGGTCTCCATTACTTGGTGTTGCAAGAGAAAATAGAATTACATCAGATACTCCCCAAATAAGTTCACATGGCATTTAAGCTTTGTGGTCAGATTTCTTCTGAGAATGCTCTTGGCTCAATACAGACAAAAATAAACAGACAAAACAGCAAAGTATATTGTTTGAAAAAGCCATAACCACTCCCACAAGGAAAATTTAATTCCCTTTCTTAGTATTTTCTGCATAGACCTCTCTGGTTCCTTGCCTAGAAAAATTAGAGTATTTGCTCAGTTGTCCATAAATAGCCCTTGATTGTTTAAAAAGAGTTTGATTATGTCTTCTTTCCTCCATGCTGCACTGGGTACTTTCAGAAGGACTTTGATTTGTCATTAAGCATTCTCAATTCCTTTAGCTCATTTTGCCAACTTAAAGACATTTTTTATTGATTTTTCTATTCTTAGTTTATTCTTAGAATGTAAAGCATGAAAGGGTGCCTGGGTGGCTCAGTGGGTTAATCCTCTGCCTTCAGCTTAGGTCATGATTTTAGGGTCCTGGGATAGAGCCCCACATTGGGCTCTCTGCTCAGCAGGGAACCTACTTCCCCCTCTCTCTGTCTCTACCTGCCTCTCTCCCTACTTGTGATCTCTCTCTTTCTCTGTCAAATAAATAAATAAAATCTTAAAAAAAAAGAATGTGGGTGGGTATTATAGAGGGCACAGCTTGCATGGAGCACTGGGTGTGGTGAAAAAATAATGAATACTGTTTTTCTGAAAATAAATAAATTGGGAAAAAAAAAAAAAGAATGTGAAGCATGAAATTAAAAAAAGAAAAAAAGAATGTGAAGGATGAAACACTTGAGAGGGCCTGTCCTACAGCTAGGAAAGTGATAATGGAGCTGGGATTTCCAACTATTGCTTCCCAGATCCCAACAGGAGTTTGGCATAGGAAAATCTGTTGTGGTGGAAGACGGTTTTAGGTGATGGACATTGCTTCGTGCTGATGGGGATAGTAGGTTTTTTGTTCTTCATGAATATTCACAGGCTGGATTTCTTAATGTGATCAGAGACTTTGGAAATGTAGAAGTTAGAGGTATTTCTGCCAAACGTGGCTGCTTATCAACATTGAAAGTAAACTTCCCAGAGTGGTTGGTATTACATTTTCATATTATCTAAAGGCAGAAAGTTTCTTGAGTCAGTAAAAAAATTTAAGAATAGTTGGAAACTAGTCCATACCTCAATTACAACTCAAATATAGGGTTGCCTATATTTGTCTCATGAAATTGAATGATTTCAACATCACTATTAGTCAAATCCTATTATGCTAATGTCCTAGGAATGATCTGAAAATATTTATTGTACTGAAGTCTCCAAATATTAAATATTACTTTAAAGAGGTGGATCAAAGACTAGGACTTAACATTGTTTTGTGGTAATTTAGTTTTAATATCTTTTAAAAACACACTCTTATTTGATCTGCTTTTATGATTATTTTAATATTGTTTTAGTGAAAGCTTATCTTTCTCTATGCCTGTGATGTGGAAATAATAAGCATATAATACAGGTGACTGCCCTTCACATATTATGTTTTCACATTAGGAAATAATCACATTGTTTCTCAGTCATAAATTAAAAGAACGCTTTGGGTTCTGCTCTTCCACTTGTATTTTCCCCTTATTTTCAGAAAACTCCTTTCAATTTTTTCTTTTTTAAAAAAATTTATTTTTTATTAATTTTAAGCATAACAGTATTCATTTTTTTTTAGTATTCATTATTTTTGCACCACACCCAGTGCTCCATGCAATCTGTGCTGGTCTTAGATTCTTCCTAGTTTTCCAAAGATGAGGTTTGAATATAGATGCAGGATTTTAATGAGAGCTTGATCTCATTTAATTAAACATCTCAGATAATTGGAAAGAACCTCAGAATGCCATCTCCATATGAAAATTTACAATCCTTCGTATACCCAAAGAAGATTAGAAAATTTCCATTGTTTCAGAGCTCAAGTAAGGCTGTAAATATGACAGCAAATGGTTTCTTGTCTGTTTTGATTTGTTTTGTTTTCCAAAGGATTCTAGAGAATGAGGTGTCTCCTTCCATTATTTATCCGATTGTAGAATCTATAGACAGGTGAATGTGATGGTCACATATGTGGTGTTACCAAGACATCCAAAAGTTCCTTGGGCCCCAAATCTCTCTCGCTTGCTTTTCTTGAAATACTGTATAAAGTGAATTTTCTTGGTAAAAAGGATTTTTCTTTTTGGGATATCTGAATAACTATCACATCACTTCCTTGACTGATTTGAAAGAACCAAGTGCAACCTGGAATAGGTAAATGGGATTGAGGACAGAAAAATACAAATTTTTTCTCACTCAATATACCAAGAGCTAGTTCTAGATTGAAAGTATACTAATCTATAATGAACTCCTCAAACTCAACCCACACGAAACAGACAAACACATCAAAAAATGGGCAGAAGATATGAACAGACACTTCTCCAATCAAGAAATACAAATGGCTATCAGACGCATGAAAAAATGCTCATCATCATTAGCCCTCAGGGAGATTCAAATTAAAACCACATTGAGATATCACCTTACACCAGTTAGAATGGCCAAAATTAACAAAACAGGAAACAACATGTGTTGGAGAGGATGTGGAGAAAGGGGAACCCTCTTACACTGTTGGTGGGAATGCAAGTTGGTGCAGCCTCTTTGGAGAACAGTGTGGAGATTCCTCAAGAAATTAAAAATAGAGCTTCCCTACGACCCTGCAATTGCACTCCTGGGTATTTACCCCAAAGATACAGATGTAATGAAAAGAAGGGCCATCTATACCCCAATGTTTATAGCAGCAATGGCCACAGTCGCCAAACTATGGAAAGAACCAAGATGCCCTTCAACGGATGAATGGATAAGGAAGATGTGGTCCATATACACTATGGAGTATTACGCCTCCATCAGAAAGGACGAATATCCAACTTTTGTAGCAACATGGATGGGACTGGAAGAGATTATGCTGAGTGAAATCAGTCAAGCAGAGAGAGTCAATTATCATATGGTTTCACTCATTTGTGGAGCATAACCAATAGCATGGAGGACAAGGGGCGTTAGAGAGTAGTAGGGAATTTGGGTAAATTGGAAGGGGAGGTGAACCATGAGAGACTATGGACTCTGAAAAACAGTCTGAGGGGTTTGAAGTGGCGGGGGGGTGGGAGGTTGGGGTACCAGGTGGTGGGTATTATAGAGGGCACAGCTTGCATGGAGCACTGGGTGTGGTGAAAAATAATGAATACTGTTTTTCTGAAAATAAATAAATTGGGAAAAAATAAAAAAAAAGAAAGTATACTAATCTAGGCAGAGAAACATCTGTTAATTCTTCACTGCTTCAAGGCAAGGAATGTGCCAATGTTCTCTAATTTTTTATTTGTAATCTGAGATATTCCCACCCAATATCGGGAATGAATGTAAATATAGAGCAGGAGGAAATGGATGAAACAATATCTTAGTGTAAACTTTACTTCTTTTAAGTGTACCTGTGTTTGTTAAAAAGTTCAAAAACAGCATAATTCATATTCCCAGATTATCCTCTTCTATGAAATGGGTCATGGTGAGCTTCTTTTGTGTGTTGCAGCCACTGTTCTCCTTATCTTGAGTCCGATGATTTCTTTAACTTTAGAGATAAATATTTTATTTCCTCTTGCCTATTTTCTCCAAAATTCCCATGTTCGGTCACCTGGGATAAATAAATGCAAAGAACATGAGCTTCCTGTCTTTTCTAAATGATTTTTTAAAATGTAATGTTAGTCACTATGTATATAACATTAGCTTTTGATGTAGTGTTCCAAGATTCATTGTTTGCATATAACACCAGTGTTCCATGCAATACGTGCCCTTCTTAATACCCATCACTGGGTGAATTCAGCCCCCCACCCCCCTTCACTTTAAAACTCTGTTTTTTTCTTGGAGTCTATAGTCTCTCATGATTTGTCTCACCCTCTGATTTCCACCCCTTCATTTTTCCCTTCCTTCTCCTAAACGATTTGTTTCCTAATTTGTGTGTTCTTAATAGCTTCTAACTTTTGTACAGCATAGTGATTTATAGTACAAAGCATTCTTCTTTCAATATGATAAATTATCATGCAGTAAGCATTGTGGTATGAGTACAAAGATGAATAAGAAATACTGCCTCTGGGCACTGGGTAACTCAAGTTGTTTAAGCATCTAACTCCTGGTATGGGCTCAGGCTCTGAACTCTGCATGGAGTTGCCTTGAGATTCTCTCCTTCTCTCTCTGGACCTTTCCCCCAACTCTTTCTCTCTCAAATAAATAAGTAAATCTTTAAAACAAACAAAAGAAATGTTGCATTACTTTCGGTGACTTAGGTCATTTTTTTATGGAGGTATATTTTGTTCATGAACAGATTATATTTTATTCTCAAAACAACCTTGGAAGATATTATTATCCCTATATTAGATTGAATAAACAATAAAACTCAGGTTTGATACCTTGTCTAAAGTCACTGCATTGGTGAGTAGTAGAGCTGTGCATTGGATCTAGATACTTCATTCCAGGACACTTGCTCTTAGAGGTTACAATTTGTCTCTTAAAAAAAATGGAATGAGGGCACCTGGGTGGCTCAGTGGGTTAAGCCTTTGCCTTCGGCTCAGGTCGTGATCTCAGGGTCCTGGGATTGAGCCGCGCATCAGGCTTTGCTCAGCTGGGTGCTTGCTTCCCCTCCTCTCTCTGCCTGCCTTGGTGCTGACTTGTGATCTCTGTCTGTCAAATAAATAAATAAAATCTTTTAAAAAATGGAATGATTTTCATGTTCTCATCACATCATGTGCAGTTCATTGTCTCCCTCCCTCCCTAGTTTGCTGCAAATGCAACTTAAAAGTATTATAGGAACCATGAGAGACTATGGACTCTGAAAAACAATCTGAGGGGTTTGAAGTGGCGGGGGGGTGGGAGGTTGGGGTACCAGGTGGTGGGTATTATAGAGGGCACGGATTGCATGGAGCACTGGGTGTGGTGAAAAAATAATGAATAATGTTTTTCTGAAAATAAATAAATTTTAAAAAAAGTATTATAGGAAGGAAGAGTCAGAAGGTATGCAAACTTCCTCTTTCAATTCATACAAGAATGTATATTTCCTACCTCACAGACCTTATGTTTTTCATCTTGGAGTATGATTCTATAAACATAATCTCAAAATCTTATAACTCATATATATTGCCATTTCCAATTTGATTCTTTTTTCTCTAGGTCACTTGGTATTCTTGGATTTATCAAAAAAAGAAATGACTCCAAGGTGACAGAATTTGTTCTTCTGGGCCTATCGTCCTCCTGGGAGCTACAGCTGTTTCTCTTCTTAATATTTTTGTTATTTTATGTGACTGTTGTTCTTGGAAACCTTCTGATAATGGTGACAGTGCGAGCTGATGCCCGCCTGCTCCAATCTCCTATGTACTATTTTTTGGGCCATCTCTCCTTCATTGATCTATGCCTCAGCTGTGTTACTGTGCCTAAGATGTTAGGAGATTTTCTACAGCAAAGGAAGATCATCTCTTTTTCAGGATGCTTGGCCCAGATCTACTTCTTGCACTTTCTGGGAGCCAGTGAGATGTTTCTGCTGACAGTCATGGCCTATGATAGGTACGTTGCCATATGTAATCCTTTGCACTACCTGACAGTCATGAACCGCCAGCTGAGCTTTCAGTTGGTTTTTGCCTGTTGGTGTGGGGGATTCATCCACTCTATCACACAGGTTGCACTGGTGATCCAGCTGCCCTTCTGTGGCCCCAATGAACTGGACAACTTCTACTGTGATGTCCCACAGGTCATTAAGCTACCGTGCATGGACACATATGTAGTAGAGGTGCTGATGGTCTCTAACAGTGGTCTGCTATCTCTCGTTTGTTTCTTGGTCTTGCTATTCTCTTATGCTATCATCCTGATCACCCTCAGAACTCACTTCTGCCAAGGCCAGAGCAAGGCACTCTCTACCTGTGCCTCCCACCTAACAGTGGTCAGCCTGATCTTTGTGCCGTGTGTTTTCATCTACCTGAGGCCTTTCTGCAGCTTCTCTGTGGATAAAGTGTTCTCCGTCTTTTACACAGTGATCACTCCAATGTTGAACCCTCTCATCTACACACTCAGAAATGCTGAAATGAAGACGGCCATGAGGAAGCTGAGAAAAAAAGCATGTGGTATCCTTCTGCCATATTAAAGGATGAACAGGAAGAGGTGATTTAGATAGCATAACTTTCTTGGGACATCCTTAACTCATCCTATACATGGGTATATGCATGAAACCAATTCCATGACTTTGGCATAAAAACCATCATCAAAATTTTATTGCATTGCTGCTGATTGCTATTGAGGTATGGTGACTTCGTTGGGTGTTAAATATTAAGAAGCAGAATTAATTGGCCCAGAAATTGAATAGTAGGTTCAAGAGGACACCTTAAAAGATCAACCTTTCTACCCTTTGTCTCTAACAAGTCTTCTTTGATTTATGTCATTTCACTTTTAAATTCTCTTCAAATGAAAGAAGGTATCCTATCTCCTTTTTTGTCTTCCTCATCTGGGTGTAACAACTCCCATGCCAGGAGGTTCCTTCTGATGTCCATCAGAGTCTCTTCTGAAGCAGTTTAAGTCCCTTTTGTCCTGTCTCCAAGAAAGCCTAACAACAGCGCTAACCACCCTACCTATTAAAGTTTACCTAGGGACTCCGTTATATATTGTGCCAAATTTTAGAAATGCACTTGAGTTCAGTATAGGTAAGTGAGCATGCTCTTTGTGAAGTTTACATGTGAAGGCAAGAAAGCCTGGGAGTGCCAGGTGTTGGAAACTCCCAGTTTTCTTCCCTGAAGGCTTCTCTAGAAGAGATATCCTATTCTCCTAGAATTTCTTTAAGTGGAGTTACAGCAGGGGATAAGTGTATAAGCTGGCTCTTCAACTGGTTGTTATATTTAAGAGCTCTGACCTGTAAAGGGAGGGGAAAAAAAAAGAAAACTGTAGTTTAAAGTACTCATAGTTAATACCTTTAAGTCTCAAAGATAGATATAGAAGTAGGTAATATTTTACAAATGAGCTGGGATTTCTTTTTTTTAATGATTTATTTATTTTACATAGAGGAAGAGAGAGAAAGAGAGAGAGAGAGAGAGAATCTCAGGCAAACTCCTTGCCTAGTGTGGAGTCCAATGAAGCATTCAACCCCACAACCCTGAGATCATGACATTAACTCAAGTCAAGAGTTTGGTAGTCAATCCACCGAGCGATCTAGATGTCCTGAACTCAGATTTCTTAAGAGACTTTCACAAGATCACTCAAAAGAAGTATGATCACACAAGAAATATAGGAGTTTTGGATAATTAAGATTGAACAATTATTTTTCTTTCCAGAAAGTCTTTGTCTCAATTAGATGGACTAATTACATATTTTCTACTTTATCTACAGATCTCCAGATTTAGGAGATCACTAAAAAGATACACAAAAGCATTTATATTTAAGGTTATCTATTTCTGACATTAGGATCTTTGCACCTTCTTATGTCTATGGAAATGTATTAATTCTGTTCACTAAACAATAATATAACGATGGGCTTTTAGCAATATTTTTATATTTGCTCACTTATTTCCTAGTCAGTTGTGATGGAGAGGCTTTTAAAATTACTTAGCTGAAAAACATAACTCAAGAAAAGAATATCTTAAACTCCACCAAATAATAGGATTGCTAGGTAAATTGCAATACCTGTGCTCATGTAAGACCTTAGATGATTTCTTACTAAGATGAGTGAGAAGGGGTAGGCATCCCTGTGTGCATCACACTTTCCTAACCATCCCTGGTATGGATCACATTCTCCTCTTTCACTCCACAGCATTTCTATTGAAGTCTTTTGCCTATAGAAGGAGAGAGGACACTGTCAGCCAGAGAGTAGTTGTATGAGTTGATTTAAGTGGTACTGTGTAGTCAGCAAGGCACATTGCAGAGACCTGAAACTCCAAGCTTTCTTTATATATTAGTAGGCCACAACATCCTTTATTCTAATGTCCCTCTTTCATAGCAAAATTTAGAGTCTTGGGATATCATTTGATTTGTCCTGTTGATATCTGGGATTGGTAGCATTATATCCAGAAAAACAAGAATTATGTATATTCCCTTTGGCATTTTCAATACATACTTAATCAATTATCTATTAAAATTCTCTTTATTAATAAGCTGCTAACATTTCTGTTTGTCAGACTGTACATGAATGCTATTCATCTCCAGAGTTCCCTTCTATAAAGCCCTGAGACCATTTCCAGGGCTTGCCTGAGCTTTTCCTTTGGTGCTATCCTCCTGAGGGCAATGCCTACACTGGTATGGGAACTTTTAGGCTGAGGGCACTGTGTGTAAACTGAGTGGACAAGTCCATTTTCTTTTCTTTTTTTTTAAATTTATTTTTTAATTTATTTATTTTCAGCATAACAGTATCATTATTTTTTCACCACACCCAGTGTTCCAAGTAATCCATGCCCTCTATAATACCCACCACCTGGTACCCCGACCTCCCACCCACCCCCGCCACTTCAAACCCCTCGGATTGTTTTTCAGAGTCCATAGTCTCTCATGATTCACCTCCCCTTCCAGTTTACCGCAACCCCCTTCTCTCTAACTCCCCATGTCCTCCATGTTTTTTGTTATGCTCCACAAATAAGTGAAACCATATGATCATTGACTCTTTCTGCTTGACTTATTTCACTCAGCATAATCTCTTCCAGTCCCGTCCATGTTGCTACAAAAGTTGGGTATTCGTCCTTTCTGATGGAGGTATAATACTCCATGGTGTATAAGGGCCACATACATGAGAGAACTCTTGTATTGGGATCTAGAACCAAGAGAAGAGGTAGGCTGGGGACTGAGGGTCAAGCTTGGTCTTTCCACACTGCCATGTCTGGTGTAGAAATTCAAGGAACCTGAGGATTTTTATTTCATTTTATTTATTAAATTTCAATTTAAATTCTAGTTTGTTAACATACAGTACAATATTGGCTTCAGGAATAGAATTCAGTGATTCATCACATACATACAATACCTAGTGAAGGAGCAAAAGAATTTTTCTCTTTTTTTAAAAAGATTTTATTAAAAAAATTATGTAATCTCTATCCCCCTGTGAAGTTCAAACTCACAACCCTGAGATATAGTGTCACACGCTCTACCAACTGAGCCAGCCAGGTGTCCCAGGAAGTGAAATTATTTAAAATAATCATTTTATAGATGGTAAGCACATAGAGAATAAGCACTAGTCAAACTTTCCAGACAAAGTGATAGCCTTGGAAGTAAAACATATATGTTGTTAAAATTGATCCATTAAAACGTGGATAAAGTAAACTAAAGTAGTTTAAAAATTTTTTCCATGTCGAAAATTTATGTCACATACATATTATTCTGTATTTTCTTTTAATTGCATTTTACCCCATATTTGATGGACAGTGTCTGAAACAGTTAAGAGTAAAAGGGAAAATACGAAATATCCCAACTTTATTATATTTTTCTTTTTCTTGAAATTTCATTTTATTTTATTTTTTTATTTTTTGCTTTTTTTTTCATTTATTTTCAGCATAACAGTATCATTATTTTTTCAACACATCCAGTGCTCCATGCAATCCGTGCCCTCTATTATACCCACCACCTGGTACCCCAACCTCTCACCCCCCCACCACTTCAAACCCCTCAGATTGTTTTTCAGAGTCCATAGTCTCTCATGATTCACCTCCCCTTCCAATTTACCCCAACTCCCTTCTCTCTAACACCCCTTGTCCTCCATGATATTTGTTATGCTCCCCAAATAAGTGAAACCATATGATAATTGACTCTCTCTGCTTGACTTATTTCACTCAGCATAATCTCTTCCAGTCCCGTCCATGTTGCTACAAAAGCTGGGTATTCATCCTTTCTGATGGAGGCATAATACTCCATAGGGTATATGGACCACATCTTCCTTATCCATTCATCCGTTGAAGGGCATCTTGGTTATTTCCATAGTTTGGTGACTGTGGCCATTGCTGCTATAAACATTGGGGAACAGATGGCCCTTCTTTTCACAACATCTGTATCTTTGGGGTAAATATCCAGGAATACAATTGCAGGGTCATAGGGAAGCTCTATTTTTAATTTCTTGAGGAATCTCCACACTGTTCTCCAAAGAGGCTGCACCAACTTACATTCCCACCAACAGTGGAAGAGGGTTCCCCTTTCTCCACATCCTCTCCAACACATGTTGTTTCCTGTTTTGTTAATTTTGGCCATTCTAACTGGTGTAAGGTGATATCTCAATGTGGTTTTAATTTGAATCTCCCTGAGGGTAGTGATGATGAACATCACCAAGAAAGCATGGTACTGGCATAAAAACAGACACATAGACCAGTGGAACAGAGTAGAGAGCCCAGATATGGACCCTCTACTCTATGGTCAATTAATCTTTGACAAAACAGGAAAAAATATACAGTGGATAAAAGACAGTCTCTTCAATAAATGGTGCTGGGAAAACTGGACAGCTATATGTAGAAGAATGAAACTCGACCATTCTCTTACACCGTACACAAAGATCAACTCAAAATGGATAAAAGACCTCAACGTGAGACAGGAATCCATCAGACTCCTAGAGGAGAACATAGGCAGTAATCTCTTTGATATCAGCCACAGCAACTTCTCTCAAGATATGTCTCCAAAGGCCAAGGAAACAAAAGCAAAAATAAACTTTTGGGACTTCATCAAAATCAAAAGCTTCTGCACAGCAAAGGAAACAGTCAAAAAAACAAAGAGGCAACCCATGGAATGGGGGAAGATATTTGCAAATGACAGTACAGACAAAAGGTTGATATCCAGGATCTATAATGAACTCCTCAAACTCAACACACACGAAACAGGCAAACATCAAAAAATGGGCAGAAGATATGAACAGACACTTCTCCAATCAAGACATACAAATGACTATCAGACACATGAAAAAATGTTCATTTTATTTTTTTAGTGTTCCAAGATTCATTGTTTATGCAGCACACCCCATGCTCCATGCAATACGTGCCCTCCTTAATACGGAAAAGAAATAAAATAAAATAAAATAAAATAAAATAAAATAAAATGAAAAAAAAAAAAAAGAAAACCCACCAGGCCCTCTCAACATCCAACCCCCCCCCACAAAACCCTCAGTTTGCTCCTCAGAGTCCACAGTCTCTCATGGTTCGTCTCCCCCTCTAATTTCCCCCCAACTCACTTCTCTCCTTCACCCAATGTCTTCTGTATTATTCTTTATGTTCCACAAGTAAATGAAACCATATAATAATTGACTGTCTCTGCTTGACTTATTTCACTCAGCATAATCTCCTTCAGTGCCATCCATGTTGATACAAAAGTTGGGTATTTATCCTTTCTGATGGAGGCATAATACTCCATTGTATATATGGACCATATCTTCTTTATCCATTTGTTGGTTGAAGGGCATCTTGGCTCTTTCAACAGCTTGGTGACTGTGGCCATTGCTGCTATGAACATTGGGGTACAGATGGCCCTTCTTTTCACTACATCTGTATCTTTGGGGTAAATACCCAGTAGTGTGATTCCTGGGTCATAGGATAGCTCTATCTTCAACTTTCTTAAGGAACCTCCATACTATTTTCCTGAGTAGCTATTCTCTGCTGGCATTCCTACTGACAGTGTAGAAAGGTTCCTGTTTCTCCTCATCCTCGCCAGCATCTCTTGTTTCCTGACTTGTTAATTTTAGCTGTTTTGATTGATGTGAAGTGGTATCTCATTGTGGTTCTGATTTGTATTTCCCTGATGCCACGTGATGTTGAACATTTTTTCATTTGTCTTTTGGCCATTTGTATGTCTTCTTTGGAGGAATGTCAGTTCATGTCTTCTGCCCATTTCTTTTTTAAAAGATTTTATTGGGGCGGGGGGGTGGGAGTTTGGGGTACCAGGTGGTGGGTATTATAGAGGGCACGGCTTGCATGGAGCACTGGGTGTGGTGAAAAAATAATGAATACTGTTTTTCTGAAAATAAATAAATTGAAAAAAAAAGATTTTATTTATTTACTTGACAGAGATCACAAGTAGGCAGAGAGGCAGTCAGAGAGAGGGGGGGAAGCAGGTTCCCTGCTGAGCAGAAAGCCCTATGTGGGGCTCTATCCCAGGACCCTGGGATCATGACCCAAGGAAAGGCAGAGGCTTTATCCCACTGGCCATCCAGGAGCCCCTCTTCTGCCCATTTCTTGATTGGATTATTCTTTGAGTGTTGAGCTTGGTAAATTCTTTATAGATTTTGGATACTAGCCCTTTATCTAATCTGTCATATGCAAATATTTTCTCCCATTCTGTCTGTTGTCTTTTGGTTTTGTTGACAGTTTCCTTTGTTATGTAGAAACTTAATCTTGATGAATTCCCAATGGTTCATTTTTGCTTTTGTGTCTCTTCCCTTTGTAGACAGGTCAAGCAAGAAATTACTGTGGCTGAGGTTGGAGAGATTGCTACCTGTGTTCTTCTCTAGGATTTTGATGAATACCTGTCTCACCTTTAGATTGTTCATTCATTTTGACTTTATCTTTCTATATGCTGTAAGAAAATGATCCAGTTTCATTTTTTCTGCATGTGGCTGTCCAGTTTTCCCAAAACCATTTGTTGAAGAGACTTGTCTTTTCCCCAATGTATATTCTTTCCTGCTTTGTGGAAGATTAGTTGGCCATAGCATTGAGAGTATATTTCTGGGTCTCTATTCTGTTCCATTGATCTGCGTGTTTGTTTTTGTGCCATACCATACTGTCTTCATGATTATAGCTTTGTAATATAGCTTGAAGTCTGGCACTGTGATTCCCCCAGTTTGGTTTTCTTTCTCAACATTTCTCTGGCTATTTGGGGTCTTTTCTTGTTTCATACACATTTTAGAATTATTTGTTCCAGCTCTGTGAAAAATGTCAATGGTATTTTACTAGGGATTGCATCAAATGTGTAGATTGCTCTGGGTAGGATAGACATTTTAATGATATTTATTCTCCCAATCCATGAACATGGAATGTTTTTCCATTTCTTTCTGTCTTCCTCTATTTCTTTCAAAGGTGATCTATAGTTTTTTTTTCTAATTTACTTATTTTCAGAAAAACAGTATTCATTATTTTTTCACCACACCCAGTGCTCCATGCAAGCCGTGCCCTCTATAATACCCATCACCTGGTACCCCAACCTCCCACCCCCTGCCACTTCAAACCCGTTAGATTGTTTTTCAGAGTCCATAGTCTCTCATGGTTCACCTCCCCTTCCAATTTACCCAAATTCCCTACTCCTCTCTAACGCCCCTTGTCCTCCATGCTATTTGTTGTGCTCCCCAAATAAGTGAAACCATATGATAATTGACTCTCTCTGCTTGACTTATTTCACTCAGCATAATCTCTTCCAGTCCCGTCCATGTTGCTACAAAAGTTGGGTATTCATCCTTTCTGATGGAGGCATAATACTCCATAGTGTATATGGACCACATCTTCCTTATCCATTCATCCGTTGAAGGGCATCTTGGTTCTTTCCATAGTTTGGCGACCGTGGCCATTGCTGCTATAAACATTGGGGTACAGATGGCCCTTCTTCAAGATACGTCTCCAAAGGCAAAGGAAACAAAAGCGAAAATAAACTTTTGGGACTTCATCAAAATCAAAAGCTTCTGCACAGCAAAGGAAACAGTCAAAAAAACAAAGAGGCAACCCACGGAATGGGAGAAGATATTTGCAAATGACAGTACAGACAAAAGGTTGATATCCAGGATCTATAATGAACTCCTCAAACTCAACCCACACGAAACAGGCAAACACGTCAAAAAATGGGCAGAAGATATGAACAGACACTTCTCCAATCAAGACATACAAATGGCTATCAGACACATGAAAAAATGCTCATCATCATTAGCCCTCAGGGAGATTCAAATGAAAACCACATTGAGATATCACCTTACACCAGTTAGAATGGCCAAAATTAACAAAACAGGAAACAACATGTGTTGGAGAGGATGTGGAGAAAGGGGAACCCTCTTACACTGTTGGTGGGAATGCAAGTTGGTGCAGCCTCTTTGGAGAACAGTGTGGAGATTCCTCAAGAAATTAAAAATAGAGCTTCCCTATGAACCTGCAATTGATCTATATTTTTAGAGTACAGATCCCTTACCTCTTTGGTTAGGTTTATTCCTAGGTATCTTATGGCTTTTGGTGCATTTGTAAATAGCATCAGTTCCTTAATTTCTCTTTCTTCTTTCCTGTTGTTAGTGTGTAGAAATGCAACTGACTTCTGTGCATTAATTTTATATCCTGCCACATTGCTCAATTGCTGTATGAGTGCTAACAATTTTGAGGTGGAGTCTTTTGGGTTTTCCATATAAAGTATCATGTCATCTGGGAAGAGTGAGAGTTTGACTTATTTGCTAATTTGAATGCCTTTTATTTCTTTTTTTGTTATCTGAATACTGGGACTAGGACTTCTAGTATATGTTGAACAGTGATGAGTGTGGGTATCTCTGTCATGTTCCTGATAGAGAAAAAGGTCTCAGCTTTTCCCCATTGAGAATGATATTTGCTGTGGGCTTTTCCTAGATGGATTTTATGATATTGAGATATGTTCCCTCTCTCCCTACACTGTGAAGAGTTTTATTCAGGAAAGAATGCTGTACTTTGTCAAATGCCTTTTCAGCATCTATTAAGAAAATCGTATGGTTCTTGTCTATTCTTTTATTTGTGTAGTGTATCTCTTTGATTGATTTGCAAATATTGAAACACACTTGAGTTCCAGGAATAAATCCCACTTGGTCATGGTGGATAAGCCTTTTAATGTACCACTAGATCCTATTGGCTATTATCTTGGTGAGAATTTTTGTATTCATATTCATCAGGGATATTGGTCTGTAATTCTACTTTTTGAGAGGTCCTTGTCTAGTTTGGGGATCAAGGTAATGTTGGCCTCATAGAACAAGTCTGGAAGTTTTCCTTCACTCTTATTTTTTGAAACAACTTCAATAGAGTAGGTATTAATTCCTCTTCAAATATTCAGTAGAATTCCTCCTGGGAAGCCATTTGGCCCTGGACTCTTTTTTGGGGGAGGTTTTTTATTACTGCTTCAATTTTCTTGCTGGTTATTGTTCTGTTCAGATTTTCTCTTTCTTCCTGTTTCAGTTTTGGTAGTTTTTTTTTTTTAAAGATTTTATTTATTTATTTGAAAGAGAGAGAGTGAATGAGAGAGAGCATGAGTAGGGGAAGAGGGAGAAGCAGCCTCCCCTGCGGAGCAGGGAGCCTGATGTGGGGCTCGATCCCAGGACCCTGGGATCCTGACCTGAGTCAAAGGTAATTGCTTAACTGATTGAGCTACTCAGGCATCCCACAGTTTTGTAGTTTATAAGTTTCTGGGCATGCATGAATTTCTTCCAGATTGCCTAACTTGTTGGCATATAATTGCTCATAATATGTTCTTAAAGTTGTTTGTATTTCCTTGGTGTTGGTATTGATCTGTTTTCTTTCATTCATGACTTTGTTCATTTGGGTTCTTTCTCTTTATGATAAATCTGGTGAGGAGTTTATTGATCTTATTAATTCTCTCAAAGAACCAGCTTTTTTTTTCAATTTATTTATTTTCAGAAAAACAGTATTCATTATTTTTTCACCACACCCAGTGCTCCATGCAAGCCGTGCCCTCTATAATACCCACCACCTGTTCTACCGTTCTTCTGATTTCCATTTCATTGTTTTCTGTTCTAGTCTTTATTATTTTTCATCTTCTGCTTGGTTTAGGTTCTATCTGCTGTTTTTTTTTTTCAGCTCCTCTAGGTATAAGGTTAGCCTGTGTATTTCAGATTTTTCTAATTCTTGAGAAAGGCTTGTATTGGTATATACTCCCTCTTGGGACCACCTTTGTTGTATCCCAAGTTTTTGAACAGTTGTGTTTTCATTTTCCTTTGTTTCCATGAATTTTTTTTTAGATTTTATTTATTTATTTGACAGACAGAGATCACAAGTAGGCAGAGAGGCAGGCAGAAAAACAGTATTCATTATTTTTTCACCACACCCAGTCTCCATGCAAGCCGTGCCCTCTATAATACCCACCACCTGGTACCCCAACCTCCCACCCCCCCACCACTTCAAACCCCTCAGACCCCATTCATTCTTTAGTAGGATGCTCTTTAACCCCTGAGTGTTTGAGTTCCTTTCAAATTTCCTCTTGTAATTGATTTCAAATATCAAAACATTGTGGTTTGAAAACATGGAGGGAATAAGCCCAACATTTGGGTATTGGTTTAAAGCCATTATGTGACCTATTTTGGAGAAAGTTCCATGTGCATTCAAGAAGAATGTGTTGCATGGAGCACTGGGTGTGGTGAAAAAATAATGATACTGTTATGCTGAAAATAAATAAATTTAAAAAAAAGAAGAATGTGTATTCTGCTGCTTTTTATTTCAATTTTTTATTTTCAGAAAAACAGTATTCATTATTTTTTCACCACACCCAGTGCTCCATGCAAGCCGTGCCCTCTATAATACCCATCACCTGGTACCCCAACCTCCCACCCCCTGCCACTTCAAACCCGTTAGATTGTTTTTCAGAGTCCATAGTCTCTCATGGTTCACCTCCCCTTCCAATTTACCCAAATTCCCTACTCCTCTCTAACACCCCTTGTCCTCCATGCTATTTGTTGTGCTCCCCAAATAAGTGAAACCATATGATAATTGACTCTCTCTGCTTGACTTATTTCACTCAGCATAATCTCTTCCAGTCCCGTCCATGTTGCTACAAAAGCTGGGTATTCATCCTTTCTGATGGAGGCATAATACTCCATAGGGTATATGGACCACATCTTCCTTATCCATTCATCCGTTGAAGGGCATCTTGGTTATTTCCATAGTTTGGTGACTGTGGCCATTGCTGCTATAAACATTGGGGAACAGATGGCCCTTCTTTTCACAACATCTGTATCTTTGGGGTAAATATCCAGGAATACAATTGCAGGGTCATAGGGAAGCTCTATTTTTAATTTCTTGAGGAATCTCCACACTGTTCTCCAAAGAGGCTGCACCAACTTACATTCCCACCAACAGTGGAAGAGGGTTCCCCTTTCTCCACATCCCCTCCAACACATGTTGTTTCCTGTTTTGTTAATTTTGGCCATTCTAACTGGTGTAAGGTGATATCTCAATGTGGTTTTAATTTGAATCTCCCTGAGGGCTAATGATGATGAGCATTTTTTCATGTGTCTGATAGCCATTTGTATGTCTTGATTGGAGAAGTGTCTGTTCATATCTTCTGCCCATTTTTTGATGTGTTTGCCTGTTTCGTGTGTGTTGAGTTTGAGGAGTTCATTATAGATCCTGGATATCAACCTTTTGTCTGTACTGTCATTTGCAAATATCTTCTCCCATTCCGTGGGTAGCCTCTTTGTTTTTTTGACTGTTTCCTTTGCTGTGCAGAAGCTTTTGATTTTGATGAAGTCCCAGAAGTTTATTTTCGCTTTTGTTTCCTTGGCCTTTGGAGACATATCTTGAAAGAAGTAGCTGTGGCTGATATCAAAGAGATTACTGCCTATGTTCTCCTCTAGGATTCTGATGGATTCCTGTCTCACGTTGAGGTCTTTTATCCAGTTTGAGTTTATCTTTGTGTATGGTGTAAGGGAATGGTCGAGTTTCATTCTTCTACATATAGCTGTCCAGTTTTCCCAGCACCGTTTGTTGAAGAGACTGTCTTTTTTCCACTGTATATTTTTTCCTGTTTTGTCAAAGATTAATTGACCGTAGAGTTGAGGGTCCATATCTGGGCTCTCTACTCTGTTCCACTGGTCTATGTGTCTGTTTTTATGCCAGTACCATGCTGTCTTCGTGATCACAGCTTTGTAATAAAGCTTGAAATCAGGTAAGGTGATGCCGCCAGCTTTATTTTTGTTTTTCAACATTTCCTTAGCGATTCGGGGTTTCTTCTGATTCCATACAAATTTTAGGATTATTTGCTCCAGCTCTTTGAAGAATGCCGGTGGAATTTTGATCGGAATGGCATTAAAAGTATAGATTGCTCTAGGCAGTCTAGACATTTTAACAATGTTTATTCTTCCGATCCAAGAGCATGGAATGGTCTTCCACCTATTTGTGTCTTCTTCAATTTCTTTCATGAGTGTTCTGTAGTTCCTCAAGTACAGATCCTTTACCTCTTTAGTTAGGTTTATTCCCAGGTATCTTATGGTTCTTGGTGCTATAGTAAATGGAATCGATTCTATAATTTCCCTTTCTGTATTTTCATTGTTAGTGTATAAGAAAGCCACTGATTTCTGCACATTGACTTTGTATCCTGCCAAGTTGCTGAATTGCTGTATGAGTTCTAGTAGTTTGGGGGTGGAGTCTTTTGGGTTTTCCATATAAAGAATCATGTCATCTGCAAAGAGAGAGAGTTTGACTTCTTCATTACCAATTTGGATACCTTTTATTTCTCTCTGTTGTCTGATTGCTGTTGCTAGGACTTCTAGTACTATGTTGAACAAGAGTGGTGAGAGTGGGCATCCTTGTCTTGTTCCTGATCTCAACGGGATGGCTGCAAGCTTTTTCCCATTGAGGATGATATTTGCTGTGGGTCTTTCATAGATAGATTTGATGAGGTCCAGGAATGTTCCCTCTATCCCTATACTTTGAAGCGTTTTAATCAGAAACGGATGCTGGATTTTGTCAAATGCTTTTTCTGCATCAATTGAGAGGACCATGTGGTTCTTCTCTCTTCTCATATTAATTTGTTGTATCACATTGATTGATTTGCGAATGTTGAACCATCCTTGTAGCCCAGGGATGAATCCCACCTGATCATGGTGGATAATCTTTTTAATGTGCTGTTGGATCCTGTTGGCTAGGATCTTGTTGACAATCTTAGCATCCATATTCATCAGTGATATTGGTCTGAAATTCTCCTTTTTGGTAGGGTCCTTGCCTGGTTTGGGGATCAGGGTAATGCTGGCTTCATAGAAAGAGTCTGGAAGTTTTTCTTCTGCTTCTATTTTTTGAAACAGCTTCAGGAGAATAGATGTTCTTTCTTCTTGGAAGGTTTGGTAGAATTCCCCAGGGAATCCATCAGGTCCTGGGCTCTTGTTTTTTGGGAGGTTTTTGATCACTGCTTCAATCTCGTTATTAGATATCGGTCTATTCAGTTTGTCGATTTCTTCCTGGTTCAATTTTGGTAGTTTATATTTTTCCAGGAATGCATCCATTTCATCTAGGTTGCTAAGCTTATGCTGAAAATAAATAAATTAAAAAAAAAGAAGAATGTGTATTCTGCTGCTTTAAAATGGAATGTTCTGTATAAATCTGTGAAGTCCATCTGGTCCAGTGTATCATTCAAAACCCTATTTTCCTTGTTGATCTTCTCCTTCAATGATCTGTCCCTTGCTGTGAGTGGGGTGTTGATGTCCTCTGCTATTAGGTATTATTATAAATCTATTTCTTTAATTTGGTTATTAATTGGTTGATTTTATTAGCTGCCCCCAAATTAGGAGCATAAATATTCACAATTGTTAGGTCTTCTTGTTAAGTAGACACTTTCAATGTGATATAGGGTCCCCTTCATCTTTTCCTACAGTCTTTGGTTTAAAATGTGTTTATTCTGCTATAAGGATTGCAATCCCAGCTTTTTCTTAGGGTCCATTGGCATGATAAATTGTTCTCTACCACCTCACTTTCAGTCTGAAGGTGTCTTTAGGTATAAAATGACTCTCTTCTCTACACCATATGGATGGATCTTGTTTTTCTATACAATCTGATATTCTGTATGTTTTGATTGGAGCATTTAGCCCATTTACATTCAGAGTAACTATTGGAAGATATGAATTCAGGGCCATTGTATTACCTATAAAGTCCCTGTTTCTGTAGATTGTCTCTGTTTCTCTCTTGTCTGTGTTACTCTTGGGCTCCATCTTTGTTTATAGGATCCCCTTAATATTTCCTCCAGGGTTGGCTTGGTGGTCAACTATTCTCTCAGTTTCTGTCTGTTCTGGAAGCTCTTTATCTCTCCTTCCATGCTGAAGGACAGCCATGCTGGATAAAGCACTCTAGGCTGAATTTTTTTCTTTTCTCAGTTAGTACCCTGAATATTATCATACCACAATTTTCTGGTCTGCCAATTATCTATGGATAGATTTGATGCAGTCTAATCTTCCTACCCCTGTAGGTTAGGAACCTCTTGTCTCGAGGTGCTTTCAGGATTTTCTCTTTATCTCTGAAATTTGCAAACTTCACTATTATATGTTAGGGTGTTTTTTGGGGGGCGGGAAGAGGTCTTCTCTACCTCTTGGACATGAATGCCTGTTTCATTCCCCAGGTTAGTGAGGTTCTGAGCTATGATTTGCTCAATTATACCTTCTGGCCTTTTCTTTCTTTCTTCCTTTTTGGGCACCACAATAATTCTGATATTGTTTTATTTTATGGTATTGCTGATTGCTTGATGCCTCCCCTCATGGTCTATTAGTTGTATTTCTCTCTTTTCATCATCTTCCTTACTTTCCATCAACTTGTCTTCTGTGTCATTTACTCTGTGTTCTGCTCATTTAACCTAGTTGTTACAGCATCCAATTAGGCTGTATCTCAGAACACTTTTTAATTTTGGCCTGATTAAATAGAATTTCTGCACTAAGAGATTCTCTATTGTCTTTTATCAATTGTCTTCTTTTTATTTTATTTATTGTTTTTTATCACTCTATTATCTTGCCTTTTTTTCAATCCCAGCTAGTAACTTTATAATTGTTATCCTGAATTCCATCTCTGACATCTTATTTATATTCATATCGATTAGATCTGTGGCAGAGAGTTTTAGCTCTGGTTCTTTATTTTGTTGTGAATCCTTCCTTCTAGTGATTTTGTTGCAGAGTAGAATGGATTAATGAGTGAGCACTATCAAAAATATCAACCATTACCCAAGCAAAGTACACACTGAACAAATCTGAAGAGATCAGAAACCAGAAAAGAAAAAAAAAAAAAAGAGAAAAAGAAAAAGAAAAAAACAAACAAACAATCAACAAACAAAGAACAAGAGAAAAAAAATGGGGGTGTTGCAAAAGAGAATGATCTCACAGGGTGGACAAACCAGGGTGATTCACTTTGGTCTTGAGTGTATTTTGGTCTCTCTGTTAGAAGACACTAAATCCCAAAACTGTAAAGAAAGCAAAACATTCATATATAAAAAAAATAAAATTGAATAGAGAGAAAGGGACCAAAAATGAAGAATTTATCTATAAAATGTAAATGTAAAAGATGAAAGTCAAAATACTTAAAAACAAAAAGTTGGTAAAATAAGAAACAAGTTGAATAGGGCAAAAAGAAAAAAAAAGAAATGGAAAATTTTAAACTGAAAGATAAACAAATCATGAAAGAAAACCTTGAATTCCAAATACTATTTTCTTCTAGCACTGGAGTTTTATGGTCTTGTGTTGTTGGTAAACTTGCTGTTCAGTTGTTCTTCCAGTTGGTCTTCTGGGGGAGGTGCCTGCTGTGCTGATTCTCAGGAACCTTTGGGCAGAGATGCACCATCCTTTGCCAGGGGGCTGGGTTCAGTGTAAGATGTTTGTTTGCTGCGTGTGGCTTTTGTTCCCTGAAGGCTTCCAGTACCCCTTTAGAGAATCAAAATAAAAATGGCCATGCTTGAATTTCCTGGAATCAAAAGATCATTGTCCCATCTTCAATAAACCCTCAGGGATAAGTGACCCTCACTTTTGTGTGTGCAAACTCTGTAGACTCCTCCACATGTGCACCCACACAATCCTCCCAGGGAAAGCAGAGGGTCGCTCAGTTACTGCACTTTACAGAGTCCCCAGGCACTGAGAGCTGTTTTCTGGTCATGTATGCATCCGCTCTACCCCAACCCCCCACCCCAGGAGAAGGTGGAGGGTCCCTGCATTTCTGTCCTTCCCAGGATCCCAGTGCAGAAAGCAGTCAACTGACCCAGTCATGGCTTGAAATTTATGGTGAATCAAGCTGAGTGCCCTGTCCTGATCTCACTGACCATACCCAGTTTCCCTGTTCCAATGTTGGGAACTTGATCAGTTCAGGAACCGCTGTCTTTTCTGTGACTCTGGGGATCCTGAGACCACAGTGTCCCACCTAGAAATCTACCCTATTTCCTGTTTCACCACCTGAGCACCTTTCAGGCAGGGATGTCTCTCACTAAAGCACATTTCTAATGGTTCTGATTTTGCCCTCTCTGGTGCCTTATCACTTTCTGGTCGCTGGCTTACTGAGGCCTTTCTCCCTACCACTGAGCTGATATATCCCCTCAGATTCATTTCTCTATACCTCCTATCTTGCAAAAAGGATTCCAGATATTCTTTTCTTACATCTCAGATTGAATTTATGGGTGTTCAGTCTGATTTGATAATTATCTAGCTAAATTCAAGGGACCAGCTGAAATGAGGTCTCCCCCCTTTCACTATCTTGCCTCCCCTCCCATCTGAACTTTAGCAAATTTTAAAATGATTTTAACTGAAAACAGTTTAATAGTTTTATAAACTACTATACTTGGGCTGGTGGTGCAATATTGTGATACTGAGCATCATCCACCTTCCCTTGCACCAACTTTGCATGAATTGTGCAAAGCTGTAAAGATGGCCTGCATATTTTTAACTAGTAATTTACAAATTAGCCTTCAGTATAGTTTTACAAGGTGTTCCTTAGTGGTAATTATACTTGTATTTTCTCTGCCTAACAATACTTTCCAATGCTACCTAATCACCTGTCTAGCCATTCCCTCAGGGCTGTGGTGATACATAAAGACTGCTGGCAGACTCTCTCTCTTAGCATCCAGAAATATAGAAATAAAGTCTTACAGTCCAGTTCAGAAGCCATGGCATGGCTATAAGTTCATTAAATCTTCTGAGAGGAGAGAGAGAGAGGGAGAGGATCAATAACATAAGATCCCTTCTCAGGCTGTAGGTATAATACTTTTGTAAAATTTGACACACACCTAAGAGAAGCATTTGTATACAGATTTCAATCTTTTAGCATGAATATCTAGGTACAGATCCCTTTTCCATCTCAGAAAGTTTTATTGATCCAAGAAGATCTCAGATTGTCCAAATCCATGTTGTGGGACCAGACTCAAGAAGATACCCAGTGTAAGTTTCCCATTTGTAATGATAAGTTAATAACCAGGGGAAGAAGCAAGGGCGGTTTTCATTGTTTCAAATTATATTCAGGGATAAAAAGAAATCTTTAAGTTCTTCACCCACTTACAATATCTGTTCTAATAATTATATTCAGTAATTTAGGAAATGGTTTACTATAATTTAAAGTGTACCAATATTATTTCAATTGGAATTTAGTTCTAGTTTGACACTAACAGTGCAGCCTAGATAATTGTTTCCTCCCTGCACTTCACTGCTTTCACCAATGGTTAGATGAATAAAATAAAGTCAAGGGATCACTAAAGTTATTTTTCATCTATATAAGTATAGGATTTTACATAAGTTATGGTGCAGTCTAAGATGATTTGAGAAGGCCCTTTAAAGGCACTACTCTAAAATGAAAGATTTTATGTCAGGTATTAGTTTTATTTGTCTTGTTATGTTCACAGCAGAATACCAGACACAGAGAAAGTGCTCCATGAATATTTATCAGTTGAAAGGATAAATAAATATTGGTGCTGTGTGAAATGTAGAAGATGATATAGATGTTACCTTGAAAAGTCTACATTGTGTTACATTTACACATGTGCAGATTTTTTTTAAGAGTTTACTTATTCAGATTATTGTTCCCTATTTCTCAGTTCCACAGGTACTTAGTAAGTTACTTCCTCAGTTGTGGACAGTTAGGAGAACAGGATATATTGGGACTTTAAATGTTTCTATAGGTAAAAGCTCAAAGGATTGACAGGTAATAAAATGATGTTAAGTGACCAGAGACATGAAAACATGTATGTGTGTCATCATAATGTCTCTATGAGGGATATTGAAGTCAAGGACACTATTGCACAAAGAGCTTGCTGTGGGAGGGAACTTTATGTTAGGAAGGAGATCCAGAGATTTTGATCTCTTTTTCTTGTAGATCACTCACAGAAGTGGAGCAGAACAAATAGCACGGAGGACAAAGGGAGATGGAGAGGAGAAGGGAGTTGAGGGAAATTGGAAGAGGGGGTGAACCATGAGAGACTATGGACTCTGAAAAACAGTCTGAGGGTTTTGAAGGGGCAGGGGGTGGGAGGTTGGGGGATCCAGGTGTTGGGTATTGGAGAGGGCACGGATTGCATGGAGCACTGGTTGTGGTGCAAAAATAATGAATACTGGTACGCTGAAAAAATAAAAAATTAAAATAGTAAAAAAAAAAAAAATTAAAGACTAAATCTCTTCCCCAGAGGATTTCAGGGAACTGCAGTCTTGTTATTTGTTTGATTTGAAATCATTTAGGTGGGCTTAAATTTAAATAATTTAGGTGGGTGTGATGGACATTAAGGAGGGTACTTGTAATGAGCACTGTGTTTTATATGCAATTGATGAATTACTGAACTGCACCTCTGAAACTAATAATATACTATATGCTAATTAATTGATTAAACAAAAGAATATGGACTGTATTCTGATACTATTCCTGACACAGAACATATTTGAGAGGGTGAGTGTCAGCAGTAGATACCTTTTCTAAACACGGAGCACATGCAAATACGTATAAATGGGAATTAGGAGGTGAATATAGTAAGGAGTTTAACGTCCTAAAATGACTCCAATCCAGACTTTCTCCCTCTTTGTATTCAGCATGTTTTCTCATCACTAAGATGGGTAGAGGTAATTAAATATTCACTTACAGCATGCCATGTATATAAGTGCTTCATACGTGATACAGATCTAACCCATACAGCATTTAAGTGGTGTATACTATTCTTATCCACTTTTAACCCTTGAGAAAGCTGAGGTAAAGGGAAGTTAATTAACTTCCCTGAAGTCATAGTGTGAACTAATAGGGGAGCTTGAATTTGAATCTAGGAAAGCTGGGTTTCAGGCTTCTTCATAGCAACTACTCTCTACTACCTCCCATTCCCACTGCCCTCCTGCTGCAGCAGTCATCTTTCTTTTTGATTCCCAAAATCATTCCTGATAAATTCCAACTCCTCAAACTTAACCCACAAGATCATGACCTGATCTCCTCTTCCTTTTTAGCCTTACTTCCTGACACTTCCCTTCATGGATTCTGTGATGAATTGTATCAAACCTGTTGGCCTTTCTCAGAGGGGATGCCATGATGATTTATACCCTTTTTATTCCTATATCCTAATCCACCAAGCCTAGAACATCCTTTCTGCCCTGTCTTCTTTTCTGTGTCCTCACCCTGCAGTCCTATTCATCATCAGTTAACTCTTTCAAAATTCCACTCAGTGAAGACCTTCTTTGGAGAGGTGTCCCTGACTCTCCTCTGGAATGGTGATTGCTGGTTTACATGTGGGTCTCATCTATTTGGTTGTCACCAAAGTCACTGAAATAATGTCAAGATTAATGACCAGAATCACATCACTCATTGCATTCTCATTGTAAGTTTAAGATAAGTTGGGCACAGAATCAATGTTGTGATGATCTTGCCAGTAGCAACTGTGGTCTCTGCCTATAAGAACTGTATATAGCTTTTCAGAAAAAAATCACCAGTAGCAGAAATGGTGCCTTGACTATTACAGAAAGTTTAAGACTTTCAAATGAGAGAGAAGATATACTGACTTTGATGCCCACAGCCCAAGCAATGTGCAAATTCATTAAGAAAATAAATTTTGGAGTTCCATTGCCTAGGTTCAGATACCAACTCTGCCAATTACCTTTCTCTGTGACCCTGGGCAAGTTATGCACTTTCTCCATGCTTCAGTTTCCTCATTTCTAAAGTGGAGATGATGATGATATCCTACACTGTATGAATGTTATGAGAATTAAGTGAATTACTACCACTTAGAACAATACTTGGAATGTAGTAAATGTAATATAAGTGTTTTATATTATTACCTAAATGTTTTTTCAACCCTTACGATTCTGTCAATTAGTTATGACTGAGCACAAGTTAGCTTTGCTGATACAGTGTCAGAATGTTCAAAGATTTTTTAAAAAATATTTTATTTATTTATTTGACAGAGAAAGAGCACAAGTAGGGGGAGAGACAGAGGCAGAGGGAGAAGCAAGCTCCCTGCTGCGTAGGGACCCCAGTGCAGGACTCAGTCCCAGGACCCTGAGAGCATGACCTGAGCCAAAGGCAGTCGATTAGCCAACTGAGTGACCCAGCTGCCACAGAATGTTCAAACATTTTCATGGAATACATTCTCTAATCAAAGTACTTTGCAACATAAGAGAGCATTTGATTATTTTTAATAAAATTATTTTTCATGAGAAGTTTATCCATCTACTTTTCTATCATCTATCATCTATTTATCATCTATCATTATCATCTGTTTACTTATCTTTCTACCCCTTTTTCATTTATTTAAGGGTATGTATTACATGGGTTTTGGAATTAATGATGGCTCCATTCATATACCAGTCTCTTCACTGACTGTTATACTGGATGATTTACCTAAAGTCTTAAAAATTTGGTGCTCTTTAAAATGGAGATAGAAATTACAATGTTGCTGTGAGTATAGAATGAGGGGACATATCCTAATAGTTTAGCACACTGTCCTGCAGATAGTAAAGTGCTTAGTAAAAGTTTACTAACAGTATTACTGCTGTTAAGAATATGTCTTCAATGGAAATGGATAGATATTATAGTTTATTATCTCAGGAATAAAATCATGGATGAATTTCAATATTTTCTATTTCTATTGTCTATAGACAATATATATATTGCCTATATAATTTTTATATAATAGATGAATAGATCAAATTAAAATTTCTACTAACTAGAAAGATCACACTTCATAGATTCAAATTACAAAGTAAGCCACCTCACAAATACAAAAAGAAATTTACACAAATGATCTCATTCTATTTCATGGAGTAAAATGGAGTAAAATGACTGTATCTATCTATATCTATATCTATCTATCTAACTATCTATATATATCGCTTCATGGAGTAAAATGACTATATCACTCATCTTTTACAAATGTGAAAACTGAGATTCAGAAAGAATAAATTGATTTACTTAAAGTAATCTAATAAGGATGCTAATCCAATAATGTAAGGATGCTCAGTCTTAAATTACTCAGCTTCCACTATCCAGGCAGTAAAGAGATGTTCCTAACAAATATGGAAGATACCAAGATACCTAGTAATTTGCAGTATTTCAGAAAAGCCATTTTTATCCTGAGAAGCTTCTTTAGATCTTGTCTCATGATTTATCTCTTTCAGGAATTCTTCCCTGACAATTTTTACCCAATATTTGGTTCCGTATGCCTTCAGGATCCCCATATATACTTTATACTGTTGTATACTTTATATAATACCATATACATATATGGTATTAGGCACTTCTTTAATTATCATTTATAGCATTATCTGTATTGGAAATCTCATTCCTGATGCTTACCTATAATTACACAGAGAGGGCTTGTTCAAGGTAAAAGAACTGAGTCTCAATAAGTTTTAAACTTTTCAACTCTTTAGACCAACACAGGGAAAAGTATTTTTCTATATAGCTTGACCACTCAGATACTCCTTACTGGCAAACAAAATGGAATTTTCATATGCAGACCAAGGTTGAGGACTCAAACTCCCTCAATTTGACTTGCAAGTATGGGTTATTGGTGAGCAGGAGGCCCTTGTATCTGTTGTTTTTCATCACTAAAATGACTTAATTTTTTTTAAAGATTTTATTTATTTATTTGACAGAGGGAAATCACAAGTAGACTGAGAGGCAGGCAGAGAGAGAGAGAGAGAAGGAAGCAGGCTCCCTGCTGAGCAGAGAGCCCGATGCAGGACTCGATCCCAGGACCCTGAGATCATGACCTGAGCCGAAGGCAGCGGCTTAACCCACTGAGCCAGCCAGGCGCCCCTAAAATGACTTAATTTTTAATTGTCCTGAGATTTCCAACTTAATTTAGAAATTAAAACAATCTTTCTCACTTGATAAAATAGAATATCATTCTTCTAAGGCTGATCTGTGTACATTATATTAAAAAAAGATTCACCTAAGAAATTTGACATCACATCTCAGCATCTGACTTCTTATATTTATTATAACCCTCTGAAATTAACTTATCCATTTGATAATGAATTTAAAATTTTCCAACCCAAAGAGAATTTCTGGAAAAATGAGAGAGAGAGAGAGAGAGAGAGAGAGAGAGAAAGACAGACAAGAAGGAGGATTATGGAACAACATTAAAAACAAATAAAAAAACCCTCATGTTTTCTAGATCATTATTTGGGAGAAAGGAACTATAGGCTTAAGTAACAATGTGAGTCAATAATGTGGTAAGAACATTGATGGTGAAGAAAATACCCATAACTATGTTCAAGAAATAAGAAGAATTTCACCTACTATCTAGCCTCACTCAAATATTTTCATAAGGCTCTTCCTGTTGGACTTTACCATGCTTACAGTGGTTTATGATATTTATTTATTTTTGCAGGGAACCAGAGCCACCAAACCAGTATCACTTGGGTCCCCACGGAAGTGGCTAACAATGTCACTGAGTTTATATTCCTAGGACTTTCCCAAGATCCTGGAATGCAACTGATGTTCTTTGCCTTATTCCTCATCTTCTACACTGTGATCATGGTGGGAAATCTACTCATTCTGCTTACGGTCTTTTCTGATCGTCGGCTCCATACACCCATGTATTTCTTTCTCAGTAACCTGTCATTCGTGGACATTGCCTATTCCTCAGCCACAGCACCTAAGATGCTTGCAGACTTTATTTCTGAGAAAAAGACCATTTCCTACTGGGGTTGTGTAACTCAGATGTTTACCTTCCACTTTTTTGGTTGTGCTGAGATTTTTGTCTTGACCGTTATGGCTTTTGACCGCTATGCTGCCATTTGCCAACCTCTCCGTTATACTACCATCATGAGTGCCAGTGTTTGTATTGTGCTGGCATCACTGTCCTGGTTGGGAGCCCTGGGTCATTCATTTGTTCAGACCTTCCTGACCTTTCAGCTACCTTTCTGCAATAAACGGGTTATTGACCACTACTTTTGTGATGTCCACCCAGTCCTAAAACTTGCCTGTGCTGATACAACCCTGGTAAATATGTTGGTGATTGCGAACAGTGGTCTCATCTCTCTGGGGTGTTTCCTCATTCTCCTGGCCTCCTACACTGTTATTCTATTTAGTCTTCGCAAGCGGTCTTCAGAGAGCCGGCGCAAGGCTCTATCTACCTGTGGGTCTCATTTCACTGTAGTGACTTTCTTCTTTGTCCCTTGTATCTTTATTTACCTGCGTCCATCCACTACTTTCCCACTGGATAAGGCTGTGTCTGTGTTCTATACTACCATCACCCCTATGTTAAACCCACTCATCTACACTCTGAGGAATGAGGATGTAAAGAATGCCATGAAACGGATTTGGAGCCGCAAGTTCTCCTTGAAGGAAAAGCAGAAGGGCTAGCTTATCAGAATGGCAGAAATGGAAAATTAGCTGATACATTAAATGGTCTGTAATTTATTAATGATTTTAAGGAATAGGCTCTAAAATTCAACTATCTTGTAGTTTTCAATGAACAGGCAAAAATTTGAGACTATTTTCTTTTTCTGTCTTTAGGTGGGCTAAAATTAGACTTTTCCATATTGTTAAGGTTTATCTTTTCTTACTTTTATTTTTTATTTTTTTTTCCTTTTTTTCCCCTCATTTATTTATTTTCAGCATAACAGTATCATTATTTTTTCACCACACCCAGTGCTCCATGCAATCTGTGCCCTCTATAATACCCACCACCCGGTACCCTGACCTCCCAACCCCCCACCATTCAAACCACTCAGAATGTTTCTCAGTGTCCATAGTCTCTCATGATTCACCTCCACTTTCTTTTTTTTTTTTTCTTTTCTGTAGCCCATATCTTTTTTTTTCCAATTTATTTATTTTCAGATAAACAGTATTCATTATTTTTTCACCACACCCAGTGCTCCATGCAAGCCGTGCCCTCTATAATACCCACCACCTGGTACCCCAACCTCCCCCCCCCACCACTTCAAACCCCTCAGACTGTTTTTCAGAGTCCATAGTCTCTCATGGTTCACCTCCCCTTCCAATTTACCCAAATTCCCTACTCCTCTCTAATGCCCCTTGTCCTCCATGCTATTTGTTATGCTCCACAAATAAGTGAAACCATATGATAATTGACTCCCCTTTCACTTTACCTGAACCCCCTTCTCTCTAACTCCCCATGTCCTCCATGCTTTTTGTTATGCTCCACAAATAAGTGAAACCATATGATAATTGACTCTCTCTGCTTGACTTATTTCACTCAGCATAATCTCTTCCAGTCCCGTCTGTGTTGCTACAAAGGTAGGGTATTCGTCCTTTCTGATGGAGGCATAATACTCCATAGTGTATATGGACCACATCTTCCTTATCCATTCATCCGTTGAAGGGCATCTTGTTTCTTTCCACAGTTTGGCGACCGTGGCCATTGCTGCTACAAACATTGGGGTACAGATGGCCCTTCTTTTCACTACATCTGTATCTTCGGGGTAAATCCCCAGGAGTGCAATGGCAGGGTCATAGGGAAGTACTATTTTTTAATTTCTTGAGGAATCTCCACACTGTTCTCCAAGGAGGCTGCACCAACTTGCATTCCCACCAACAGTGGAAGAGGGTTCCCCTTTCTCCACATCATCTCCAACACATGCTGTTTCCTGTCTTGCTAATTTTGGTCATTCTAACTGATGTAAGGTGATATCTCAATGTAGTTTTAATTTGAATCTCCCTGATGGCTAGTGATGATGAACACTTTTTCATGTGTCTGATAGCCATTTGTATATCTTTATTGGAGAAGTGTCTGTCCATATCTTCTGCCCATTGTTTGATATGATTGTCTGTTTTGTGTGTGTTGAGTTTGAGAAGTTCATTATAGATCCTGGATATCAACCTTTTGTCTGTACTGTCATTTGAAAATATCTTCTCCCATTCTGTGAGTTGCCTCTTTGTTTTTTTTTTTTTTTTTTTTGACTGTTTCCTTTGCTGTGCAGAAGCTTTTGATTTTGATGAAGTCCCAAAACTTTATTTTTGCTTTTGTTTCCTTTGCCTTTGGAGACATATCTTGAAAGAAGTTGCTGTGGCTGATATCGAAGGGATTGCTGCCTATGTTCTCCTCTAGGATTCTGATGGATTCCTGTCTCCCATTGAGGTCTTTTATCCATTTTGAGTTTATCTTTGTGTGCGGTGTAAGAGAATGGTCGAGTTTCATTCTTCTACATATAGCTGTCCAGTTTTCCCAGCACCGTTTGTTGAAGAGACTGTCTTTTTTCCACTGTATATTTTTTCCTGTTTTGTCGAAGATTAATTGACCATAGAGTAGAGGGTCCATATCTGGGCTCTCTACTCTGTTCCACTGGTCTATGTGTCTGTTTTTATGCCAGTACCATGCTGTCTTGGTGATCACAGCTTTGTAATAAAGCTTGAAATCAGGTAACGTGATGCCTGAGTTTTATTTTTGTTTTTCAACATCTCCTTAGCGATTCGGGGTCTCTTCTGATTCCATACAAATTTTAGGATTATTTAATCCAGCTCTTTGAAGAATACCAGTGGAATTATGATCAGAATAGCATTAAAATATAGATTGCACTAGGCAGTATAGACATTTTAACAATGTTTATTCTTCCAATCCAAGAGCATGGAATGGTCTTCCATCTTTTTGTGCCTTCTTCAATTTCTTTCATGAGTGTTCTGTAGTTCCTCGAGTACAGATCCTTTACCTCTTTGGTTAGGTTGATTCCCAGGTATCTTATGGTTCTTGGTGCTATAGTAAATGGAATCAATTCTCTAATTTCCCTTTCTGTATTTTCATTGTTAGTGTATAAGAAAGCCACTGATTTCTGTACATTGACTTTGATCCTGCCACGTTGCTGAATTGCTCTATGAGTTCTAGTAGTTTGAGGGTGCAGTCTTTTGGGTATTCCATATAAAGAATCATGTCATCTGCAAAGAGAGAGTTTGACTTATTCACTACCAATTTGGATACTTTTTATTTCCCCCTTTGTTGTCTGATTGCTGTTGCTAGGACTTCTAAAACTATGTTGAACAAGAGTGGTGAGAGTGGGCATCCTTGTTTTGTTCCTGATCTCAATGGGAAGGCTGCAAGCTTTTTCCCATTGAGGATGATATTTGCTGTCGTTTTTTCATAGATAGATTTGATGAAGTTCAGGAATGTTCCCTCTGTCCCTATACTTTGAAGCGTTTTAATCAGGAATGGATGCTGGATTTTGTCAAATGCTTTTTCTGCATCAATTGAGAGGACCATGTGGTTATTCTCTCTTCTCTTAAAATTTGTTCTATCATACTGATTGATTTGTGAATGTTGAACCATCCTTGTAGCTCAGGGATGAATCCCACCTGGTCATGGTGGATAATCTTTTTAATGTGTTGTTGGATCCTGTTGGCTAGGATCTTGTTGGGAATCTTAGCATCCATATTCATCAGTGATATTGGTCTGAAATTCTCCTTTTTGGTAGGGTCTTTGCCTGGTTTGGGGATCAGGGTAATGCTGGCTTCATAGAAAGAGTCAGGAAATTTTCTTTCTGCTTCAATTTTTTTTTGAAAAATTTTTTTATTTTTTTTCCAATTTATTTATTTTCAGAAAAACAGTATTCATTATTTTTTCACCACACCCAGTGCTCCATGCAAGCCGTGCCCGCTATAATACCCACCACCTGGTACCGCAACCTCCTACCCCCCCCCGCCACTTCAAACCTCTCAGACTGTGGGAATTTGGGTGAATTGGAAGGGGAGGTGAACCATGAGAGACTATGGACTCTGAAAAACAGTCTGCTTCAATTTTTTTGAAACAGCTTCAGGAGAGTAGATGTTATTTCTTCTTTGAAAGTTTGGTAGAACTCTCTGGAGAATCCATCAGGTCCTGGGCTCTTGTTTTTTGGGAGGTTTTTGATCACTGCTTCAATCTCGTTACTAGATATTGGTCTATTCAGGTTGTCAATTTCTTCCTGGTTCAATTTTGGGAGTTTATAATTTTCCAGGAATGCATCCATTTCATCTAGGTTGCTTAGCTTATTGGCACATAACTGTTGATAACTTCTGATGATTGTTTCTACTTCCTTGGTGTTTGTTGTGATCTCTCCCTTTTCATTCATAATTTCATGTATTTGAGCTTTCTCTCTTTTCTTTTGGATTAGTGTCACCTATGGTTTATCGATCTTATTGATTCTTTCAAAAAACCAGCATCTAGTTTCATTGATACGTTCTACTGTATCTCTGGTTTCTACCTCATTGATCTCAGCTCTAATCTTGATGATTTCCCTTCTTATGTGTGGAGTTGGTTTGATTTGTTGTTGATTCTCCAGTTCTTTAAGGTGTAGAGACAGCTACTGTGTTCTGGATTTTTCAATTTTTTTGAGGGAGGCTTGGATGGCTATGTATTTCCCCCTTAGGACCGCCTTTGCTCTATCCCATAGGTTTTGGATCGAAGTGTCTTCATTGTCATTGGTTTCCATGAATTGTTTCAGTTCTTCCTTGATATCCTGGTTGATCCAAACATTCTTAAGCAAGGTGGTCTTTAGCTTCCAGGTGTTTGAATTCCTTCTGAACTTTTCCTTGTGATTGAGCTCCAGTTTCAAAGCATTGTGATCTGAGAACATGCAGGGAATCATCTCAGTCTTTTGGTATCAGTTGAGTCCTGATTTGTGACCCAGTATGTGGTCTATTCTGGAGAAAGTTCCATGTGCACTTGAGAAGAATGAGTAGTCTGTTGTTTTAGGGTGGAATGTTCTGTATATATCTATGAGGTCCATCTGGTCCAATGTGTCATTCAATGCTCTTGTTTCTTTATTGATTTTCTGCTTCGATAATCTGTCTAATTCTGAAAGAGGCGTGTTAAGATCTCCTACGATTAGTGTATTCATATCAATATGACTCTTTATCTTGATTAACAGTTTTCTTATGTAATTGGCTGCTCCCATATTGGGGGTATAGATATTTACAATTGTTAGATCATCTTGGTGGATAGTCACTTTAAGAATGATGTAGTGTCCTGGTGAATAATCCTTTTAATGTACTGTTGAATCCTATTGGCTAGTATTTTGGTAGGATTTTTACATCTGTGTTCATCAAGGATATTGGTCTATAGCTCTCTTTTTTGATGGGATCCTTGTCTGGTTTTGGGATCAAGGTGATGCTGGCCTCATAAAATGAGTTTGGGAGTTTTCCTTCCATTTCTATTTTTTGGAACAGTTTCAGGAGAATAGGAATTAGTTCTTCTTTAAATGTTTGGTAGAATTCCCCCGGGAAGCCATCTGGCCCTGGGCTTTTGTTTGTTTGGAGATTTTTAATGACTGTTTCAATCTCCAAAATCAAAAGCTTTTGCACAGCAAAGGAAACAGTTAACAAAACCAAAAGACAACTGACAGAATGGGAGAAGATATTTGCAAACGACATATCAGATAAAGGACTAGTGTCCAAAATATATAAAGAACTTAACAAACTCAACACCCAAAGAACAAATAATCCAATCAATAAATGGGCAGAGGACATGAACAGACGTTTCTGCAAAGAAGACATCCAGATGGCCAACAGACACATGAAAAAGTGCTCCATATCACTCAGCATCAGGGAAATACAAATCAAAACCACAATGAGACATCACCTCACACCAGTCAGAATGGCTAAAATCAACAAGTCAGGAAATGACAGATGCTGGCGAGGATGCGGAGAAAGGGGAACCCTCCTCCACTGTTGGTGGGAATGCAAGCTGGTGCAACCACTCTGGAAAACAGCATGGAGGTTCCTCAAAATGTTGAAAATAGAACTGCCCTATGACCCAGCAATTGCACTACTGGGTATTTACCCTAAAGATACAAATGTAGTGATCCAAAGGGCACGTGCACCCGAATGTTTATAGCAGCAATGTCCACAATAGCCAAACTATGGAAAGAACCTAGATGTCCACCAACAGATGAATGGATCAAGAAGATGTGGTATATATACACAATGGAATACTATGCAGCCATCAAAAGAAACAAAATCTTGCCATTTGCGACAACATGGATGGAACTAGAGCATATCATGCTTAGCGAAATAAGTCAAGTGGAGAAAGACAACTATCATATGATCTCCCTGATATGAGGAAGTGGTGATGCAACATGGGGGCTTAAGTGGGTAGGAGAAGAATCCATGAAACAAGATGGGATAGGGAGGGAGACAAACCATAAGTGACTCTTAATCTCACGAAACAAACTGTGGGTTGCTGGGGGGAGGGGGGTTGGGAGAAGGGGGGTAGGGTTATGGACATTGGGGAGGGTATGTGCTTTTGGGTAAATTGGAAGGGGAGATGAACCATGAGAGACTATGGACTCTGAAAAACAATCTGAGGCGTTTGAAGTGGCGGGGGGGTGGGAGGTTGGGGTACCAGGTGGTGGGTATTATAGAGGGCACGGCTTGCATGGAGCACTGGGTGTGGTGAAAAAATAATGAATACTGTTTTTCTGAAAATAAATAAATTGGAAAAAAAAGAATGATGTAGTGTCCTTCTGGATCTCTGACTACAGTCTTTAGATTAAAATCTAATTTGTCTGATATAGAATTGCTACCCCACCCTTTTTTTGAGGCCCATTGGCATGAAAGATGCTTCTCCATCCCTTCATTTTCAGTCTGGGTGTATCTTTAGGTTCAAAATGGGTCTCTTGTAGACAACATATGGATGGGTCCTGTTGTTTTATCCAGTCTGCAACCCTGTGCCGTTTTATGGGCGCATTTAGGCCATTCACATTGAGGGTGATTATTGATAGATACGTTTTTATTGACATCGTGTTACCTTTGAATTCTTTCTTTCTGTAGATTGTCTCTATATTTATGTTCAATGCTATTCCTGGGATTTTTCCTCCTTTAAAGAAGCCCCCTTAATATTTCCTGCAGTATCGGCTTGGTGGTTGCATAGTGTTTTAAGTTTTGCTGGTCCTGGAAACTCTTTATCTCTCCATCCATTTTGAATGTCAGTCTTGCTGGATAAAGTATTCTTGGCTGCATGTTCTCCTCATTCAGTGCCCTGAATATATCTTGCCAGCCCTTTCTGGCTTGCCAGGTCTCTGTGGACAGGTCTGACGTTATTTTGATGGGCTTTCCTCTGTACGTAAGGATCTTCTTTGTCCTAGCTGCTTTCAAGAGGTTCTGCCTACAATTATAATTCTTCATTCTTACTATTAGGTGTCTCGAGACTTTCGTGAATCTGTATTCTTGGGGGGAAACCTTTCAGCCTCTAGTACATAAATGCTGGTTCCATTCATGAGATTTGGAAAATTTTCATGAAGAATTTGTTCCACTATATCTTCTAGACTTCTTTCTTTCTCCTGCCCTTCAGGGATTCCAATAATTCTGACGTTGGAATGTTTCATGGCATCACTTATTTCCCTGATTCTGTTTTTGTGGCTTCTAAGCTGTTTGTTCCAGGCTTCCTCCTGATCCTTTCTCTCTATCTGTTTGTCCTCCACATCACTAATTCTATCTTCTGTCTCAGTTACTCTAGCTTTGAGAGAATTTAGATTAGATTGGAACTCATTGAGAGCATTGTGAAGCTCATCCTTGTTAGCTTTCAGCTCTTCCCTAATATTGAAAACATGATCTCTGGTCATTTTCAGTTCGGCCCTAATCAACTCCGTTTGGTCACCCATGGCTTTCTCCAACCTAGCTATTGCTTGAATAATTATTAGCCTGAATTCTCTTTCCCACATATTGTCCATGTTGATAGCCATTAGCTCTGTTGTAGAAGGTCCATCCTCTGTATTTTTCTTCTGTTGGGCATTCCTCCTCCTAGTCATTTTGGTGAGAGATCGCTGAATGGGTGTAGCTGGGTATATCAACTGTGGTGCAGTCAAGGTGCACCCTGGAATGCTTCTGAGCAATCAGGGTTCCCCACCCAAATGAGTGGAAAAAGAAAAGGAAAAGAAAAAAAAGAGAAAGGGAGAGAGACAGAAAAGAAAGGTGAGATAAAAGAGAAGGTTTATCCCAAATGGGCCCCAAGGTAAGATTTATGAAGTATACAAACAGACACAGACAAACAAAAAGACTGATAAAAGTATATGACAAGAGAAAAAAATATATATATTTGTATATATATATATATATATATATATGCATATAAAGGAAGAACCTCATCAAAAAGAACCCTGAATGTAAGATTTATATACTATCAGGACAAACACAAAAACACAGAGATACTGGTGGAAGAAAAAGATGGGACAGTGGTTGTAAATTCTCAGTGTGGGTGAGGAAGGTTGTTTTGATTCTTCCTGGATGTATCTTGATATCTTTGTTAAAGGACTCAACTTTCCTAAGATAAGGGGGGATTAGGAATTGGTTTACCTATAGGGGTGGCATTGATTAGGGAAAGGAGATTACCTTGAAGTTTAACTCTATATGAATATTAAATAAAAATTTAAAAAAGGGATAAACTAAACTAAACTAAAATTTAAAAAAAGAAATTAAAAAAATAGAAATGCAAAAGGAAAACACAGGTGTATGTATTAAAAAGTTCAGGTTAGAAATTGGAAGGGGAGGTGAACCATGAGAGACTATGGACTCTGAAAAACAGTCTGAGGGGTTTGAAGTGGCGTGGGGGGGGTGGGAGGTTGGGGTACCAGGTGGTGGGTATTATAGAGGGCACGGCTTGCATGGAGCACTGGGTGTGGTGAAAAAATAATGAATACTGTTTTTCTGAAAATAAATAAATTGGAAAAAAAAAGAAGGTTATTATGGAATTTGATGTACTGGACATCTCTCTGTGATGGTAAATAGGTTAAAAATTATCTATATAATAATAAAAATTAACTATATAAAAAAATGAGCCAGAATAGTGGGATCGAATTAATAATAAAAATTGTCCTATGAAGTAGTGGTGGTTGTTCTCTTGTCGTCTTTTTTTTTTTTTTTTCCTTTCCCAGTTGGTTTTCTGGGGGAGGGGCCTGCCACGTGGGTTTTCAGTCCCTGAAGTTCTCTCAGCTAAGTCCTCCTGCCCCCCTCAAGGGGGTGGGCTCTGAGGAAACTGGTTTTTTCAGGCTTTTGTTCTCTGGAGGTTTTTATATTTGTTCACTTTTGTTTTTCTCTTTCGCTTTGACCGCTTTTGATGGTTTTTGTAGGTTTAGAGGAAAGCAATCTGCACCCTGACCTCCCTCTCAGAGAGAAGCCTCAGTCTGGCTGCAGATCCCATATAAATCTGAGCAGGTTCTCAGTCACGGTCCCTGGGGACTCAGGATATTTTGCTTGTACCCAAAACCATGGCAGCTCCAGACTGCCAGAGAGTTCCAAGCAGGGATCACACACTGAGATTTTCCCGCTGCCGGGCTGGGAGTGCCTGGTCTTTCCAGTCCGAGAGCACCCGGCTGGCATTTGTGTGCACCTCTTTCAGGGGAGGGCGTGGGGCAATACTCAGACTCTGATGGCACAGCAGGGCACTTGCCTGGGGACTGCCAAAAGGCTGTGCTTCTGTTGGCTGGCGAGGCTCCCAGCCCCTCATGGGAGCCAGGCGCCAAGCACTCTCAGGCATGCTGGTGGTTCAGGGACCGAGACCTGGTTTCTCTGCCACACTCTCTCTGGCTCTGCACCAAGGGTGACTTAAGCCCTGACCCTAACACCCCGATTCTGCAATTTCCCCCCTGGAGATCCTTTGCTCTTTTTGAGTGCTTTCTACCAGACTCCCGAGTTAATGCTGGTCCCCAGGTGCAGGGCACTCTCGTATTTCCAACGTGTCGCCTCTGGTGGCTCCCTCCCCCTTTTGTTTATCTTCTGATATCAGTCAGACTTTCCCACTCTGCTTTACCTGCCCACTGATGTCTTCTGCTCCAGTAGAGATCCAGACGTGTATAATTCTGATCTCAGGCTGATTTCGTGGGTGATTAGAGATCTTTGGAAGGTAATCAGCTCATTTTTGGGTGCAGGTTGAATGGGCACGTCCTCCTACTTCCCCGCCATCTTGTCTCAAGCTCTTATCTTACTTTTAGAGTAAGAGAGTAAAAACTCCAATTCAGTGTCTCATTTAACTGCTATAGACCACTTCAATTTAAATAAGCTTTCTTAATCTGCATTTAAAGGATTTGGAATGAGGTTATAGGAGAAAGATATTTTTGAGGAATCTGACCATTTCTCTTAGAAACAGAAATGTAATAACAGCTGGGTAGAGTAGTTGGGTAGTCTTAAGAAAGGGCAATTTTATTCCTAGGAACTTTTATTTTTTTATTTTTTTACTTTTTAATATTTTATTTTTCTTAAGGTTTATTTTACTTATTTTAGGGAGAGAGACAGTGTATGTGCACATGGAAGGTGGGGCAGAGGGAGAGAATCTTCAAGCAGACTCCCGGCTGAGTGCAGAGACTGATGTGGGCTTGATCTCATGACCCTAAGATCATACCTGAGCTGAAACCAAGAGTCTGACACTCAACCACTGAGCCACCCAGGCACCCTAAGATTTTATTTTTAAATGGTCTCTTCACCCAACCTAGGGCTCAATCTCACAATCCCAAGATCACGAGTCACATGCTCTACTGACTGAGCCAGCCAGTCTTGTTCTAAAAACAAGAACTTTTTAGATCTTGTTTCATGGCTCATATCTTTAAAAAATTCTGCCCTGATTATTTTTGTCCAACATATATTTTCTGTATGCCTTAAGAACAGCTCTATGTAGTTTATAAAATGCTTTCAGTTATTTTTTTTCTGGTTTTTGTTCCCTTAGTGGCTTTTATCTAATTTCTACAACTTATTAAGGGTATAAATAATACATTTTACTTCTTTTCCACTCCCTGTATATGGCACAGTGCTGGATTCACAGTAGATACTTGTGTCAGAACTGCCTGTTCAGTATCCAATGTTCCTTTTTCTCTTAGTAACAGAGATTTGACATTATTTATGGTGACCCCACTGAAATTACATTTACCTGTCTGTCCCTTTCATGGAGGTGGATACTAGGATGTCAACAACAGTTGGTGAGTGAGACTTCTGAAAACTCTTTAAAATGGTTTCTCTCCACTTATGCTTTATACATCATCACCATCAACATTTTCTTATATTTCCTTATATTTTTCATATTATTTTCCTCTGCAAAAAATGACCATTCTATCCTCTTTGTTAATACCTTTTTAAATAATAAATACACTGAAATTATATTTAAAATTGTGGGCTACATTGGTTTTCCCTTTCCCCTTTAAGATCTAAATAAGAGAACAGCAGCAACAAGAACCACCATCACAAAGGGGAAACAAGTTTATACTCACAGTTACAAAACAGAAGTTAGATTCTTCAGACAAAAGATTCCAACAAATATTTGGAAAAGAGGCCAAAGGTGTGGTAATTGCTTTGACCACATAGAGAAGGCTAACACAAAAGTAGCAATTGAGGGGGAAGACTAATGATAAATAGACAAATTTATCTTCCAGAATCCCTGACATATCTGAGATGCCAGGACACTAGGTAAAGAAGATGGTAGGGTTCAGTAATAGGGAGATTAAGAGAAAGGGATAGTTTATCCTCCCATCCTCTCTTTTCACTCTCAGAGACTCACACAGCCATATACTTCACAAACAGAATATCGACCTCTTTGCATCAATAAATTAGATTAGAAAAAAGTCTTTCACACTCTGCCTTTGGAGATCATAAATAGAATGGCTTTCTCTCTGCTGGAAGACTGACCAGAAACCTACTGGTTATTCTGCTCTGCTCTATTGATCCAGATCTTTTGGTCAAAATTTTGGTGCCAAATTCTTTAACACACAAAAGATGTTGAAGTAAAATGTGAACCTTTAAGAAGGCCAAAAGGAATTTGGTGAAATCCAGGATAACACAGAAAAAGTTTACTTTGAAAATCACTGATATATTCACATTGATGAGAGATAATATTTACAAACCTGAAATAAGAACATGATACTTTTAAAAAACTAAAGAATAAAAATACTATTTTTGGGAGCTAAATAAAATAAAAAGAGTGATAAATAAAATTAAGACAAATCAATAGAGTGTTGAAAGAGTCAAAGAAGTCTCCACGAAAGTAGAATTTTAAAAAATCAAAGAAATGAAAAATATGAAAAAATTTTGAAAAATCTAAGCAAGAGGTAAACATTCAACTCATATTTGTCCCAGGAGAACAGAGAGGACAGAGGGGAAGAATTTAAAAGAAACACTGAAAGGAAGACTCATAGCAGGAAGATTTAAGTCTTAAGGTACAAAAGATGTACTGAGCACCCACCCTAGTGATGAGAAAACAATAACTAAGGTGCATTATTATGAAGTTTGACTACCCTAGAGATTGAGAAGATTATAAAATTATTGAGAGAGATAGAAAAAAATATAGGCCACAGAAAGTATTCAAAATTCAAAAGACATTAGAATATTCAGTAACAACACTGGGCCCTTCAATAGGGTAGAAAAGTGCCTGAATCTGATTTTCAGCCTAGAATTCTAGATAGAACAAAACCATCAGTCAGGTATGAAAGTAGAATTAGACCTTTTCAACCATGCAAAGATTTGAAAAACTTACTTTATAAGTACCCTTTCTTTGAAAGTATGGGTAGGATGTGTGCCAGCAAAAGCAAAATAAGGAAGTGATAGGCTCAAGAATTCCATGTAGGGGTGGCCCAAAGCACTTTTAAGATGAGAACTGTGTAGCAGTCATAGGAGTGATAGAAACAGATGAAAGTATAAGGACAGAAGCTCCAGGAAGGGAGGCTTCAGGAAACAGAAGTGGGAATTTATATTATCTATGATGATGGAGCATCTTAGTTATAAGGGCAAAGGCAATAGGATGGACCAAGTTGATGGGCGTAGGGACACATTTATAGAAAATTGTCTGTATCATTTAGGACTCTAAGAGAAAACTGATGACACACTCCAAATAGAATAATTCACAAAGAGAAATTCACAGAGGGACTGTCTATAAAATTGCAGACATGGACGAGGCAGAGGGGGCAATACCATAATCAGGGATTAGAAGCAGTAGAGCTGTTTAACACCATGATACCTTAGGGGACTGGCAGAGAGAATAGATAAAGAAACTCAAAAGGAGAGAGATTTTCTTTTTCCAGACTTTATTTTCTTAAAGCAGTCTTAAGGTTTACAGCAAAATTAAAGGAAGGATACGAAGATTTCCCATATACCTCCTGTGCCCACACATGCATAGCTTCCCTCATTTTCAGTGTCCCCCAACAGAGTGGTGTATTTGTCACAACACATCATAACCACCTAATGTCCATAATTTACATTATAGCTTTCCCTTGGTGTTGGATATTTTGTAGGTTTGGACAAATGCAAAATGACATGAATTCATCATTATATTATTATAGAGTAGTTTCACTTCCCTAAAAATTGTCTTTGCTCTGCTTTTCATCCTTCCCTATCCACACCCTACCTCCTGCTGTTCAAGCCCTGGCAAGCATTGATCTTTATACTGCCTCCATAGTTTTGCCTTTTCTAGAATGTCATATAGTTGGAATCATACAGTAGGTAGCATTTTCAGATTGACTTCTTTCACTTAGTGATATGCATTGAAGTTTCCTCTATGTTTCCCTTTCTTTTTTTTTTAAAATTTATTTATTGGACAGACAGAGTTCACCAATAGGCAGAGAGGCAAGCAGAGAGAGAGAGGGAAGCAGGCTCCCTGCTGAGCAGAGAGCCCAATGAGGGGCTCGATCCCAGGACCCTGAAACCATGACCTGAGCCAAAGGCAGAGGCTTTAACCCACTGAGCCACCCAGGTGCCCCTCTTTTTTTTTTAATTGAAATACAATTGACGTGCAATGTAACATTAATTTTAGGTGTAAACCATTGTGATTTGATTAATTTTAATTTTAAAATTAAATTTTAATTAAAATTAAAATTAATTTTAATTAAAACATTAATTTTAGGTATAAACCATCGTGATTTGATAACCATATCACCATTGTGATAGACATTATGTTATACTCACCACTGTAGCTATCATCTGTGTAGATATCATCTGTGATCTTACAACACTATTACAATACCATTGACTGTATTCTTTATGCTTTATCTTTTATCTCTGTTACTTATTTATTCCATAATTAGAAGCCTGTATCTCCCATTCCCCTTGACCCATATTGCCAACCCCCCAACCTCCTCCTCTCCATCAGTTTTTTCCCTGTATTTATGGGTCTATTTCTGCTGATTTATTATTATTTTTTTAAGATTACACCTGTGGGTAAAATCATATGGCATTTGCCTTTCTCTGATTTATTCCAGTCAACATAATATACTCCACCTCTACCTATGTTGTTGCAAATGGCCAGATCTCATTACATTTTATGATTGAGTAGTATTCTATTGTAGATATATGGCACATCTTTTTTTTTTTCTATTCACCTGTCAGTGGACACTTGGGTTGCTTCCATATCTTAGCTATTGTAAATAATACTGCAATAAACATAAGGGTTCACATATTTTTTTGAATTAGTGTTTCCATTTTTTTCAATTTTCTTCTTTCAAAGAACCAGCTACTAGTTTCATTGATTTGTTCTACTCTTCTTTTGGTTTCTGTTTCATTGATTTCTGCTCTGTATGATTTTGATAGATTCATGCCTCACATTGAGGTCTTTTATCCATTTCGAATTTATTTTTGTGTATGGCATAAGAGAATGGCTGAGTTTCATTCTTCTATAAATAGCTGCCCAATTTTCCCAGCAACATTTATTGAATAGACTGTTTTTTTTCTCACTGTATATATTTTCCTGCTTTGTCAAAGATTATTTGACCACAGAGTTGAGGGTCCATATCTGGGCTTTCTACTTTGTTCCATTGGTTTATGTGTCTGTTTTTGTGCCAGTACCATGCTGTCTTGGTGATCACAGGTTTATAGTAAAGCTTGAAATCAGGCAATGCGATGCCCCCAGTTTTGTTTTTTTTTTCTTTTTCAACATTTCCTTAGCAACTTGGGGTCTCTTCTGGTTCCACATAAATTTTAGGGTTGCTTGTTCCAGCTCTTTGAAAAATACCAGTGGAATTTTTATTGGGATGGCATTGAAAGTATAGAGTCACAGGGGGCTCTAGACAGTATAGTTCTTGACAATGTTTATTCTTCTGGTCCATGAGCATGGAATACTCTTCCATTTTTTGTGCTCTGATCTTTATTATTTCTCTTTTCCTTCTGGATTTAATCTTTACTTGTGGTTCTTTCTCCAGCTCCTTTAGGTGTAAGGTTAGTTTGTATATTTGAGATCTTTTTTGTTTCTTGAGAAAGGCTTGTATTGTTATATAATTTTCTCTCAGGACCATGTTTGCTGCATCCCAAAGGTTTTGGATGGTTGTGCTTTCATTTTCATTTGTTTCCATGATATTTAAAAATTCTTTAGTTTCCTGGTTGACCCATTTATCCTTTTGTAGAATGCTCTTTAGCCTCCACATAGTTGAGTTCTTTCCAAATTTTCTCTTGCAATTGAGTTCCAGTTTCAAAGCACTGTGTTCTGAAAATATGCAGGCAATGTTCCAGTTCCTGTTTCAAAGCATTGTATTCTGAAAATACACAGGTAGTCCCCCCCACCTTTTTGTGCCAGCTTCCATTTTCTTTGGATAGATACCTAGTAGCAGAATTAGTGAATCATATGGTATTTCTATTTTTAATTTTTTGAGAAACCTTCATGCTGTTTCCCAGAGTGGCTGTACCAATTTATATTCCCACCAACAGTGCACAAATTTTTCTTTTTCTCCATATCTTCACCAATGCTTTTTATTTCTTATCTTTTTGATTCAAACCATTCTGAAAGGTATAAGGTGATATCTCACTGTGGTGTTGATTTGCATTTCTCTGATGATTAGTGATGCTGAGCATTTCTTTATGTGTCTGTTGGCTAGCTGTCTTCTTTGGAAAAATGTCTACTCAGATCCCCTGCCCATTTTTAAATTGGATTTCTAATTTTTAATTTTTTATTAACATATAATGTATAATTAGCATCAGGTTTACAGGTCTGTGAATCACCAGGTTTACATGCTTCACAGCACTCACCATAGCACATACCCTCCCCAATGCCCATAACAAATCACCCTCTCCCTACTCCCCCCAGCAACCCTAACTTTGTTTGTGAGATTAAGAGTCTCTATGGTTTGTCTCCATCCTGATCCTATCATTTCATTTTTTCCTTCCCTACACCCCACCTCCCACACATTTCCTCTCAAATTCTTTATATCAGGAATATCTTATGATAATTGTCTTTCTCTGATTGACTTATTTCCTTCAGCATAATACCTTCTAATTCCATCCACATCATTGCAAATGGCAAGATTTCATTTCTTTTGATAACTGCATAGTATTCCATTGTATGTATATACCACATCTTCTCTATCCACTCACCTGTTGATGGACATCTAGATTCTTTCTATAGTTTGGATATTGTGGACGTTGCTGCTATAAACACTGGGGTGCATGTGCCCCTTTGGATCACTACACTTGTATCTTTAGGGTAAATACCCAGTAGTGCAAATGCTGGGTCTCTATTTTCCACTTTTTGAGGAACCTCCATGCTGTTTTCCAGAGTGGTTGCACCAGCTTGCATTCCCACCAACAGTGTAGGCAGGTTCCCCTTTCTCCACATCCTTGCCAGCATCTGTCATTTCCTGACTTGTTAATTTTAGCCTTTCTGACTGGTGTGAGGTCATATCTCATTGTGGTTTTGATTTGTATTTCCCTGGTTCTGAGTTATGTGGAGCATTTTTTCATGTGTCTGTTGGCCATCTGGATGTCTTCTTTGCAGAAATGTCTGTTCATGTCCTCTGCCCATTTCTTTTTTAAAATCTTTTATTTCTTTTCAGTATTCATTAACAGTATTCATTGTTTTTGCACCACACCCAGTGTTCCATGCAATCTGTGCCCTCTCTAATACCCACCACCTGGTTCCCCCAACCTCCTGCCCGCCCCCCCCCCCGCCCCTTCTTGATTAGATTATTTGTTCTTTGGATGTTGAGTTTGCTAAGTTCTTTATAGGTTTTGGATACTAGCCCTTTATCTGATAGTTCATTAGCAAATATCTTCTCCCATTCTGTGAGTTGTCTTGGTTTTGTTGACTGTTTCCTTTGCTGTGCAAAAGCTTTTGATCTTGATGAAGTCCCAATAGTTCATTTTTGCCCTTGCTTCTTGCCTTTGGTGATGTTTCTAGGAAGAAGTTGCTGTGGCTGAGGTCAAAGAGGTTGAAGAGGATTCCTGTGTTCTCCAGGATTTTGATGGATGCCCATCTCACATTGAGGTCTTTCATCCATTTTGAGTCTATTTTTGTGTGTGTGGTTTAAGGAAATGGTCCAGTTTCATTCTTCTACATCTGGCTGTCCAGTTTTCCCAACACCATTTGTTGAAGAGACTGTCTTTTTCCATTGGACATTCTTTCCTGCTTTGTCAAAGATTAGTTGGCCATATAGTTGAGAGTCTATTTCTGGGATCTCTATTCTGTTCCATTGATCTGTGTGTCTGTTTTTGTGCCAGTACCATACTGTCTTGATGATGACAGCTTTGTAATAGAGCTTGAAGTCTGAAATTTTCATGCCACCAACGATAGCTTTCTTTTTCAACATTCCTCTGGCTATTTGAGGTCTTTTCTGGTCCCATATAAATTTTAGGATTATTTGTTCCATTTTTTTTTAAAAGATGGATGGTACTTTGATAGGAATTGCATTAAATGTGTAGATTGCTTTAGGTAGCATAGAGATTTTCACAATATTTATTCTTCCAATCCATGAACATGGAACATTTTTCCATTTTTTTGTGTCTTCCTCCAGTTTTTTATGCATACTTTATAGTTTTCAGAGTACAGATCCTTTGCCTCTTTGGTTAGGTTTATTCCTATGTATCTTACGGTTTTGGGTGCAATTGTAAATGGGATTGACTCTTTAACTTCTCTTTCTTCTGTCTTGTTGTTGGTGTATAGGAATGCAATGGATTTTTGTGCATTGATTTTATATCCTAATGCTTCAGTGAATTCCTGTATAAGTTCTAGCAGATTTGGAGTGGGGTCTTTTGGGTTTTTCACATAAAGTATCGTATCATCTGCAAAAAGTGAGAGTTTGACTTATTCTTTCCCAATTTGGATGCCTCTAATTTCTTTTTGTTGTCTTATTGCTGAAGCTAGAACTTCTTGTACTACATTGAATAGCTGTGATGATAACGGACATCCCTGCTGTGTTCCTGACCTTAGTGGAAAAGCTTTCAGTTTTTCTCCATTGAGAGTGATATTTGCTGTGGGCTTTTCATAGATGGCTCTGATGATATTGAGGCATGTACCCTCTATTCATGCACTTTGGAGAGTTTTGATCAAGAAAGGATGCTGTACTTTGTCAAATGCTTTTTCAGAATCTATTGAGAGTACCATATGGTTCTTATTCTTTCTTTTATTAATGTATTGTATCACATTCATTTGTGGATGTTGAACCAACCTTGCAGCCCAGGAATAAATCCCACTTGGTCATGGTGAAAAATCCTTTTAATGTACTGTTGTATCCTATTGGCTAGTATTTTGGTGAGAATTTTTGCATCTGTGTTCATCAAGGAGATTGGTCTATAGTTCTTTTTGATGGGGTCTTTGTCTGGTTTTGAGATAAAGGTAACACTGGGCTCAGGGTGCCTGGGTGGCTCAGTGGGTTAAGCTTCAGCCTTCGCCTCAGGTCATGAACCCAGGGTCCTGGGATCGAGCCCTACATTGGGCTCTCTGCTCAGCAGGGAGCCTGCTTCCCTTCCTCTCTCTGCCTGCCTCTCTGCCTACTTGTGATCTCTCTCTGTCAAATAAATAAATAAAAATCCTTATTAAAAAAAGGTAACACTGGCATCATAAAATGAGTTTGGAAGTTTTCCTTCCACTTCTATTTTTTTGGAATAACTTCAGGAGGATGGGTACTAATTCTTTAAATGTTTGGTAGAATTGCCCTGGGAAGCCATCTGACCCTGGGCTCTTGTTTGTTGGGAGATTTTTGATGACTTCTTCAATCTCCTTACTGGTTATGGGTCTGTTCAGGTTTTATCTTTCTTCCTGGTTCAGTTTTGGTAGTTTATATACCTCTCTAGGAATGCATCTATTTCTTTCAGATTGTCAAATTTGCTGGCATATAGTTGCTCGTAATATGTTCTTATAATTGTTTGTATTTCTTTGGTGTTGGTTGTGATCTCTCCTCTTTCATTCATGATTTTATTTATTTGGGCCCTTTCTCTTTTCTTTTTGATAAGTCTGGCCAGGGGTTTATCAATCTTATTAATTCTTTCAAAGAACCAGCTCCTTATTTCATTTATTTGTTCTACTGTTGTTTTTGATTTCTGTTTCATTGAATTCTGCTCTGATCTTTATGATTTATTTCTCTTCTCCTGGTGGGTTTAGGTTTTCTTTGCTGTTCTTTCTCCAGCTTCTTTAGGTGTAAAGTTAGGTTGTGTACTTGAGACCCTTGTTTCTTGAGAAAGACTTGTATTGCTATACACTTTCCTCTCAGGACCACCTTTGCTGTACTCCACAGATTTTGAACCATTGTGTTTTCATTATCATTTGTTTTCATGAATTTTTTCAATTCTTCTTTAATTTTCTGGTTGACCCATTCATTCTTTTTTTTTTCAATTTATTTATTTTCAGAAAAACATTATTCATTATTTTTTCACCACACCCAGTGCTCCATGCAAGCTGTGCCCTCTATAATATCCACCACTTGGTACCCCAACCTCCCACACCCCCGCCACTTCAAACCCCTCAGATTGTTTTTCAGAGTCCATAGTCTCTCATGGTTCATACCACCCTGAATGCGCCCAATCTTGTCTGATCTCGGAAGCTAAGCAGGGTCGGGCCTGGTTAGTACTTGGATGGGAGACCCATTCATTCTTTAGAAGGATACTGTTTAGTCTCCATGTATTTGAGTTCTTTCCAAATTTCCTCTTGTGATTGAGTTCTAGCTTCAGAGTACTGTGGTCTTAAAGTATGAAGGGAATGATCCCAATATTTTGGTACCAGTTGAGACCTGATTTATGACCCAGGATGTGATCTATTCCGGAGAATGTTCCATGAGCACTAGAGAAGAATGTGTATTCTGTTGCTGTGGGATGGAATGTTCTTAATATATCTGTGATGTCCATTTGGTCCAGTGTGTCATTTAAGGGCTTTATTTCCTTGTTGATCTTTTTTTTTTAACAATTTATTTATTTTCAGAAAAACAGTATTCATTATTTTTTCACCACACCCAGTGCTCCATGCAAGCCGTGCCCTCTATAATACCCACCACCTGGTACCCCAACCTCCCACCCCTCCGCCACTTCAAACCCCTCAGATTGTTTTTCAGAGTCCATAGTCTCTCATGGTTCACCACCCCTTCCAATTTACCCAAAAGCACATACCCTCCCCAATGTCCATAACCTACCCCCCTTCTCCCATCCCCCCTCTCCCCAGCAACCCACAGTTTGTTTCGTGAGATTAAGAGTCACTTATGGTTTGTCTCCCTCCCTATCCCCATCTTGTTTCATGGATTCTTCTCCTACCCACTTGAGCCCCCATGTTGCATCACCACTTCCTCATATCAGGGAGATCATATGATAGTTCTCTTTCTCTGCTTGACTTATTTCGCTAAGCATGATATGCTCTAGTTCCATCCATGTTGTCGCAAATGGCAAGATTTTGTTTCTTTTGATGGCTGCATAGTATTCCATTGTGTATATATACCACATCTTCTTGATCCATTCATCTGTTGATGGACATCTGGGTTCTTTCCATAGTTTGGCTATTGTGGACATTGCTGCTATAAACATTCGGGTGCACGTGCCCCTTTGGATCACTACCTTTGTATCTTTAGGGTAAATACCCAGTAGTACAATTGCTGGGTCATAGGGCAGTTCTATTTTCAACATTTTGAGGAACCTCCATGCTGTTTTCCAGAGTGGTTGCACCAGCTTGCATTCCCACCAACAGTGTAGAAGGGTTCCCCTTTCTCCGCATCCTCGCCAGCATCTGTCATTTCCTGACTTGTTGATTTTAGCCATTCTGACTGGTGTGAGGTGATATCTCATTGTAGTTTTGATTTGTATTATCCTGATGCTGAGTGATATGGAGCACTTTTTCATGTGTCTGTTGGCCATCTGGATGTCTTCTTTGCAGAAACGTCTGTTCATGTCCTCTGCCCATTTCTTGATTGGATTATTTGTTCTTTGGGTGTTGAGTTTGTTAAGTTCTTTATAGATTTTGGACACTAGTCCTTTATCTGATATGTCGTTTGCAAATATCTTCTCCCATTCTGTCAGTTGTCTTTTGATTTTGTTAACTGTTTCCTTTGCTGTGCAAAAGCTTTTGATCTTGATGAAATCCCAACAGTTCATTTTTGCCTTTGCTTCCCTTGCTTTTGGCGATGTTCCTAGGAAGATGTTGCTGTGGTTGAGATCGAAGAGGTTGTTGCCTGTGTTCTCCTCTAGGATTTTGATGGATTACTTTCTCACATTGAGGTCCTTAATCCATTTTGAGTTTATTTTTGTGTGTGGTGTAAGGAAATGGTCCAATTTTATTTTTCTGCATGTGGCTGTCCAATTTTCCCAACACCATTTATTAAAGAGGCTGTCTTTTTTCCATTGGATATTCTTTCCTGCTTTGTCAAAGATTAGTTGACCATAGAGTTGAGGGTCTATTTCTGGGCTCTCTATTCTGTTCCATTGATCTATGTGTCTGTTTTTGTGCCAGTACCATGCTGGCTTGATGATGACAGCTTTGTAATAGAGCTTGAAGTCCGGAATTGTGATGCCACCAACTTTGGCTTTCTTTGTCAATATCCCTTTGGCTATTAGAGGTCTTTTCTGGTTCCATATAAATTTTAAAATTATTTGTTCCATTTCTTTGAAAAAGATGGATGGTACTTTGGTAGGAATTGCATTAAATGTGTAGATTTCTTTAGGTAGCATAGACATTTTCACAATATTTATTCTTCCAATCCAGGAGCATGGAACATTTTTCCATTTCTTTGTGTCTTCCTCAATTTCTTTCATGAGTACTTTATAGTTTTCTGAGTATAGATTCTTAGCCTCTTTGGTTAGGTTTATTCCTAGGTATCTTATAGTTTTGGGTGCAGTTGTAAACGGGATTGACTCCTTAATTTCTCTTTCTTCTGTCTTGTTGTTGGTGTAGAGAAATGCAACTGATTTCTGTGCATTGATCTTATATCCTGACACTTTACTGAATTCCTGTACAAGTTCTAGCAGTTTTGGAGTGGAGTCTGTGACCCGAGGCCACGCTGACCCCGCGTGGGCTTCGCCCCGGTTTAGCATCTGGAGCGATGTCCCTCAGTGGCACAGACTTTTAAAAGTCCCGATTTTGTGCTCCATTGCTCTGCCGCTTGCCGGGAGCTGGCCCCTCCCCCCGGGGTCTATCTTCCCGTCGCTTTGGATTTACTTCTCCGCCAGTCCTACCTTTCAGAAAGTGGTTGTTTTTCTGTTTCTAGAATTGCTGTTCTTCTTCTCTTCGATTTGCCGATGGATTTGCAGGTGTTTGCAATCTTTAGATAAGCTCTCTAGCTGATCTCCTGCTAGCTGAAGTAGTCTTAGCCTGCTACTTCTCCGCCATCTTGACTCCTCCCTCCTTGTTGATCTTTTGCTTGAATGATCTGTCCATTTCAGTGAGGGGGTGTTAAAGTCCCCTACTATTATTGTATTATTGTCAATGTATTTCTTTGATTTTGTTTTAATTGGCTTATATAATTGGTTGCTCCCATGTTAGGGCATAGATACTTAAAATTGTTAGAGCGTCTTGTTGGACAGACCCTTTGAGTATGATATAGTGTCCTTTTTTATCTCTTATTATAGTCTTTGGCTTAAAATCTAATTTATCTGATATAAGGATTGCCACCCCAGCTTTCTTTTTTTTTTTAATTAGGTTTATTTATGTTCAGCATAACAGTATTCATTATTTTTTCACCACATCCAGTACTCCATGTAATCCATGCCTTCTATAATACCCACCACCTGGTACCCCAACCTCCCACCCCCTCCGGCACTTCAAACCCCTCTCAGATTGTTTTTCAGAGTCCATAGTCTCTCATGATTCACCTCCCCTTCCAATTTACCCCAACTCCCTTCTCCTCTCTAACTCCCCATGTCCTCCATGCTATTTGTTATGCTCCACAAATAAATGAAACCATAGGATAATCGACTCTCTCTGCTTGACTTATTTCACTCAGCATAATCTCCTCCAGTCCCGTCCATGTTGCTACAAAAGTTGGGTATTCATCCTTTCTGATGGAGGCATAATACTCCATAGTGTCTATGGACCACATTTTCCTTATCCATTTGTCCGTTGAAGGGCATCTTGGTTCTTTCCATAGTTTGGTCACCGTAGCCATTGCTGCTATAAACATTGGGGTACAGATGGCCCTTCTTTTCACATCTGTATCCTTGGGGTAAATATCCAGGAGTGCAATTGCAGGGTCATAGGGAAGCTCTATTTTTAATTTCTTGAGGAATCTCCACACTGTTCTCCAAGGAGGCTGCACCAACTTGCATTCCCACCAACAGTGTAAGAGGGTTCCCCTTTCTCCACATCCCCCCCAACACATGTTTCCTGTCTTGTTAATTTTGGCCATTCTAACTGGTGTAAGGTGGTATCTCTATGTGGTTTTAATTGAATCTCCTTGAGGGCTAGTGATGATGAACATTTTTTCATGTGTCTGATAGACATTTGTTTGTCTTCATTGGACTCAAAATGGATAAAAGACCTCAATGTGAGACAGGAATCCATCAGAATCCTAGAGGAGAACATAGGCAGTTCTCTCTTTGATATCAGCCACAGCAACTTCTTTCAAGATATGTCTCCAAAGGCAAAGGAAACAAAAGTGAAAATAAACTTTCAGGACTTCATCACAATCAAAAGCTTCTGCACAGTAAAGGAAACAGTCAAAATAAGAAAAAGGCAACCCACGGAATGGGAGAAGATACTTGCAAATGACAGTACAGACAAAAGGTTGATATCCAGGATCTATAATAAACTCCTCAAACTCAACACACACGAAACAGGCAATCATATCAAAAAATGGGCAGAAGATATGAACAGACACTTCTCCAATCAAGACATACAAATGGCTATCAGACACACGAAAAAATGTTCATCATCATTAGCCCTCAGGGAGATTCAAATTAAAACCACATTGAGATATCACCTTACACCAGTTAGAATGGCCAAAATTAACAAAACAGGAAACAACATGTGTTGGAGAGGATGTGGAGAAAGGGGAACCCTCTTCCACTGTTGGTGGGTATGCAAGTTGGTGCAGCCTCCTTGGAGAACAGTGTGGAGATTCCTCAAGAAATTAAAAATAGAGCTTCCCTATGACCCTGCAATTGCACTCCTGGGTATTTACCCCAAGGATACAGATGTGAAAATAAGGGCCATCTGTACCCCAATGTTTATAGCAGCAATGGCCACGGTCGCCAAACTGTGGAAAGAACCAAGATGCCCTTCAACGGATGAATGGATAAGGAAGATGTGGTCCATATACACTACGGAGTATTATGCCTCCATCAGAAAGGATGAATACCCAACTTTTGTAGCAACTTGGATGGGACTGGAAGAGATTATGCTGAGTAAAATCAGTCAAGCAGAGAGAGTCAATTATCATATGGTTTCATTTATTTGTGGAGCATATCAAGTATCATGGAGGACAAGGGGTGTTAGAGAGGAGAAGGGAGTTGGGGTAAATTGGAAGGGGAGGTGAATCATGAGAGACTATGGACTCTGAAAAACAATCTGAGGGGTTCGAAGTGGCGGGGGTGTGGGAGGTTGGGGTACCAGGTGATGGGTATGATAGAGGGCACGGATTGCATGGAGCACTGGGTGTGGTGAAAAAATAATGAATACTGTTTTTATGAAAATAAATAAATTGAAAAAAAAGAATAAATAAATTCTGAGTAAATTGAAAAAAAAAAGAAGAAGTTGTATCCCCAAAATTTTTAGAGGAAAAAACCCTATATGTATACAAAAAATAATGTTAGATACAATGAAAGGTAAAATATGACTATAATAATGAAGGTTCCCAAAGATTTTTTTAAAAGAAAGGCATTGTTAAGATAAACTAGTTAAGAAACATTAAAAGAGGGAAGGGGAAAAGTTAAAAAAATTGAATATGAAAAAATTAATTTAAAAAAATTAGTTTACTCTGCAAGACTAAGGAATTTGGGGAGAAAGCCATTAATTCCATGTTTTGCTTTCCCCTCTTTCGAATTCTGCTGTTCTCCTTGGTGAGTGAGCTTGGTCTTGGCTGGATATTCTTTTGATCTTCTCGGGGAGGGATCTATTGTAGTGATTATCAAGTGTCTTTCCCCGAGGTGGAATTGCACCACCCTTGCTAGGGGCTGGGCTAAGTAAGATGCTTGGGTTTGCTCTCAGGAGATTTTGTTCCCTGAACACTTTCCTTAGTGCTCTGGAGGATAAGAATGAAAATGGTGGCCAGAAGAGCCAAGAGCTTGGGGCCCGACTCCTCAGTGTGCCCTTGGAGTAAAACACTAAATCACTCCAATCTCCCTGGTCTCTGGCCATGCTCCATGCTCACCCAGCCTGTGACTGAGCATATCCATCTCTGATGCATGGTCCCATTTGGAGTATCCAAACCAAGCATATTCCTGCCTCCACAGGAGGAAGGTGAGTCTCCCTGTTTCTGCCACTTTTGGGGTCCTTGCTCAAAGAGCAGTGGCCTAACTGCTTCGGATTGCACGTTAAGGTAACCCCAAGCTCAAAGTGCACTCCTCAGCTCCATCTCTGTAGCCAGCTTCCCTGCTCTTATACCTGTGAACTCTGCTATACTCAGAGACCCCTGATCCTTCTGTGACCCTGTGGGACCTGAGAACATGCTGTCCCCATGAGGGCTCCACTCCTGCATAGCCTCTGGAGTGATGTACCTCAGTGGAACAGACTTTTAAAAGTTCTGATTTTGTACTCCATTGCTCCGTTACTCCGCCACTTTCCAGGAGCCAGCCCCTCCCTCTGGGGTCTACCTGTTGCTTTGGATTCACTTCTCCGCAGGTCCTATGTTTCAGAAAGTGGTCGATTTTTTGTTTCTAGAATTGCTGCTCTTCTTCTCTTCAATCTTCTGTTGGATTTGTAGGTGTTTGAAATGGTTTGATAACTATCTAACTGAACTCCGGCAACCTGATGTCATCTCGGCCTGCTACTCCTCCACCATCTTGTCTCCTCCCTTAAATTAGATTTTTGTTGTTGTTAAGTTGTGTAAGGTCTTTATATATTTGGCTATTAACCCCTTATTAGATATATTATTATTGCAAATTATCTTCACCCTTTCAGTAGGTCACATTTTTATTTTATTGGCTTTCTTCCTTTGTTGCATAGAAACTCTTTATTTTGATGTATTTCCAGTAGATTATTTTTGGATTTGTTTCTCTTGCCTGAGGAGACATATCTAGAAAAATGTTGCTATGGCTAATACCAAAGAAATTACTTCCTATGTTCTTCTCTAGAATTTTTATGGTTTCAGGTCTCACATTTAGGTCTTTAATCCATATTGTTTTTTTTTTTAAATATATGGTGTAAGAAAGTGGTCCAGTTTCATTCTTTTCCATGTAGCTCTCCAGTCTTCTCAAAACAATTTGTTGAATAGGCAGTCTTTTTCCCATTATATATTATTTCCTCCTTTTTCATAGATTAGTTGACATGTAAGTATAAATTTATTTCAGTGATCTGTATCCTGTTTTATTGATTTATGTATCCATTTTTGTGCCAGTACCATAATTCTTTGATTACTACCACTTCATAGTATACTTTAAATGTGGGATTGTGTGATACCTCTAGCTTTATTCTTCTTTCTCAAGATTGCTTTGGCTATTCAAGGCCTTTTTTGGTTCTATACTCATTTTAGGTTTATTTGTTCTAGTTCTGTGAAAAATGCTCTTGGTATTTTGATAGGGATTGCATTGCATCTGTAGAATTGTTTGGGTACACTATGTCCTTCTTAACATTAATTCTTCCAACCCATGGGCATAGATAATCTCTCCATTTGTTTTTGTTGTCTTCAATTTCTTTCATCAGTGTTTTATAGTTTTCAGAGTATAGTTCTTTCACCTCTTTGTTTAAGTTTATTTCTAGCTGTTTTATTCTTTTTGGTGTAATTGCAAATGGGATATTTTCTTAATTTCTCTTTCTGCTATTTGTTATTAGTGTATATAAATGTATCTAACTTCTGCATATTAAGTTTGTATCTGCAACATTATAAAGTTAATTCCCTTATAATCACTTCACAGAGTGTATGATATAAAGATAATTTTAGGAAGAAAAATTTCTAAAAGATATGAAATGGAGATCAGGCTGTTAGAATAAAACTGAGATAGAACCTAAAGTTCTTTATCAGAGAGCATTTCTAGATGAAAGGTATTCACAAGTATATGTGGATTCATAGATGGGACAGTTATAGGTTGATTTAGAGAAATAAATCTTGTTTCTCTTATTTCTATCTTATTCATCATTATATGTCTGGTATCCCATATAGAGTCTGACATATAGTAGCTAATCATTAAGCACATGTAGAAGACACTAAAGAAAAGAAATATTATGGAGTTTTTTTACTTAAGATCTTTATTGAAAACATCAGTAAACTGTTTAAGCAATTCATGTAGTATTAGATTTGGATAGCTCTCCATTTTCCCAAGGATCCAACATCTGTAAGTGATATAGTCCTTTGGGACAGTAGAATTGGAAATGCACATCATAGTCTAGAGGGCGTATTACACATCATAACATTTTCTACTTCTAATCTAGGAAAATAAGCCATTTTCTTTACTTGTTCTGGGAAATTCAGATGCATTTCTCTGTTCCTTGGATGAGGAACACATCAACTTTTAAATTATTCCCTCAGTGTTTTGATTCCTGGCTGGCTGGCCCTGGCCTCTAGAGACTTGATTTTCTCAGTCACAATCCATGATACTAGTCAGCTCATTGTTACATCATGGAAAGAACTGATATATACCAAAATATAGAAGACAAAGCTTTCTGCTGTAGATGGGGGAAGAGGAACCTCTACCTCCTCTATAGTTCCTGGCTATACCAAAACTGTTGCCAGCAAGTGGTAGGTGGAAGTTTGGCATAATATTATTTACATAAAGTACTCTGTTTTTTGAGAAATGGGGTATACATAATAATGGGAATAACTCTGTGAAGTACTCAAAGAATAGTGGTAAGAAGCAGAAGCTTCTAGCAAGGAAAAGGTGTTAGGGAAACTTAGTGATCATATAGAGTAGACCTTAACCATGGTGGACAAACAATTTCCTCTTTTGCTTCATGCCCACAGGTAAGGCATTTTAAATAAAGGCTGAACAGGAAATTGAGAAGAAAATATGGCCATCTCATATTGTCAGAGTGAGCCATTCTTAAAAAGTCTAAATTAAAGAAGGTTTTTCTGATTTAGGGGTCTTCAGGGAGTACCAAATCATTAAAACAATCTTCCAAAATTTTGAATCTTGTCATTCCTAAAATAAAGTCAGTAAAAACCTGACTTATGGTTTTTCAAAATGGCCACTGTAAAGTCGATGGGAGACATAGGGCCTGACATGTTTCATTTTGGAGGGATGGAGTTGGTAGTAGCAACTCTGGAGGTGAATAAAGAAAAAAATCCCTTAAAAGCAAAGAGACTCTTATTTGAAATTAATATGGGTAGAATAGGTATCTTAGAGGATTCCAGAAAACAAATTCATGAATCATGAAGCAGAGTCCAATAAAACAATTAAACTTGGAAATATTTGACACTTTTTCCTATAATATCATCAGCTAGTTTATTCACTTACAAATCCATCCATCCATCCATCTGACAAACACATATTAAGGACTGTAGTGTGCCAGAAGTTATTTTAGGCACTAGATAGATATATAAATGAGACATGCTTCATATATTTAAGGGACTCTCAAATATAAACTGAAAAAGTATAATGCAATGAGTAAGTGGTTTTTTTGTTTGTGTGGTTGTTTTTGTTTTTGTCTTTGTTTTGATATGTGAATGGAGTATTACTATGGGAGCCCATATTTCTCCAGTGTTTGCTAGAAATTATTCATAAGAATTTCAGGCATTTTGGAAAAAAGGCCTTCTGAGACTAGGCAGATGATTTAACAATAGTGATTTTTTAAAAAAAATATGTATTTATTTTTAGACAGAAATAGAATGTGCACAAGTTGGGGGAGGGGCAGAAGGCAGAAGGCAGAAGATGAGAAAGAAGCAGACTTCCCACTGAATGGGGAGCCCAATGCTGGGCTTGATATCATGACCCATGAGATTGTGAACCATGAAAATATGACCTAAGTTGAAACCAAGAGTCAGGCTTTTAATGGACTGAGCCACCCAGGCCCCTCCAAAATAGTGATTTATCAGTAGTCACATAGGATTGTAGTTTGAGGAAAATAGGAGGAGATGGTAGTGATTAGAAGTCAAATGTTCCTGGCATCTTCTCTAAGCTGTTTCTCAGATTTAGTCTTCTGGATCCAAGGAGAGTAGTTGAGGATAGAGTGGGGAGAGAGAAGTCTAAACAAACATTAAAGGGCAATATTTTAGATATTACATATAAGAAAAATAGTTTCTCTAATGAACTTGTTTCTTTCAAAGGAAGTATAAGCATCATTATCATCATAATGACAACAGTGATAATCATTTAAATAAGTATGAATTATATACCAGGTATTTTTTTCTGAGCTTTACATGCATTAGTCCATTAATCCCTACAATCATACCTATGAGGTAGATACTATTACTATCTCCATTGCACTAATGGACACATTAAGGGAGAGAAATGAGTGAGTTGCTCAAGGTCACATAGCTAGTAACTGGTCAACTGAGATTAGAACCAAAGTACCCACACTACATTATCTATTTTTTTAAATTTATTCTTTATTTTCAGCATAACAGTATTCATTATTTTTGCACCGCACCTAGTGCTCCATGCAATCCGTGCTCTCTATAATACCCACCACCTGGTACCCCAACCTCCCACCTCCCGCCCCTTCAAAACCCTCAGATTGTTTTTCAGAGTCCATAGTCTCTCATGGTTCACCTCCCCTTCCAATTTCCCCCAACTCCCTTCTCCTCTCTATCTCCCCATGTCCTCCATGCTATTTGTTATGCTCCACAAATAAGTGAAACCATATGATAATTGACTCTGCTTGACTGATTTTACTCAGCATAATCTCTTCCAGTCCCATCCATGTTGCTACAAAAGTTGGGTATTCATCCTTTTTGATGAAGGCATAATACTCCATAGTGTCTATGGACCACATTTTCCTTATCCATTTGTCCGTTGAAGGGCATCTTGGTTCTTTCCACAGTTTGGTGACCGTGGCCATTGCTGCTATAAACATTGGGGTACAGATGGCCCTTCTTTTCACTACATCTATTACACAAGCAGCAAATGATCCTCTCCTATTGAAATCAGCCCTTTTCTGATCCTAATGCTTTCTTCTTGCCTAGTTTACTATGGGCCACAAAGTATATAGGAAATTAAGATAATTGCTACATTTCGGTATTCTCTGCTGTTGGTTTATCTGTGAGACTCAAGATCCCTGGTCTCCATATATCCCTCTATATGGTGAGAGTATTTTTGTATACTATCTCCTTACAGAGTAGTCTCAGAGGTCACAGAATATCTCCTTACAGAGAAGATAGGTAAGTTCAATGTCTTAGGAATAGGAAAAATGAATATAAGTTATTTCTTTTACATGTTGTATATATTCACAATGATGATAAAATCACTGTTCCTCCATGTTGTCCCCCACATTGTTCTTAATAGACCTTCTTGGGGCCTTCACTCTCAATCCACTTTTATCTTCATAGAATCCTATAATTACACAGCTAAACTATTCATTAAAATTCTAATTGAAATCCCTTATCTTGCTAGGAAGAAACTGTTTCAGAAGGAAGTTGAATGACCTTCCTAAAGTCATAAAGATTTTGGTGGCTGAGCTGTCATAGGAATCCATATGTCTTAATTCTTCTTCAGTGCTCTTTAAAGCTGCCTTTCAAACTGGAATATATGTCATATAAGTACCCCACACTTTCTAAAATTCAATTCTTTGTAAGGACTTTGAAGAAATTAAAGGAATATATAATATTATATGTGCATGTCTATATGCAACATATGTAAGACTCATAAAGATAAAATGTTTCAAATAATGACTTTGTTTTTATGATTCCTTATCCTACTGTTCTAAAAGTCTTTTTGAATGGTTTGCTCAAAAATGGATCTTACTGAGGTAGCGTACTCTTTAAAAATAAACTCCATGTATTTCTGTTTTCTAAAAATCCAGTATTGGGGCACCTGGGTGGCTTAGTCATTGGGCGTCTGCCTTCAGCTCAGGTCATGATCCCAGGGTCCTGGGATCGAGCCCTGCATCAAGCTTTCTGCTCAGTGGGAAGCGTGATTCTCCCTCTCCCACTACCCCTGTTTCTGTTCCCTCTCTAACTGTGTCTCTTGGCGTCAAAAAAATAAATAAAATCTTAAAAAAAATAAAAATCCAGTATTCTATTTTTATGCTTGCCTCTAATATCCCTTCCTCACTTGACCTTATTCCCTATTTCTCAGGATTTCCTTTGCTCTGTCCCCTAGCTCAGGGAAGGCTAAAGTTCTACCACATAGCCTTCACCATAGTCCCATGATCGCCAGGTTTGGAGGGCTGAAGTACCATTCTTTAGGGAAGAATTTTCAATAAATCTTCATTTGAATCTATTTATCAATGTTTTCCTTCTTCATTTTATAAAATTATTTTGCTTTTCATTTAAATGAATACTCACCAGTGGCAATGTGACTCATAAAGATGGACAGTTTTCATCCTCAGAAGAAATGAAGGACTAATAACTCCCTCTTTCTTTTACAGCTTTCTTCCCCTTCATCAGTACATTTCCTTCTCTTCCATTTTCCTAGCCTCTCAGTTTCAGCTTGCTCCTTCCATATTATGTTACTAAAGCAGGGTCTGAAAGCAGTTCTTTGCTTTGCAAGCTTTTTGTTTCCAGGAAGGGCTATGATAAGTAACTTTTACTCTGGGAGACACTGACTTCTTCATTTACATCTTTATCTAAGGAAAGAGCATCGACAGTGGTTATGATGATAGCTAATATTTTAAAAATGCCTCTTGTATGAAGGTAATCCAGTATTCTTTGAGTCATTTAATCTGTTTCAGGATCTCTGTGCTAAACCCCCTAATTCCTCAAATTGGCATGATAACTATTCTCTGTGATTACTAAAAGGTTGGCTAGATACATGGATGAACACTGGATTGTGGGTAAGGAAGAAGTTCTGCACAGATTCTTACTTTTCCCCAAAGCATTTGTTCCCTTGAGGAGTGTTCACAGTTCACTCACCTGTAGGGAAAGCCTCTGTACTTCCAGCTCTCTCCATAGTCATCCTCTAGATACTATATCCCTGAAGATTAAACACAGAATGGGAATTCACTAGATGTTGTTAAAAGAGGAACAGGAACAGGTTTTTTTAGATTTCACATATAAGTGAGTCATGCAGCATTTCTTTGTTTGGCTAATTTCACTTAGCATAACATCCTCCAGTGTCATCCATATTGTTGCAAATGGATAACAGCTAATGTTTTATAATCTCTTCTTTTAATGACAGAATTATAGACATAATTATTATTATATTATTTTTATATCACATTTCCTTTTTCCATGTGAGAGTAGAATGGTTGTTACCAGGGATAAGGAGGTGGGGGATAGGGAGATGTTGCTCAAAAACAAAGTTGCAATTATGAAGGATGAATGAATATGTTTAGAGATCTAATGTACATAATAATGACTAATGTACAGAATAATGCTGAAATTTGCTAAGAGAGTAGATTTCAGGTATTCTTGTAACTGAAAAACCTGTGAAAACTGAAAACTGAAAAAAATGGAAAAAATTATGTGAAGAGATTCTGTTAATTGATGATAGTACTCACTTCACTATGTATATGACTATCAGATTATTGTGTTGTACACAATAATATAATTATTATTATATTTTATATATTTATATTATATTATATATTATTATATTTTATATATATAAATATATATAATTTCTATTTAAAGAGAATAAAAAGAGAAACAGGCTTGGGAGGTATAGTGTACCCAGGGTAAAGTAAACCTGCTTGACCAACCAATACAGCTACTCTAAGAGTAAGTGCTAGCTTAGGATAGCTAACTCTTTCTAGATGACAGCCTAGGAAGGAAATGCCCTAACCTAGCCTCCATGGATGGCTTATCTCCTCTCAGAGTTCCCATAAACATAATTTCTTGCTCCAGATTATATTGGCACAACCCCAGACTTTTCTTAGAGTGTGAATAGAGCATTCCTAAATATTTATGGCAGATCCATTCAAATTTTATTAAAAACCTGAATATGCTGGATGAACCTCATTTTAGACATAGAAGACATAAAGTTACCTTTTTATTTTTTTTAAAGATTTTATTTATTTATTTGACAGACAGAGATCACAAGTAGGCAAAAAGGCAGGCAGAGAGAGAAAGGGAAGCAAGCTCCCTGCTGAGCAGAGAGCCCGATGTGGGGCTCAATCCCAGGACCCTGGGATCATGACCTGAGCTGAACGAAGGCAGAGGATTTAACCCACTGAGCCACCCAGGCGCCCCAAGAAAGTTTATAATAGTCGCTTCCTATGTCATTTCTAGAAGCCAAAGTCTATTAAAAAGTTACCTTTTTTTTTTTTCACCACACCCAGTGCTCCATGCAACCAATGCCCTTGGTGAAAAATAATGAATACTGTTTTTCTGAAAATAAATAAATTGAAAAAAAAAGTTGCCTTTTTAATAGCTTGCCATAATGGTGTTCAAATTCCAATTGGCTTTGGTAGTATGACAGTAATGACTACAATTTAATACTAAATCCTGCCAATTGCATCTCGTAAATATTTTCTAAAGAAAACACTTTATTTCTTTCAAGAGCTTTTGCTTTATCTGTAGTTTAAGCCACTTCTAATCCTACTTCAATTTATTTACTAAATATGATTAATTAAAACACTGAGGTCCACCCTGAGCTATTCATGGATGTGGGAATATTTACCCTTTGTTAAATAGTCCCACAATGCTGAGTTTTCTGAGTGTTTTGTTTTCTGCTTTCTGTGTCATATTCCTGCTAAGTACTGGTCTTTTCTCTGTGTATCTACTTATAGTGAATCATTACTTCTTTATGAATGCCTTTTTAACAGATCAGGAAGGCATATGTCAATGTCTGTTAAAATGATGCACAAATTAAGTCAGTAGATTGCAGGGAAGAAACACTGGGTTTCTTCAGTTAATAGTATACATAAGTTTTAGTGCCTGGATGCTATTATATCTATTTGGTTTTGGTTTTAGAAAATCTTTGTTTTTTTTTGGTCTTATAGAATTTTAAATTTGTTTTTTTATGCTTACCTCCTGAGGATAGGCAATATTATAAAATAGCACATCTTAGAACAGAAACAACTCTTCAATATTGGCTGTTTGTTATAACAAATACTTGCTTTGATGGACAGTTTTTATATTACTTAAAAGAGGAAGCATATTTGGTAAAGTGAATGATTATCTTTTTAAAAAAATTTTTTTAAATTAAATTTATTTATTTTCAGCATAACAGTATTCATTATTTTTTCACCACACCCAGTGCTCCATGCAATCTGTGCCCTGTATAATACCCACCACCTGGTACCCCAACCTCCCACCCCCCTGCCACTTCAAACCCCTCAGATTGTTTTACAGAGTCCATAGTCTCTCGTGGTTCACCTCCCCTTCCAATTTACCTCAACTCCCTTCTCCTCTCTAACTCCCCATGTCCTCCATGCTATTTGTTATGCTCCACAAATAAGTGAAACCATATGATAATTGACTCTCTCTGTTTGACTTATTTCACTTAGCATAATCTCTTCCAGCCCCGTATATGTTGCTACAAAAGTTGGGTATTCATCCTTTCTGATGGAGGCATAATACTCCATAGTGTCTATGGACCACATTTTCCTTATCCATTTGTCCGTTGAAGGGCATCTTGGTTCTTTCCATAGTTTGGCGACCGTGGCCATTGCTGCTATAAACATTGGGGTACAGATGGCCCTTCTTTTCACTACATCCGTATCTTTGGGGTAAATCCCCAGTAGTGCAATGGCAGGGTCATAGGGAAGTTCTATTTTTAATTTCTTGAGGGATCTCCACACTGTTCTCCAAAGAGGCTGCACCAACCTGCATTCCCACCAACAGTGTAAGAGGGTTCCCCTTTCTCCACATCCCCTCCAACATATGTTGTTTCCTGTCTTATTAATTTTGGCCATTTTAACTGGTGTAAGGTGATCTCTCAATGTGGTTTTAATTTGAATCTCCCTGATGGCTAGTGATGATGAACATTTTTTCATGTGTCTGATAGCCATTTGCATGCCTTCATTGGAGAAGTGTCTGTTCATATCTTCTGCCCATTTTTTTCAATTTATTTATTTTCAGAAAAAAAGTATTCATTATTTTTTCACCACACCCAGTGCTCCATGCAATCCGTGCCATCTATAATATCCACCATCTGGTACCCCAACCTCCCACACCCCCGCCACTTCAAACCCCTCAGATTATTTTTCAGAGTCCATAGTCTCTCATGATTCACCTCCCCTTCCAATTTACCCCAACTCCATTCTCCTCTCTAACACCCCTTGTCCTCCATGATATTTGTTTTGCTCCACAAATAAGTGAAACCATATGATAATTGACTCTCTCTGCTTGATTTATATCACTCAGCACAATCTCTTTCAGTCCTGTCCATGTTGCTACAAAAGTTGGGTATTCATCCTTTCTGATGGAGGCATAATACTGCATAGTGTATAGGGACCACATCTTCCTTATCCATTCGTCCGTTGAAGGGCATCTTGGTTCTTTCCATAGTTTGGTGACCGTGGCCATTGCTGCTATAAACATTGGGGTACAGATGGCCCTTCTTTTCACGACATCTGTATCTTTTGGCCATTCTAACTGGTGTAAGGTGATATCTCAATGTGGTTTTAATTTGAATCTCCCTGAGGGCTAATGATGATGAGCATTTTTTCATGTGTTTGATAGCCATTTGTATGTCTTGACTGGAGAAGTGTCTGTTCATATCTTCTGCCCATTTTTTGATGTGTTTGTCTGTTTCGTGTGGGTTGAGTTTGAGGAGTTCATTATAGATCCTGGATATCAACTTTTTGTCTGTACTGTCATTTGCAAATATCTTCTCCCATTCCATGGGTTGCCTCTTTGTTTTTTTGACTGTTTCCTTTGCTGTGCAGAAGCTTTTGATTTTGATGAAGTCCCAAAAGTTTATTTTCACTTTTGTTTCCTTTGACTTTGGAAACATATCTTGAAAGAAGTTACTGTGGCTGATATAGAAGAGATTACTGCCTATGTTCTCCTCTAGGATTCTGATGGATTGAATTCATACAGCAATTCAGCAACATGGCAGGATACAAAGTCAATGTGCAGAAATCAGTGGCTTTCTTATACACTAAAAATGAAAATACAGAAAGGGAAATTAGAGAATCGATTCCATTTACTATAGCACCAAGAACCATAAGATACCTGGGAATAAACCTAACCAAAGAGGTAAAGGATCTGTACTTGAGGAACTACAGAACACTCATGAAGGAAATTGAAGAAGACACAAAAAGATGGAAGACCATTTCATGCTCTTGGATTGGAAGAATAAACATTGTTAAAATGTCTATACTGCCTAGAGCAATATATACTTTTAATGCCATTCCGATCAAAATTCCACCAGTATTCTTTAATTTTTTGTTTAAATTTATTTGACAGACAGAGATCATAAGTGGGCAGAGAGGCAGGCAGAGAGAGAGGAAGGAAAGCAGGCTCCCTGCAGAGCAGAGAGCCCAATGTGGGACTCGATCCCAGGACTCTGGGATCATGATCCGAGCCAATAGCAGAGGCTTTAACTCACTGAGCCATCCAGGCACCCTGATTATCTTATTTTTATTTGATGGTTTTGTTGTATTTAATAGTGGTTGTTGGTATGTTCAATACTAGGACTTGAGGAAAACTTTAGCAATAATTTTATTCCCACACCTTGAAGTGGCAGAATGGGTCAGCCTGGGTGGCAAGCATACCCATTCCTCAGATCACAATATCTTCTTCCTACCTTCCTGGAACAGTAGATAAACTGCATGATCAGTGGAATAACGGCATCTGGTCAGAGCCTGAAGAATTTTCATATATGACCCTGTGTTGTTGCATATTGTGGCTGCTTGCCTATTGCCAAGGATTAAGCTATATAAGCTTTGGTTAAGGAAAAAATGTCCATTCACCACCATACATGAAGCCCTGAGATCTTTATGAAAGATTAAACTGAAAATACTGCCAGATCAGTGTACCCAATGTTGAACAACAGCATAAGTTTCCAAGTTGGCTAGATTTCTCAGCATCAACAAAAAATCTAGAAATAGCTAGATTTTCTTGTTACCAGTCTACCATTTAGCTTCTCTCATACTGCTTACTAAGGTAGGTATATAGGGAAAGGATTAGTGCTCTGCTGAGTTTCATAAAAAAAATAGATTAATACAAAATTAGTAACATTAATAGATTGGTATTTTGGTTTCATATATGTGACATATGTCATATGGTTTCAATGTTTCTAATTTTCATGTCATCACTTAATATTTACCTGTCTTGGCTTATAAGATATCAAATGGGACAATTAAATGTATCTTAATACAGTTCCTTAATGACACAGATCAATCTGATGATTTCAACAGCAGTAAAATAAATCTATTTCAATCCTATTTGGGATAATTGTAATTTTTTTTTATAGCCATATTATTAAAAACAAGTGAAGAAATGGAACCGGCGAATTACACAAGGCTGACAGAATTTGTTCTCACTGGCCTATCCCAGACTCGAGAGGTACAGCTAGTCCTATTTGTTATATTTTTATCCTTCTATCTGTTCATCCTTCCAGGAAATATTCTTATTATTTGCACCATCAGGCTTGACCCTCATCTGACCTCACCCATGTATTTCCTGTTGGCTAATCTGGCCTTCCTTGACATTTGGTACTCCTCCATCACAGCCCCTAAAATGCTCGTAGACTTCTTCGTGGAAAGGAAAAGAATTTCCTTTGGTGGGTGCATTACACAGCTCTTCTTCTTGCACTTCGTTGGGGCCTCCGAGATGTTCCTGCTCACAGTAATGGCCTTTGACCGCTATGCTGCTATCTGCCGCCCTCTCCACTATGCTACCATCATGAATCGACGTCTCTGCTGTATCCTGGTGGCTCTCTCCTGGCTGGGGGGATTTATTCATTCTATAATACAAGTAGCTCTCATTGTTCGACTTCCCTTCTGTGGGCCCAATGAGTTAGACAGTTACTTCTGTGACATCACGCAGGTAGTCCGTATTGCCTGTACCAATACTTTCCCAGAGGAGTTAGTGATGATTTTTAGCAGTGGTCTGATCTCTGTAGTATGTTTCATTGCTCTCCTAATGTCCTATGCCTTCCTCCTGGCAATGCTGAAGAAACACTCAGGCTCAGGTGAGAGTACCAGCCGGGCCATGTCCACCTGCTATTCCCACATCACCATTGTGGTGTTTATGTTTGGGCCTTCCATCTACATTTATGCTCGACCATTTGACTCTTTTTCCCTAGATAAGGTGGTGTCTGTGTTCCATACTGTGATATTCCCTTTACTTAATCCCATTATCTACACCTTGCGAAATAAGGAAGTAAAGACAGCCATGAAGAAGTTGGTCAACAGATATATTTTATGCAAAGAGAAGTGAAAGATAAGTGGCCTATTTGATAATCTTTCAAGTGTCATCGTCCTAAAGTAGGAAGCATTTGCAGCAGTAATAACACCTTCACTACCTGTTTTCATCTGAGTTCTTAAATCTCACCAAATTTTCCCTCTGTTTGGTAAAAAAACAAAAAAAAATTAAGATAGAGATAAGTATCGGTCACAGAACTCAAGATTTTGTCACATCCTAGAAGCAATTTTTATGAATTCATAGTAGAGTTTGTTTATTACATGAGCCCCCTTCACATTCCAGAGGAAGTTTCCAACCAAGTAGTGGTGTTTATAGCCAGTCTCTACTTACATCCTTCAGTGTGAAAGCAGACTTGGAGGAAAGGGATTCTAGTTTGACTAGAATTCACAGACATTTAGCTATGTGATTTTTAAACATTATTATCTCCTTTGTCATTTTTGTGTGTTTTCTCTATTTTCTAATTGTTTCTCATGTTAAATTTATGTTAGTAGGGTGTTGTTTTTGTAGCCCTATAATCCAAAATTCTTTCCTATTAAACCATTTTTTTTAAGTACATATGAAAGGGACCTGGATGTACTGGTTCTCATAATCCATTAGTGAATTATTTAGTAGAGATCAATTTACTATTCCCTGGCACTAAGAACCCAATTACTGACTTTGCTTCAGAATATAAAAGATAGATTAAAACATTTGAGTCCACACAAATTTATTTGCTTAAATTAACTTTCAATTTCAAAACTAGGATTCTGTCCATCAAAGAGCAAGAGCATTTTGTGTGTTCTGAGCTTTAGTCTTATGTTTTCTTCGATAACATAATATGATTAGATTTTGAGGGGAACAGATATCTGTGAGCATCAGAAATGAAAAAATATAAATGAATGATGAAAACCTCAGGTACACAGGATAAAATGATGGTGCATCAAGTTTATTCTTTGCTTTGGGATTTTTTTTTCTCTTGAATGATCCTCTTTTATCTTCAAAGCTAGAGTGACTTCTCTTCTAAGAACCCAAATATACAGATTGAAATTATGATTCCTGAATTTTAAGTTGACTTTTCATTGTCTGGAAATGAATTAGACTTCTCTAATATTTTACAATAGAGCATGAAAAAAATCTACCATACAAAAGATATATACATACATAATAAAAATGATTTATGTTTATAGATTTTAGTTTCCTTATTGTAATTTCTCTGTATCCGAAATAGCCAGATTCTTCTATACATTTTGTCATGTATCCTTCATCAGACAGCAAATTTCCAGGGTTTGCATTTATTTATTTATTTATTTATTTAAAGATTTTACTTATTTGACAGAGAGAGAGAAATCACAAGTGGCAGGTAGAGAGAGACAGAGGAGGAAGCAGGCTCCCCGCAAAGCAGAGAGCCTGACGTGGGGCTCGATCCCAGGAGCCTTGGATCATGACCTGAGCCAACGGCAGGGGCTTTAACCCACTGAGCCACCCAGGCGCCCCCAGGGTTTTTATTTATATCATATAATAAAACCATTTCTGGACTCTTTAGTTAATATCTATTAATTCCATGTTATGAGCAAAGATAAAATTAGTATATACCTTTCTTTTCTTTTCTTCAACTCATATTGTAGTGATTAAAATTTTTGTCTTTAATTTACTTTCTATGACTATACTTTAATTAATTACAACTTTTTTCCATTTTATTTTATTTCTTCTCAGTGATCCAAAATTCATTGTTTATGCACCACACCCAGTGCTGCATGCAATACATGCCCTCCATAATACACACCACCAGGCTCACCTGTCCCCCCCCCCAAAAAAAACCCTCAGTTTGTTTCTCAGAGTCCACAGTCTCTCATGGTTTTTATCCCCCTCTGATTTCCCCCATCTCACTTCTCCTCTCCATCTTCCAATGTCCTTTGTGTTATTCCTTATGCTCCACAATTAATAACAACTTTAGTAGACTTTGGCTTCTAGAAATGACATAGGAAGCGACTATATAAACTTTCCTGGGGCGCCTGGGTGGCTCAGTGGGTTAAAGCCTCTGCCTTTGGCTTAGGCCATGATCTCAGGGTCCTGGGATAGAGTGACGCATCAGGCTCTCTGCTCAGTGAGGATCCTGATTCCCCCTCTTTCTCTGCCTGCCCCTCTGCCTACTTGTGATTTCTGTCAAATAAATAAATAAAATCTTAAAAAAAGATAAACTTTCTCCCACTTTCTTACTCCCCTAAATAAAGTTTTGTTATAGGACTTCCCCCCAATTTATGAAATCTTATTAACTATTAAAAGATATGCTAAGCATAGAAATTATAATAATATATTTTTGTATCCATGTTAATCAGGGATATTGGTCTATAATTCTCCTTTGAGAATGGACTTTGTCTGGTTTTGGAGTCAAGGTAATACTGGCCTCCAAGAATGAATGTGGAAGTTTTCCCTCCTATTCCCCCCCTACTACCTTCTATTTCAGAAGACTAGGTATTATTCTTGAAATGTCTGGTAGAATTCCCCTGGGAAGCCATCAGGCCCTGGTCCTGCACTCTCATTGTTGGGAGATTTTTGATTATTACTTCAATTTCTTTGCTGGTTTTGGGTCTGTTCAGGTTTTCTATTTCTTCCTTAAAGTTTCAGTTATGGTTGTTTATATGCTTCTAGGAATTTATCCATTTCTTATAGATTGACCAATTTATTTGCATGTAATTCCTCATAATATTCTCTTATATATCTTGGTGTTGGTTGTGATTTCTCCTCATCCATTCATAATTTTATTTATTTGGGTCCTTTCTCTTTTCCTTTTGGTAATTCTGGCTAGGGGGTTATTAGTCTTAATTATTAATTAACTTATTAATTATTAGTCGTTAAAGGCATATTAAGCCTTTCAAAGATCCAGCTCCTAATCTCATTGATCTGTTCTTTTTAAAAATTTCTCTATTATTGATTTCTGCTCTAATTATTATAAAAGCATTTGTGGAGCAAAGGAAACAGTCAACAAAACTAAAAGGGAACTGGCAGAATGGGAGACTATATTTGCAAATGACATATCAAACAAAGGGCTAGTATCCAAAATCTATAAGAATTTTCCAAATTCAATACCAAAAAAAAAAACCCTAAAAATCCAGTCAAGAAATGGGAAGAAGACATTAACAGACATTTCTCCAACAAAGACGTACAAATGGCTAGCAGACACATGAACAAATTCTCAACATCACTCAGCATCAGGGAAATCAAAACCACAAGGAGATACCACCTCTTACCTGTCACAATGGCTAAAATTAACAACCCAGGAAACAACAGATGTTGGTGAGGATGTGCAGAAAGGGGAACCTTCTTACACTGTTGGTAGGAATGCAAACTGGTGCAGCCACTCTGGAAAACAGTACGGAGGTTCCTCAAAAAGTTAAAAATAAGTCAAGCAGAGAGAGTCAGTTATCATATGGTTTCACTTATTTGTGGAGCATAACAAATAGCATGGAGGACAAGGGGCGTTAGAGAGGAGTAGGGAATTTGGGTAAATTGGAAGGGGAGGTGAACCATGAGAGACTATGGACTCTGAAAAACAGTCTGAGGGGTTTGAAGTGGCGGGGGGGGTGGGAGGTTGGGGTACCAGGTGGTGGGTATTATAGAGGGCACGGCTTGCATGGAGCACTGGGTGTGGTGAAAAAATAATGAATAATGTTTTTCTGAAAATAAATAAATTGGAAAAAAAAAGTTAAAAATAGGGCTACCCTATGGCCCAGCAATTACACTACTTGGTATTTATTCAAAAGATACAAACACAGTGATTCAAAGTGGCACATGCACTCCAGTGTTTATAGCAGCAATGTCCATAACAGCCAAAATATGGTCAAAGCCTAGATGTCCATTGACAGATGAATGAATAAAGCAGATGTTGTATGTACGTATGTTGTATGTATGTATGTATGTATATATGTATGTATATATGTATGTGTGTGTATACACACACACACGTGCATATGCAGCCACCAAAGAGAATGAAGTCTTGCCATATGCAACAGTGTGGATGGAACTAGAGGACATTATGGTAAGCAAAATAAGTCAGTCCAAGAAAAATGTATACCATATGGTTTCATTCAAATATGTAATTTAAGAAATAAAACACATGAATATAGGGGAAGGGAAAGAAAAACAAGATAAAAACAGAGAGACTCCTAACTATAGGAAACAAACTAATGGTTAGTTGAGGAGAAGTGGGTGGGGATATGGGATAACTGGGTGATGGTCATTAAGGAGGGCAATTGATGTAATGAGCACTGGATGTTATATGCAACTGATGAATTTAATGATTCTGTGAAACTAAATTCTATCTGTAAAACTAAATTCTATCTGTGAAACTAATAATATACTATATGTTAACAATATTGAATTGAAGTAGAAAATTAAAAAAATTATAGTAATATAAATCCAGGCACACCTATCACATTAAAAAAATAAGTGTATTACCATTTCCTTTGGAATATGCTATATGCCCCTTAATCTCATTCTTTTCTCTCTCTGCTCAGAAGGATATTACTATCCTGTTTTGTCCTTTTGCTAAAGATTCCTCAGTGTCCCTTTTTTTTAATTTTTAATTTTTTTAAAATTTTCTTCAGCATAACCGTATTCATTGTTTTTTTTCCAATTTATTTATTTTCAGAAAAACAGTATTCATTATTTTTTCACCACACCCAGTGCTCCATGCAATCCGTGCCCTCTATAATACCCACCACCTGGTTCCCCCAACCTCCCACCCCCTGCCCCTTCAAAACCCTCAGATTGTTTTTCAGAGTCCATAGTCTCCCATGGTTCACCTCCCCTTCCAATTTCCCTCAACTCCCTTCTTCTCTCCATCTCCCCTTGTCCTCCATGCTAATTGCTATGCTCCACAAATAAGTGAAACCATAGGATAATTGACTCTCTCTGCTTGACTTATTTCACTCAGTATAATCTCTTCAGTCCCATCCATGTTGCTACAAAAGTTGGGTATTCATCCTTTCTGATGGAGGCATAATACTCCATAGTGTATATGGATCACATCTTTCTTATCCATTCATCTGTTGAAGGGAATCTTGGTTCTTTCCACAGTTTGGTGACCGTGGCCATTGCTGCTATAAACATTGGGGTACAGATGGCCCTTCTTTTCACTGCATCTGTATCTTTGGGGTAAATACCCAGGAGTGCAATGGCAGGGTCATAGGGAAGCTCTATTTTTAATTTCTTAAGGAATCTCCACACTTTTCTCCAATGTGGCTGCACCAACTTGCATTCCCACCAACAGTATAGAAGGGTTCCCTTTTCTCCACATCCTCTCCAACACATGTTGTTTCCTGTCTGGCTAATTTTGGCCATTCTAACTGGTGTAAGGTGATATCTCAATGTGGTTTTAATTTGAATCTCCCTGATGGCTAGTGATGATGAACATTTTTTTCATGTGTCTGATAGCCATTTGTATGTCTTCATTGGAGAAGTGTCTGTTCATATCTTCTGCCCATTTTTTGATATGATTGTCTGTTTCGTGTGTGTTGAGATTGAGGAGTTCATTATAGATCCTGGATATCAACCTTTTGTCTGTACTGTCTTTTGCAAATATCTTCTCCCATTCCGTGGGTTGTCTCTTTGTTTTTTTGACTGTTTTCCTTTGCTGTGCAGAAGCTTTTGATCTTGATGAAGTCCCAAAAGTTCATCTTTGCTTCTGTTTCCTTTGCCTTTGGAGACATATCTTGAAAGAAGTTGCTGTGGCTGATATCGAAGGGATTACTGCCTATGTTCCCCTCTAGGGTTATGATGGATTCCTGTCTCACGTTGAGGTCTTTTATCCATTTCGAGTTTATCTTTGTATATGGTATAAGAGAATGGTTGAGTTTCATTCTTCTACATATAGCTGTCCAGTTTTCCCAGCACCACATGGTCCTCTCAATTGATGCAGAAAATGCATTTGACAAAATCCAGCATCTGTTCCTGATTAAAACGCTTCAGAGTACAGGGATTGAGGGACATTCCTGAACTTCATCAAATCTATCTATGAAAGACCCACAACGAATATCATCCTCAATGAGAAAAAGCTTGCAGCCTTCCCGTTGAGATCAGGAACACGACAAGGATGCCCACTTTCACCACTCTTGTTCAACATAGTATTAGAAGTCCTAGCAACAACAATCAGACAACAAAGAGAAACAAAAGTTATCCAAATTGGTAATGAAGAAGTCAAACTCTCTCTCTTTGCAGATGACATGATTCTTTATATGGAAAACCCAAAAGACTCCACCCCCAAACTACTAGAACTCATACAATAATTCAGCAACGTGGCAGGATACAAAATCAATGTGCAGAAATCAGTGGCTTTCTTATACACTAACAATGAAAATACAGAAAGGGAAATTAGAGAATCAATTCCATTTACTACAGCACCAAGAACCATAAGATACCTGGGAACCAGCCTAACCAAAGAGGTAAAGGATCTGTACTCAAGGAACTACAGAACACTCATGAAAGAAATTGAAGAAGACACAAAAAGATGGAAGACCATTCTATGCTTTGGATCGCAAGAATAAACATTGTTAAAATGTCTATTCTGCCTAGAACAATCTATACTTTTAATGCCATTCTGATCAAAGTTCCACCAGTATTCTTCAAAGAGCTGGAGCAAATAATTCTAAAGTTTGTATGGAATCAGAAGAGACCCCGAATTGCTAAGGAAATATTGAAAAACAAAAATAAAACTGGTGGCATCACGTTACCTGATTTCAAGCTTTACTACAAAGCTATGATCACCAAGACAGCATGGTACTGGCATAAAAACAGACACATAGACCAGTGGAACAGAGTAGAGCCCAGATATGGTCCCTCAACTCTATGGTCAATTAATCTTCAACAAAACAGGAAAAAATATACAGTGGAAAAAAGATGGTCTCTTCAATAAATGGTGCTGGGAAAACTGGGCAGCTATATGTAGAAGAATGAAACTCAACCATTCTCTTACACCGTACACAAAGATAAACTCAAAATGGATAAAAGACCTCAATGGGAGACAGGAATCCATCAGAATCCTAGAGGGGAACATAGGCAGTAATCTCTTCGATATCAGCCACAGCAACTTCTTTCAAGTTATGTCTCCAAAGGCAAAGGAAACAAAAGCGAAGATGAACTTTTGGGACTTCAACAAAATCAAAAGCTTCTGCACAGCAAAGGAAACAGTGAAGAAAACAATGAGGCAATCCATGGAATGGGAGAAGATATTTGCAAAAGACAGTACAGACAAAAGGTTGATACCCAGGGTCATAGGGAAGCTCTATTTTTAATTTCTTGAGGAAGCTCCACATTGTTCTCCAAAGAGGCTGCACCAACTTGCATTCCCACCAACAGTGTAAGAGAGTTCCCCTTTCTCCACATCCTCTCCAACACATGTTGTTTCCTGTTTTGTTAATTTTGGCCATTCTAACTGGTGTAAGGTGATATCTCAATGTGGTTTTAATTTGAATCTCCCTGAGGGCTAATGATGATGAGCATTTTTTCATGTGTCTGATAGCCATTTGTATGTCTTGATTGGAGAAGTGTCTGTTCATATCTTCTGCCCATTTTTTGATGTGTTTGCCTGTTTCGTGTGTGTTGAGTTTGAGGAGTTCATTATAGATCCTGAATATCAACCTTTTGTCTGTACCGTCATTTGCAAATATCTTCTCCCATTCCGTGGGTTGCCTCTTTGTTTTTTTGATTGTTTCCTTTGCTGTGCAGAAGCTTTTGATTTTGATGAAGTCCCAGAAGTTTATTTTCGCTTTTGTTTCCTTTGCCTTTGGAGACGTATCTTGAAAGAAGTTGCTGTGGCTGATATCAAAGAGATTACTGCCTGTGTTCTCCTCTAGGATTCTGATGGATTCCTGTCTCACGTTGAGGTCTTTTATCCATTTTGAGTTTATATTTGTGTACGGATTAAGAGAATGGTCGAGTTTCATTCTTCTACATATAGCTGCCCAGTTTTCCCAGCACCATTTATTGAAGAGACTGTCTTTTTTCCACTGTATATTTTTTCCTTTTTTGTTGAAGATTAATTGACCATAGAGTTGAGGGTCCACATCTGGGCTCTCTACTCTGTTCTACTGGTCTATGTGTCTGTTTTTATGCCAGTACCATGCTGTCTATGATCACAGCTTTGTAATAAAGCTTGAAATCAGGTAAGGTGATGCCACCAGCTTTATTTTTTTTTCAACATTTCCTTAGCGATTCGGGGTCTCTTCTGATTCCATACAAATTTTAGGATTATTTGCTCCAGCTCTTTGAAGAATGCCGGTGGAATTTTGATGGTAATGGCATTAAAAGTATAGAGTGCTCTAGGCAGTATAGACATTTTAACAATGTTTATTCTTCCGATCCAAGAGCATGGAATGGTCTTCCATCTATTTGTGTCTTCTTCAATTTCTTTCATGAGTGTTCTGTAGTTCCTCAAGTACAGATCCTTTACCTCTTTGGTTAGGTTTATTCCCAGGTATGTTATGGTTCTTGGTGCTATAGTAAATGCAATCGATTCTCTAATTTCCCTTTCTGTATTTTCATTGTTAGTGTATAAGAAAGCCACTGATTTCTGCACATTGACTTTGTATCCTGCCACGTTGCTGAATTGCTGTATGAGTTAAAAATAGAGCTTCCCTATAACCCTGCAATTGCACTCCTGGGTATTTACCCGAAAGATACAGATGTTGTGAAAGGAAGGGCCATCTGTACCCCAATGTTTATAGCAGCAATGGCCACAGTCGCCACACTATGGAAAGAACCAAGATGCCCTTCAACGGATGAATGGATAAGGCAGATGTGGTCCATATACACATTGGAGTATTATGCCTCCATCAGAATGGATGAATACCCAACTTTTATAGCAACATGGACGGGACTGGAAGAGGTTATGCTGAGTGAAATAAGTCAAGCAGAGAGAGTCAATTATCATATGGTTTCACTTATTTGTGGAGCATAACAAATAGCATGGAGGACAAGGGGCGTTAGAGAGGAGTAGGGAATTTGGGTAAATTGGAAGGGGAGGTGAACCATGAGAGACTATGGACTCTGAAAAACAATCTGAGGGTTTTGAAGTGGCGGGAGGGTGGGAGGTTGGGGTACCAGGTGGTGGGTATTATAGAGGGCACAGCTTGCATGGAGCACTGGGTGTGGTGAAAAAATAATGAATACTGTTTTTTCTGAAAATAAATAAATTGGAAAAAAAAAGTTCATACCCAGGATCTATAATGAACTCCTCAATCTCAACACACACAAAACAGACAATCATATCAAAAAATGGGCAGAAGATATGAACAGACACTTCTCCAATAAAGACATACCAATGACTATCAGACATTCAGACATATCAGACATGAAAGAAAGTTTATCATCACTAGCCATCAGGGAGATTAAAATTAAAACTACATTGAGATATCACCTTACACCGGTTAGAATGGCCAAAATTAGCAAAACAGGAAACAACATGTGTTGGAGAGGATATGGAGAAATGGGAACCCTCTTACACTGTTGGTAGGAATGCAAGCTGGTGCAGCCTCTTTGGAGAACAGTGTGGAGATTCCTCAAGGAATTAAAAATAGAACTTCCCTATGACCCTGCCATTGTACTCCTGGGTATTTACCCCAACGATACAGATGTCGTGAAAAGAAGGGCCATCTGTACCCCAATGTTTATAGCAGCAATGGCCACGGTCGCCAAACTGTGGAAAGAACCAAGATGCCCTTCAACAGACGAATGGATAAGGAAGATGTGGTCCATATACACTATGGAGTATTATGCCTCCATCAGAAAGGAAGAGTACCCAACTTTTGTAACAACATATACGGGGCCGGAAGAGATTATGCTGAGTGACATAAGTCAAGCAGAGAGAGTTAATTATCATATGGTTTCACCTATTTGTGGAGCATAGCAAATAGCATGGAGGACAAGGGGAGATGTGTGTGTGGGGCAAAATGGACACATGGAGGGTCGAATTGTGAAGGAAATTTCTCACTGTACAAGTTATTTTTAATTTTTATTTTTGAAACATGAGTATATTATTTATTTTTAAGAGGAAAAAAATAAAATGTTTAAACAGAATGTCTGATTTCTAATCCTTATCTTTTCCAGTTATCTCCATATTTGTAAGTTATACAACCATCCACCAGTTATGCCATTCAAAATCTCAGGAGTTATCTTTGCTTCCTCATCTCTCATATCCAGTCTATCAGTAAGTCCCCTTGACAATTTCTCCAAAATATATCTTTGGTATTCAATTGTACCTCCATCTCCTGTTCCACTCCTAGCCTAACCTACCATCCTCTCTTGTCTATGATACTTCAAATGCTCCCTAACTGGTCCTCTTGCTTTCATTCTTCCCTTCTAAACCGATTCTTTACTTGTAACCAGAATAATCTTTTAAATGTTTATAATATCTCAAATATAATGATGATCAGTTGCCATTTGATCTATCTCTGGGCCTTCCTCTCTGTCTTGCCTATTTTTTTTTCTATTTGGCCACTATTTTGCAACAGTGGCCTTTCTTTGTCCTCCTTTCTTCTTCTTAGTGCACCATCTTCTTCCTGCTTCATGGTCTTCTATCAGCTCTTTCTTTAAATCTTCACATAGTGGGATTATTCCAGACATTCAGATATCTGTTGAAAGGTCACCTGTTCAGAAAGGCTCTCTCTGGCTACCTCACCTAGCACAGCAGCCTCTTCCCCAAACCCTTTCCAGCATAGCACTCACCACTATCAGATTATTTCCTTCCTGGTGTGTTTGTTTAATGTCTTCTCCATGCATTTGAATGTAAAGTCCCCAGGAACAGGAACTTTTTTTGCCATGTTTGGTGTTACATTGCTGACTGTATAAGGGAAACTGGTTCATGATTTTTTGTTTCTAAGATTATTTAAAATGATAAATTTTTCCCAGCAGAATAAGAAGTCTCCATTCAAAGAACTCTTTGTGTGTGTGTGTGTGTGTGTATATATATATGTATATATACATATATATATATATATATATATATATATATGATTTTATTTATCTACTTGAGAGAGAGAGAGTAAGTGAAAGAGAGAGAGGGAGAGCAAGCAGTGGAGGAGGAGCTGAGGGAGAAGAGAAGCAAACTCCTCACTGAGCAGAGAGATTGACATGGTTCTGGGACTCCAAGATCATGACCTGAGCCCAAGGCAGATGCTGGACCACCCAGGCACCCCTTTTTATGATTACTAGTTTATACCATCAGGTTAATTATGAGTGTTGTTTCAAACATTAGGAGGAAAGGTCACTCATTATGTCTATATATGTTTATGAAAAACACCTCACATCTTAGTCTTTAGTGATAAAAGACTATAGCATACTCTAAGATGGGGAGATTTCTGCCCATATTTTACTGTTTGTTTGTTTCTTTTCTTTTTTTTTTGAAAGGAAACCAATTATTTATTAGATTTTTTTCTTAGGTACATTATCATTTCTGTTACTTTAAGATATATCATAAAATTATACAGTTGACTCTTGAAAAACACTTGTTGAAACTACATGGGCCCACATATATGGACCTTGCTTTTCTTAAATTTAGATTTAAATTTATTAACATATGGTATAGTATTGCCTTCAGGAGTAAAATTTAGTGATTCATTATATAACACCCAGTGCTCATCACAACAAATGCTGTCCTTAATATGCATCACCCATTTAGATCATTCCCCCATCCACCTCCTTTCCAGCAACCTTCAGTTTATTCTCTAAACAATGTTGAGTCTCTTATGGTTTGCCTTCCTCTCTGTTTTCATCTTATTCTATTTTTTCTTCCCTCCCATTATGTTCATCTTTTTATTTTAAAGATTTATTTATTTGAGAGACACACAGAGAGAATAAGCAGGGAGAGGGGCAGAGGGAGAAGGAGACAGCAGAGAGGGAGCCCATAGTGAGGTTTGATCCCAGGACCTTGAGATCATGACCTGAGCTGAACTCAAGAGTCAGACATTTAACCAACTGAGCCATTCAGGTGCCCCCATCTGTCTTCTTTCTTAAATTCCACATAAGAGTGAAATCATATGGTATCTGTCTTTCTCTGACTGACATTTCATTTAACATAATACATTCTATTTCCATTCACTTGTTACAAATGGCAAGATTTCATTCTCATTGCTGCCTGAGTATATTCCTGTGTGTGTATGTGTGTGTGTGTATATACAAGATATATGTATATATATATCACACACATACATACATATATATACACACATACATCCACATATGTACGTGATATCATACACACACACATATATATATATTATATATCATATATATATGATATATATATCTTCTTTATCCATTCATCAGTAGATGGGCATTTGGACTCTTTCCATAATTTGGCTTTTGTTGATAATGCTGCTATAAACATCAGGGAACATATGCCCTTTTCTATCAGCATTTTTGTATCCTTTGGATAAATATCTAATAGTGCAATTGCTAGGTCACATGGTAGTTCTATTTTAACTTTTTGAGGAACCTCTACATCATTTTCTGAAGTGCCTCCACCAGTTCGCATTCCTATCCATAGTGTAAGAGGATTCCTCTTTCTCCACACCCTCACCAGCATTTATTGTTTCCAGGGGTGTTAATTTTAGCTGTTGTGACAGGTATGAGGTGATATCTTATTGTGGCTTTGATTTGTATTTTCCTAGTGCCAAGTGATTTTTGAGTACTTTTCATATGCCTGCTAGCCATTTGTATGTCTTCTTTGGAGAAACGTCTGTTCATGTTTTCTGTCCATTTATTTATTGGATTACTTGTTCTTTAGGTGTTCAGTTTGGTAAGTTCTTTGGAGATCTTGGATAGCAGCCCTTTATCTGATAGGACATTTGCAGATATCTTCTTCCATTTTGTAAGCAGCCTTTTAGTTTTGTTGACTGTTTCCTTTACTGTGCAAAAGCTTTTTATCTTTTTATTTTTTATTTTTTTAAAATTTTTTAAAATATAAAACTATAAAATACTTACTTTTAAAATTTTTTTAACATCTTAAGTTATTTTTTTTCATGTTCCAGAATGCATTGTTTATGTACCACACCAAGTGCTTATATCTTGATGAAGTCCTAACAGTTCACCTTTGCTTTTATTTCACTTGTCTTTGGAGATGTGTCTAGCAAGAAGATGCTGCAGCCAAGGTCCAAGAGGTTGCTGCCTGTGTTCTCCCTTAGGATTTTGGTGGATTCCTGTCTATCAAATGTTTTTCACCCTTTCTCTTGTGATGTGACATATCATGCTGATTGTTTTGTGAATATCAAACCATCCTTGAATCCTGAGCATGAATCCCACTTGATTGTGGTGTATGATTTTTATTTTATTTTTTTATTATTATTTTTATTTTTTCCAATTTATTTATTTTCAGAAAAACATTATTCATTATTTTTTCACCACACCCAGTGCTCCATGCAAGCCATGCCCTCTATAATACCCACCACCTGGTGTATGATTTTTAAAAATGTGTTGTTGAATTCGGTTTGCTAATATTTTTGTTGAGGGTTTTTGCATCTATATTCATGAGAGATATTGGCCTGGAATTCTTTTTATGGTGTCTTTATCTAGTTTTGGTGTTTGGCCTCACAGAAGGATTTTGGAAGTTTTCTTCCTCGTCTATTTTTTGGAATGGAGAAGAATAGGTATTAACTCTTCTTTAAATTTTTGTTAGAATTTGTCTGTGAAGCTGCCTGGTCCTGGACTTTTTTTTTTTTTTTGGAAGGAGGTGGGTAGTTTTTTAATTACTGATTTAATTTCATTGCTGGTAATGTTCAAATTTTCTATTCCTTCCTGCTTTAATTTTGGTGCATTATATTTTTTTTAAGAATTCATCCATTTCTTCTAAGTTGTCCAGTTTGTTGGCATATGGGTTTTCATACCATTCTGTTACAATCCTTTGTATTTCTGTGGTGTTGGTTGTTATTTCTCTTCTTCATTAGTGATTTTATTTACTTGGGTCCTTTCTCTCTCTCTCTCTCTCTCTCCATCCCTCCCTCCCTCTCTCTTTGACGAGTTTGGCTAGAGGTTTATCAATTTTGTTTATGTTTTCAAATAATTAACTCCTGGTTTCATTGATCTGTTCTTCTTTTTTTTCCAGTTTCTGTATCATTTGTTTCTGCTCTAATCTTTGTTACTTCTATTCTTTTGCTGGATTTGGGTTTTGTTTGTTGTTCTTTCTCTATGTCCTTTAGGTGTGACAGTAGGTTGTTTATTTGAGATTTTTCTTACTTCTTGAGATAGGCCTGTATTGCTATAAACTTCCCTCTTAAAACCACTTTGCTGCTTCCCAAATATTTTGGATAGTTGCATTTTCATTTTCATTTGTTACCATATGATTTGTGATTTCTTCTCTAATTTATTCATTGACCCATCCCTTATTAAGCATATAATTTAACCTCCATGTATTTGTCTTCTTTCCAGATTTTTTCTTGTGGTTGATTTCTAGTTTTATAGTATTTTGGTCAGAAAATATACATGCTATGACTGATTCTTTTGTATTTGTTGAGACTTGTTTTGTTGCCTGATATGTGTCTATTCTAGAGAATGTTCTGTGTGCACTTGAAAAGAATGTGTATTCTGCTGTTTTAGGATGGAATGTTCTGAATATGTCTGTTAAATCCATCTGGTCCAGCTTGCATTCCCACCAACAGTGTAGGAGGGTTCCCCTTTCTCCGCATCCTCACCAGCATCTGTCATTTCCTGACTTGTTGATTTTAGCCATTCTGCTGGTGTGAGGTGATATCTCATTGTGGTTTTGATTTGTATTTCCCTGATGCCGAGTGATATGAAGCAGTTTTTCATGTGTCTGTTGGCCATCTTGATGTCTTCTTTGCAGAAATGTCTGTTCATGTCCTCTGCCCATTTCTTGATTGGATTATTTGTTCTTTGAGTGTTGAGTTTGCTAAGTTCTTTATAGATTTTGGACACTAGCAACCACTCCAGAAAACAGCATGTAGTTTCCTCAAAATGTTGAAAATAGAACTGCCCTATGACCCAGCAATTGCACTACTGGGTATTTACCCTAAAGATACAAACTTAGTGATCCAAAGGGGCACGTGCACCCGAAAGTTTATAGCAGTAATGTCCACAATAGCCAAACTATGTAAAGAACCTAGATGTCCATCAGCAGATAAATGGATAAAGAAGATGTGGTATATATACACAATGGAATACTATGCAGCCATCAAAAGAAATGAAATCTTGCCATTTGTGACAACATGGATGGAACTAGAGCGTATCATGCTCAGCGAAATAAGTCAAGCGGAGAAAGACAACTATCATATGATCTCCCTGATATGAGGAAGTGGTGATGCAACATGGGGGCTTAAGGGGGTAGGAGAAGAATAAATGAAACAAGATGGGTTTGGGAGGGACAAACCATAAGTGACTCTTAATCTCACAAAACAAACTGAGGGTTGCTGGGGGGAGGGGGGTTGGGTGAAGGGGGGTAGGGTTATGGACAATGGGGGGGTATGTGCTTTGGTGATTGCTGTGAAGTGTGTAAACCTGGTGATTCACAGACCTGTACCCCTGGGGATAAAAATAAATGTTTATAAAAAGTAAAAAATTAAAAAAAAAGAAAAAAATCCATCTGGTCCAGTATGCCACTCAAAACTACTGTTTTCCTTGTTGATTTTCTGTTGGGATGATATGTCCATTGATGTAACTGGGGTGTTGAATTCCTACTATGATTGTATGATGATGAAATGTCTTTGATTGTGCACTGTATTCTTTAGAAAACATTTTATGTTTAGTATTTAATTTTTTTTCCTCCTGCTCCTTGTCACATTAATTTTTTTTCTTTTCAGCATAACTGTATTCATTGTTTTTGCACCACACCCAGTGCTCCATGCAATCCATAGTATTTAAATTTTTAAAAAATCTTTCTCTTTAAAACAAAATTATCTAAAATTTAAATTATGTTGCCTTCTATTACATGATTTTTAATTATTTTTTTCTGTTTAATATTTAATTAAAAAATAGTTTTTCATTATTGCTTTAGGAGAGCATAGGAGACAATTATGTCTAACATAGAAACAACAAATACCAAGGGTATAATAGGATCTACTTGGGAGAATTTCCTCTCTTTATGTGGAAGGACTATGTAAAGGACATTTTGTGAACATACTTTATTTTGCCTTTGCCTATCTTTTTTTAACCAGAAATACGTTGAATCCAACATATTTACCACCTACTTGACCACAATATTTTTTATCTAGATTTGGCAATGATTTTCTATCAGTTATACCATTTTTCTCTTTTTGAATTGCAATATAAAATATGAAATAATTTCCTTACTGAGACCTAATAAATATGCTTATCTTCCCATTGTTTCTGTCACTGATGGAATGTTGATTTTATAAATCCCAGAAGTGGCACAGTGTCTGTTTAACTGATTTGTATTTGAACATTTGTACCCAACAAGTCTCAAGTCTAATCTTTGATTGTATCTTGTTGGCATTCTAATAATTCCCACTGAAAGTATTCTATAGCTTGGTTAGCCTTCAAATTCCCAAAGTACTTTCTCCATTACATCACGAATTGGCTGTGTATATCAATGTGTAAGAGGCTCCTATGTGAGAAGAGATATTTAAGAATAAAGGTAAGAATAATTAGTAATTGTTCTTCCCACTAGAAGGTGATTCTGCTGTGTAAGAGTAGTGTTGGACTGCTAGAGAAGTAAATGTTTTTATCTTTATATTAATGAAGAATAGAAAGGAGGAATAAATGGAAACATATTACTGTTCTTCTAGTGGGACATTTACTGTCATGGAATGTAATGTCAGAATTACAGTATAATTAGACTAATATAGGAGTTATGTATTGAGTGATACAACACCTTTTATTTGTTCACAATAATATATATCTAGTTATTCCAAGTATTTAAAATTAATTTATTGTGGATATACAAAATCTTTGGTAAAATACTAATTGTCTTGGAGATGTTAATACTTAGTATTAAATTTACCTATCACATAGTAACTGAGAGAAGTGAGGGATGTTAGCGGATAATGAATCCCATCTGTTAAAGAGTTAATAGAATAACAGAAGCTTGTGATTGAAAATAAAGCACAAGATACAGTGGAGGAACCTGCAACTTTTAACCTTAGAGGTACTTAAAGTTTTCTCTCTCTCTCTTTTTTTAAAGGGATTCTGATGCAGGGCTCAATCCCAGGACTCTGGGATCATGATCTGAACCAAAGGCAGATGCTTAACCAACTGAGCCACCCAGGTGAATTCCACCCCCCCTTTTTTGATGTCTTAAAGACAGCATCAGTGTTTGAAAAACTATGAAATAACCAGAACATAATAGTGTGCATCTACACACTACTTGGGAGTTAAGTAGAGAGGGATTTCTGATTCATTTTTCTAACAGCACCTTTATGCACAGAAGGAATGATAAATATTGAAGCCAATGAATGCTTAAGTAGAAGAGGAAGAAAGGGAGGAAGGGTGGGAGGAAGGAGAGATAAGAAAAAGAAAGAACAAAAGAGAAATAAAGAAATAAAGAGAAAGGAAGGAAGGAAGGAAAAGGGAAAGAACAAAAAAAGAAAAGAAAAAAGAAAGGAAGAAAACTGATTTGGGTGGTGCCATTTGTACATTTTTGTGCTTCGTTTTGCTTAGGAAACAATGTATTTGTCTATATATGTGCCTTTGTGATGTAAATTATCTCTTTCATAATTTCCAATTCAGACTATACATGGAAACCTCTGTTACTAATTAATCTATTTAGGTTTAGACACAAAAACAGGTATTTTTATGTTTTGAATAGATGTGCTGTTGTAAAAATTTCCATTGGTTTCTTGATTTGGGATTTTATTGCTTTTCTCTTCCTTCTTTCCCTTTTTCATTCTGTCTCATGTTACATTTAGTTATTGGATCCTTCTTACCCTACTTTCCACACTCCATATTCCACAACAATATTTAAAAACAGGTGCACTATGTAACTGAAAGCATGTGAAATACTGTTTTTTATTTTTTTTAAAGATTTTGTTTATTTATTTGACAGAGAGAGATCACAAGCAGGCAGAAAGGCAGGCAGAGAGAGTGAGAGGGAAGCAGGCTCCCTGCTGAGCAGAGAGCCCAATGTGGGACTCGATCCCAGGACACTGAGATCATGACCTGAGCCGAAGGCAGTGGCTTAACCACTGAGCCACCCAGGCACCCAATACTTTTTTGTTTTTTTAAGATTTATTTACTTGAGAGAGATAGAGAGAGGGTGAATGGGAGGGGCAGAGGATGAGATGGAGGGAGAATCTCAAGAAGACTCCACTGAGTGCTGAGTCTGATGCAAAGTTTAATCTCATGACCCTGAGATCTTGTCTGGAGCAGAAACCAAGAGTCAGAAGCTTAACTGACTGTGCCACCCAGGTGCCCCTGTGAAATATGTTTTAAATCACTAATATTTTGCTCTAGTTCAAAAGTCTTCAAACTTTTTAAGTTTTTCATTTCAGCAATAAAGAGCATGCACAAGCAATATTTACATTTTATTTGTATATATTACATTCAATCACACCATGATTCTATGTGAAGTATAAAAATTTCAAAAATAGAGCTTCAAAGAATGGGATATAATAATGCATGTATAGAATTTTTATTATTATTATTTTCATGCCACTAAATTATGCATGTTGAGTGACCACATTACCAATTTAAAGGCCACTGTACAGATAAGCCACAGATCTTAATTTCTCCAGAATGACCAGAATTTTATATTTAATAAATTTAAACCATAGACCACCTAGGTGGGTTGATATTCTACAGAGGAAAAGGAAATATTTCAAATAAGTAGGATTTTTTAAAGTCATCATTCCTAAGATATAATTTGCATATAGTAAATGTAACAATTTCTGGACAGTTTAGTAAATTTTGTGAATGAACAGACACTTGTAACCATTATTGTCAAGATATGGAACATTTCTGTCACCTTAAAAAACTCAGCCATTCCTCTTTGCTTTTTTTTCCCCCCAATCCTCACCTCAAATACCATTCAAATAAAAACCTGAAGAACTTGATAACTGAATTTAAGTTTTTTCTCAGTCAGAGACATTTTCTTTTGCCTCATGCAAATCATAAACAAGTCCATGGCAGGGGCATTTCATAGTCCCACGTGAGAGAACAGTTAAATAGAAACACAGAACTGAAGAAGCAGAAAAGTGTGGCTTCAAACCAGGGTGTTGACAGATAGAAATATAGAAGAATAATGGGTAGGTAAGATTTCTTAGGTTGTGGGGAAGTGATGGTATAACAGATGTGGCACATGCTGTTTTAGTTTGAAAAGAACTGTGATCTAGACACAAGAGACGGAGATAAACTCTCTACTTCCTGGTGTTCTGTAGGCAGAGGAGATGGAAAATGATAACAGCACAGTGGTGAAAGAATTCATCCTTCTTGGTCTGACACAGTCTCGAGATATTCAGCTCCTGGTCTTTGTGTTAATTTTAATTTTCTATCTCATCATCCTTCCTGGCAATTTCCTCATCATCCTCACCATCAGATCAGACCCTGGGCTCACAGCTCCCCTCTACTTCTTTCTGGGTAACTTGGCCTTCCTGGATGCATCCTATTCCTTCATTGTAGCTCCCAGGATGCTGGTGGACTTTGTTTCTGAGAAAAAGGTAATCTCCTACAGGGGTTGCATCACTCAGCTCTTTTTCTTGCACTTCCTTGGAGGAGGGGAAGGATTACTCCTTGTTGTGATGGCCTTTGACCGCTACATTGCCATCTGTCGGCCTTTACACTATTCAACTGTCATGAACCCTAGAGTCTGCTATGCCTTGCTGTTGGCTCTGTGGCTTGGAGGCTTCATCCACTCCATTATCCAGGTGGCCCTCATCCTCCGCTTGCCCTTCTGTGGCCCAAACCAACTGGATAACTTCTTCTGTGATGTGCCACAAGTCATCAAGCTGGCCTGCACAGACACTTTTGTGGTGGAACTTCTGATGGTCTTCAACAGTGGTCTGATGACCCTCCTGTGCTTCCTGGGGCTTTTATCTTCCTATGCAGTCATTCTCTGTCATATACGTGGGTCTACTCCTGAAGGGAAGAGCAGAGCACTGTCCACATGCACCACTCATGTTATTATTATACTTCTCATGTTTGGACCTGCTATCTTCATCTACACTCGCCCATTCAGGGCCTTGCCAGCTGACAAGGTAGTTTCCTTCTTCCATACTGTGATCTTTCCATTAATGAATCCTATGATTTATACCCTTCGCAACCAGGAAGTGAAAACTTCCATGAGGAGGTTATTGAGTCGGCATGTGGTCTGCTGAATGGATTTAATAACAGAAAGTAGGAAGAGGAAATTCTTGCTGTAAATCAAACATTCATTTAACAAATATTGTTTTTTGCTGAGTACCTCTTATTTGTCAGGTACTTTTGTAGGCAATGAAGGAGAGTTATGCATAATTAGGGAATGAGCTTGGTATGCATAAAGAATACTAAAGAAATACCTGAGTGTTTCTCATTTGGAGTATGATGAATAATTGTGAGACTTAGGGGAAAATATATGTTACTCTAAGGATCAAATCACTAAGGTCTTTTAGGTTGAGATAAGGAGTTCTATTCCAATCGCTGTAAGAATACATGTTAATATTTTAAGCAGGAGAGTTACTCATCCACAATTTTTTCTTCTATGGTTTAGAGCAACATCAAGATTCTGGGCAGAGATCAGTAAGCTGCAAAACACCATCAAGAGACAAATGTTATTCTGAAGACTTTTTTGAAAAAAAGCCTCTCTCTCCATATATATATAATATATCTATATATATATCTATATATATCTCAATTGATAGGTATATTCCTCCCCCACCCCAGTTTGGTAAATGGGAAAGAAAGTAAAATAATTGATTTTATAGAAAAAAAGTCATTAAATTATTTCATTTGATTTTTTTCAGAGCTTCGTGATTATTACTAATGGGTGTTTATAAATCCTCCCTGTATGTTAAACCTTGCCCTCAATTGATTTCATTCATTATGATAATAATAGTTATCTGGTACTATAGACTCTATTAGAGATTACATAAACTACTTTAGTTATTTTAAATGTGATGGGGTTTAGTGTGGGAAATTAGATACTTATAAAATCTTTTAAGGGATAGAAGACCATTTTTTATTATGTATATCCAGATATGATTTCCAGTAAAACAGTATAAAACTAATATGCCAAGTGATCTACCTCTGAAATAATCAGGGGATAGGGAAACAAGAAGCCATTTTGCCAGCTACTAACTGAAAGACTGTATCAATTAGCCATAGTCTGGGAATAGGAGCATGACAGAGAATACCTTTAAAGTTACTGCTTTCTCTCCAATTTTTTCTAAATTAAAGTTTTACATGAGTACATTTGGTAGTCATATTTTGGAACCCTAGATGCAAAGGTCCTAGAGGAACCTGTTTGTATGTTTTCAGATTTATTGGAAAACAAAACAATGGCAATAATAGTGGTAAAATGTAGGATAATAGTTTTGTAATTTTGAAAGTGAGAAAGGCCAGTGAAGTATGATATAAAAATAGTAAGTGAAAAGAAAAATACTTATATTTGATATGTTAAAATATATGTGTAGGTAAAATGTAAAAAACTGGAAAAATCTGCCTGTCACATAAGGATATGCAAATTATTTTCTCCTTATTTATAGAGGCTTGTATGGAAATAGAATTGAGTTCCTCCCTACTCCAGAATGGTACAAGGGAGCAACCATGCATAAAAATTATTAACTAAAAATTATAAAATGATAAAAGATTAATTTATTTAATACCCAGGAATCTTCAATAAATGAATATGAAGCAATTATATACCAAGAAGACAACTGGAAATGGGCAATTGAAAATAGTAGTTAAGGGACACCTGGGTGGCTCAGTCAGTTGGGCCACTGGGATCAAGTCCTGCATCGGGTTCCTTGCTCAGTGAGGAGCCTGCTTCTCTCTCTGCCTCTGCCTGCTTGTGTGCACTCCTTCTCTCTCTCTCTGATAAATAAATAAAAAAAATATTTTTTAAAAAAGAAATTAATAGTTAATTAACAAATGAAAAAATGTAAAAAGCTTGTAATTTTATTTTCAAAAACAGGTCATGAGAATACAGAGCATTGATTGTGGTTAGCTTGTAAAAGAAAGTTGCTCATGAATTATCAGCAACAGAAAAGTACAAAATAAAAATTATACGTTTCTATGAGGCTTCTAAAGAGTGGGTGAAGCAAGGAAGCCTTATTACTGAGATCCAGAGTGAGACAAAGCACATCCAGATGAGCAAATAGTTATGGCAGTTTTTCTATCTGTAGGCAAGTCATCTGGGCTGGATATGGGTACATGGAGAAGTGATTCTACCATACACTGAGATATTTGGTAGAGATGAGGAAAAAGCTCTAAGCTGTGGACAGATTGGTATTTGAAAAGGCTCCAAACACAAAAATAAATAGCCCAATTTTATAAACTTCTCCCCCAACAACCACTGACACCTATACCAGTAATTTGCTCAGAAAAGGGAGAGTGGAGAAAGAAATGAAAATCAGAGGGAATTTGTATATTCTCAGCCATTACTCAGTGCTTAGGTATTGATATCTATAGAGTTGAATCATTCAGAAGGGAAAACAATAATATCTGAAGTGTGGCTCAAACTCCTTCTAGCTCCATGTATCAGTAAGATAAAAGATCTTGCTGGCAATTGGCAGATATTGGAAGTAAAACTAATCTGAGCTAATTTCAGTTTAATTAAAGATTATTCTAAGCCCCAGTTCAACTAGACCTAGTTCCTAAGAAGGAATCTGAAGATCAGATCCTCATTCTAACTTCTTTTTATTTTTATTTTTTATTTTAATTTAATTTTTTCAGTGTTCCAAAATTCATTGTTTATGCACCATGCCTAGTGCTCCATGCAATACACGCCTTCCATAATACCTACCACCAGGCTCACCCCATCGCCCACTCTCCCCTTCCAGAGCCCTCAGTTTGTTTTATTTATTTTTCAGAGAGAGAGAGAGAGAGAGAGAGAGAGCGCATATAAGTAGGGGGAGCTGCAAGCAGAGAGAGAGGGAGAAGCAGGATCCCTGGTGAGCAAGGAGCCTGATGTAGGACTCAATCCTAGGACCCCAGGATCCTCACCTGAACCAAAGGCAGACACTTAACTGACTGAGCCACCAGGTGTCCCCCTCACTCTAACTTTTGGACAGAGGAAAAGGATTGAACTTTCTGAAGAACTAAGCAAAATAAAATAAAATTAAATACTATTCTTCATTTTCCATTGAAGATGGAAGTATTGGAAGTATTAGGAACATAATAAAAAAAATTAAGAGCTATGCCAAGAAAATAAAACAAGGAAGAGTATCTCAAAATTAATAGAAAAATATTTATAGACAAAAACTACCAGATGATATAATTATCAGACAAAGACTTTAGAAAACTACTATAAATACATAAAATAAGTGATAAATGAATAAGTAGATGAGGATTTTGATAGAGAAGTATGAACTCTAAATATTAATGGATATGCTAGATTTGAAAATAACAAGTTTTGAAATTCAAAGAAAGGATTTAGATGGGATGAATGACCAAAACTGTGGACAATGCATACAGAATGACCAAAGATGGTGAGACAGGTTATTAGAAATAATCCAAGCTGAAGTATAGATAAAAGATTAAAAATATTAATAGTATTAATATACTTTGGGGCAAGATCAAATGGTAAAATATATATGTAATTGGGATTCCAGAAGAGGAGAAAAAGAATGGGACAAGGAACAGAAATAACTGCCAAGAATTCATAAAAACATTATCCCAGATACTATGAAACTCAGCAAAATCCAAGCAGTATAAATACAAATAAGACCACAGTATAATAGGTGCTAACCAAATATGAAAAGAATTTTTTTTAAGATTTCACTTTAGTTTATTTTGAGCAAGAGAGAACACATGAGCAGGAAGAGGTGAAGGGAGAGGGAGAGAGATATAATCACAAGCACACTCCACACTGAGCACAGAGCCTGCCCAGTGTTCAATTCCACAACCCTGAGATCATGACCTGAGCCAAAATCAAGAGTCAGATGCTTAACACCCATGCACCCCTGAGAAGAAAATCTTAAAAGCAGTGCAGGAAAAACAAAAAACAAACAACAACAACAAAACCAGTTCAGAGGAGTGGCAAGAATGATAGTTGACATTTTATCAGAAACAATGGACAACATCTCAGTGAAATGCAGTATTTAAAATTCTTAAAGAAGAAAAACAAACTGTGAGGCTAAAATTCCATATCTAGTGAAAATAAACTTTGAAAAGAAAGGTTCAACATGCATTTTATTATTCATAAAAGCTGGGAATTTGTTGCCAGCAGACCTACATAAAAAAATCATGCCAAAGGAAATTCAGGTCAACAGGAAAATATGGAAGATGGAAATCCAAATTAATGAGGAAGAATGAAAAGATCTGGAAATGGCAAATCAGTGTGTAAAAGTGGCAAAAGTCCATTTTTACCTTGTATTATTTACTTTGTAAGATAATTATCTGCCTAAAAAGATAAGGTATTATGGGGCTTATAACATAAAGAAGTAAAATATATGACAATAATAGCACAGAAGACTTAAATGAGGATAAAAGATATAATATATATAGTAAAATACAGTCTTCATGAAGTATCCTTGAATAACAATTTGGAATGATTGGTAAGCTACAGATGAATATTGTAATCACTAGAGAGCATCCACACACAAAAAAATAATACACAGAGACATTATTTCTAATAACATCTTCACAGGAGAGAAAATGGAATATTAAAAAAAAATTCAATCCAAAAGAAGGAAAAAAATCCAAAGGAATGGAGAATAATGGGACAAAATATAATGAAATCAAATATAAATGGACCACATACAAATTAAAAAACATTTTCAGACTGTATGAAAGAACGAGATTCAAGTATATACTTTTTACAAGATATAAGATATCAATTCTTAAATATAAAGTCACAGATATGCTTTAAGTATGTGGGTGGAGAATAATGCCACAGGTGATGTTTAATTTTATGTGTCAACTGGCTATGGGTCTTCAGATTAAACATTATTTCTGATGTATCTGAAATAGTGTTATCATGAGATTACTATTTGAATTGGTGGACTCAGTAAAGTAGATTGCCCTTCAAAACGTGGGTGAGGGTCATTCAATCCACTGAGGGCCTGAATAGCAAAAAAGGCAGAGGGTGCAGGAATTCTCTCTTTTCTTCCTTGCTTCATTGATTGAGCTGATACATCTCATTTCATCTCTTCTAGTTCTTGGACTGGAAATTATGCCACCAGCTACCCAGGTTCTCAGACCTTTGAACTTGGACTGAATGACATGACTGGCTTTCCTGGGTCTTCATTTAGCAGATGGCAGATTATAGAACTTCCTCACTTCCATAACCACATGAACCAAATCATTATCATAAACCACCTCCCTCTTTCCTTCTCTCCCTCTTGCTTTCTTTCTCTTAATTATGTATCTATCCTACTGGTTCTGTTTCTCTGGAGAACCCAATATGTCTTGTAAGCATTAACCATGTCATGGTATGGTTGTGTTAATAACAAAGTAAACTTCATGGACCTAAAGTTAATCCGTATTTATAAAATAATTTCATAGTGATAAAAATATCAATTCATCAAGACATACAATCTTAAATATGATTCTTCTAGTAACAGAACTTAAACAATTTATGCATGAATACGGACATGTATAAATAAAGAAGTGGAGAACACAAAAGCATAGACTGAGATTTTAATAAAATTTTTTTAAATTTGTAGGACATGTGATAAAAAACCAGTAGACTATGGACTCTGAAAAACAGTCTGAGGGGTTTGAAGTGGCGGGGGGGTGGGAGGTTGGGGTACCAGGTGGTGGGTATTATAGAGGGCACAGCTTGCATGGAGCACTGGGTGTGGTGAAAAAATAATGAATACTGTTTTTCTGAAAATAAATAAATTGGAAAAAAAAAACCAGTAGAGGTATGGAAGAATTGAACAACACTAAACAATGTAACCTAGTTGCTATTTATAGAGTATTGCACTCTACAATGAGGAACACAAATACTTTTCAGGTCCACACAAGACATTTGTCAAGATAGAGGATATGCTGGTACAGAAAAAAAGTCTCAGTATATTTCATACAAAATATTTTTCTGACCACAATGGAGTTGAATTTAAAATAATTCAGAAAAAAACTATATACTTGTGATTTAAGCCAGACACTTTTATTTTTTTAATTTATTTTTAATTTATTTTCAGCATAACAGTATTCATTATTTTTGCACACACCCAGTGCTCCATTGCAAGCCGTGCCCTCTATAATACCCACCACCTGGTATCCCAACATCCCACCCACCCCCGCCACTTCAAACCCCTCAGATTGTTTTTCAGAGTCCATAGTTTCCCATGGTTCACCTCCCCTTCCAATTTCCCCCAACTCCTTCTCCTCTCTAACTCCCCTTGTCCTCCATGCTATTTGTTATGCTCCACAAATAAGTGAAACCATAGGATAATTGACTCTCTCTGCTTGACTTATTTCACTGAGCATAAGCTCTTCCAGTCCCATCCATGTAGTAGTATTTTTCAATAAATGTTTGGTAGATTTCAATAGAGGAGACATCTGGGTCTGAAATTTTCTTCATGGGAAGATTTTTAGGTACAAATTGAATATCTTTTTTTTTTTTTTTTTTTTTTGGATTTATTTATTTATTTATTTATTTATATTAGCATTTTTTTTCCAATTTATTTATTTTCAGAAAAACAGTATTCATTATTTTTTCACCACACCCAGTGCTCCATGCAAGCTGTGCCCTCTATAATACCCACCACCTGGTACCCCAACCTCCCACCCCCCCGCCACTTCAAACCCCTCAGACTGTTTTTCAGAGTCCATAGTCTCTCATGGTTCACCTCCCCTTCCAATTTACCCAAATTCCCTACTACTCTCTAACGCCCCTTGTCCTCCATGCTATTGGTTATGCTCCACAAATGAGTGAAACCATATGATAATTGACTCTCTCTGCTTGACTGATTTCACTCAGCATAATCTCTTCCAGTCCCGTCCATGTTGCTACAAAAGTTGGATATTCGTCCTTTCTGATGGAGGCATAATACTCCATAGTGTATATGGACCACATCTTCCTTATCCATTCATCCGTTGAAGGGCATCTTGGTTCTTTCCATAGTTTGGCGACTGTGGCCATTGCTGCTATAAACATTGGGGTACAGATGGCCCTTCTTTTCACGACATCTGTATCTTTGGGGTAAATACCCAGGAGTGCAATTGCAGGGTCGTAGGGAAGCTCTATTTTTAATTTCTTGAGGAGATTCCTCAAATTGAATATCTTTAATAAATACACAGCTATTCAACCTACTTCTTCTAGAATTAACTTTGGTAGTTAATGTCCACCTGACCATCACTCCCATTTAAAAATAGCAGTATTTTTCTCAAGATTTTGCCAATGCACTGTTATATTTTTATTATCACACTCATTACTCTCTGACATTCTCTTTCCTACTTGTTTCTTGTCTCCCTGTGGTAAAATTTAAAATTCCAAAGATCAGGGATGTTGTTTGTCTTGTCTATACTGCATTGTGGACACTTAAAATACTACCTGGTTCATGGGAGACAGTAAGTGATTGTTGAATTAGTATAGAATATAATGGAAGGTCAAAAAACTCAGAGATAAATTGTGCAGTACCTTAATATTAAAACAACAACAACAACAAAAAACAAAACCCAGGGCTTCTGGGTGGCACAGTCAGTGTGTGAATAACTCTTGGTTTCAGCTCAGGTTGTGATCTCAGGGTCATGAGATGGAGCCCCTTGTAGGGTGCTCAGTGTTGAGTCTGCTTGAGATTCTCTTTCCTACTCCCTCTGCCCCTCTTGCTCATGCTCTCTCTCAAGTAAATAAATCTTTAAACAAAACAAATGAAAAATACCCCATCTATAGGTGGGAATACACACTGAGAAAGGTAGTATTACTTTCCAAAGTCATAGAACATTTACAGATTAAAGATAACACAATGTTCTTAGCTTTTTACTTTATATTTGGCAATTTTTTCACTGTAATGGGTTATTTTTGTGTATATGATTTTGATCAGTAAATCAGCTATGCACTATCTTAAGTCAATCTGAGGATACAACTTTTGAAAATGTTTTTGTTCATTTGTTTTTTCTGAAGTTGTAAATCTAACATGATAAAGCTTTCTCAGCTGGGTTAAAGATACTCCATTCTGAGAATTAGTTTAGATCTTCAGCTTAATTTTATCCTATGTATTCGGGTGAATATTAAAAAGTGGGAAAGTCCCAAATCATAATTACATAAAATACCACATTTTTAAGAGTCTTTTGTGGCAGGACTCTAACCTACTCCAGGATGGGGCTATTATTCCACAATTATATATTATTATGTGTAATTAATAATTATTAATTATTTATAAAATTATATGACATTATTATATATAGTATATAATAACCTTTCCACTTATGTCTCCTTTCTCTGTTTTCCTGTTCTATATTTTGATCATTCTAACTCTCCTTAGCTCTTTTTTTCTCTCCCCTTTTTCTTCTTTTCACAGTGTGGTATTGAGCTGAAAACAGATTAGGACAAATACATATTTGATTATGAATTATAGTTAGTTCACAGAGATTTGTGTTCATTATTTCAATTGCAAAGTGACTCATAAACTCAGATTTCCCTTTAATGCAAAATAATAAAAACTGGTATAAAAAAGTTGATTGTAATTGCTCCGAACCCTAATTTATTTTAATAATCTTCAATACAGAATATAAAGTTATTCTTTTTTGTTTTTGCTGAGCTGAGTAAAAGTGAATAAACAACAAATAATGAGATCATGATACGTTTTCTATTTTGAAAGTCACTTTCCCTTGAGTAAATGGTCTATCTTACACCAAACAGTTTTTTTTCTATAAGAAGAATTATGTCTTCTAATATAAACATTATTTATATTCTGTTTATGAATTCATCACCAGCAAAATACTGATTCTTACATACTCATTACTGACTTGCACACTTTATTTGATTTCAGGGACAGATCACGGTGATGTTAGAAAATGAGTAAAGCACTTGCCTGGAGTGCAAGATCTTAAGGGAATTGCAAAAATCCCAATAACTTAGTAATAAAGATAAATAATATTTTATAAGACTCCACCCCCAAACTACTAGAACTCATACAGCAATTCAGCAACGTGGCAGGATACAAAGTCAATGTACAGAAATCAGTGGCTTTCTTATACACTAATAATGAAAATACAGAAAGGGAAATTAGAGAATCAATTCCATTTACTATAGAACCAAGAACCATAAGATACTTGGGAATCAGCCTAACCAAAGAGGTAAAGGATCTGTACTCAAGGAACTACAGAACACTCATGAAAGAAATTGAAGAAGACACAAAAAGATGGAAGACCATTCCATGCTCTTGGATCGCAAGAATAAACATTGTTAAAATGTCTATACTGCCTAGAGCAATCTATACTTTTAATGCTATTCCGATCAAAATTCCACAGGTATTCTTCAAAGAGCTGGAGCAAATAATCCTAAAATTTGTATGGAATCAGAAGAGACCCTGAATCGCTAAGGAAATGTTGAAAAACAAAATAAAACTGGGGCATCACGTTACCTGATTTCAAGCTTTACTACAAAGCTGTGATCACCAAGACAGCATGGTACTGGCATAAAAACATACACATAGACCAGTGGAACAGAGTAGAGAGCCCAGATATGGACCCTCAACTCTATGGTCAAATAATCTTCGACAAAAGAGGAAAAATACACAGTGGAAAAAAGTCTTTTCAATAAGTGGTGCTGGGAAAACTGGGCAGCTATATGTAGAAGAATGAAACTCAACCATTCTCTTAATCCATACACAAATATAAGCTCAAAATGGATAGAAGACCTCAGTGTGAGACAGGAATCCTAGAGGAGAACATAGGCGGTAATCTCTTTGATATCAGCCACAGCAACTTCTTTCAAGATATGTCTCCAAAGGCAAAGGAAACAAAAGCGAAGATGAACTTCTGGGACTTCATCAAAATCAAAAGCTTCTGCACAGCAAAGGAAACAGTCAAGAAAACAAAGAGGCAATCCACGGAATGGGAGAAGATATTTGCAAATGACAGTACAGACAAAAGGTTGATATCCAGGTTCTATAATGAACTCCTCAAACTCAACACACACAAAACAGACAATCTTATCAAAAAATGGGCAGAAGATGTTGCTGCGGCTGAGGTCGAAGAGGTTGCTGCCTGTGTCCTCCTCAAGGATTTTGATGGATTCCTTTCTCACATTGAGGTCCTTAATCCATTTTGAGTCTATTTTTATGTGTGGTGTAAGGAAATGGTCCAATTTCATTTTTCTGCACGTGGCTGTCCAATTTTCCCAACACCATTTATTAAAGAGGATGTCTTTTTTCCATTGGACATTCTTTCCTGCTTTGTCAAACATCGCCAACGGCAAGGGAAGCAAAGGCAAAAATGAACTATTGGGATTTCATCAAGATCAAAAGCTTTTGCACAGCAAAGGAAACAGTTAACAAAATCAAAAGACAACTGACAGAATGGGAGAAGATATTTGCAAACGACATATCAGATAAAGGACTAGTGTCCAAAATCTATAAAGAACTTAGCAAACTCAACACCCAAGAACAAATAATCCAATCAAGAATGGGCAGAGGACATGAACAGACATTTCTGCAAAGAAGACATCCAGATGGCCAACAGACACATGAAAAAGTGCTTCATATCACTCGGCATCAGGGAAATACAAATCAAAACCACAATGAGATATCACCTCACACCAGTCAGAATGGCTAAAATCAACAAGTCAGGAAATGACAGATGCTGGCGAGGATGCGGAGAAAGGGGAACCCTCCTACACTTTTGGTGGGAATGCAAGCTGGTGCAACCACTCTGGAAAACAGCATGGAGGTTCCTCAAAATGTTGAAAATAGAACTGCCCTATGACCCAGCAATTGCACTACTGGGTATTTACCCTAAAGATACAAACGTAGTGATCCAAAGGGCACGTGCACCCGAATGTTTATAGCAGCAATGTCCACAATAGCCAAACTATGGAAAGAACCTAGATGTCCATCAACAGATGAATGGATCAAGAAGATGTGGTATATATACACAATGGAATACTATGCAGGCATCAAAAGAAACGAAATCTTGCCATTTGCGACAACATGGATGGAACTAGAGCGTATCATGCTCAGCGAAATAAGTCAAGAGGAGAAAGACAACTATCATATGATCTCCCTGATATGAGGAAGTGGTGATGCAACATGGGGGCTTAAGTGGGTAGGAGAAGAATCCATGAAACAAGATGGGATAGGGAGGGAGAAAAACGATAAGTGACTCTTAATCTCACGAAACAAACTGTGGGTTGCTGGGGGGAGGGGGGTTGGGAGAAGGGGGGTAGGGTTATGGACATTGGGGAGGGTATGTGCTTTTGGGTAAATTGGAAGGGGAGGTGAACCATGAGAGACTATGGACTCTGAAAAACAATCTGAGGTGTTTGAAGTGGTGGGGGGGTGGGAGGTTGGGGTACCAGGTGGTGGGTATTATAGAGGGCACGGCTTGCATGGAGTACTGGGTGTGGTGAAAAAATAATGAATACTGTTTTTCTGAAAATAAATAAATTGAGAAAATAAAAATAAAATAAAATTAAATTAAATTAAAAAAATGGGCAGAAGATATGGACAGACACTTCTCCAATCAAGACATACAAATGGCTATAAAACACATGAAAAAATGTTCATCATCACTAGCCATCAGGGAGATTCAAATTAAAACTACATTGAGATATCACCTTACACCAGTTAGAATGACAAAAATTAGCAAGACAGGAAACAACATGTGTTGGATAGGATGTGGAGAAAGGGGAACCCTCTTACACTGTTGGTGGGAATGCAAGTTGGTGCAGCCTCTTTGGAGAACAGTGTGGAGATTCCTCAAGAAATTAAAAATAGAGCTTCCCTATGACCCTGCAATTGCACTCCTGGGTATTTACCCCAAAGATACAGATGTCGTGAAAAGAAGGGCCATCTGTACCCCAATGTTTATAGCAGCAATGGCCACAGTCGCCAAACTATGGAAGGAACCAAGATGCCCTTCAACGGATGAATGGATAAGTAAGATGTGGTCCCTATACACTATGAAGTATTATGCCTCCATCAGAAAGAACAAATACCCAACTTTTGTAGCAACACAGATGGGACTGGAAGAGATTATGCTGAGTGAAATAAGTCAAGCAGAGAGAGTCAATTATCATATGGTTTCACTTATTTGTGGAGCATAACAAAAAGCATGGAGGACATGGGGAGTTAGAGAGAAGGTGGTTGGGGTAAATTGGAAGGGGAGGTGAATCATGAGAGACTATGGACTCTGAAAAACAATCTGAGGGGTTTGAAGTGGCGGGGGGGGTGTGGGAGGTCGGGGTACCAGGTGGTGGGTATTATAGAGGGCACCGATTGCATGGAGCACTGGGTGTGGTGAAAAAATAATGATACTGTTATGCTGAAAATAAATAAATGAAAAAAAATCCAAATTAATTTTTTAAATATGTGATGAACAAAATAAATGCCAAACTTGAATAAAGATAGAATCAGTATGTTCTGTTTTTCAGAGTCCATAGTCTCTCATGGTTCACCTCCCCTTCCAATTTACCCAAATTCCCTACTCCTCTCTATCGCCCCTTGTCCTCCATGCTATTTGTTATGCTCCACATATAAGTGAAACCATATGATGATTGACTCTCTCTGCTTGACTTATTTCACTCAGCATAATCTCTGAAAAACAGTCTGAGGGGTTTGAAGTGGCAGGGGGGTGGGAGGTTGGGGTACCAGGTGGTGGGTATTATAGAGGGCACGGCTTGCATGGAGCACTGGGTGTGGTGAAAAAATAATGAATAATGTTTTTCTGAAAATAAATAAATTGGAAAAAAAAAGAATCAGTATGTGTCATGCTGAACCATACTGGGAACTCATGCAAAAGGAAATATCTGTAATATTGATGTCTACATTAAAAATTTGATTATTCTGTTTCCAATTTTCGCTTTAACTGTGATTTTTAAATATATTACATTGAAATGTTATTTATCTTGACTATTAAGGTTTTTGGTACCCTGGTAAATTTCGTACCTAAGGCAAATACTTCACTATTCTCACCTTCTCAATCTGGCCTTGCTTGCTTTTTTGATATATATATATATAGATATATATCTATATATATATCTTAGTAGAGCCACTTATTTATAGTTGGGAGGTTATTCTAAGATATAAATACCTTTTTAATCTTCTATTTACTTTTGACCTAATAAATATGCTTCCAAATAAGGTTCTGTTATCTCATTTACTGATAGGATTTTGATTTTAGAATTCAGAATTAATACAGTGTAGCATTATGTGACACATTTAAAAATATCTTTTCCAAAGCTCTGGTATTTCCCCATGTCTAATTTAGTTGACATTTTAATAGCTCTCTTAGGAAATATTCTGTAGGGTTCTGGTAGTCTCAAGTCTCCAAAGCCCTTTCTTCATTGCATCATAAAGCATTAAAGGAGTTTCCAAAGTCTAAGGTCCCTATGTGAGAACAAGTATTTGTGAACAATAAGAATGGTCAGTTAATTTTTTTTTCAGGAGAGGAAGGATGACTACTTTTTAAGAATTACATAAAACCCCCAGAGACTCTAATTTCCAGGGCTGGGAGTAGTATTCATACCTACAAGAAACAAGGAGAGGACAATGGAGAAGATACTAGAGCTATTCTACTGCTTTTTCTGCTGCCTTGGAATACAATGGAATAGAGGTCAGAATTTCGATAGAAATAGTAGAGCCAAGATCTAAATTTAGCAGTGTGGCATTTTCTTCCTCTCCCCTAGTAGATCTCCATATTCTCTTGATGCTTTGAATTACTTAAATGGTACCAAAAAACTTTCATTCTCTTAACATAAGTAAGTGAAATTATCAATAGTCTTCAGACAGTTGACATCTGGTGTTAAAACCAAGGAGCATATGAATGAATGATATGGTTTTTTTGTCCTTATAAAGTACAGATGAAGGAAACTACATAAAGTTAGGCTAAAGTCACCAGAGGAAAAACTTAACAGATTTTATGATTTTGGAGATGGTTAGCCCAGATATCTTAATTTCCCTGTATAACATATTTGAGGGTATTTTCTTTTACTATATTTGAGGGTATTTTCTTTCTTATAACATATTTGAGGGTATTTTCTTTTAATGGTTCTATTAACAACATAGGGCTTTGACAGAGAAAGTTGTAAAACTGAGAAAAGCTTGATGTACAAACAACTGACTGCCTTGGCAATTTTACATGAAAATTTTACTGCACTCCATAATTTCTTCTATTAATCACTCATATTTTTGTGGCTACCATCACCCAGGGTTTACCCTGCAGCCATTGACAAAGGATCTCATGATAATATGTCCATTCAGTAGAGCTACTTCTTAATATCTATATATTGTCAGGGTTAGCTTTGGTTTAAACGTTCTTGAATAAGTTACTTATTATTACTGTCATCCTTAAATACCATGATCCTTATATCCCTGTCTGATAGAAAGAGCCAACACATTCTATGTGAGAGATGAAAAGCCAGCCTTTTGAAAGCTGGGTGAGTTTCCCAGGGTGATACATTTAGCGAATTGCTGAGCCAACACTCACACATTCTAAAAAGGAATTAGAATCATATAAAAGAATTCAAAACTAATGATATTTCTTTTATTTTTTTAAAGATTTTATTTATTTATTTGACAGAGCTCACAAGTAGGCAGAGAGGCAGGGAGAGAGAGCTGGGGAAGCAGGCTCCCCACCTAGCAGAGAGCCTGATTTGGGGCTTGATCCCAGGACTCCAAGATCATGACCTGAGCCAAAGGCAGAGGCTTTAGCCCACTGAGCCATCCAGGTGCCCCACTAAGGATATTCCTAAAAAAATTAGGGTATTTAGAAGTAATTCAACCATCTCATTTTACTGATGAGTGAATTTCCTGGCTGAAGACCTATACATTTGTTTAGTGCTTTTCATGTCCATCATTAGCATCAGTATCAATTAAATCTTTGATCATGTACTTCAGCTTGAGCCACACTTTTAAGAATATATAAAACTTACTAATTTATACTTAATTTATAAGCTTCAATCCATATGCTGACAGACTTTACGCTCAAATTTTTGGAAACTGTTAAATATATTCATTTCATTAGAATGATATTAATGAGATTTATTTAAAAAGGTAAAGCATCTCATTTTATCAGGTTCACTTATATGCAGAAAAAATATATATGAGGGAATGGAAATTAATGAGTGGTTCAGATTTAGTAAACTGTAAGGATACCACTCAAGAGAAAATGATTATTTCTGAGTAGTGACTTATACATTTTATTTTGTTGACTAATTGTTAAGAATAGAATATGGTAGGAAGTGTATTTATCACTCATTTTTGTTTGAAAGGAAACAAAAATAAGGTTTTTTGTTTTGCTTTCAGAAATAATGGCAAGACAGGCATGGGATATAATGGAGTAGCAATTAACAAGAGGACAAGAAGAGAGATTGAAAATATTTCAGACAGAAAAGAACATGAATATATGATAGGAAGAAAGAAGAGAAAATGATAAAGAAGAGTAAGATTTAAAGTAAGCAAAGCAAATAGGGAAAGAAAACTGGGGGAAATGAGTTCAATAAATTAAAAGGGGAAAAGAAACTGTAGTCAACTTACAAAAACAAGTTAGGAAAATGACTTGGGAAAAAATAATTTAAAAATAAATAAGGAAAATGAAGTTGAAAGGGGAGAGAAAGAGGACAGAACATAAGGAAGGAAGCATGAGTGAATGTTTCAAAGAGAGGGGGAAGTAAGACCCTTGGGTCTTTAAACACCTGGCTCCAGAAGCTGATCTGACCAAGGTTTGCACTTTAGGCATGCACAGCTTACTGGTAGAAGTTTGTGTCCCCACCCTAAAAATGAAAGTGGCCCTTCTCCCTTACCTTTCCTACTCCTCTATTGTATCATCCTCACCACAGTGATAACAATCTATGAATTAGCTGAAATGGTAAGAAAGATTGGAGATACAGTAGTGAGGATTTAGATTTTTGTTTCAGTTTCCTTTGACAATTCTTTTCCCCACTAATTGGCTAAAATAGGATATTTTTATTCTAAAAAGGGCCATAATTTGTAGAAATTTCCCCAGAAATTTATTTTACCTAAAAAAATTCTCATCTTTTATGTAGTCTCAGATTTATGCCAGCCACTGTTTCAGAATCACAGGTACAGAAGGTACAAAGATGAGAAGAGGATATGTGATGAAAATGAATCAAATATGTTAGGTAGTAGGTAATACCATCTGTTTAGGTAATAGTTAAAAAACAGGAGTAAAAGACAGGAAATAGGCAGAGTGAAGGAGCCTATCACAAAGACCTTCAAAAATCCTCTGATGTCTTAGACATATCATTGAGCACTAACACATTATGAAATAATACAGTCTGAATGAGCTTGTAGGATTCAAAAATCCTAAGTAAGTAAAAGGGGGCTTTGAATTACTTTTCTGAGTATATTTTTATAGGGAGATAATGGAATGAATATTGAGACAAATGGCTGCCCAAATGTTGAAAAGTTGAGAAGTGAACAGAGAAGCTAATTTGGAGAGCCAAAAAAAAATTATTTTTCTTGGGTCTGTTGGTCACTTGCATGTCTTCTTTGGAGAAGCATCTGTTCATGTCTTCTGCCCATTTCTTTTTTTTTTTCAACATAACAGTATTCTTTGTTTTTGCACTACACCCAATGCTCCATGCAATCAGTGCCCTCTCTAATACCCACCACCTGGTTCCCCCAACCTCCCACCCCCGCCACTTCAAAACCCTCAGATTGTTTTTCAGAGTCCATAGTCTCTCATGGTTCACCTCCCCTTCCAATTTCCCCCAACTCCTTTCTCCTCTAACTCTTCTTGTCCTCCATGCCATGTTATGCTCCACAAATAAGTGAAACCATAGGATAATTGACTCTCTCTGATTGACTTATTTCACTCAGCATAATCTCTTCCAGTCCCATCCATGTTGCTACAAAATTTGGGTATTCATCCTTTCTGATGGAGGCATAATACTCCATAGTGTACATGGACCACATCTTCCTTATCCATTTGTCCGCTGAATAAATGGTGCTGGGAAAACTGGACAGCTATATGTAGAAGAATGAAACTCAACCATTCTTTTACACCATACACAAAGATAAACTCAAAATAGATAAAAGACCTCAATGTGTGACAGGAATCCATCAGAATCCTAGAGGAGAACATAGGCGGTAATCTCTTTGATATCAGCCACAGCAACTTCTTTCAAGATAAGTCTCCAAAGGCAAAGGAAACAAAAGCGAAAATAAACTTCTGGGACTTCATCAAAATCAAAAGCTTCTTCACAGCAAAGGAAACAGTCAAGAAAACAAAGAGGCAATCCACGGAATGGGAGAAGATATTTGCAAATGACAGTACAGACAAAAGGCTGATATTCAGGATCTATAAAGAACTCCTCAAACTCAACACACATGAAACAGATAATCATATCAAAAAAATGGGCAGAAGATATGAACAGACACTTCTCCAATGAAGACATACAAATGGCTATCAGACACATGAAAACATGTTCATCATCACTAGCCCTCAGGGAGATTCAAATTAAAACCACATTGAGATATCACCTTATACCAGTTAGAATGGCCAAAATTAGCAAGACAGGAAACAACATGTGTTGGAGGGGATGTGGAGAAAGGGGAACCCTCTTACACTGTTGGTGTATCCGGGATTGTGATGCCTCCAGTTTTGGTTCTTTCTCAACATGATTTTGGCTATTTGGGGTCTTTTCTGGTTCCATACAAATTTTAGGATTTTTTTCCCAGCCCTATGAAAAATGTTGATGGTATTTTGATAGGGATTGCATTGAATGTGTAGATTGAGTTGGATGGCACAGCTAAAATTTTGTGTAGGTCCCACTTTCCCTGTGTGTGTGTGTGTGTGTGTGTGCATGTGTTGTTTGTATATATTTATACTGTATATATAAACTGATATATTAAATATGACTTTCATAAATTCCACCTTTGGCTGTAATACAATGGAAACCTGTATATTATCCACTCAATTAGCTCAGGGATACTTAAACTAGTATTTTTGATGTTTCCTAAAATATGTATCCTAACAATGCACTATATAGACTTAGTTTTGTTTTTTGACTTTTCTATTTCTCTACTATTCTTTCTTTCCCTCACCCTTCTCTGTTCTAGTCTTTCTAATTACTGACCCTTTAGCGTTTTCTGGCAGATTTCCCCTTTTATAGCACCCCATATCCCACAGAATGTACTTAAAGCAACTGTGCTATTTAGTTAAATAGTATAAGGAAGCACTGGTATATATTATTACATTATATTCTTCTGTAGATTATCAATTTTCAAACTTTAGGGACACTTCATATCTGTTACAAAATTTTTTGAATGTGTATCTTAAGTATATGCAAATTATTTATAAAATACATATATACCATTATATCAATGTGCAAATATAAAAAAACATTTTGAATAAAATTAAAATGCAATGTGTACACAGAAGGATAATTATAAACACCATATATATATATATATATATATATATATATATATAGTATATATACTATTTTCTGTTCACTCTTCAATGAATCATTATGTGTCCCGTGTGTTTACCATAGCCCGCTAAACAGACTAAACCTTAAGTCTGGATTTTCCCTACAATCACTTGGACTTATAAGTCTAGGCTCTATAAAGGTGTGATTTTTAGACTAGTAATATAATTTTATTTAAGTACACAAAAAAGAACATCCACTGATTAAAGCTGTGTTAGTAATTTGTTTAAATGAACTAGAACGCACTTGCATTCTTCCACTACTTGTCAATCAGAACAAAAGAGAAAACTCATTCTAAACTTAGGTAACCACAGTAGCCTTAGTTTTCTTATCTTTGAAAGGAATTTATTAGATTCTAGGCTTTTAATTTTTACTTCTACCTATTTTATTCTATGATTTTATGCATTGATATAACTAATTTTTAAAAATGTTAAACTGGAAAATTTTGTTTTGTAGCATATTGTTTGTTGAAAGGCTAAATTCTCTCCTCTCTTGGGTGTTATACTAGGACCAGAGAAATATGGAGACTGGGAGTTTATAAGAAATAACTGTGATTTAGATAGGGTTAATGAAACTAGATGAACAAGGTATGGAGTTACTACATAAGTGGTATTTACCAGGGATATAGCTAGGAAATTGCCTCTAAGTTATGTGGAAAGTGGAGTTATCACTGGGATCCTAATGACAAGTATGGAGTCAGGGTAAAAGAAAGACACCAGACCAGAGGAGCATAATAGGAGAATTAATAAAAGAATACAGAGAGCAAGGCAGAGTAAGCACACAGGAACTGGGAATTCCACAGGAACTGAAAAAAAGGAAATACTCAGGAAAAAATTGCATTTGGTGAATGAAAAAAACTATAATTTCAAGAAAATAGCTACATTGCTCAAGCACAGTATAGTCACAAAAATGTAAAGATCGTAATAATTGGAGTTATGTTTCATCTCAGTTAGGAAACTTCTCAGATGATTCAGGAAGGTAGGAATCCCAACATGTAGGACGTCAGATTCTTAAAGTGGGAGAATCTTAAGCAGGCTCCATGGCCAGCATGGAGATGGACTCAGGGCTCAAACTTAACAACCCTGAGATCATGACCTGAGATGACCTGAGCTGATATCAAGAGTCAGATACTTAACCGACTGAGCTTCATATATGTAAAATATTCTTAGTTGGAGAAGAATGAGGTTCTAGAGGGAAGAAACGGTAATAACAATCAACTCTGCTTCTTGATATACTGCAGGCAGAGGAGATGGAAAATTACAACAGCACAGTGGTGAAAGAATTCATCCTTCTTGGTCTGACACAGTCTCGAGATATTCAGCTCCTGGTCTTTGTGTTAATTTTAATTTTCTATCTCATCATCCTTCCTGGCAATTTCCTCATCATCCTCACCATCAGATCAGACCCTGGGCTCACAGCTCCCCTCTACTTCTTTCTGGGTAACTTGGCCTTCCTGGATGCATCCTATTCCTTCATTGTAGCTCCCAGGATGCTGGTGGACTTTGTTTCTGAGAAAAAGGTAATCTCCTACAGGGGTTGCATCACTCAGCTCTTTTTCTTGCACTTCCTTGGAGGAGGGGAAGGATTACTCCTTGTTGTGATGGCCTTTGACCGCTACATTGCCATCTGTCGGCCTTTACACTATTCAACTGTCATGAACCCTAGAGTCTGCTATGCCTTGCTGTTGGCTCTGTGGCTTGGAGGCTTCATCCACTCCATTATCCAGGTGGCCCTCATCCTCCGCTTGCCCTTCTGTGGCCCAAACCAACTGGATAACTTCTTCTGTGATGTGCCACAAGTCATCAAGCTGGCCTGCACAGACACTTTTGTGGTGGAACTTCTGATGGTCTTCAACAGTGGTCTGATGACCCTCCTGTGCTTCCTAGGCCTTCTGGCCTCCTATGCAGTCATCCTTTGCCGTGTACATGGGTCTACCTCTGAGGGGAAGAGCAAGGCCGTTTCCACGTGCACCACCCATATTATTGTTATATTTCTCATGTTTGGGCCTGGCATCTTCATCTACACTCGCCCCTTCAGAGCCTTCCCAGCTGACAAGGTGGTTTCTCTTTTTCACACAGTGATCTTTCCTTTGTTGAATCCTGTGATTTATACCCTTCGCAACCAGGAAGTAAAAGCTTCTATGAGGAGGCTGTTTAATCAGCACATAGCCTAATGAAAGGGAAAAAAAAAAGAATAAAAAAATCAAGACCAGAGAATTTTATCTGAAATTAATTTATCCATTTCTAAATTCTGCATTTATTGAGCATTTTCATGAGATCTATTTTAGTCACTGGGAGAAAGAGGTATTAACGGGACAGGTAAAGTTACTGCTGTAGGTAACTAGGTACAATCTAGTGGGAATAGACAGCCATTAAAGATAGAAAATGAATAGAATGGTTTCAGGAAGAGATATAAAATCTAAAGGAAAGTAAAAGTACAGACAGATATATAGATAGGTAAGAGCTAGACTGTTTAGCTTAACAGATAAGCTAAACAGTCAACCATGCAACCATCTGGAGGCAGAACATTCTAGACAGAGGGAATAGGCAGTGCAAAAACCTGAAGATAGTAATTAACTTGGTATATTTGAAGAATAAAACAAAGTTCAAAGTGACTGAGGCATAATAAGTGAGTATGAAAAAGAATAGAGTTGAATATACCAGGTAGTCCAAAACATATATGAGTCTATGAAGTGAATATAAAGAGTTTGATTTTTTTATAATTATAATAAGAAACCATCCTAAGGCTTTATGCAGCAGAATGATTTCTCACATGTTGTTTTATAAATGTCTTAGGGCTGTAAACTCAAGATTTTGTGCAGATATCAAGAGTTAAAAATTATCATTAAGAGGGAAATATTATAGCAACATGGACGGGACTGGAAGAGATTATGCTGAGTGAAATAAGTCAAGCAGAGAGAGTCAATTATCATATGGTTTCACTTATTTGTGGAGCATAACAAATAGCATGGAGGACAAGGGGCTTTAGAGAGGAGAAGGGAATTTGGGTAAATTGGAAGGGGAGGTGAACCATGAGAGACTATGGACTCTGAAAAACAATCTGAGGGGTTTGAAGTGGTGGGGAGGTGGGAGGTTGGGGTACCAGGTGGTGGGTATTATAGAGGGCACGGCTTGCATGGAGCACTGGGTGTGGTGAAAAAATAATGAATAATGTTTTTCTGAAAATAAATAAATTGAAAAAAAATAATAAAAAAAAGAGAAAAAAAATGTAAACATTTACTCCCTAGATAAGAACCTTGAATCTGGCTGGTTTTAGCCAAGAAAATTCAAAGGAGGCCCAGAATTCTGGGGTTTCCTCCTTTGCTTTGCAATTAGTCTCATCCAGGGAGTCATATGCAAATCAGATTTTATCTATCCAAGCACTGTGAATCCCCAAATTTCCCCCATTTTCTCTTATTAATCCAGCTAAGTTCTTGTTGCATCTGTCCCAGGTATAGGTCTTGGGTTTCTCCAGCTCTGGAAAATGCCTTTATTCCCATTTTGCAGACTATGAAAAGAAACAACAAACAAACAAATGAGCAAAAGAATAGACAGGCTGATGAGTCCCCATTTAGTGGGAGAAAACCAACTTTTTGGGTTTAACCATTGTAAATGATCCAAAAGGATATTACAGGTATTTTGGTCATATTCATGTTTTTTTTTTTTTAATTCCAGTATAATCAACATAGTTAACAGAAGGTAACAGTTCCATTAACTTCAGGTATACAATATAATGATACAATTCTATACATTACTTAGTGCTCATAGTGATAAGTGTACTCATAATCATCTTCACCTATTTTACCCATCCCACCACACACCTCCCATTTGGTAATCATCAGTTTGTTCCTTTTAGTTAAGAGTCTGTTTTTTAGTTTGTCTCTTTTTGTTCACTTATTTTGTTTTTTAAATTCCAAATATGATTGAACTTATATAGTATTTGTCTTTCTCTGACTTAATTCACTTAGCATTACACTCTGTAGTTCCACCCATGTTGTTGCAAGTGGCAAGATTTCATTCATTTTTATGGCTAATATTCCTGTGTGTGTGTGTGTGTGTGTGTGTGCATGCACCTGTGAGCATGCATGTCATGCATGTGTGTATGACTTCTTTATCCATTCACTTACTGATGGATATAGGATCCTTCCTAATGTGACTATTGGAAATAATGCTGCTATAAATTAGTGGTTTTGTGTTCTTTGGGTAAATCAGTAGTGTGATTACTGGATCATATGATAGTTCTATTTTTTTTTAATCTTTTGAGGAAACTCTATACTGTTTTCCACAGTGGCTATACAACTTTACATTCCCACCAACAGTTCATGAAGCTTTCTTTTTCTACATATCCTTACCAACTCTTCTTGTTTCTTAAATTTTTTTTTAAATATTTAGCTGTTCTGCCAGGTGTGAGGTAAAATATCATTGTGATTTTAATTTGCATTTCCCTGATGATAAGTGGTGTTGAACAATTTTTCATGTATCTGTTGGCCTGCTGTATATCCTATTTGGAGAACTGTCTGTTCATGTCATCTGCCCACTTCTAATTGGATTATTTGTTTTACTGGAGTTGAGTTGTAGAAGTTTTTAATATATTTTTGTTATTAACTCTTTTTTTAAAAATTTATTTATTTTCAGAAAAACAGTATTCATTATTTTTTCACCACACCCAGTGCTCCATGCAATCCGTGCCCTCTATAATACCCACCACCTGGTACCCCAACCTCCCACCTCCCCACCACTTCAAACCCCTCAGATTGTTTTTCAGGGTCCATAGTCTCTCATGGTTCACCTCCCCTTGCAATTTACCCCAACTCCCATCTCTCTAACACCCCTTGTCCTCCATGCTATTTGTTATGCTCCACAAATAAGTGAAACCATATGATAATTGACTCTCTCTGCTTGACTTATTTCACTCAGCATAATCTCTTCCAGTCCTGTCCGTGTTGCTACAAAAGTTGGGTATTCATCCTTTCTGATAGAGGCATAATACTCCATAGTGTATATGGACCACATCTTCCTTATACACTCATCCGTTGAAGGGCATCTTGGTTCTTTCCATAGTTTGGCAACCATGACCATTGCCGCTATAAACATTGGGGTACAGATGGCCCTTCTTTTCACGACATCTGTATCTTTGGGGTAAATACCCAGGAGTGCAATTGCAGGGTCATAGGGAAGCTCTATTTTTAATTTCTTGAGGAATCTCCACACTGTTCTCCAAAGAGGCTTGCATTCCCACCAACAGTGTAAGAGGGTTCCCCTTTCTCCACATCCTCTCCAACACATGTTGTTTCCTGCTTTGTTAATTTTGGCCATTCTAAAAGGTGATATCTCAATGTGGTTTTAATTTGAATCTCCCTGAGGGCTAATGATGATGAACATTTTTTCATGTGTCTGATAGCCATTTGTATGTCTTGATTGGAGAAGTGTCTGTTCATATCTTCTGCCCATTTTTTGATGTGTTTGCCTGTTTCGTGTGTGTTGAGTTTGAGGAGTTCATTATAGATCCTGGATATCAACCTTTTGTCTGTACTGTCATTTGCAAATATCTTCTCCCATTCCGTGGGTTGCCTCTTTGTTTTCTGGACTGTTTCCTTTGCTGTGCAGAAGCTTTTGATTTTGATGAAGTCCCAGAAGTTTATTTTTGCTTTTGTTTCCTTTGCCTTTGGAGACATATCTTGAAAGAAGTTGCTGTGGCTGATATCAAAGAGATTACTGCCTATGTTCTCCTCTAGTATTCTGATGGATTCCTGTCTCACATTGAGGTCTTTTATCCATTTTGAGTTTATCTTTGTGTACGGTGTAAGAGAATGGTCAAGTTTCATTCTTCTACATGTAGCTGTCCAGTTTTCCCAGCACCATTTGTTGAAGAGACTGTCTTTTTTCCACTGTATATTTTTTCCTGTTTTGTCAAAGATTAATTGACCATAGAGTTGAGGGTCCATATCTGGGCTCTCTACTCTGTTCCACTGGTATATGTGTCTGTTTTTATGCCAGTACCATGCTGTCTTGGTGATCACAGCTTTGTAATAAAGCTTGAAATCAGGTAACATAATGCCACCAAATTTATTTTTGTTTTTCAACATTTCCTTAGCGATTCGGGGTCTCTTCTGTTATTAACTCTTAATACAATATGTTCTTTGCAAATATATTATCCCAAACAGTAGGTTGTCTTTTAGGTCTTTTAATTGTTTTCTGTGTAGAAACTTTTTATTTTGATGTAGTCCCAATAGCTTATTTTTGCTTTTGTTTCCCTTGCCTCAGGAGACACCTCTAGAAAATGTTCTATGGTAAATGTCAGGGAAATTATGGCCTGTGCTCTCTTCAAGGATTTTTATGGTTTTAGGTCTCACATTTAGATCTTTAATCCATCTTAAGTATTTTTGTGTATGGTGTAAGAAATTGGTCTAGTTTCATTCTTTTGCTGTCTAGATTTCCCAGCACCATTTGTAAAGAGACTGCCTTTTCCCCAATGTGTCTTTTTGTCTCCTTTGTTGAAGGTTAATTGATCATATAATCATGAGTTACTTCTGGGCTTTCTGTTCTATTGATTTATGTGTCCACTTTTGTGCCAATACTATATTATTTTGATTACTACAGCTTTGTAGTATGTCCTGAAGTCTGGGGATGTGATACCTCCAGTCTCATTCTTTTTCAAGATGGTTATATTCATATTTATTAATAGTGGTAAGGGAGGCTATAATCTGTTCTTTGAGATTATGAATATCCAGGATTAAATTATCATGAAGATAATCTTGAAGGTGTTTCTTAATTTTTTTCCAGTCATGTAGTGAATTGTTCCAGAATAGAAGTGTTACACAAATGGCTGAGGATTGAGGGCCCTCCATGTTTCCCAGGAAGCCATCTCTGAAGAGGGAGTCCATGTGGTGCTCCTCTCACAGTTGGGGAGAGAAGGGTGGCTTCTGTCAGTGATCTGCCACATCCAACATGGATTATCATGTTGGATGCTTCCAAAAGAAATAAAAGTTAACACCGTACACAAAGATAAACTCAAAATGGATAAAAGACCTCAATGTGAGACAGGAATCCATCAGAATCCTAGAGGAGAACATAGGCAGTAATCTCTTTGATATCAGCCACAGCAACTTCTTTCAAGATACGTCTCCAAAGGCTTAGAAAACAGAAGTGAAAATAAACTTCTGGGACTTCATCAAAATCAAAAGCTTCTGCACAGCAAAGGAAACAGTCCAGAAAACAAAGAGGCAACCCACGGAATGGGAGAAGATATTTGCAAATGACAGTACAGACAAAAGGTTGATATCCAGGATCTATAATGAACTCCTCAAACTCAACCCACATGAAACAGGCAAACACATCAAAAAATGGGCAGAAGATATGAACAGACACTTCTCCAATCAAGACATACAAATGGCTATCAGACACATGAAAAAATGTTCATCATCATTAGCCCTCAGGGAGATTCAAATTAAAACCACATTGAGATATCACCTTACGCCAGTTAGAATGGCCAAAATTAGCAAGACAGGAAGCAACATGTGTTGGAGAGGATGTGGAGAAAGGGGAACCCTCTTACACTGTTGGTGGGAATGCAAGTTGGTGCAGCCTCTTTGGAGAACAGTGTGGAGATTCCTCAAGAAATTAAAAATAGAGCTTCCCTATGACCCTGCAATTGCACTCCTGGGTATTTACCCCAAAGATACAGATGTCGTGAAAAGAAGGGCCATCTGTACCCCAATGTTTATAGCAGCAATGGCCACAGTCGCCAAACTATGGAAAGAACCAAGATGCCCTTCAACGGATGAATGGATAAGGAAGATGTGGTCCATATACACTATGGAGTTTTATGCCTCCATCAGAAAGGATGAATACCCAACTTTTGTAGCAACATGGACGGGACTGGAAGAGATTATGCTGAGTGAAATAAGTCAAGCAGAGAGAGTCAATTATCATATGGTTTCACTTATTTGTGGAGCATAACAAATGGCATGGAGGACAAGGGGCGTTGGAGAGGAGTAGGGAATTTGGGTAAATTGGAAGGGGAGGTGAACCATGAGAGACTATGGACTCTGAAAAACAATCTGAGGGGTTTGAAGTGGCGAGGGGGTGGGAGGTTGGGGTACCAGGTGGTGGGTATTATAGAGGGCAAGGCTTGCATGGAGCACTGGGTGTGGTGAAAAAAAAATGAATAATGTTTTTTCTGAAAATAAATAAATTGAAAAAAAATAAAATGCTATTACAAGAAAAAAAAAGTTAATGGGGCTTTTATTGGTATTTTTGGACATGAAATGTAACCATACTTGAGGAGTAACCATCAGGCAAAGATGGTCAGACAAGGCAACACAAATTGGAAGGACAGAGGCATATAACTCCATGTTATTAGGTGTCGGGGCCCAGAAGGAGCCCTTGAGCTGGGGTTGGGTAAAAGGAAAAGAAGACCCTCCTAGCCAATTAGAGTTATTATTGAACACAGGAAAGGGTTTGTCAGCCCATGTTAGGGGCTTCCAGAGGGGAGGGTTAAGCATGTACACCCAGTAGTTAGTAGCCATAACTTCTGGAATAAGGCAGTAAAATATACCGACCATGACAGATACTGTACTTATTATTGAGACCATGGGCAGGAACATGTTTTGGGGTGTGTGGGCTTGTCCTGTTACATGTAGGATTTCTTCAGCCTTTTGGGGCATTTTCTTCAGATTTCCCCATTATTTCAGTTGTGTGTTGTGTCTTCAGCATTGAGTGATTCTGGTGTTGAGGCTTACCCAGCTCTAGCTGATTCATCTGTGGGACTGGGTTTGGGCTGTGCCAAGCCATGATATAGCTTGATATTCCAAGCCAGAAGCCAAATTGGTCCTTCCTGTGAGGAGACACAAGCAAGGCCTCTTCCATAAAGGATGAATTTATGGGGTCCTTGCCACAGATTTAAGGTATTTCCATAAAACTAAGGGGCATCACGCTAGGCATTCTTGTGTGAAATGATTTAAGGCAGGGCCAAGTTAAAAATAGGCGGGGGGGGTGGGAGGTTGGGGTACCAGGTGGTGGGTATTATAGAGGGCATGGCTTGCATGGAGCACTGGGTGTGGTGAAAAAATAATGAATAATGTTTTTCTGAAAATAAATAAATTGGAAAAAATAAAATAAAAAAATAAAAATAAAAATAAAAAAACAAAAAATATAAATATAAATAAATAAGTAAATAAATAAATAAAAAATAAAATAAATTAATTAAAAGGTTTAGAGTTGAGTGCCTTGTATAATCGTGAGGAGGGGTCTGGATTACTTAGGCCTATATTCCCCCTTTGTTTATTTAACATGTTTCTGAGGGTAGAATGTGTACGTTTAATAATGGCTTGTCCTTGTGGGTTATAAGGGATGCCTGACAATGTGTGATTCCCCAGTGTAAAATTTTTTAAAGCTCTTTGGTCAAATTTGAGTCTATGCATGCCTTTCTCAAATATGACATATCAGTTAAAGCCTTGGCAAAATAACTAATTTTTAATACCTTTTTTTTTAAAAAGATTTCATTTTTATCTATTTGACAGAGGGACAGTGAGAGAGGGAACACAAGCAGCGGGAGTGAGAGAGGGGGAAGCAGGCTTCCTGCCGAGCAGAGAGCTGGATGTGGGGCTCCGTCCTAGGACTGTGGGATTCTGACCAGAGTGGAAGGCAGACATTTAATGACTGAGCCACCCAGGCACCCCAATAATGAATGTTTTTAATGATATCCTGTTACAAGCAGAACAAATTGTTACTGAATTTATGTAAATGACTAGTATTGCCATGGGAGAAATACCGAGAGACCTTTTGAATTTTGAAGGGTTTAGGTAGAGAAAAGTTAGATGCTTTAATTTGTTTTATTGTTATTTTTGTATCTCATTGGTGTCTTAAGAGAAATTTTCCTTAGTTTGGAAGAGCAAATAGAAAATCAACAATGTTTTAATTGAGAGTCATAAACTATAATAATTTTTGTCAATTTATTTAGGCCCATGTTATTATTTTTATTTAGTTTGAATGTAGCTTCAGTTAGTTTTGGCAATTTTTACCCATTTTGCTTTTAATCTTAAAGATACTGAATATCTGTATTTATCCTAAATGGGTGTTTGCCTCCTGGTTTGGTCACGGTTCCAGGGTCCTGGGATTGAGCCCCACAAGGGGCTCCCTGCTTGGTGGGGGGCCTGCTTCTCCCTCTCCCACTGCCTCTGCTTGTGTTCTGTCTCTTGCTGTCTGTCAAATAAATAAATGGAATCTATATGAATTTTTTAAAGATGGAGTAGTAAGTATAAATGACAGAAGAGTTAAAAATGGACATGGTTGAACATCTGATGAGAGGTCTCATAACTGGCAAGGAAATTTGGTTATTTTTGTGACATATAATATTTTAATAATAAAAATATTAAGTGATGGTCTTATATCAGAACATACTAAAACTTTAGAAACTGTACATTATTTTTAGAACAGTAATAGCATTTATCCAAATGTAACTTAAGGCTTATTATTTATTTAACAGTGTTTCTGGAGTAACTTAACATACCGAATAAAAGGTCTAATGAGTTAAAGTGACTTTATTTACAATTTAAGTTTTGGGAAGATTGTTAAAACTTCAGAAAATTTTAAAGTATTTGCCTAAATAAATTAGGGATGGCCAAAGATCTGATAAAGGCAAAACATAAAAACTGGTTTTCCTGAGCAGGCAAAGAGAAAATAGCTGTTTACATATTTTTATCAAGAACAGACCAACAATTTTTTTTTCTCCCAATTTATTTATTTTCAGAAAAACAGTATTCATTATTTTTTCACCACACCCAGTGCTCCATGCAAGCTGTGCCCTCTATAATACCCACCACCTGGTACCCCAACCTCCCACCCCCCCGCCACTTCAAACCCAACAGACCAACAATTTTTTTCCAATTTATTTATTTTCAGAAAAACAGTATTCATTATTTTTTCACCACACCCAGTGCTCCATGCAAGCCGTGCCCTCCATAATACCCACCACCTGGTACCCCAACCTCCCACCCCCCCGCCACTTCAACCCCCTCAGATTGTTTTTCAGAGTCCATAGTCTCTCATGGTTCACCTCCCCTTCCAATTTACCCAAATTCCCTACTCCTCTCTAACACCCCTTGTCCTCCATGCCATTTGTTATGCTCCACAAATAAGTGAAACCATATGATAATTGACTCTCTCTGCTTGACTTATTTCACTCAGCATAATCTCTTCCAGTCCCGTCCATGTTGCTACAAAAGTTGGGTATTCATCCTTTCTGATGGAGGCAAAAAACTCCATAGTGTATATGGACCACATCTTCCTTATCCACTCATCCGTTGAAGGGCATCTTGGTTCTTTCCATAGTTTGGCGACTGTGGCCATTGCTGCTATAAACATTGGGGTACAGATGGCCCTTCTTTTCACGACATCTGTATCTTTGGGGTAAATACCCAGGAGTGCAATTGCAGGGTCATAGGGAAGCTCTATTTTTAATTTCTTGAGGAATCTCCACACTGTTCTCCAAAGAGGCTGCACCAGACCAACAATTTTAAGAAAATTTTGTCCTTTGAACAGAAAGAAAAGAAGAATTTTAAAATCCTTTTATTTTAATCTTAGTCTGTCCTGACCACATGTAAAATTACTTTCTAAAGGTTTCCCTCCATAAAACTTTCTAGCCTTTTTATTTTTGCATTTAGATTTTGTGCCAAGCCACTTTTTTTTTTTGCAAACAACCAGTCTTATATAGAACAAAATTACCCTCTTTCATCTTCAACAAAAATGCATTCCCATTCCTTACATCTTTCTTATATTTCTTTAATTTTCTACATAAAGAGTTGCTTGCTTTATTTTCATTAGTCTTACTTATACTTACCAGAATTTTGCACTTTTAGAAACCTTAGTCTCCAGTGAAAACTAAGTAGTTACCAACTGTGAATAGGTTATACCAGAATTTTTTAAATGGTAAATTTATGAATTAGTTAAGCATAAAGTATGTTTATTAATAGATTTAAATATCCTTAATTTTTTTGTAATAAGGAGTTAAAAGCATAAACTTATGTCCAATAATCAAAGCATTAGCACCTTATCCTATTTGGAAAAGACCTAGATGTCCAATGAATTGAATCCCAAATTATTATCCAAACAGAACTTAGAAGTTTAAGGTTACCAAAGATTATGAAAGCTATCTTAGTGATTACCAATGAAAACCTTGAGACAGAAAATTAACCATCATATTAAGTCATCTTTTTGCTAACAAACTGCAACAGAGATAATATAAGCATATTTGACTTTCAGTAAATCTTGGTAGAATAACAGTTTCACATTTAATGCTGATAACTTTAAAGACATGTCTGCTTTAATTAAACCAACAAACTTAAATTAGCTTAAATACCAAATTGTATTTCATCTGGATTCTTTTTTATAAGTCAATCAATTTGTTCCCCATTGTCAATTTTTATCTGAGACACTGGTAGGGAAATCTGGAGTGAGCAGTGTTATGGAGGCCACACCAAGGTTGTGCAGAAACAGGAGGAGGGGGAGGCAGAATAAGCAGAGTGCGGCCAGGAGGCAGAGAAAGAGGGTTCCCATTTTAAAGCCAGTTTGGACAGAGGAACAGACATAGATACTTGCTAGTTTTTCCACTGAAGTGGAAGTAGGCAGTCCATGTCAGGCTGCAAAAGACACAGAACTTCCCCAAAATAAAGGGAGTTTCTTAGCTGCTTGGGAATATTCTGTAAAATCCCCATTATGAGGTAGACTCATCAGAGATATTTGGTTTCAAGGATAGTCATCAACCCAGAAAATGAGGGAGAAGCCTCCACATATAGTGAGAGGAACAGTGAGGGAGAAAGAGATAGAGTTCCCTATTGAATGAGCCCTTAGCACATAAAATGTGGTGCCTAGTGATTATCTCTAAAGCAGATTACATATCATTTTTTTTGGAAAGATAAAGTGTAGAGAAGACTAAGAAAAGTAGTGAGAAGAAAGCATCCCATTAAAACAGAAATATAGGTTGTGATGTTTCAATTTAGAGAAAAGTTGCTTTTGTTGAGCAATCATTATTGGGAAAGTAGAGAGGTTCCCTGTAAGTATTGCTTCCTGGATGTGGCCCCTGAGTAAGGATTAAGAGGGAGGCAAAAGGTGCAGAGAGCTCTCCCATTTCTTTAGAAACTCTTGGCATATCTTCAGTATGTAACTGAGTTAAAGTGGACCTCATTAGCTCCCACACCATAAGGGAGGTGAGAGGTACTCTCTTTCCCTGTTCATGACTCCACTTTGACTTTTTCCAACTCTTTCCCATACCTTTAAAGTTCCTTGATCAGGGAACTATGAGTTCTGTTCAATAACAACTTCTAACAAACCCTGAAGTTGGTTCTCCATTACAGAGGTCATGCTCTCCTTAAGGAGCTGTTTAAGAACTTTCATGTATTGCTTTTGTTCATCGGACAAATGCTGACCCATGATAAAGAAATCCCAGGCCTGAAAGTTCTTTCCAACTTGGAAGGCCCCAGGGGGCTTCCAATGACTTACTCTGCAGTCCTTTCATTTTCATTTTTGAGGACTCTGCCACTGATCCATCACAAATCCTCACATGTTCTCACACGGGGCACCACTTGTCAGCTTGTCACTTGTCACCACTTGTCACTTTGTCCAGCAAACCCTGGGACAGTGAATGAAAAGAGTACTCCAGACACCTTAGGAGAAGAAAGGAGGGGGCCTTGGGGACCAGATGCTCTAGTGTCCAAAGGCCCTGAGCTAAGCCTTGTCTCTATTTTTTTTTTGTGAGTTTTATCGATATACCAAGCACAAGCCCCAAATAAGAAGGAATGTGTAGCTTTAATGATCAGAACAATAATATATGGGGCAACTACATGACAGGGGCAAACAGTGCTTGTGCAGTGAACTATATGACCATTAGAGGTGCCTATTTTCTTCAAAATGTGTACCTTTATTACCTAGATGAGAAACTTGAGCCACAGTAAGAATCTGGCCACTTTCAGCCAAGAACTTTCAAAGGAGGCCCAGGGTTCTCAGCGCTCCTCCTTTGCTTTTCCAGGGAGGTATATACAAGTCAGATTTTATCTATTCAGGCACTGTGAATCTCCACTCAATATGATTTAATATAAAGAATTATGTGTTTACAAACTAGCTGAAACACCTAGAAAACAAAAACAAACAAACAAACAAACAAAAAACCAAAAAAAAACAACAACAACTATATGTTGGGCATTCAGAGATGTCTCCCAGAATAACACAGGAGACTGAGGCTGTCAAGGGAGCAAATCTTGGTACAATCTTTCCCCTCTGTTGTCTGAAAATACCACCATGTTTACCATTGGACTAGGGTCAAGAGAATGATTCAGGGCACTGTGTACCTATCAGATCTCCTCTACTAAAACAGAATTTTCTTCTGCTACTGCCTCTCTGCCCCATGAAACTTAGCCAAATTTAAGTCACTTGTGAGTACACCAAATGGGCAGCACCTCCCCTGCCCAAAAAAAAAAAAAAAAATTTGTAACCAAAAATGCAAAGAAGTCTAGGATTTGTTACATTTTATTTTTAAAAAATAGTAAGTTAAGGGGTGCCTGGGTGGCTCAGTGGGTTGGGGCCTCTGCCTTCGGCTCGGGTCGTGATCCCAGGGTACTGGGATCAAGCCCCACATTGGGCTCTCTGCTCAGCGGGGAGCCTGCTTCTTCATCTCTCTCTGACTGCTTCTCTGCCTGCTTGTGATCTCTGTCAAATAAATAAATAAAATCTTTAAAAAAATAGTAAGTTAAGATGTTTATAAATATAAACCATGTGCATGGTTAAAACTTTCAGGCTATAAAATTGTTCTCATTCCTCAAATATCTTCTCCATCTTCACTCTCAGCTTATCATGTTGCTTTCTATTTCACTAGAAAAGAAGAGAATTCCTCAAGTTCCTACCACTACAACTACCCATATACTTGCATTTGGGACCATGTTCCCTTTCATCTCTCCTGAAACTGGGTCACCTGATGCTGCTATTACAAAAACTGACTTCTCCATCTGCATCAGAATCCATCCACTCTTTGTTACTAAAGGCAATTACTCTGGTAATTCTATTTTTCTTTTCACTGTAACTTTTTCTTCCCAATTGTTTTTTTCCCCCCCTTGGTGTAAAACCATTTTTCCATATTAAATAAAACTTCATTGCCTTTTCCCCTCTACATGTTATCTCATTTCTCCTCCTTTTTACAGCAAAACTCCTCAAAAGTTGTTTATACTTAAAAATTAGTAAACTTTTTCTGTGTGGCTTACGTTGAACAGGCATACAGCGTTCCCATATATTATTTGTCCCCCACTACACATACATCACATGCATATGTTCCCCTGCATTAGTGTGATATATTTGTTACAACTGATGAACCAATATTGATACATTATTTTTAAATAAGGTCCCCAGTTTATATTAGGGTTCACATTTGTATACAGTTGTATGGATTTTAACAAATACTTGGCATATATCCACCAATATACTTCATGCAGAAAAGTTTTAATGCCCTAAAAATCCCCTGGCTCTGCCTACTCAACCCATTAAATTTGTGATTTAATTACAAATTAAAGTAATGAGATAGTACTACATACCTTCTGGAAGAGCTAAAGTGCAGAGAACCTGACAGTGCTAAATGTGGCTGATGAAGTGGAATAAAAAACACTTATTTATTGCTTGTGGAAACACAGAATTGTACTTTGGACGTCTTTGGCAATTTCTTACAAAGCTAAACATATTCTTACCATATGGCCTGGCAATCACATTCCTAGGTATTTATGTAACTTATTTGACAACATGTCCAAATAAAAACATGCTCATGAATGCTTATAAAAGTTTCATTGATAAAAGCCCAAACTGGAAGCAACCACAATGTCCTTCAGTGGGTGAATGGATAAACAGACTGTGGCATGTCCATACAATGGAACATTCTTTGACAATATAAGGAAGTGAGCTATTAAGGCTATAAAGCTATTTATACATGGATGAATCTTAGATGCCTATTGCTAAGTGGAAGAAGCAAGTCTGAGAAGGCTACATACTAAATGATTTCAAAAGTATGAAATTTTGGGAAAGGCAAAATTATAAAAAGTTAAAAAAATCAACATATTGCTAAAGGTGGACAAGGAAGTGGGGAAGTTTGAGTAAGTGAAGCAAAAGAACTGGAGCTGTTTTAGGGGGTGAAATTTTTCTGTGTGACACTGCAGTATTAAATACATGACACTATGTATTTATTAAAACCCACAGAACTTTAGAGCCCAAGCATGAACTTTAACTTACACAAATTAAAAAAAAAAAGAAGTTATTCAGGATGTTAAAAGATCCCAGGATGAAATGCACTGTGACACTCTCCCCTCCACCAAATGTAAAAAAAATGTATGAAATTACTTATTTAAGTGGATAGGAGAAAGAAGGCTGAGCTGAATAACTTTTGAAATTAGTAGAATCTGTAAGACTAATGGCAAAAGGAACTGCACCTAAGCACTATATTTCATTTGACAGAGTTGGCTCCCATGGGGTATGGGTTAACAATTTTGACACTGCTATATACATGTCTACTGGAATTAAATAATTAAATGGATGATAGTAGCCAAGCTTCTCAGTGTTAGAGTGGGAGTTTAAAGTGAAAAGGCTAGAATGATCAATGAGATAATGGATTAAAGCTGGATACATCAGTATAAATTCGTATTTAGCTCAAAATTGATACAGACTGTTACAGACAGAAAGATTTATAAATATGTGTGTATATGAAGTTTGGTGTACAGGCATATATTCCCTTGCTCTGTTAACTGAGAGGTCCTAGAGCAATGACACCCCAGTGGTTTCTAACAATGGTTTTTAATACCATTCTATAAGAAAAGGGGCTTGGGACTCTTAGATTCTAGTAGTGGTCCAGGAAATACACAAAGTGAGTGTTGGAGATCTTAGAGTATCAGAATATAAAATGTTCAAAACAAACATACAAATTAAACACACACACACACACACACAGTTGGGGAATATGTCAAAGTGACATAGGAACCAACTGAGGGAGTTCCTAATTGAGACCCTGAACAATTTCAGAAATGAAATAAATGTAGTAGTAATGGATTGTAACTGAAAGTATAAAATAAATATCCATGAGTACTATTGCTACTGTAACAAACTATCACAGACTTAGAGGCTTAAAGCAATATAAAATAATCTTACAATTTTAGAAATCAGAAGTCCTAAAATCAAGGTGCCTACAGAGTGGTGCCCTGAATGCCAGGCCTGTCAACCAACAAAAATCTCTCAGGGGGCAACACAGGGAGAGTGACCTGCAGTTCAGTTTGCAAGCAACTGTGACAGTCTGCAACTGAGTGCAGACAGCTAGTCTGACTGCTGACACTCCCCAATCACAAGACCTCAGAGGCCTCAGATCTCTCAACAGCATAGGGACCAAATCCTGATCTATATGCATCCAAAGCCAACCAAGTGGGCCACTGCAGCCAACTGAACTGAAAGCAAACATGGCTCTGCCAAAACACTAGGATGCAAGGATGCACACAAGAGACACCTCTTCACAGGGCAGGCACCACATGACTTCTTCATAAGGCCACTATATTCAAGATCAGGAGACACAGTTGACCTTCCTAGACAGAGAGAGACAAAATAAGGAGACAGGATTATGTCCCAAATGTAAGAAAAGAACAAAATCAGAACAAAAGAGCTTAGTGAAATGGAGATAAGGAATATGTCTGATAAAGACTTCAAAGTAATGGTAAAAAAGATACTCACTAAACTTGAGAAAAGAGTGGAGAATTTCAATAAGAACTTCAACAAAGAAATTACAAATGTAAAAAAGAGTCAGTTGGAGAGGAAGAACTCAGTAACTGAAATAAAAACACACTAGACAGAAACAATAGAGGCAGCAGAAGAAAGGACCGGCAAGCCAGAAGCCAGGGTAATGAAAAAAGAATAATAAAAATGAGAATAAGTTAACGAAACTCAGCGACATCATCAAGCAAGCACACTATCATTCACATTATAAGGATCCCAGGAAACATACTGGAAGAAATAATAGCTGAACAGTTCCCTAATCTAGTGGAGGAGATGGACCCCAGATTCAGGAGGCATGGAGAGCTCCCAACAAAATTAACCCAAGAAGGCCCATACCAAGACACATAAATTAAAATGTCAATGAGCAAAGTGATAAAGGTTAAAGTGATTTTAAAGAGAAATGAGAACATTTACATACAAGGGAAACCCTGTAAGACTTCCAACTTATTTTTCAGCAGAAACTGTGCAGGCCAGAATGGAGCAACATCAGATATCCAAAGTTTGAAATGGAAAAAAACCTACAGCCAAGAATACTCCAGCCAGGAAAACTATCATTCAGAATAGGAGGAGACAGAAAGAGTTTCCCAGACAAAGAAAATTTAAAGAAGTTTATCACTACTCAAACAGCCTTACAAGACATGTTAAGGAGAATTCTTTTAGTGGAAAGGAAAGTCCATAACTAGGGAGAGAGAGAAAAAAAAAAGGGAAAAAAATTCATACAGAAATGCAAATGCAGAATAAAAGTAGTAGACTAATCATGTATAATCAGTAAGGAAATTAAAACACAAAAGCAGTAAAAATCAATTATACTGGCCAAAAATTAGTCAAGGGATTCATGAAAGGATGCAAAAAACTACATCACAGGAGGAGGAGGGCAAAATGGCAAAGGAGTAGGTGGACCTATTTCAATCGGTCCCTTGAATTGAGCTGGATATCTACCAGACCACTCTGAACACCTACGAAATCACCCTGAGATGTTAGAAGATATATCTGATCTCTACAAACAATATCTCTGGTGGTTGGTTTCGAGATATGAAGTGGGAGCTGTGATTCTGTGGGCAGATTTTGGAAGATAAACAGAAGGGAGAGGGAACATCTGGGATCCTGTGCCACCAGAGCACAGACGCCATCCACTCTGGGGAATGAGCACAGACTTGCAGACTAGTAGTGTCAGGGAAAGGACTTTAGGGAAGACCCAACACTGAAATCTGGAGCTCCAGGAGTGAGTGTGAACTAGGGGAAGCTGGCTGTTTTAGAAGCACAAAGGGTAGAGACGTGCCTGGACCTGGAAGTGAGAGCTGGGAGTGCTTCTCTGAGTCATACAACCTAGACCCTGTAGTTTTTAGCAGCACAGACAAAAATGGAGTCAGTGTGGCCTGAAGGGCTCTCTGGATAACAGACTGGGATCTCTGTCCTGAGACAGAATTTTGGATATGGTCACTTCTGATCTGAATCTTGGAAGAAAGCTGCCAGAGAACAAAAGCCCCTCAAAACCAGTTTTCACTAAGCCCATTGCCCCCAAAGGTGGCAGGGCAACTCTGCCCAAATAGGATTTCCTGAGTAATACCATGGAGGCCCTTCCCCCAGAAGACAGGCTGAAAAAACAAGGGCCAACAACCCTACGGTCCCTATAAAAAAGTGCATCTTGCATGGGTTGTGTTCAATATTTGGACTCTGTAAATTCCCTCAGCCACCCCTCAATAGAATGACTAAGAGGAGGAACCCGCAACACAGGAAGAATTTGGAGATTGTGACCTCTGCCACAGAACTAATGGGTATGGCTATAAGCAAGATGTTGGAAATAGACTTCAGGGTAACAGTTATGCAGACAATAGCTTAGTTGAAGAAAACCATTAATGGCAACATAGATTCTCTAAGGAAAGAAGTGAGAGCTGATCTGGCCGAACTTAAAAATGCTGTCAACGAGATCCAATCTAATCTAGATACTCTAACAGCTAAGGTAAACAAGGCAGAAGAATGAAGTAGTGATCTAGAAGACAAACTGATAGAAAATCAAGACTAGGAGGAGGCCTGGAACAGCAGCTTAGAATCCATGAAAACAGAATTAGAGAAATAAATGATGCCATAAAACATTCTAATGTCAGAATTATTGGGATCCCTAAGGGGTGGAGAGAGAGAGAGAGGACTAGAAGATATATTTGAGCATCCTAGCTGAGAACATCCCTAATCTGGGGAATGAAACAAGCATTCGTGTCCTAGAGGCAGAGAGAACCCCTCCCAAGATCAAGGAGAATAAACCAATGCCCTGACATGTAATAATAAAACCTGTGAATCCCAAAACCAAGGAAAACATCTTAAGGGCAGTTAAGGGGAAGAGATTTCTTATGTACAGAGGATATAATCAGAATATATCCTGATTATATGTCAGAATAATGTCAGACCTGTCCAGAGACCTGGTGAGCCAGAATGGGCTGGCAAGACATATTCAGGGTAATAATGAGATCAACAGGCAGCCAAGGATATTTTATTCAGCAAGGCTGTCATTTAGAATGGATAGAGAGATAAAGAGCTTCCAAACCTGGCAAAAACTGAAAGAATATGTGATCACTAACCTGGACCTGCAAGAAATAATAAGGGGGGTTCTATACAAGACCACAAGAATGATACAGAACAGAAATTAACAGAGACAATCTACAGAAACAAGGATCCTCACAGGCAACATGATGACAATAAAATCATATCCTTCAATAATCACTCTCAATGTGAATGGCCTAAATGCTCCAATAAACAGCACAGGGTTGCAGACTGGATAAAGAGACAGAACCCATCCATATGTTGTCTACAAAATACTCATTTTGAACGTAAAGATAGAGTCAGACTGAAAGTGAAGGGATGGAGAACTATATTTTGTGCCAACAGAACTAAAAAAAAAAGCTGAATTTCTCATATCACACAGATTAGATTTTAAGCTGAAAACTGTAGTCAGAGATATAGAAGGACACTATATCATTCTTAAAGGGTCTATCCAACAAGAAGATCTAACAATTGTAAATATATATTGTCCCAACATGGGAGCAGTCAAGTACATAAGCCAACTGTTAACCAAAATAAATAGATATATTGATAAGAAGAGGTGTTTGAAGTGGCGGGGAGGGGGGCGGTTGGGGGAACCAGGTGGTGGGTATTAGAGAGGGCACGAATTGCATGGAGCACTGGGTATGGTGCAAAAGTAATGAATACTGTAATGCTGAAAATAAATAAAAAATAAATTAAAAAAATAAAAGAATACATTAATTGTAGGAGACCTTAACACTCCACTCTCAGCAACAGACCATCTAAGCAGAAAATCAACAAAGAAACAAGAGCTTTGAATGACACACTGGACCAGATAGACTTTATAGATATATACAGACTATCCCAACCTAATACATCAGAATACTCATTCTTCTCAAGTGCACATGAAACTTTCCCCAGAATAGATCACATACTCGGTCACAAATCAGGTCTCAACCGATAAAAGACTGAGATTATTCCCCGCATATTCTCAGACTACATTGCTTTGAAACTGGAACTCAATCACAGGAAAAAGTTTGGAAGAAATTCAAACACTTGGAAGTTAAAGATCATCCTGCTCAACAATGTTTGGGTCAACCAGGAAATCAAAGAAGAACTTAAGAATTCATGAAACCAATGAGAATGAAATCACATCACACGGACGGGACTGGAAGAGATTATGCTGAGTGAAAAAAGTCAAGCAGAAACAGTCAATTATCATATGGTTTCACTTATTTGTGGAGCCTAACAAATAGCATGGAGGATATGGGGAGATAGAGAGGAGAAGGGAGTAGGGGAAAATTGGAAAGGGAGGTGAACCATGAGAGACTATGGACTCTGAAAAACAATCAGAGAGTTTTGAAGGGGTGGGGGGTGGGAGATCAGGGTACCAGGTGGTGGGTATTATAGAAGGCACGAATTGCATGGAGCACTGGGTGTGGTGCAAAAATAATGAATACTGTTATGCTGAAAATAAAAAAAATAATAAATAAAATGCGGGAAAAAAAAGAAAAAAGAAAAAAAAAAAAACACCACTTCAGTCCAAACCTATGGGATACAGCAAAGGAGGTTCTAAGGGGGAAATACACAGCCATCCAAGCCTCACTCAAGAATTAAAACAACCTTCCTCACCCACACTGAGAATTTATAACCACTCTGCCATCTTCTTCTTCCACCATTGTTTCTGTGTTTTTGTGTTTGTCCTGATAGTATATAAATCTTACACTTGGGGTTCTTTTTGACAAGGCTCTTCCTTTATTTGCATATATAATTTTTTTTCTCTTGTCATATACTTTTATCAGTCTTGTGTTTGTCTACTTCATAAATCTTACCTTGGGGCCCATTTGGGCTGAACCTTCTCTTTCATCTTCCCTTTCTTTCCTGTCTCTCTCTCTCTTTTTTTCTTTTTCTTTTCTTTTGTCTCTTGTATGGGTGGGGAATCCTGATTGCTCAGAAGTGTTCCAGGGTGCACCTTGACTGCACCACAGTTGATACATCCAGCTACATCTGTTCAGTCATCTCTCACCAAAATGACTAGGAGGGGGAATGCCCAACAGAAGAAAAATACAGAGGATGGACCTTCTGCAACAGAATGGCTATCAACATAGACAATATGTCAGAGAATTCAGGCTAACAATTATCCAGGCAATAGCTAGGTTGGAGAAAGCCATGGATGACCAAACAGAATTGATTAGGGCTGAGCAGAAAGCGACCAGAGATGATGTTCACAATGTTAGGGCAAAGTTAAAAGCTACCAGGGCTGAGGTTCACAATGCTCCCAATGAGTTCCAGTCGAATCTAATTTCTCTCAAAGCTAGGGTACCTGAGACAGAAGATAGAATTAGTGATCTGGAGGACAAACAGATAGAGAGAAAGGATCAGGAGGAAGCCTGGAACAAACAGCTTAGAAACCATGAAAACAGAATCAGGGAAATAAATGATGCCATGAAACCTTCCAACATCAGAATTATTGGAATCCCTGAAGGGGAGGAGAAAGAAAGAAGTCTAGAAGATATAGTGGAACAAATTCTTCATGAAAATTTTTCCAATCTTGCAAATGGAACCAGTGTTCATGTACTAGAGGCTGAAAGGTCTTCACCCAAGATTATAGATTCAAAAAAAAAAAAATCAAGGCACCTAGTAGTCAAATTGAGGAATCATAATTGTAGGTATAATCTCTTGAAAGCCACTAGGACAAAGAGACTCCTTACTTACAGAGGAAAGCCCATCAGAATAACGTCAGACCTGTCCACAGAGACCTGGCAAGCCAGAAAGGGCTGGCAAGATATATTCAGGGCATTAAATGAGAAGAACATGCAGCCAAGAATATTTTATCCAGCAAGACTGACATTCAAAATGGTTGGAGAGATAAAGATTTTCCAAGACTGGCAAGGCTTAAAAGACTACACAACCACCAAGCCAACCCTGCAGGAAATATTAAGGGGGGTTCTATAAAAGAGGAAAAATCCTAAGAATAGCACTGAACAGAAATATAGAGACAATCTACAGAAAGAAAGACTTCAAAGGTAACAAGATGTTAATAAAAACATATCTATCAATATTCACTCTCAATGTGAATGGCCTAAATGCACCCATAAAACAGTACAGGGTTGCAGAGTGGATAGAATGACAGGACCCATCCATATGCTGTCTACAAGAGACCCAATTTGAACCTAGAAATACACCTAGACTGAAAGTGAAGGGATAGAGAAGCATCTATCATGCCAATAGCCCTCAAGAGAAGGCCAGGGTAGCATTTCTCATATCAGATAAATGAGATTTTAAACTAAAGTCTATAGTCAGAGATACAGAAGGACACTACATAATTCTTAAAGGACTATCCACCAAGATGATCTAACAATTGTAAATATCTTTGCCCCCAATATGGGAGCAGCCAATTACACAAGAAAACTATTAATCAAGATAGAGTCATATTGATTTGAATACACTAATCGTAGGAGATCTTAACACGCCTCTTTCAGAATTAGACAGATTATCGAAGCAGAAAATCAATAAAGAAACAAGAGCATTGAATGACACATTGGACCAGATGGACCTCATAGATATATACAGAACATTCCACCCTAAAACAACAGAATACTCATTCTTCTCAAGTGCACATGGAACCTTCTCCAGAATAGACCACATACTGGGTCACAAATCAGGACTCAACCAATACCAAAAGACTGAGATGATTCCCTGCATGTTCTCAGATCACAATGCTTTGAAACTGGAGCTCAATCACAAGGAAAAGTTCCGAAGGAACTCAAACACCTGGAAGCTAAAGACCACCTTGCTTAAGAATGCTTGGATCAACCAGGAGATCAAAGAAGAACTGAAACAATTCATGGAAACCATGAGAATGAAGACACTTCAGTCCAAAACCTATGGGATACAGCAAAGGTGGTCATAAGGGGAAAATATATAGCCATCCAAGCCTTGCTCAAAAAAATTGAAAAATCCAGAACACACCAGCTGTCTCTACACCTTAAAGAACCGGAGAATCAACAACAAATCAAACCAACTCCACACATAAGAAGGGAAATCATCAAGATTAGAGCTGAGATCAATGAGGGAGAAACCAGAGATACAGTAGAACGTATCAATGAAACTAGAAGCTGGTTTTTTGAAAGAATCAATAAGATCGATAAGCCACTGTCTACACTAATTCAAAAGAAAAGAGAAATCCCAAATTCATAAAATTATGAATGAAAAGGGAGAGATCACAACTAATGCCAAGGAAGTAGAAACAGTCACCAGAAGTTATCACGAACAGTTATATGCCAATAAGCTTAGCAACCTAGATGAAATGGATGCATTCCTGGAAAAATATAAACTACCAAAATTGAACCAGGAAGAAATCGACAACCTGAATAGACCGATATCTAATAACGAGATTGAATCAGTAATCAAAAACCTCCCAAAAAACAAGAGCCCAGGACCTGACGGATTCCCTGGGGAATTCTACCAAACCTTCAAAGAAGAAATAACACCTATTCTCCTGAAGCTGTTTCAAAAAATTGAAGCAGAAGGAAAACTTCCAGACTCTTTCTATGAAGCCAGCATTACCCTGATCCCCAAACCATGCAAGGACCCTACCAAAAAGGAGAATTTCAGACCAATATCACTGATGAATATGGATGCTAAGATTCTCAACAGGATCCTAGCCAACAGGATCCAACAGCACATTAAAAAGATTATCCACCATGATCAGGTGGGATTCATCCCTGGGCTACAAGGATGGTCAACATTCGCAAATCAATCAATGTGATACAACAAATTAATATGAGAAGAGAGAAGAACCACATGGTCCTCTCAATTGATGCAGAAAAAGCATTTGACAAAATCCAGCATCCGTTCCTGATTAAAACGTTTCAAAGTATAGGGATAGAGGGAACATTCCTGAACCTCATCAAATCTATCTATGAAAGACCCACAGCAAATATCCTCAATTGGAAAATGCTTGCAGCCTTCCCATTGAGATCAGGAACAAGACAAGGATGCCCACTTTCACCACTCTTGTTCAACATAGTATTAGAAGTCCTAGCAACAGCAATCAGACAACAGAGAGAAATAAAAGGTATCCAAATTGGTAATGAAGAAGTCAAACTCTCTCTCTTCGCAGATGACATGATTCTTTATATGGAAAACCCAAAAGACTCCACCCCCAAACTACTACAACTCATACAGCAATTCAGCAGCGTGGCAGGATACAAAGACAATGTGCAGAAATCAGTGGCTTTCTTATACACTAACAATGAAAATACAGAAAGGGAAATTAGAGAATCGATTCCATTTACTATAGCACCAAGAACCATAACATACCTGGGAATAAACCTAACCAAAGAGGTAAAGGATCTGTACTCAAGGAACTACAGAACACTCATAAAAGAAACTGAAGAAGACAAAAAAAGATGGAAGACCATTCCATGCTCTTGGTTCGGAAGAATAAACATTGTTAAAATGTCTATACTGCCTAGAGCAATCTATACTTTTAATGCCCTTCCGATCAAAATTCCACCGGCTTTCTTCAAGGAGCTGGAGCAAATAATCCTAAAATTTGTATGGAATCAGAAGAGACCCCAAATCGCTAAGGAAATGTTGAAAAACAAAAATAAAGCTGGCGGCATCACCTTCCTGATTTCAAGCTTTATTTCAAAGCTGTGATCACCAAGACAGCATGGTACTGGCATAAAAACAGACACATATACCAGTGGAACAGAGTAGAGAGCCCAGATATGGACCCTCAACTCTATGGTCAATTAATCTTTGACAAAAGAGGAAAAAATATACAGTGGACAAAAGACAGTCTCTTCAATAAATGGTGCTGGGAAAACTGGACAGCTATATGTAGAAGAATGAAACTCGACCATTCTCTTACACCGTACACAAAGATAAACTCAAAATGGATAAAAGACCTCAATGTGAGACAGGAATCCATCAGAATCCTAGAGGAGAACATAGGCAGTAATCTCTTTGATATCAGCCACAGCAACTTCTTTCAAGATACGTCTCCAAAGGCAAAGGAAACAAAAGCGAAAATAAACTTCTGGGACTTCATCAAAATCAAAAGCTTTTGCACAGCAAAGGAAACAGTCAAAAAAACAAAGAGGTAACCCACGGAATGGGAGAAGATATTTGCAAATGACAGTACATTATAATGACAGTAAAGTATAATCAAGATTATATCCCTTCTTATGTGTGGAGTTGGTTTGATTTGTTGTTGATTCTCCAGTTCTTTAAGGTGTAGAGACAGCTGCTGTGTTCTGGATTTTTCAACTTTTGTTTTTCAATTTTTTTGAGAGAGGCTTGTATGGCTATGTTTTTCCCCCTTAGGGCTGTCTTTGCTGTATCCCATAGGTTAGAGCTGAGATCAATGAGGTAGAAACCAGAGATAGAGTACAACGTAAGAATGAAACTAGAAGCCGTTTTTTTGGAAGAATCAATAAGATCGATAAACCATTGGCCACACTAATCCAAAAGAAAAGAGAGAAAGCTCAAATTCATAAAATTATGAATGAAAAGGGAGAGATCACAACTAACACCAAGGAAGTAGAAACAGTCACCAGAAGTTATTATCAACAGTTATATGCCAATAAGCTAAGCAACCTAGATGAAATGGATGCATTCCTGGAAAATATAAACTCCCAAAATTGAACCAGAAGAAATTGACAACCTGAATAGACCGATATCTAGTAACAAGATTGAAGCGGTGATCAAAAACCTCCCAAAAAACAAGAGCCCAGGACCTGACGGATTCCCTGGGGAATTCTACCAAACCTTCAAAGAAGAAATAACACCTATTCTCCTGAAGCTGTTTCAAAAAATTGAAGCAGAAGGAAAACTTCCAGACTCTTTCTATGAAGCCACCGTTACCCTGATCCCCAAACCAGGCAAGGATCCTACCAAAAAGGAGAATTTCAGATCAATATCTCTGATGAATATGGATGCTAAGATTCTCAACAAGATCCTAGAAAACAGGATCCAACAGCACATTAAAAAGATTATCCACCATGACCAGGTGGGATTCATCCCAGGCCGACAAGGATGGTTCAACATTCACGATACAATCAATGTGATAGAACAAATTAATAAGAGAAGAGAAGAGAGAAGAATCACATGGTCCTCTCAATCGATGCAGAAAAAGCATTTAACAAAATCCAGCATCCATTCCTGATTAAAATGCTTCAAAGTATAGAGATAGAGGGAACATTCCTGAACTTCATAAAATTTATCTATGAAATACCCACAGCAAATATCATCCTCTATGGGAAAAAGCTGGCAGCCTTCCCGTTGAGATTAGGAACACGACAAGGATGCCCACTCTCACCACTCTTGTTCAATATAGTATTAGAAGTCCTAGCAACAGCAATCAGACAACAAAGAAAAATAAGAGGTATCCAATTGGCAATGAAGAAGTCACTCTCTCTCTCTTTGCAGATGACATAATTCTTTATATGTAAAACCCAAAAGACTTCACCCCCAAACTACTAGAACTCATACAACAATTCAGCAACGTGGCAGGATACAAAGTCAATGTACAGAAATCAGTGGCTTTCTTATACACTAACAATGAAAATACAGAAAGGGAAATTAGAGAATCAATTCCATTTACTATAGCACCAAGAACCATAAGATACCTGGGAATCAACCTAACCGAAGAGGTAAAGGATCTGTACTTGAGGAACTACAGAACACTCATGAAAGAAATTGAAGAAGACACAAAATGATGGAAGACCATTCCATGCTCTTGGAAATAATATACAGTGGAAAAAAATATACAGTGGAAATAATATACAGTGGAAAAAAGACAGTCTCTTTAATAAATGGTGCTGGGAAAACTGGACAGCTATATGTAGAAGAATGACACTCGACCGTACACAAAGATAAACTCAAAATGGATAAAAGACCTCAGTGTGAGACAGGAATCCATCAGAGTCCTAGAGGAGAACAAAGGCAGTAATCTCTTCGATATCAGCCACAGCAACTTCTTTCAAGATATGTCTCCAAAGGCAAAGAAAACAAAAGCAAAAATAAACTTTTGGGACTTCATCAAAATCAAAAGCTTCTGCACAGCCAAGGAAACAGTCAAGAAAACAAAGAGGCAACCCATGGAATGGGAGAAGATATTTGCAAATGACAGCAGAGACAAAAGGTTGATATCCAGGATCTATAACGAACTCCTCAAACTCAACATACACAAAACAGACAATCATATCCAAAAATGGACAGAAGATATGAACAGACACTTCTCCAATGAATGCATACATATGGCTATCAGACACGTGAAAAAATGTTCAAGACATTGAACTAGCCATCAGGGATATTCAAATTAAAACTACATTGAGATGTCACCTTACACCAGTTAGAATGGCCAAAATTATCAAGACAAGAAGCAACATGTGTTGGAGAGGATGTGGAGAAAGGGGAACCCTCTTACACTGTTGGTGGGAATGCAAATTGGTACAGCCTCTTTGGAGAACAGTGTGGAGATTCCTCAAGAAATTAAAAATAGAGATTCCCTATGACCCTGCCATTGCACTCCTGGGTATTTACCCCAAAGATACGGATGTAGTGAAAAGAAGGGCCATCTGTACCCCAATGTTTATAGCAGCCATGGCCACGGTTGCCAAACTGTGGAAAGAACCAAGATGCCTTTCAACAGACGAATGGATAAGGAAGATGTGGTCCATATACACTATGGAGTATTATGCCTCCATCAGAAAGGATGAATACCCAATTTTTGTAGCAACATGGACGGGACTGGAAGAGATTATGCTGAGTGAAATCAGTCAAGCAGAGAGAGTCAATTATCATATGGTTTCACTTACTTGTGTCGCATAAAAAATAGCATGGAGGACATTGGGAGTTAGAGAGGGGAAGGGAATTGGGGGAAATTGGAAGGGGAGGTGAACCATGAGAGAGTATGGACTCTGAATAATAATCTGAGGGTTTTGAAGGGGTGGGAGTGGGAGGTCGGGATACCAGGTGGTGGTGTTATAGAGGGCACAGATGCATGGATCATTGGGTATGGTACAAAAATAATGAATACTGTTATGTTGGGGAAAAAAAAGAAAACAGGAATATTTACACCTTAAAGACCTGGACAATCACCAACAAATTAAGCCCAACCCATGCAAGAGAAGAGAAATAAGATTACAGCAGAGATCAATGAATTAGAAACCAGAAATACAGTAGATCACATCAATGAACATAAAAGCTGATTCTTTGTAAGATCAATAAACTGCTGGCCAGACTTACCCAAAAGAAAAAAGACCCAAATTAATAAAATTATCAATAAAAGAGTGAGAGATCATGAATGATGGAAAAAGAAACAGTCTTCAGAATTATTATCAACAGCTCTATGCCAATAAGTTAAGCTACCTAGAAGAAACAGATTTCCTTGAAATTTCATGGAAACATATACACTTCCAAGACTATAACAGGAAGAAACTGACAACCTGAATACACCAATAACCAGTAATGAGATTGAAGCAGTGATCAAAAGCCTCCCATAAAAGAAGAGTCCGGGACCTGATGGATTCCCTGGGGAATTTTATCAAACATTCAAAAAAGAAATAATACCTAATCTCCTGAAGCTGTTTAAAATAAAAGAAACAGAATGAAAACTTCCAGGCTCTTTCTGTGAGGCCAGCATTACCTTGATCCTCAAACCAGCCCAAGACCCCATCAAAAAGGAGAATTTCATACAAATAACCCTGATGAATATGGATGCCAAGATTTGCAACAAGATCCTAGCTAAAAGGATCCAACAGTACATTAAAAAGATCCATCATGACCAGGTTGGATTTATCCCAGGGATGTAAGGGTGTTTCAACATTCACAAATCAATCAACATGATAGAATACATTAATAAAAGAAGAAAAAAGAACCACTTGGTCCTCTCAATTGATGCAAAAAAATCATTTGACAAAATACAGCATCCTTTCCTGATTAAAACTCTTCAGAGCATAGAAATAGAGGGAACATTCCTCAATTTCATAAACTCCACCTATGAAAAACCTACAGTGAATATCATTCTCAATGGAAAAAAGCTGATATCCTTTCCCCAAAGATTAGGAACACAACAGGGATGCCAACTCTTACCACTATTGTTCAGCATAGTACTGGACATTCTAGCAACAGCAGAATACAAAAAGAAATAAAAGTATTCAGATTGGCAAAGAATGAGTCAAACTTTCTCTCTTCACAGAGACATGATACTTTATGGGAAAACTCAAAAGACTCCACCCCCACATTATTAGAACTCACACAGCAATTCAGTAATGTGGCAGGATACAAATTCAATGCACAGAAATCAGTTGCTTTCTTATACATTAACAATGTAACTGTAGAAAGTGAAACTAGAGAATTGATTCCATTTACAATAGCACCAAAAAACACAAGATACCTTGGAACAAACCTAACCAAAGAGGTAAAGGATCTATACTCTAGGAACTACAAAACACTCATGAAAGAAATTGAAGAAGACACAAAAAGATGGAAAAACCTTTTATGTTCATGGATTGGAAGAATAAACAGGGTTACAATGTTTATGCTGCCCCGAGCAATCTATACTTTGAATGCCATCCCAATTAAAGTATCAATGGCATTTTTCAAAGTGCTGGAACAAACAATCCTAAAATTTGTATGGCACTAGAAAGGACCCAAAATCACCTAGGAAAGTTTGAAAATGAAAACCAAAGCTGGGGGCATCACGTTGCTTGATTTCAATCCATATTACAAAGTTGTGATCACCAGATAACATGGTACTGGCACAAAAACAGACACATATAACAGTGGAACAGAATAGAGAGCCCAGATGTGGACCCTCAACTCTATGGTCAAATAATCTTCAATGAAGCAGGAAAAAAATATCCAATGGAAAAAAGACAGTCTCTTCAATAAATGGTGCTAGGAATGTCCACAATAGCCAAACTATGGAAAGAACCTAGTTCTTTCATCAACAGATGAATGGATAAAGAAGATGTGATTATACACACACACACACACACACACACACACACACACACACATATACACAATGGAATACTATGCAGCCATCAAAAGAAATGAAATCTTGCCATTTCCAATGATGTGGATGGAACTAGAGGGTATTATGCTTAGCAAAATAAGTCAATTGGAGAAAGACAACTATCATATGATCTCCCTGATATGAGGAAGTGGAGATGCAATGTGGAGGGTTTGGGGGGTAGGAAAAGAATAAATGAAACAAGATGGGATTGGGAAGGAGACAAACCATAAGAGACTCTTAATCTCACAAAACAAACTGAGGGTTGCCTGGGGGAGGGGTGTAGGGAGAGGGTGGTGGGGTTATGGACATTGGGGAGGGTATGTGCTATGGTGAGTGCTGTGAAGTGTGTAAACCTGGCGATTCACAGACCTGCACCCCTGGGGCTAATTATACATTATATGTTTATTTAAAAAATAAAAAAGTTATTAATAAAATAAATGGTGCTGGAAAAACTGCCCAGCTATATACAGAAGAATGAAACCAGATCATTTGCTTACACCACACAAAAAGATAAACTCTAAATGGTTGAATAACCTCAATGTGAGACAAGAATCCATCAAAATCCTAGAGAACATAGGCAGTAACCTCTTCAGCATTAGCCACAGCAACTTCTTCAAACATGTATCCAAAGCCAAAGGAAACAAAAGTGAAAATTAACTTTTTGAACTTCATTAAGATAAAATGCTTCTGCACAGGGGTTTGCAAGATGGTGGAGAAGTAGGAGACCTAAAACTTGTCTGGTCCCAGGAATTCAGCTAGATAGCTATCAAACCATTCTGAACACCTAAAAACTCAACAAGAGATTGAAGAGAATAGCACCAATTCTAGGAACAGAAAAGAGACCACTTTCTGAAAGGTAGGATGTGCAAGAAGTGAATCCAAGGTGATAGACAGGAAGACAGACTGAGTTCAGGGGAGGAAGCCTCTCTCAGCTGGTTACTGACAAGTGACAGAGCAGCAGAACACAAAATCAGAACTTACAAGTCTGCTCTGCAGAGGAATGTCGCTCCAGTGGCTAAGTGGGGATGGAACCCTCGCTGGGACAATGTGGTCTCAGGACCCTCGGTTCATAGAAAGACCAAGAGTGCCTGAATATTGCAGAGCTCCCAGGTATCAGAGTGAGGCAGTCAGCTACAAAGACAGAGTCAAGGAATGGGCTCTCAGCTCAGGGCTGCCATAAACCATGATCCATGGCACAGTTGGGCTATTATTCTTTGAGCAAGAACCTCAAAAGTGGCAGATCTGGGGAGATCCCTTTCTTTCTCCACCAGGAGGAGCAGTGCAGGAGTGTTCTTCAGGGATCCTCTGGGTTTGGAGACTCTAAATGGGGCTGTGTGCCAGAGACCAAAATGCTCAATCAAAGGCTGGGTCAGCTAGAAGTGCAGCCAGAGACCAGGGAGACAGATGTGATTGACTGCTTTTCTCTGAGGGCTCACTGAAGGGTGGGTGGCAAGTTCTCAGCTCCACTGGGGCCAGAGATTAGGAGGCTGTCATTTGCATCCTCATCCTCCAAAGCTGTTCGGAAAGTTTTCAGGGAACAAAAGCTACCAAGAGCAAAACTGAGCAGATTATTTAGCCTGGCCCCTGGTAAGAGTGGTGCAATTCCATCTCAGGCACAGACATTTAAGAATTACTGCAAAGGCCCCTCCCCCTAAAGATCAGCAAGAACATCCAGCTAAGACCAAGTTTACTAATCAATGAGAACTGCAAAACACCAGTGATAGGGGAATACAGCACACAGAATTCATGGCTTTTTCCCCCATATTTTTTTTTATCTTTCAAAGTTAAATTTTTTAAATTTTTGTTATTTTTTTCTATTATTATTTTTTGAAATTTTTCTTTTTCCTATTTTAACCTACATCTTATCAATACCTTTTGAAAAATATTTTTATTATCATCTTTACAGTCATATATATATATATATATATATATGGCACAAAGGTAGTCTTAAGAGGAAAGTATATAGCAATACTTTCTCAAATGTCTGATATCTCAAATGATATATATACTATATGCATAGTGTGTGTGTGTGTGTGTATATATATATATATATATATATATATTTATATTTTCTTTTCTTTAAAATTTTGGGAGGCTGTTTCTTCCAACAGACCAAAATACACTCAAAATCAAGTGTGTGCCTCTGTTCTATTCACCAGTCTAATCATATTTTTTTTTGTCCTTTCTTATCCCCCCAGTTTCAGGTCTCCTCTGATTTGGTTCGTGTATATTTTTTTTGGGGGGGGTCATTGTTACCCTTTTAGCATTTTGTTCTCTCATTCCTCTATTCTTCTCTGGACAAAATGAGAAGGCAGAAAAAACTCACCTCAAAAAAAAAAAAAAAGAATGAGAGGCATTACTGACTGGTAGGGATAATCAATATGGACATTAGTAAGATGTCAGACCTAGTGTTCAGAATTATTATTATAAAAATGCTATTTGGGCTTGAAAAAAGCACAGAATATACTAGAGAATCCCTTTCTGGATAAATAAAAGAACTAAAATCTAACTAAGTTGAAATAAAAAAAGATATTAATGAGGTGCATTAAAAAATGTAAGCTCTTACTGCTAGAATAAATAAGGCATTAGAAAGAATTAGTGATATATAAGACCAAATGATGGAGAATAAAGAAGCTGAGAAAAAGAAAGATAAACAACTCCTGGATCATGAGGAGAGAATTTGAGAGAAAAATGATACCGTAAGATGGAACAATATTAGAATAATTGGGATTGCCGAAGAAGAAGAAAGAGAGAGGGACAGAAGATATATTGAAGCAAATTATAGCGGAGAACTTCACTAATTTGGGGAAGGAAACAGGTATTAAAATTCAGGAGACACAGAGAACACCCCTCAAAATCAATAAAAATAGGTCCACACGCTATTATCTAATAGCAAAACATACACATCTCAAGACAAAGAGAGAATCCTGAAAGCACCCTACAATGGCAGAAATATTATATTGGCATCAGACCTATCCACAGAGACCTGGCAGGTCAGAACGAACTGGCATGATATATTCAGAGCACTAAACGAGAAAAATATGCAGCCAAGAAAACTATATCCACCTAGGCAGTCATTGAAAATAGAAGGAGAAGTAAAAAGCTTTCAGAACAAACAAAAACTAAAAGAATTCTCAAACACCAAACCAGCCCTACAGGAAATATTGAAAGGGGTCCTCTAAGGAAAGACAGCCTAAAAGAAACAGACCAGAAAGGAACAGTGACAATAACAGTAATGGTCACCTTACAGGCAACACAATGGCAGTAAATTCATATCTTTCAATCATTACCACAAAAGTAAGTTGCCTAAATGCCCCAATCAAAAGACAGAGGGTATCAGAATGGATAAAAAAAAAAAAAGACCCATTGATATGCTGTCTGCAAGAGAGTTTTTTTAGACTCAAAGACACCTCCAGATTTAAAGTGAGGGGTGGAAAACCATTTACCATGCTAATGGACATCAAAAAGAAGCTGGGGTGGCAATCCTTTTATCAGATAAATTACATTTTAAGCCAAAGATTATAATATATTCATACTTAAAGGGTATAGGACACTATATCACTATAGTGATAAAAGTCATACTTAAAGGGTATAGGATACTATATCATACTTAAAGGGTCTGTCCAAAAGGAAGATCTAAAAATTTTAAATATTGATGCCCCTAACATGGGAGCAGCCAATTATATAAACCAATTAATAACAAAATCAAAGAAACACATCAACCATAATATAATAATAGTAGGGGACTTTAACACCCCCTCACTTAAATGGACAGATCATGTAAGCAAAAGATCAACAAGGAAATAAAGCCTTTAAATGATACACCACACCAGATGGACATCAAAGTTATGTTCAGAACATTACATCCCCAAACAACAGAATACACATTCTTCTCTAATGCACATGGAACATTCTCCAGAAGAGATCACATCGTGGGTCACAAATCAGGTCTCAACTGGTACCAAAAGACTGTGATCATCCCTACATATTTTGAGACCATAATGCTTTGAAACTACAACTCAACCACAAGAGGAAAGTTGGAAAGAACTCAAATACATGGAGGCTAAAGAACACCCTATTAAAGAAGGAATGGGTCAACCAGGAAATTAAAGAAGAACTGAAAAAATACATGAAAACAAATGGTAATGAAAACACAACTGTTTAAAATCTTTGGGATGAAGCCAAATTAGTCTTAAGAGGAAAGCATATAGCAATACAACCCTTTCTCAAGAAACAAGAAAGGTCTCAAATATACAACCTAACCCTATACCTAAAGGAGCTTCAGAAACAATAGCAAATATAGCCTAAACCCAGCAGGAGAAGAGAAATAATAAAGATCAAAGCAGAAATCAGTGAAATGGAAACCAAAAGAACAGTATAACAGATCAACAAAAGTAGGAGCTGGTTCTTTGAAAGAATTACTAAGACTGAAAAACCCCTCGCCAGACTTATCAAAAAGAAAAGAGAAAGGACCCAATAATAAAAACATGAATGAAAGAGGAGGAATCACAAGCAACACCAAAGAAATATAAACAATTAAAAGAACGTATTATAAGCAAACATATGCCAGCAAATTAGACAATCTGGAAGAAATGGATGCATTCCTAGAGACATATAAACTGCCAAAACTAATCCAGGAAGAAATAGAAAACCTGAACAGACCCATAACAAGTAAGGAGATTGAAGAAGTCATCAAAAATCTCCCAACAAACAAGAGCCCAGGTCCAGATGGCTTCCCAGGGCAATTATACCAAATATTTTAAGAAGAATTAATACCTGCTTTCCTGAAACTCTTCCAAAAATAGAAATGGAAGGGAAACTTCCAAACTCATTTTATGAGGCCAGTGTTACTTTGATCCCAAAACCAGACAAAGACCCCATCAAAAAGGAGAACTGCAGACCAATATGAACATGAATGTCAAAATTCTCACCAAGATACTAGCTGATAGGATCCAAAAGCACATTAAAAGGATTATTCTCCACAACCAAGAGGAATTTATTCTTGGGCTGCAAGTTTGGTTCAGCATCTTCAAATCAATCAATGTGATACAATATATTAATAAAAGAAAGAACAAGAACCATATGATATTCTTCATAGATGCATAAAGAGAATTTGACAAAATACAGCATCCTTTCTTGATGAAAACTTCACAGTGCAGGGATAGAGGGTACATACCTCAATATCATAAAAGGCATCTATGAAAAACCCACAGCAAATATCATTCTCAAAGGGAAAAATCTGAGAGCTTTTCCCCTAAGGTCATGAACATGGAAGGGATGCTCATTATCACCACTGCTATTCAACGTAGTACTAGAAGTCCTAGCCTCAGCAATCAGACAACAAAAAGAAATAAAAGTCAACTGAATCAACAAATAAGAAATCAAACTCTCACTCTTTGCAGATGATATGATACTTTGGGTGGAAAACTCAAAAGACTCCACTCCAAAACTGCTGAACTCATACAGGAATTCAGTAAAGTGTCAGGGTATATAATCAATGCACAGAAATCAGTTGCATTTTTATACATCAACAATAAAACAGAAGAAAGAGAATTTAAGGAGTTGATCCCATTTACAATGGCACCCAAACCAAAGGTATTTAGGAATAAACCTAACCAAGGAGGCAAAGAATCTCTACTCAGAAACTATAGAATACTCATGAAAGACTTTAAGGAAGACACAAAGAACTGGAAAAACTTTCCATGTTCATGGATTGGAAGAACAAATACTGTGAAAATGTCTATGCTACCTAGACAATCTACACATTAAATGCAATCTCTAGGGGGAGGAGTCAAGATGGTGGAGAAGTATCAGGCTGAGACTACTTAGCTAGCAGGAGATCAGCTAGAGAGCTTATCTAAAGATTGCAAACACCTACAAATCCATCGGCAGGTCGAAGAGAAGAAGAACAGCAATTCTAGAAACAGAAAAACAACCACTTTCTGAAAGGTAGGACTGGCGGAGAAGTAAATCCAAAGCAACGGGAAGATAGACCCCGGGGGGAGGGGCCAGCTCCCGGCAAGCGGCGGAGCAACGAAGCACAAAATCAGGACTTTTAAGTCTGTTCCAATGAGGGACATTGCTCCAGAGGCTAAACCGGGGTGAAGCCCACGCAGGGTCAGCGTGGCCTCAGGTCCCGCAGGGTCAAGAAGGATCGGGGGTGTCTGAGTGTCGCAGAGCTTACAGGTATTAGAAAGAGGAAGCCGGCTACAGAGACAGAGCTGACAGTGAGCTCAGAGCTTGGGGTTACCTTGAACGGGTCGCAGGCTTGGCCTGAGGTCAGTCACACGGGAGTTACTGGGCGCTGTTCTCTGAGGGCGCACTGAGGAGTGGGGCCCTGGGCTCTCGGGTCCTCTGGGCCAGAGACCAGGAGGCCGCCATTTGTATTCCCGTCCTCCGGAACTCTACGGAAAGTGCTCAGGGAACAAAAGCTCCTGAAAGCAAACCCGAGCGAGTTACTCAGCCCGGCCCCTGGTAAGGGCGGTGCAATTACGCCTGGGGTAAAGACACTTGAGAATCACTACAACAGGCCCCTCCCCCAGAAGATCAACAAGAAATCCAGGCAAGACCAAGTTCACCTACCAAGGAGTGCAGTTTCAATACCAAGGAGAGCAGCAAAATTCCAGAGGAGGAGAAAGCAAAGCACGGAACTCATGGATTTCTCCCTATGATTCTTTAGTCTTGCAGTTAATTAAATTTTTTTTCTTTTTCATTATTTTTCTCTTCTTCTGCTAAAATTTTTAAACTTTTATCCATTTATTTTTTAACGTTTTTTAACTACTTTATCATATATATATATTTTTCTTTTTTATACTTTTCTTTATTCATTTTCTTTTTAAAATTCTTTTCTTTTTTTTTTTGTTTTGTTTTTGTTTTATTTTGTTTTGTTTTTCTTTCTTTCTTTCTGAACCTCTTCTTATCCCCTTTCTGCCCCCTCACGATTTGGGATCTCTTCTGATTTGGTTAAAACATATTTTCCTGGGGTTGTTGCCAGCCTTTTAGTATTTTACTTGCTCCTTCATATACTCTTAGCTGGACAAAATGACAAGGCAAAAAAAATTCACCACACAAAAAAAAAAGAACAAGAGGCAGTACTGAAGGCTAGGGACCTAATCAATACAGACATTGGTAATATGTCAGATCCAGAGCCCAGAATGACAATTCTCAATGTTCTAGCTGGGCTCGAAAATGGCATTGAAGATATTAGAGAAACCCTCTTGGGAGATATAAAAGCCCTTTCTGGAGAAATAAAAGAACTAAAATCTAACCAAGTTGAAATTCAAAAAGCTATTAATGAGGTGCAATAAAAAATGAAGGCTCTCACTGCTAGGATCAATGAGGCAGAAGAAAGAATTAGCGATATAGAAGACCAAATGACAGAGAATAAAGAAGCTGAGCAAAAGAGGGACAAACAGCTACTGGACCATGAGGGGACAATTTGAGAGATAAGTGACAGCATAAGATGAAACAACATTAGAATAATTGGGATTCCAGAAGAAGAAGAAAGAGAGAGGGGAACAGAAGGTATACTGGAGAGAATTATGCCATATTCCCAATATGGCAAAGGGAATAAGCATCAAATTTCAGGAGATGCAGAGAACACCCCTCAAAATCAATAAGAATAGTCCCACACACCGTCACCTAATAGTAAAATTTACAGGTCTTAGTGACAAAGAGAAAATCCTGAAAACAGCCTGGGAAAAGAAGTCTGTAACATACAATGGTAAAAATATTAGATTGGCAGCAGAGTTATCCACAGAAACCTGGCAGGCCAGAAAGAGCTGGCATGATATATTCAGAGCACTACACGAGAAAAAACATGCAGACAAGAATACTATACCCAGCTAAGCTATCATTGAAAATAGAAGGAGAGATTAAAAGCTTCCAGGACAAACAAAATCTGAAAGAATTTGCAAACACCAAACCAGCTCTACAGGAAATATTGAAAGGGGTCATCTAAGCAAAGAGAGAGCCTACATGTGGTAGATCAGAAAGGAACAGAGACAATATACAGTAACAGTCACCTTCCAGGCAATACAATGGCACTAAATTCATATCTCTCAATAGTTACCCTGAATGTTAATGGGCTAAATGCGCCAATCAAAAGACACAGGGTATCAGAATGGATAAAAAAACAAAACCCATCTATATGTTGCTCCAAGAAACTCATTTTACACCCAAAGACACCTCCAGATTTAAAGTGAGGGGTGGAAAAGAAGTTACCATGCTAATGGACATCAGAAGAAAGCAGGAGTGGCAATCCTTATATCAGATCAATTAGATTTTAAGCCAAAGACTATAATAAGAGATGAGGAAGGACACTATATCATACTCAAAGGGTCTTTCCAACAAGAAGATCTAACAATTTTAAATATCTATGCCCCCAATGTGGGAACAGCCAAATATATAAACCAATTAATAAGAAAATCAAAGAAACACATCAAAATATAATACAGTAATAGTAGGGGACTTTAACACTCCCCTCACTGAAATGGACAGATCATCCAAGCAAAAGATCAACAAGGAAATAAAGGCCTTAAATGACACATTGGACCAGATGGACATCACAGATATATTCAGAACATTTTATCCCAAAGCAACAGAATACACATTCTTCTCTAGTGCACATGGAACATTCTCCAGAATAGATCACATCCTTGGTCCTAAATCAGGACACAACTGGTATCAAAAGATTGGGATCATTCCCTGCATATTTTCAGACCACAATGCTCTGAAGCTAGAACTCAACCACAAGAGGAAGTTTGGAAAGAACCCAAAGACATGGAGACTAAACAGCATCCTTCTAAAGAATGAATAGGTCAACCTGGAAATTAAAGAAGAATTGAAAAAAATCATGGAAACAAATGATAATGAAAACACAACAGTTCAAAATCTATGGGACACAACAAAGGCAGTCCTGAGAGGAAAATATATATCGGTACAAGCCTTTCTCAAGAAACAAGAAAGGTCTCAGGTACACAACCTAACCCTACACCTAAAGGAGCTGGAGGAAGAACAAGAAAGAAACCCTAAGCCCAGCAGGAGAAGAGAAATCTTAAAGATCAGAGCAGAAATCAATGAAATAGAAACCAAAAAAAGCAATAGAGCAAATCAATGAACTAGGAGCTGGTTCTTTGAAAGAATTAATAAGATTGATAAACCCCTGGCCAGACTTATCAAAAAGAAAAGAGAAAGGACCCAAATAAATAAAATCATGAATGAAAGAGGAGAGATCACAACTAACACCAAAGAAATACAAACTATTATAAGAACATACTATGAGCAACTCTACACCAACAAATTTGACAATCTGGAAGAAATAGATGCATTCCTAGAAACATATAAACCTTCACAACTGTACCAGGAAGAAATAGAAAGCCTGAACAGACCCATAACCAGTAAGGAGATTGAAACAGTCATTAAAAATCTCCAAGCAAACAAAAGCCCAGGGCCAGACGGCTTGCTGGGGGAATTCTACCAAACATTTAAAGAACTAATTCCTATTCTCCTGAAACTGTTCCAAAAAAATAGAAATGGAAGGAAAACTTCCAAACTCATTTTATGAGGACAACATCACCTTGATCCCAAAACCCGACAAGGAACCCATCAAAAAAGAGAGCTATAGACCAATATCCTTGATGAACACAGATGCGAAAATTCTCACCAAAATACTAGCCAATAGCATTCAACAGTACATTAAAAGGATTATTCACCACGACCAAGTGGGATTTATTCCACGGCTGCAACGTTGGTTCAACATCCGCAAATCAATCAATGTAATACAACACATCAATAAAAGAAAGAACAAGAATCATATGATACTCTCAATAAATGCTGAAAGAGCATTTGACAAAGTACAGCATCCCTTCCTGATCAAAACTCTTCAAAGTGTAGGGATAGAGGGCACATACCTCAATATTATCAAAGCCATTTATGAAAAACCCACCGCAAATATCATTCTCAATGTAGAAAAACTGAAAGCTTTTCCGCTAAGGTCAGGAACATGGCAGGGATGTCCATTATCACCACTGCTCTTCAACATAGTACTAGAAGTCCTAGCCTCAGCAATCAGACAACAAAAGGAAATTAAAGGCATCCAAATCGGCAAAGAAGAAGTCAAACTATCACTCTTCACAGTTGATAAGATACTATAAGTGGAAAACCCAAAAGACTCCACTCCAAAACTGCTAGAACTTGTACAGGAATTGAGGAAAGTGTCAGGATATAAAATCAATGCACAGAAATCAGTTGCATTTCTGTACACCAACAACAAGACAGAAGAAAGAGAAATTAAGGAGTCAATCCCATTTACAACTGCACCCAAAACTATAAGATACCTAGGAATAAACCTAACCAAAGAGGCACAGAATCTATACTCAGAAAACTATAAAGTACTCATGAAAGAAATTGAGGAAGACACAAAGAAATGGAAAAATGTTCCATGCTCCTGGATTGGAAGAATAAATATTGTGAAAATGTCTATGCTACCTAAAGCAATCTACACATTTAATGCAATTCCCATCAAAGTACCATCCATCTTTTTCAAAGAAATGGAACAAATAATCCTAAAATTTATATGGAACCAGAAAAGACCTCGAATAGCCAAAGGAATATTGAAAAAGAAAGCCAAAGTTGGTGGCATCACAATTACGGACTTCAAGCTCTATTACAAAGCTGTCATCATCAAGACAGCATGGTACTGGCACAAAAACAGACACATAGATCAATGGAACAGAATAGAAAGCCCAGAAATAGACCCTCAACTCTATGGTCAACTAATCTTCGACAAAGCAGGAAAGAATGTCCAATGGAAAATGACAGCCTCTTCAATAAATGGTGTTGGGAAAATTGGACAGCCACATGCAGAAAATGAAATTGGACCATTTCCTTACACCACACACAAAAATAGACTCAAAATGGATTAAGGACCTCAATGTGAGAAAGGAATCCATCAAAATCCTTGAGGAGAACACAGGCAGCAACCTCTTTGACCTCAGCCGCAGCAACATCTTCTTAGGATCATTGTCAAAGGCAAGGGAAGCAAGGGCAAAAATGAACTATTGGGATTTTATCAAGATCAAAAGCTTTTGCACAGCAAAGGAAACAGTTAACAAAATCAAAAGGCAACTGACAGAATGGGAGAAGATATTTGCAAGCGACATATCAGATAAAGGGCTAGTGTCCAAAATCTATAAAGAACTAGAAAACTCAACACCCAAAGAACAAATGATCCAATCAAGAAATGGGCAGAGGACATGAACAGACATTTCTGCAAAGAAGACATCCAGATGGCCAACAGACACATGAAAAAGTGCTCCATATCACTCGGCATCAGGGAAATACAAATCAAAACCACAATGAGATATCACCTCACGCCAGTCAGAATGGCTAAAATCAACAAGTCAGGAAATGACAGATGCTGGCGAGGATGCGGAGAAAGGGGAACCCTCCTACACTGTTGGTGTGAATGCAAGCTGGTGCAACCACTCTGGAAAACAGCATGGAGCTTCCTCAAAATGTTGAAAATAGAACTGCCCTATTACCCAGCAATTCACTACTGTGTTTACCCTAAAGATACTAATGTAGTGATTCAAAGGGGCACATGAACCTGAATGTTTATAGCAGTAACGTCCATAATAGACAAACTATGGAAATTAAAAACAATTAAATGGAAAGATATTCCATGGTCATAGATTGGAAGAATTAATATTGTTAAAATATCCCTACTCTCCCAAAGCAAGATTGCTTTGCAATCTCTATCACAATACCAACAGCATTTTTCAGAGAACTAGAACAAGGAATACCAAAATTTGTATGGATCCACAAAGAACCTGGAATAGACAAAACGGTCTTAAGAAAAAATAACAAAACTAGAGGTATTACAATCCCAGACTTCATTAGATGTTACAGAGTGGTAGTAATCAAAATAGTATAGTACTTGTTAGGTAGGAAGCTAGGCATGAGCAATAAATGATGCACTATAGATGTCCTGACTGAGAGCCTCAACAGAGGACTGCCCAAAGAACACCCCATTCCACCCATGTAGCAGTAGGTTTGCAGCTACAATATCTCAGTGGAAAAGGAGTTAAATTTGTTGGGCTGATTATGCTTGGGTAGAAAGCAGCCTCTTGTCCTTATTGGACCTATGTCTCTAGAAAGAAATAATGTGCTTTCTTACCCTGTGCAGGCATTTAAATACATCTTGGGAAAGGACAGATAGCTAATTGCTACATAATGCATTCCTCTCACTCAAATGCTGTGAGCCTAGGACCCACCCAAAAGAAAACAATTGATATAAACTCACACCCAGAGTTTCCAGGACCTTTGTCTCTCTTGATTCGCTATTCCTCTTGAAGTATTTAATAGAATTGCTCTGCTTTACTTTTGTTTCACTTTACTTTTGTTTCTTTGCCGTGGCAGTGAAAAGAACCAAGGCTTCTTTCCTTTTCTATCCAAATCTCAGTAATAGTACTCACAAAAACAGACACAAAGATCAATGGAAGAAAATAGCACTGAAATAAACCCACACTTATATGGTCAATTTATGGCAAAGGAAGCAAGAATATCCAATGGGGAAAAGAGAGTCTCTTCAACAACTGGTCCTGGGAAAACTGAGCAGTTACATGCAAAAGAATGAAACTGAACCACTTTTTTTTACACCACATGCACCACATGCAAAATAAACTCAAAATGGATTAAAGACCTACATGTGAAACTTGAAACTATGAAACTTCTAGAAGAAATCACAAGTAGTAATTTCTTTTTTATCTGCCACAGAAACAGTTTTCTAAATATGTCTTCTCAGGCAAGTGAAACAAAAGCAAAAATAAACCATTGAGACTATATAAAAATGAAAAGTTTTTGCACAGTGAAGGAAACCATGAACAAAATAAAGCTGAATAGGAGAAGATATTTTCAAATGATGTATCTGATAAGGGGTTAACATCCAAAATATGAAAAGAACTTACAGAACTTAATATCAAAAAACAAACACTCTGATAAAGTAATGGGCAGAGAACCTGATTAGACATTTTTTCCAAAGATATACAGGTGGCCAACAGACATACGAAAAGATGCTCAACATCTATAAACATCATGGAAATGCAAATCAAGACCTCAATGAGGTTTCAGCTCACACTTGTAAGAATGGCTAATATCAAAAATAAAAACAAGTATTGAGAGAAAGGGGACTCCTCATGCATTGTTGGTGGGAATGAAAAGGTGCAGTCACTGTGGAAATAAATATGGAGTTTCCTCAAAAAATGAAAAACAGAAACACCATATAATCCAGTAATTTCATTATTGGATATTTACTACTGAAAACAAAAGTACTAATTTAAAAAGATATTCACCCCTATGTTTCTTGCAGCATTATTTATAATAACTAAGATTGGAAGTTACCTAAGTATCCACAGATAAATCAATTAAAAAGCAGTGTGTGTGTGTGTGTGTGTGTGTGTGTGTAATTGGTATGTTTTACATACATATATATGATGGAATATTATTCAGTATAAAAAGAATGAAATCTTGCCAATAGCAATGGCATGGATACAGCTAGAGAGTGTAATGATAAATGACATAAGTCAGTCAGAAAGGCAAATACCAAATGACTGCACTCATTGTGGAATTTAAGAAATAAAGAAACAGAAAAAAGGGACAAAACAGACTCATATACAGAGAACAAACTGGTGGTTGCTAGAGGGAAGGTGAGTAGGGGAATAGGTGAAATAGATAAAAGGGAGTAAGAGGCAAAAGTTTTCAGTACAAAATAAAGTCAGAGATAAAATTACAGAAGAGGGAATATAGTTAATAACGTACTATGTTGTTTGGCTGATGGTGACTACACTTACCATTGTGAACACTGAGTGTGTATAGAATTGTTCAATCTTTATGTTGTACATCTGAAACCAGTAGAATGCTATGTGTTATTTATACTTCAATAAAACAATTTTCTTGTTGAGCAATATTGTATTTTTCCTTCCAATAACACAGCATGTATTTCATTTTTTTCCTTTTGTAGAGTATTACAGCTTGTCACATATATCCAACACATTTCAGATTAAGATTACTCTTATTTATGTATTCTGTTGCTTATCTGAAAAAGCTTTTTTTTACTATATATTTTAGCAGGTTAATATTGGTTTATAAGAAGGCTCATGGTTTTATTTGCTTCTTTTGTAAGCAAAATTTTCTGGTTTTTCTTTCTAAAATTCTACTTTATAAATTATCTTAAAGCAAAATTGGTTTTGGTTTCTTTTGGTATTGCAGTGCTATGGATTTTAATACATATATATATAGATTTGTGTAACTTCCACTACAACCAAGATACAGAACATCTGCATAATGTTCTCACACTCCTTCATAACTCTGTTTCTGAATTATCTTTTATTTCTGCTACTTTTTCTTGTTAATTCTCTTGCCTTTCCAGAATAACTCTAGTAGTCTGTATACACTTACCTTTTGTTTTAAAGTGGGCAAATACTTAAAATTTACCAAATTTTTGCAACTGCTTTTGGGTTGGTTAGCCTTTTTTCTCCTTTTATTCCCTTTTTGTAGGAGAGAAACTTTAAAAATCTTCAAAACAAAGTTATTTGTTTTATTATTTCAAAGCCTATAAGAAATGTGGTAAGCTAAGGAAGATTTTCTTGGGCTCTACTGCTAGTCTTGTGGGGAATGTAGGCTAGGTATTGTAGTTGTGAAGAGTTCAAATTACTGAAAAATTTGAGGAGAAAGTTGTGTTTGGAGAGCAATCCACAGATGAATGACTGGCCTTCAAGAAAATATGGCAAGACCCTCAGTTAGGGTTTCAGGTTGAGAGTCTACATTTGGAATCTTTCTGAATTATTTGTCACAGACATTTCAAAAAATAGTTAATTACAATCACCTCTGCTAGTTATTCTATATTCACCACTTTCTCTGTGCCAGATATTGTGCTAAATGCTTTACATTTATTTGTATAATTTAATTAATACACCATTCCTCTAGGGCACTTGCAAGTACCTGTCTTCACTTCTTTTGCACTTTGGGCTTCCCAACTTCTCCTTTTCCAGATTTCACCTGCTGGTACCTACCAGCTTGTACTTATTTTTAGTGCCCTGTCAAAAACTTCAATACATGATTATTTTGCTATATGATTCTTCCAGTAAGCAAAATTTCTTTCACTGACAAAGTACCTTAGCCTACAAGAGTAATTTTCCAACTTTTAGACAATGAACACTGGGGCATAAAGGTGAGAATATTTCCACATTCAAAGGAGCAACCTTTTGCTCCTAAATGCTCCTTCAGACTGGTCAAAGGAGTCTTTCTCCTAGGCCAGTCCCAGTTGTGATGAACATGGCTTCATCATGAGCATGAGTGTGTATCCTCACTTTAAATAGCAAAGACATACTCCACAATTCTTGCAACTTTGGGAAAAGTCAGCTCAACATTTTAATAACTCCCACTGCAAGCAGACAGGAGTATCAAGTCCCTCAGCTCCTAAATGTTGCCACTTTCTAGAGGCTTTTATACCAGGACTGGGAAAAACATATATCTATAAGGACCATGGTGATTTCAGTAGGCTTCTGAATCTGAAGGATGTAGTATTTTGATTCCTGATGTATAGCTGGTAGGATAAAAGCTGGAAATAATATTAAGGATTTTGAGAAGCAGTCATGGTTTATGTTCGTCAGGTGGCAAGAACAATTCATTTAATAATTCTATAAAGCAAATATAATGTAAGTGTAATAAAGAAAAAATATATAACCTGAAGACATAAAGATGGATGATTTCATTCAATAGGTTTTAGAGATGCCCTTCTGAAGATAAAAGGAGAAAAAAACCTGGTAACTCTTTATTCACTTATAATGAATACACGATATATTCATAGTGTGTGTGTGTGTGTGTGTGTGTGTATGTGTATACATATGTGTGTGTGTGTGTATATAATTAGGTATAATAGCTTACATTCTCCTTACTAATAACATTATTAAGTTAGGAAAATAGAACAAATATTTAAATGAGTGAGGCTGAGATTTTTAATATATCAAGATACTAATAATTTTCATTTGGAAAGAAGTAATTTAACTTTAAAAAGATGAAATGATTTTATAAGCACATATCTTTTCCTAATACCTGAATTAAAACTAGATTTGAATATTTTTACTGCAATTATTATGATTATTAATAAAATAAAACAAGCTGATGAATTCCAAGCAGTATTCTTAAATTTGGATTTTGAAACCTAGAGAGTTCTTGAATGTTGTCCAGGAGATATAAGGGCTTTATACAGGCTATCTAATTTAATTCTCTCAGGTAAGACGTCAAATCTTACAGAGGCTACTCATGTACAATCAAGGTCATACAGCACATTAAGAACACCTTAACCCTTTTAACTATTTTGCCACATTTCAGTTATCAGAGTTCTGGAATATTGTTCTCTGACAAATTTTACAAATATTTATCAATATTGACAGAACAATTTGAGTTATGTTCAAATAAATGAGGAAGAAGCCAAATTTTTCTCTAACGTGAAAACAGGTGGTTACTTATATGAAAAATATCATAGAAGGTATTTGTAGCACTTAAAATGTATTGCAAATAAAAAAACGTTTTCATTTTTTTTCAATTTTGAAAAATGATACTGAGCCCTTAAAAGTATCTTTTTCTTCCCCCAGTGACTCCTGTGTCACTTGGAAATAGCATCACTTAAGTGGGTTTTTGTTTTTTGTTTTGAGCATCTTATATTCTTATATTCTGATATCACAAGAGGTCTAATATTCATCTTGTATATTTTCTGGCTCAGTTCTAGAATCTATTTTTTTCTAGTCAAAAAATACCTTTGTTGGAATAGCATGAGATGTAAAGGAGGGATATTCTCTCTTTTTTAAATGTTTCAAGTCAAGAATAATTCATGTTGTAGGTATACTTTTCAGTTATCATAGTTTTGTGGAATTAAGAAATTATATGGAAGAGATTATGCTGAGTGAAATAAGTCAATCAGAGAGAGTCAATTATCATATGGTTTCACTTATTTGTGGAGCATAACAAATAGCATGGAGGACAAGGGGGAGGTGGAGAGGAGAAGGGAGTTGGGGGAAATTGGAAGGGGAGGTGAATCATGAGAGACTATGGACTCTGAAAAACAACCTGAGGGTTTTGAAGGGGTGGGGGTGGGAGGTTGGGGGAATCAGGTGGTGGGTATTGGAGAGGGCACAGATTGCATGGAGCACTGGGTGTGGTGCAAAAACAATGAATACTTTACGCTGAAAAGAAATTAAAAAATTTTTAAAAAAGCAATTTACAAAAATAAAGAACATGACCCATAAAATTAAAAAAATGAAATTATATATTAAAAATAATACTTACCAATAGTGACAAAACAGTTTGAAAATTTGCAGGTGAGGTGAGAATGGAACTGGATTTTTCTGAAGCTGAGAAAACTGGAGACCACTAAAAGAACCATTTATTACCTTCTTAGGATACTTAATAGGTCTTCTGAAATTATGTTAAACTATTAGTTACATCCAGCATGCAATAATAATAGATTTTACATAATTATATTTTATTATTATTGTTTAACAGAAAGTTTGGAGATTTCAACCCTCATTTAAACTTTTTTATACCTGACTTATTAGGTAGAGCACAGTAACTTAGTGTAATCTTACTGTGTAAACATGGATTATGTAACTCATTACTCAGTATTCAGAATGGGAATATTATTGTATGGGTATATGAAAAGTATAACCCAAAATGTTGGGTACTGATGTTGGCCAAACCAAGAAGTTGTCCATCTGAAGTGCTAACAACAATTGTTAAGTTTATTCCAAAAGGACAAATCTTTACTGAGATAGTTCTTAGTTGGCTTTTAGGTAATTAGTATTCTGATGAATTATTAATTGATATCATAACTCCATATGTAACTGTAAAAGTGTCACAATTTCTGCCTATGTCATTTTGTCTTATTTTTGTCATTATAGAGCAGTCTGCAGATCGATGGAGGTCCTCAACCATTCTAGAGTGTCTGAATTTGTGTTACTTGGACTTACTGATTCTCCTGAGCTCCAGACTTTTTTCTTTGTAATATTTTCTGTTTTCTATTTGATAACTATGTTGGGCAACAGCCTGATTTTGCTCACAGTTCTGTCTACCCCACACCTTCACTCTCCCATGTATTTCCTCCTTAGCAATCTGTCTTTCATTGACATGTGCCTGTCCTCCTTTGCTACTCCAAAGATGATCATGGACTTCTTTGCTGAGCATAAGACCATTTCCTTTGAGGGCTGCATTTCTCAGATCTTCTTCTTGCACCTTTTCACTGGGACTGAGATTGTGCTGCTGATCTCCATGTCTTTTGACAGGTACATTGCCATATGCAAACCTCTACATTATTCAACAATAATGAGCCAAAAAGTGTGTGCTGGGCTTGTGGTAACCTCTTGGACAGTAGGCTTCCTGCATACAATGAGTCAGTTAGCTTTTACCCTCTATTTACCCTTCTGTGGTCCCAATGTTGTAGATAGTTTCTTCTGTGACCTTCCTTTGGTCATCCAGCTGGCCTGTATAGATATATATGTTCTTGGAATCTTCATGATCTCTACCAGTGGTGTGATTGCTCTTGTAAGTTTTCTGCTTTTGCTCACTTCCTATATCATTGTTCTTGTCACAATCAAGGACCACTCCTCTACAGGGACATCTAAGGCTCTTTCTACCTGCACTGCACATTTTATAGTTGTGTTTATGTTCTTTGGGCCTTGCATCTTTATCTATGTGTGGCCTTTTACCAACTTCCTGGTAGACAAAGTTCTGTCTGTTTTCTATACCATCTTCACCCCCTTCCTGAATCCACTTATCTATACCTTTAGAAATCAGGAAGTGAAGACTGCTGTGAAGAAGAAACTAAGTAATCAATACTTGAATCTTGGGAAAACTACTTCAAGATACCCAGTGCAATGAATCTCCTGTCTGAGATATACATCATCAGTTTTGTCCTTATAGCAATAGAAAATTAAACTTAGAACTTCAAGTCCTTTAATCTAAATCCACAAAAGTAGGAAGCTGGGGTTGAGAGATATGAGATATCTTGCCTAAAAGTTAGTGAAATGTTTGCAAGCCTTTTGAGATCATAGAACCTTTGAAAATCTGTTGAAATCTGTAGGTTAATTTCATAGAGAAATGGATATATCATTAAACATAAACTCAGGGCTTCATATATCCCTGAGTCCTATCAACATACCTCAGTCAGCTTAGAGAAACCTGAAATAAAATAGTGTTCTCTTGTCTTCTAACCCAGAACATTCCCACTCTGTGGCAGCTTTGTGGCACTCTGATGGTGTGCACTTGCAGAACTTTGATTAAGAGTCTTGGGTTTCTGAAAATAAATAAATTGAAAAAAAAAAGAGTGTTGGGTGTGCTCGAAACACTGCATCAAAAACTAATGATGTATTTTATGGTGACTAACATAACACAATAAAAAAAAGAGTGTTGGGCATAACAGGGTTTTTTTCTCCCCATAGCATTGGGAATATTTTTGTGGGGGAATTCATATTGTGAAGAGATTCTTCTGAATAAAGTGGAAGAATCCTGATTTATTACATGCAACTGTTTGAGTTCTGAGTCAGCTTTGAACAAAACAGTACAGTTTGGAGGATCTGAAATTTAATGATATGGTTTTTAAGAATTGTACAGATCACTACCACACTTGATATTTAATATAGCAAATAACTGATTAAATGGTCATTTGTGAAGTTTAAACCATAGAAAGTAAACCACTCAGGTCTGATAAACTTCTAAAACCTGGCCAAATATCAGAAATATGATGAACTCATTTAATAGCAAGACTAACTGCTTGGAAAATTAACTACTTAATTCATGACAAGTTTGTCCTTCCCAAAATAAAATATTCCAAAATATTATTAGTCTTAATATGAGTTTTGTTCCTCATTTTCAATATAATGTAGACTATAGGAAGAAAAGATGAAACTAATTAAAAAAATATAGCACAATTCTCCCTATTATGATTTATAACTGATTTTGTTAAAGATATTTTTTTCCAATTTATTTATTTTCAGAAAAACAGTATTCATTATTTTTTCACCGCACCCAGTGCTCCATGCAAGCCGTGCCCTCTATAATACCCACCACCTGGTACCCCAACCTCCCACCCCCCTGCCACTTCAAACCCCTCAGACTGTTTTTCAGAGTCCATAATCTCTCATGGTTCACCTCCCCTTCCAATTTATTTTTTTATTACAAGATGGTCTTTGGAAATCAGCTAACCAAATAATTTCCCTAACTGCTGATGAAGAACCTAAGATGCAGAGAATTCATAAAGTTGGCTCAAGACTGAATCACTGTAAGAGGCAAAGATCATTTTTCTAAAAATATGTAGATCTCAAAATTAAATTTTGGATCTTTTTTTTTTTCTAGTTGTGTTATCCTAGGATATTCACTTTATCTCTCTACCCTTTGTAATTTCTATTGTGAAGATAATAAAACTAGATTGTTTGTTGTGACTTTTATGGAAACTGGACAGAAGAGACTCTAAAAATGTAATTTTCTTTTCCCTTCCCATCTACACAGACTCTAAATGAAAATGCATCTTATTCATAAGTAGTATACCTTTAAAGAATAGCTGCATTCAAGTGAAACCAGTAGCTCACAAAATCTGATATTCTAGTTTTAGGATGTCTCTTTGATTATGACTTCTTCTTTTTTTTTTTTTTTTTTGGATGTGTCTGGTTTTTATTTTTATTTTTTTTAAGATTTTTTTAAACATTTTTTTCCAATTTATTTATTTTCAGAAAAACAGTATTCATTATTTTTTCACCACACCCAGTGCTCCATGCAAGCCGTGCCCTCTATAATACCCACCACCTGGTACCCCAACCTCCCACCCCCCCGCCACTTCAAACCCCTCAGATTGTCCTTCAAGGCATATGGCAGAAAAACAAAATAACACTTTCCAGTTTTCCATCGCTAACATGGAGGGTAGTTAGAAAAAATTAGATTAGAGTGTCAGATAATTTGTGATTTTTATGAATAACAATGTACTGATAGGCTGTATCTATTTGAACTGACTTAAGTATATGAAAATAGTTTAGGAAATAATCTGTTATGATGGATTTAGACAGTTTGGTTTTAATAGTATTAATAGATTCTTATATTTATTCTCAATTTTTAAGGTTTCAGTATGCTTTAACACAATCTCCAGGCCAAATATTTAATATCTGAAGTTAAATAATTTGGCAGAAGTTTATGAAGAAATGTAGTGTTGGACTTAGGTATAAAATCATATTCTATGGTGACTAATATAACATAATAAAAAAATTCTAGTTTAAAATACTAGTTCATTTTTAACCAAATCATAAACTCTTCCTTCTTGCCTCAGAGTCAATCAGAGAAATAAGAAAATTTTAAGGTAAAAATGTCCTTTGTCTTAATTCCATTCTTCAGTAAATATTATCATCTTTGTTCTGATTTTTTAATTTTTTATTTTATTTAAATTCAAGGTAGTTAACATATAATGAATTATTAGTTTCAGGGATAGAATGTAGTGATTCATCAGTTGCATATAATACCCAGTGCCCTCCTTAATGCCCATTACTCAATTACCTCATTACCCCACCCACCTCTCCTCCAGCAACCTTCAGTTTGTTTCCTATAATTAAGAGTTTCTTATGCTTTGTCTCCCTCTCTGATTTTATCTTATTTTTCCTTCCCTTCTCCTGTGTTCATCAGTTTTGTTTCCTAAATTCCACGAGTGAAATCATATGGTATTTGTCTTTCTCTTATTTGACTTAGCACAATACACTCCAATTCCATCCACCTCATGGCAAATGGCAAGATTTCATTTTTTGATGCCTGCATATGCGTGCGCGTGTGTGTATATACACACATACCGCATCTTCTTTATCCATTCATCTGTCAATGGACATCTGAGCTCTTTCCATGTTTGGTTATTGTGGACATTGCTGCTATAAACATTGGGATGCATATGCCCCTTTGAATCACTATGATTGTATCCTTTGTTAAATACTTAGTAGTGCAATTGCTGGGTCATAGGGTAGTTCTATTTTTAACTTTTTGAGGAACCTCCACATCTTTGTTTTTAAATATAAATCCTGCTTCTGAAAAATCTTTAGTTCAATAACTATTCATTGAGCACCTACTCTGTTTAAGATCTTTTCTGGGGGCTTGTGATTCATTAATTTACAAGATCTGTTTATCTGTTTTTTTTTAAAGATTTTATTTATTTGATAGAGAGAGATCACAAGTAGGCAGAGAGGCAAGCAGAGAGAGAGAGAGAGAGAGGAGGAAGCAGGCTCCCTGCTGAGCAGAGGACTCGATCCCAGAACCCTGAGATCATGACCTGAGCTGAAGGCAGAGGCGTTAACTCACTGAGCCACCCAGGCACCCCTGTTTATCTGTTTTTAAAAAACATATATCTAGCAATTAGATGGGACCAGTCTGTTGTAGGTGGAATTCCAGTCTCAACACTTTCTTGTGTAGAACTTTGAGCACGTATTCTTAATGTTTCTAACTCTGTTTTTTTTTTTCATCGATAAATTGTAGACTTAGTATATAACCACTAGGAATGTTATAAAAATTAATAAAAAAGACATGTAAAGAGTGCTTGGCACTCATTAAGTGTTTAATGAATGCTAACTAATAATATTATTGTTGCCAATTGTGTTAGGCATGCATAAATGACAGGGTAAATGGAATGGATATAGATATGCTTACTTAAACTTCAAGAACATGGTTGTAGACTATTAGGATGTGTCAATTTACCAAACATTAACTAATTTTAGAATACTGGATTTGTGCCAATTATTAATCTTTGGTGCTCTGATGTAGTTAATATTGTCTTTTGTAGGTCTGTGTTTTTCAAAGGAAGCATTATATTTTAGAAATTTTTTATTCATTTTTGTAGAAATATATACCAAGATGCCATGAAAGGGGAAAATAATAAATGTTATACAAGTCAGTGTCTTATTTTATCACAATGTTTTTAAGTAAAATTTATATGATTAAAAACTGATAAAATATTGTTCACATATTTTGTCTCTCTTTGTCTTTTATTCATTCAAAAGATAGTAGTGGAATGCTTAAAATTCTTATATAACTACATTTATTACAAATATTAACTAGTAATGAATGGTCACAATTACTTATTCACTTTATATTTAGCACATTAATAAGGTTACAACTGTAGGCAGAAAGATTTTCTCCACATTTTGAAAATTAAGGGAATAGCTTATTTGGAGACTTGGTAGAAGTATTGTTTAAGAAACTATTAAAATTGGAACCATGAAATGGTAGCATCAAGTCAGACATTTCATCTGGCTAAGATATCCCTGAAGATTTAGGATAAATATCTAATTTCTACCTGGAGGTTTATGTGGTAAAACCCTTTCCTGGGCAATCAGTTAAACCCCACACTGTACATATCACATTTTGATAAGTATAATTCAGTTTAATCATCTTTCCTTATACTCCTAAGTATTTTAGTTTGTGTATTTGCAATATGATTCTAGTGAGGCTTTGAGCTTCGCTGAAGCTCAGAGGGCTCTGTGGTACACACAAGACTAAGAACTCTTGGAGTGGGGACTATGAATATCACCACTGAAACCTGGTTATCTGATTTGAACGCAGCTCTATACCACTTACTGGGCTTCTGGTTTGGGATAAGTTTGTCAATTTCTATCCTGGTTTTCTCATCATTCTTTTAGCAGAGTTTGCAAGTAAGCAGCCTGCATACCCAACATGTTTTTTGTCTTTCCTCAAAGGTTTATAAAGAAAAACTAATTTGATAAAATGAGATAGTGGTAGATTTCAAAACAAAATAGAGATTGATAGATTTTCTTTAAAAATGAAAGAAAAACAAACCTGCCTACATTTGGCCAGAATTCTAAACTGTAGGTGAGTTTTTAGATTGGGTTAATACCAGAGATCTCATCTGTTTTGTCTTGCACACTAGTACACTCCCTCCCCATTCATGCATATTACCCCGGCAGTTTATGATTCCTAATAAAGAAATTAAGATGTGTATTATGTCTTTTCTATCACCACATCTACCACTTTTCTTCCAGCTCTAACCCTCACCTTGACACAATCTACTCTTGTCCCTAACTTCTGATGGTTCATTCTCAACAAACATATAGCATTTGTTGTATCTCCTTGGGTCACTGATACTTCTACAGATTATTCTTCTATAAGGTTTTAAGCCAAACTGGATTATTAAAAAGTCAGTTATACTTCTTTTTCTTTTTTTAATATTTTATTATTGTGTTATGTTAGTCACCATAAAATACATTCCTTGTTTTTGATGCAATATTCTAAGATTCATTGTTTTCTTCTTCTTCTTCTTTTTAAGATTTTATTTATTTATTTGACAGAGACACAGCAAGTGGGGGAACACAAGCAGGTGGAATAGGAGAAGGAGAAACAGGTTTCCTGCTGAGCAGGGAGCCTGATTCAGGGCTCGATCCAAGGACCTGGGATCATGACCTGAGCCGAAGGCAGACACTTAACAACTGAGCCACCCAGGCACTCTGTCTTCTTCCCCTTCTTCTTCTTCTTCTTTTTTTTAAATGCCTTTCTTCTCCCACGTTCTGATTTTCTGACTGTACTCCAGTAGAAATCTTCTTTTGGTCACCTGTATTTCATTTTACACTGGAGAGCTATTTTAGATCTTCCAAATGCATTTTTAATTGTAGGAAGATAGGACTGGCCTCTTCTTGAAATAGGTAAATAGGCTAGTATTAATCAACAGAGAGATGACATTATCTTACGTAGTATTTCCCACCTTTGTCAAACAGGTGCCACCTTAATCTCCTCCCTCAGTATAGATATTCCCAGAAAGGTTTTTTTTTTTCATTTGTTTTTGTGTTTGTTTGAGGGCCTATGCGCTGTCCTTTGGAAACACAATAAAACATTATCCTTACCTTTAAAGAGATTCTATCTAATCAGAGAAAAATAATCACAATGCAGTGTCATAATGGCCATGATGTAGATTTGCATACAATAATATAGGAACTTAGGAAAAGTCATGTCCAAATATGCCTGCAGAGTCAGAGAAATCTTCTTAAAGATAGTGCTGAATCTGAGACTTGAAAGCAAAGTCAGGGGCAAAGTATGCCACTGGGAAGGAACAGCATGGGCAAATGCAGAGAAAAACACAAAGGCCTAGTGAACTCAGGAGTTGTATGTGATTTACTTTTTCTAGAGAACAAATTATTAGGTTAGCAGTAGTAGAAAGAGATTGTACTGAAAGAAAAAAAATGGCCAGAGCCTTGGAAAGAATTAGGAAGCACTGAATATTTGAGGGAAGACTCGAAGCAAAAGGCCAGCTTTTACCCAGTTCTTGTTGTGAAAACTTTTTATAGCCTTCTCAGGTCATCTGATGAAAGTTTTGTCTCATTTTTTCTCCAGTGGATAACAGGGTCTAAACTTACAGTCTGCACATGAAGACTACAGTGGAGCTACAGAAGAAAAGTTATCCTCATTCTTATCTCTTTATGATCTTTCCTGTAAAATTGTGAATTTGTTTACTTAACCAGAATACTGAATCTTTTAAGTGTAATTGGCTTATAAGGTTATCAGGTGAGGTGACTTGGACTGTTAGCTCAGCAATTTCTGGAAATAGTTACCTCCTTTTACCTCCTCTCTTCTTTTCCCATCATCTTGCATCTTAAAGCTATGTCCCAGAATATCTTCTCCTCCCATACCCTGAAATAAGCTTACTGGTTTATTGATGTCAGTTCTGGAATGCATTTTGGTGTATTTTCATTGAGGGGATGCCATGCAAGTTGGTGGAAACCTTTAGATTAAGGTGACAGAGAGTACCTGGAGAGGGAGCAGGAAGGATTATAGGACAAACCTGGACATCCCCAGTAGAGGCATACATGGTTCAGTACTTGTCTCTGCAAAGGTGAAATATTCTGATTTGATGCTGATTTTAACATTGCTCACTTTACTATTGATGAAGATGATATACGTATTTATTCTCAAATATTTATTACTAAAAGCTTAAAATGTAACAGACTTCATTTTATGTATCACAGATAAAACACTAATGTGGTTAGGGAATATACAATAACAAATTATTACAATGTATAGTAGGACATGAATCATCTGAACCTTGCTTACCTCCTTAGCCCTATTTTGCATTCCTTTCCCCCTTGAACACTCATTTTATTCTTCTTCCCATGTGCCATAATCCATTCTTTTGAGGCCTTTAGACATGCTATTTTATCTGCTTAAATTGTTACAACAACACTACAAAGGATGTGTCAAGAGGTAAAAGTGTAGCTTTTATATGCAATTAAAGTGAAGTTGTTATCAGTCCAAAACAGACTGCTATAAAAAAAAGTTTTTTGCAAGCCTATGGTACCCACAGAGAATAAAATCTGAAGCAATATAATAAAAAATAAAGGGAAAAGAATCAAAATATACCATTGCAAAAAAGCAGCACACCGATAATGAAGATGATGAGAGGAAGAGGAACAATTAGCAATAATCGCGCCTTGGATAAACCTCATTGGCTACGATACTGCCACTGCGCAAAGCTGAGGAAGAGAAACAAAAGAAACTACAAAACAGAAAAAAATTAAGGAAACAGTAAATCCTTATCTAAAAATAATTACTTTAAATGTAAATAGATTAAACTCACCAAACAAAAGACATAGGGTCACCAAAGGGATAAAAAGCAAGATCCAACTATATGCTCTCTATAAGGTATCTGCTTTAGATTAAGGACACACACACAGGCTCAAAGTGAAAGGATGGAAAAATACATTTCATTCAAATGGTAACCATCATATAACCATATGCTTATATCAGAAAAAAATAGATTTTAATAAAAAATAAAATAAATTTTAAGTCAAAAACTGTCACAAGAGGAAAGAAGGTCATTATGTAATGCTAATGGGTCAATTCAACAGGAAGATGTTACAATTAGGAATATATATGCCCATTACAGCACCTAACTAAATATATAAAGCTAGGGGCTCCTGGGTGGCTCAGTGGGTTAAAGCCTCTCTCTGCCTTCGGCTTAGGTCATGATCCCAGGGTCTTGGGATCGAGCCCCACATCAGGCTCTCTGCTTGGCAGGGAGACTGCCTCCCCCCACCGCCCGCCTGCCTCTCTGCCTACTTGTGATTTCTGTCAAATAAATAAATAAAAATATTTAAAAAAAATAAATATATAAAGCTAATATTGGCAGGTCTGAAGGGAGAAATAGATAGCAACACAATAAAGTAGACTTCAATACCCCAAATGATAATGGATAGATGATCCAGACTAAATATGAGTAAGGAAACAGCAGGTGCTGGACCTAACAGACATATACAGAACATTTCACCCAGTAAGACCAGAATATACATTTTTCTCAAGTGCACATGAAACACTCTCCAGAAGAGATCACATGCTAGGTCACAAAACAAGTCATTACAAATTTAAGAAGATTGAAATCATCCCAAGCATCTCTTCCAACCACAGTGGAATGAAACTAAAAACCAATACCAAAAGGAAATGGAAATATTCACAAATATGTGTAAATTAGCATACTTTTAAACAACTATTTTATAAAAAAAGAAAATCAGATACTAGAACATATCTCATGACATATGAAAATGAAAACACAACATACCAAAATTTATGGGATGCATATTTTCCTGGATTTCCAGGATTATTTAAAGAATATCAAACCAGAGTCCCTTTTCCTATAGATTCTGACATTCACAATTTCTCTTGACTTTTAGGAAGTTTTATACTTGAACTACCACAGGATAAAATGAATTGACAATTAAAGGTCCTACACATGATGATAGTGCTTGATCTGATCTAATCAGATCAGAGGTTTGTACAAGGTCCATAATTAATGGCAGAATTTGATGGGGGAAGAATTTGACAGAGGCAACTACTTATCTCTGAAATTCTCTCTACCTCAACATTTATGTGATTACTATGATACCATCAAAGAACAGTGGAATATAACAACAACAACAAAAAAGATTTAGAAAAATGTAAATACTTTAAAAATTATACCAAATCATTGCTTCTAACTGTGCTCTAAGTCAAATGCTATGGCAGATACTAAAAAAAAAAAAAACCCAAACATATGAATAACAACAACAAAAACAAGGGAAAAATTTTTGTTTTTAAAATTCTTATAAATTACAAGAAGATGACACAGACTTAATGGTTAAGTAACAATCTAAAGAAATGTGTAAAATTAATAATGCAGAAAATATTAGCTCTAAAAAAGTAAAGAGAAGTTAATAAAAGCATTGAAAAAGCCTCCTCTGAAGAGTTGGGGCTTAGGTTAAACCTTGAAGGGGTGTGTTATAAAGTCGTACTATGTCTCAGTTCTAAAACCATTACAATTTTTTGAAATGCAAACTATAACATCATCTTCTAAATAGGTTTTCAGGAACAAAATGGGGTGGGGGGAGCACAAACTGATAACTGACCAGAAAAAAATGGCACATGAAACAAATCACTTTTGGTGAAGTTTTTGTTAATAAAGTGTCAACAATCCCCTGCTACATCATCAGCATTATCAAATGAAAGGCCACGTTCCTGATTATCCTCTTGATTCCTATAATGAGCAGGGGACAGTGGTTCTTTGAGCAGGAACAATGGGAGAGAAATACATCTAAAGGGATTTTGGTTCCAGGAACCCTGTTTGGGGCTGATGGCTCACTGCTGTAGCTCATCCAGTCTCAAACAAATCTCAGTTTTATTCTGTATGTGTACATTTAATTTTTGAATAATATTAAATATTTGATATCCTTATATACATTTATTCCTGGTTTCATTTATTAGACTGTAATTAGAGATCAACTTGTAAATCTCAACAGAGGTAAATAGGGAACAGGTTATCTTACTCAAAAAATAAAAAAAAAGAGAAGAAAAAAAATTGCTCTACTGCACCACACTACACACAGTTTCAATTAGGCTACTGACTCTTCGAGGTGAAGAAATGGAATCATAAAATTAGATTATTTCCTGAAATTGTTTGCTAGATTTATCTTTTACAGTGGGCTGTTGAGACTCAGTGTTTGATTTCTTTCTCATAGCAATGAAATGATAGGTAAAAAGCATGCTCAGATAACTTATTGTCAGCAAAGAATATGAGGCAAGGAGGGAGAGCACTGTGTAGATGGAGGGGTTAGAATAGAGAGTCCTTTACTCAAATTTTCTTAGGTTGATGCTTATGCCAACCATCTAGATTTTGTTTTGGGGGTTAATTTCCCATGTTATTTTCCTAATACTTGGAATTTTATTTTAAAGCACATGTCAATTTCCATATAATGAAACTCATGATATTTATATGGCTATAATTCTATCACTGTGTATGTTAAGATGCTAACCTGGAGTACAAATTATGTAGTCTGACAAAAAATATGCAACATTCCTTACCCTGATCAGCCAACCATATGCTATGGATCAGAATGAAATATGAAAGACCCAATGTAGAAACTTGATCTAATCAAGTGTTGAGAAGGTGGGAGAACAGATTTATAATATTCAGACAGTCATAAATAAGCCAAAGGTATTTATTTTTTTTTTACTAGTGTTAATTCATCAGTAGATCTCTCAAGTGACCATTAAACATATTACTAAACTGAAGTGGTTGTACTGCATCACAAGAAACACATTTAAGTTCCTCGAGTATAGATCCTTTACCTCTTTGGTTAGGTTTATTTCCAGGTATCTTATGGTTCTTGGTGTTATAGTAAATGGAACTGATCCTCTCATTTCCCTTTCTAAATTTTCATTGTTAGTGTATAAGGAAGCAACTGATTTCTGTGCATTGATTTTGTATCCTGCCACATTACTGAATTGCTGTATGAGTTCTAGTAGTTTGGGATGGAGTCTTTTGGGTTTTCCATATAAAGTATCATGTAATCTGTGGAGAGAGAGAGTTTGACTTCTTCTTTGCCAAATTGAGTACCTTTTATTTCTTTTTGTTGTCTGATTCTTCTAGCATGATGTTGAACAATAGTGGTGAGAGTGTGCACCCTTGTTGTGTTCTTGATCTCAAAGGGAAGGCTGTCAGTTTCCCCATTGAAAATGATACTTGCTGTGGGTTTTTCATAGATTCTATGAATTTGAGGAATGTTCCCTCTATCCCTATACTTTGAAGTATTTTAATCACAAAGGGATGCTGTATTTTATCAAATGCTTTTTCTGCATCAATTGAGAGGACCATGTGGTTCTTCTCTTATTGATTTGTTCCATCACATTGATTGATTTGTGAATGTTGAACATTGCATCCCAGGGATAAATCCTACCTGGTCACGATGGGATAATCTTATTAATGTATTGTTGGATGGATCCTATTAGCTAGGATTTTTTTTTTAAGATTTTATTTATTTATTTGACAGAAAAAGAGAGAGAGATCACAAGTAGGCAGAGAAGCAGGCAGAGAGAGGGGAAGCAGGCTCCCTGCTGAGCAGAGAGCCTGATGCAGGACTTGATCCCAGGGCCCTGAGATCATGACCTGAGCTGAAGGCAGAGGCCTAACCCACCGAGCCACCCAGGCGCCCTATTAGCCAGGATCTTGTTGAGAATCACAAATGACACTACAAACAAAGGACTGATATCCAAGATCTATAAAGAACTCCTCAAACTCAACACCCCAAAAAACAGATAATCATATCTAAAAATGGGCAGAAGATGTGAACAGACACTTCTCCAAAGAAAACATAGAAATGGCTAACAGATCCATGTTCATAGCAGCAATGGCCACAATCACCAAACTGTAGAAAGAGCCAAGATGCACTTCAACAGACAAATGGATAAAGAAGATATGGTCCATATATACAATGGAGTATTATGCCTCCATCAGAAAGGATGAATACCCAACTTTTGTATCAACATGGACAGGTCTGGAGGAGATTTTGCTGAGTGAAATAAGTCAAGCAGAGAAAGTAAATTATCATATGGTTTCATTTACTTGTGGAGCATAAGAAATAACATGGAGGACATTAGGAGAAGGAGAGGAAAAGTGAATTGGGGTAAATTGGAGGGGGAGATAAAGCATTAGAAACTGTCGACTCTGAGAAGCAAAGTGAGGGTTTTGGAAGGCAGGGGGGTGGGATGATGGGTGAGCCTGGTGGTGGATCTTAAGGAGGGCACGTATTACATGGAGCACTGGGTGTGGTGCATAAACAATCTTGGAACACTGAAAAAATAAAATAAGATTTAAAGAAAAAAAAGAAACACATTTAAGAGTATCCATTTTGACTTTACTAAATCCAATAACTTTTTAAATAGTTTTAAACAAGTGATAATTGCAATTTACAGTTGTATAGATTTAGTACACAGACTACTGAGTCAATATAGTTAACATATTTATTCATTTATTTATGATTTTACATATTTACCCTGCTATACATCCAACTCCCCCATCCATCTGTTTGTCCATTTATCTGCTCTTCCATTCCCTTAATGATTGTTTTATCTTTTAACTCTTTACAATATGTTTATACCATTGGCTATCTCTATATATTCAACTGTCTTTATCTAAACCCAACCTAGTATAATATCACAATATTATGCAAATTTTGACAATGGCAGGCTGTTGGATAATTATTTGTGGTTACAGTTAGTCCACTTATATGCATTAAACATTTTTCCTGTGTGCAACTCTCAGAATGACAATGACCAAATTCTCTTGAAGATAACCTAGACCTTGTTCAGTTGAGGGAGACAGAGATGGAGGGAGACACAGAGAGAGAAAACAGGCACATTCTAGGACAGACCCTGTCATCATATAGATGTATGAACTTGGGAAAGTTACTTTATTCCCTGATTCTCAATTTCATCATCTGTAAAATAAAGAGATACTGATAGATGATTTCTATGTTCTAAAAACTCCAGTTATTAACTATATCAAATATGTTGAAAGGCTACTATTTCATAGGTTCCTTAAGTCAAATACTGTGTTTAACCAGGGTGAAAATGGCAAAGATCCTATAGGACATTACTAATTATAAGATACCTTTTGATTATAAAAACAATACAACAAACATAGCTCCAAAATAACTTTTTACTGCTTAGAAAATAAAGATACATCTCTATTTGCAGATGAATAACTCAGATCCTGCCCCTAATTGGCATGACCCTGAAAAAGCTGTGTCCTTGGGTCTTAGTTTCATCTTCTAGAATGGGAGTGTGGCTGGAATTTGCTGTGTACCACATATTAATATTTAATATATATAAGACTACAGGAATTTTCTGGAGTTAACTATATTGTTTTAAAATTGGATAATCCTCTAGGGAACTTAGGGACAGAATATATATAAGGTACATTATTACTCTCATCAAAGATGGGTTATAAAAAAATTAAATACCAAATATTTTTACTTACAAAAAACCTCCCACTTTTCCTGACTTTCAAACCAAAATAATCCATTCATTAGCACCTTTGTCAGCAATAAAAAAGTCTCGTTGTAACTTCAGTGTATAGGCTACTATACTAGGTGTTGGTGCTTTCACATTTGCCTCTTTTCTTAGAGGTTATTACAAGAGACTGGGAGAAAAATCTACCCTTAAAGCATGCCTATGTCTCAGGGGAAGGAATACTCAAATAAATGTTTACATCTGTCAGAAGCTGAATGTTAAAAAGTGGATCTCTGTGTGGTAAATGCTGAGTATAGGTTTGATGGTGCCCTGTAGTTAATGTTATATTGTATGTGGAACAATTAAGATGACCAGAACTCAATAAGTGCTGAGACTGATTACATAAACAGTTCTGCCATAAACTTATCAGTTTCTGCAGTAGCATCACTTTGTTGATCAACTGAATGAGGAGGATAAATGCAGAGCAAGTATTTAATTTTTGTATGAGGAAATCAAGGAGTAAGATCAGTCTTCCTAGACTTAAAGATATGTCTGCTAAGTTTTCTCATGGAATCCTTGACATCTTTATTTCTAAGGGTGTAGATCACTGGATTCAAGAGGGGAGTGAAAATGGTATAAAATACTGAGAGCACTTTGTCTATTGGGAAATTTGTGAAAGGCCATACATAGATGAAAATGCATGGGCCAAAGAAAAGGGTCACAACAGTGAAGTGGGCACTGCAAGTAGAAAGTGCTTTAGAGGACCCACCAGAGGAACGTTGCCGAACAGTGACCAGGATGATAGTGTAGGAAATCACCAAGAGGATGAAACAAACCAGGGCAATCATGCCACTGGTTGAGATCATGAACACTCCCAGAATGTATGTGTCTACACAGGCAAGTTTGATCACCAAGGGGAGGTCACAAAAGAAGCTATCCACTTCATTGGGTCCACAGAAAGGCAGATTGACAGTAAATGCTAACTGACTCATAGCATGGAAGATGCCAACAATCCATGAAAGTGTTACAAGCCCAACGCACATTCTTCGGCTCATAATGGTTAAGTAACGTAAAGGTTTACATATAGCCACGTACCTATCAAAAGACATAGATATCAGCAGTACAATCTCAGCACCCCCTAACAGATGCAGGAAAAATATCTGAGTGATGCAGCCTTCAAAAGAGATGGCTTTGTGCTCACTGAAGAAATCTGCAATCATTTTGGGGGTGGCGAATGAAGCCAGAGACATGTCAATGAAGGAGAGATTGCCCAGCAAAAAGTACATGGGTGAGTGAAGGCGTGGCTCTGACAGGATGGTGAGCACAATAAGGAGGTTACCCAGTACAGTGGCTGCATATACTATGGAGAAAAACAGGAAATAGAAGATCTGGAGTTCCCAAGAACTGGAGAGACCCTGTAGTATGAATTCAGTTATGACTGACTGATTATTCCAGGCCATTCAGTCTCATTTCTGGAAGGACTCTGACATTTCCAGTGGGAGGAGAACTAGGAAAAAATACAGTGATCAAATCCAAAATGAAAAATTTTTTTTTGCATGAAATAATTTAGTGGCAGCCCACTACCAAATAGTTCCGTTTTATCACTTCCTGCTCACAGTAGTCAAATATTTCCCCATGTACTTTCCAGATATCTTACTTGATTCAACTGGAGATTAATTCTTAAGACTTAGAAATTTGCTTTTAAGATGAAAATATTCATTAAAGAAATAAAAATTCAGCTATTTGAAGACTTACTCCTCCCTTTATAAAATACATAAAGAAAATTCACAGCTAACTTCCAGCAAGTTTTGAAGGGAGAGGGAATGGTAGCCTTTTTCAAAACATCATGATGACTGAAGGACTGGAGTGAACAACATTTGAGAATCATGATAGATGATTAGTGGGAAAAGAAAAGTGGAAAGGAATGTGGGCACTGTCTCCTTACAGTGATTAGGATGAAGGAACAGAAATAAGGGGAGGGGAAATGGCTATGGAGAAACATAGTATGTTCTGATTTTCCAATGGAGATTGTCCAGAATAAAAATGAAACAGACTTTCATTTTCAGTTCTTCATTCCAATTATGCAGACATGAATGACCCCTGTTCCAAACCATCAAGGCCAAAAATTTTCCAAGGTTGGTGAACATTATGTAGCTAGAGTCTGAAGGTTTCATACATTTCCAAGTATATTTTACATTGAAAGACCATCAAGTCACATGCTGCCTGAAATCAGATATTTTTTAATTGCTAGGTTTTATAGACTTTCATCAAAGCAGTTTGAAGCAGAAAACTCTTCCTGTTTCAGGAGTTCACTTGAAACAAATAGGAGACAGGTCTATATATAGACAGAAGAGGATAATGGTGAATCTAGGAGAAGTTAGATAATACTATATGCCTCAAAAGTTAAAACTAGATTTCTTAGGTAAACAATTTTCTACTGAGATCTGAGACTCTACGACTGCACTGAAAGCCAACTGAGAGGATGTATACTTAAGATTCATGACAAATTCCTTTCATGTTGCCAGAAAACTAAGCTTTTTTTTTTTCCTTTCTCAAAACCCTGCCATAAGTATATTTTAAATGAACTGTTCTAAGAGTAAACCAATTTTTACATGCAATTACCTGTACTTGTTGACTTTTTTCCCCCTCTGAAGTTTGGGTGTCCCTTCTTTAATCCCACATTGTTCTTCCGAATTTATCCATTCCAGAAACTTTCAGATTTGTTTCTGCACCCACTTACCTGGTATTAAAATGGACGTTACAGCTCTCACTTAAATTGGCATAGCAGAAATAGCAGCAACCTAAGATTCAGAAAATGTGAATTCAAATCTTGTCCTAGATAATTTACAAAATCAACTGGTGCCTTGATTATTCATAAATAATATAAGTGGGTTGATCTGGATGATTTAAAGATCCTTTCCATGCACATATTAATACTGCAAAATTTAGTTAGTACCTACAAACAATGACAATTGCTCCAGAGTGACCTCAGATCAATATTGCACCTTATTTCTAGGTAAAGGAGGCTCACAATCCTTGGGACCTTTGTATTTATAATGTCTCTATTAGTAAGAATTGATTCAGCAAATTACATGGCATGAAGAAGACCAGCAGCTGTTTGGGGAATAAACAGATATTCCAGTTGCAGTGAGAGTTATTAAAACACTCAAGTTAGTTTTGTCAGAATTAAAGATGGATCACAAAATATTATGATTGTTCTTAAGTGCTTTATGTACACTGTATAGATATTGTGGGGCAGGGAAGCCATAAAGGATAACTACTTTTTTTCTTGGACCACAGCAAAGTCAAATAAGATCTATTAACTTGACTTGTGGAATTACAAATGTTATCTCTCTGTTCCTCCACTAATTTTTAAGAATAAGGGCTGTGTTTTTCTGTTTGGAGAAAAATTTATACTGTAAATAATAGAATCAATAGTGGTTGAGAGTTTAGGTTTTATAATATTCACTTGAATAACTACAGAGTAGGGGAAGAAAAGAGAATGAAAAGTGAAGAAATAGCTGACAAATTCTAAATATATAAAGGACAGTGAATGGTTACCAAGTCCTTAGTATCTCTACATAATCAGCATAATAACCTATACAATTCAGATGACTACTAACTATTTCTCTATTAACAATAAATTTTAAAATATTTACATAGTGCCTAGCTTGTACTCATAAGGTAAAAGAAAATAATCTGGTGAAAGTACATTATATGCAGCTGGTGTAATATCAAGAGCACTGGATGTCAGATTTGGAGGCTTGGGTTCACATCACAGGGTAAGATTTTACTATATTACCTTGAATACATTACCACATTATTTTGTATTTTAATTTCTTCATTTGTAATGAGAAATATAAAACATAATCAGCTTCAGAAAAAATACTGGTTTTTGCAGTGAATTTTAAGTGAAATAATACTAATTTCAAAAGACAGGCTAATCAAAACCACCTCACACCTGTTAGAATGGCTATTGTTAAAAAAAAAGATAGATAATAAGTGTTGCCTAGGATGTAGAGAAAATGGAACTCTGGCACACCACTGCTGGTAATGTAATTGATTCATTCACTTGGAAAACAATATGCAGGTTCCTTAAGAAATCAAAAACAGAACTACCGTAAATGTTGTAGCAATGTCACTTCTGAGGATATATACAAAAGAAATGAAATCAGGATCTTTAAGAGATATAACACTCCTATGTTCAATGTATCATTATTCACAATAGCCAAGATATAAAACAACTGAAGTATCAGTCAACAGATGAATGGATGAAGAAGATGTGGTATATATATACAGAGGAATATTATTCAGCGAAGAGAAAGAAGGAAATTCTGCCATTTGCAGTAACGTGGGTGGACCCTGACAGCATTAGGCTAAGTGAAATAAGCTAGAGAAAGAAAAGTGTTACATGGTATCACTTACATGTAAAAATCTAAAAAAGTGGAACCTATAGAAACAGAGTAAAATGGTGGTTACCACGGATTGGAGAGTGGGGGAAATGGGGAGATGTTGGTCAAAAGGTACAACTTTCATTTATAAGACAAGTATGTTTTGTGGATCTAATGTAGAGTGTGGTAATTATAGTTAATACTGTATTACATACTTGGAGGTTGTTGAGAACACATCCTAAACTTTCTCACCACAAGAAGAAATGGTAAGAGCACCTGGGTGACTCATGATCTCAGGGTCATGATCTCAGGGTCCTGGGATGGAGCCCAGCATTGGGCTCTCTGCTCAGCAGGGAGTCTGCTTCCCACTCTCTCTGCCTGCCTCTCTGCCTACTTGTGATCTCTCTCTGTGTCAAATAAATAAATAAAATCTTAAAAAAAAGAAAGAAATGGTAATTATATGAAGTGATGGAAGGTTAGGTAACTCTGTGTTGGTAATCATTTTATAATATATAAATGCATCAAATCAACGAGATGTATTTTCTCAAACTTACATAATGCTATATATTAATTACATCTGAGTAAAACAAAAAAAATTAAAAGTAAAAAGGACATGAACCCTGTAGATTTTTAAAATGTATTATAGAGAGCACAGGTTGCATAGAGCACTGGGTGTGGTGCAAAAATAATGAATACTGTTATACTGAAAATAAACTTAAAAAAATTAAAAAAATATATCTTCTATTAAACCCTAGTGACTAAAAAATAAACTACAAACCAAAATTAGAGATTTTCTTAAAATTCATGATAATAAATATATAACATCTCTGAATCTATAAAGAATATTTAAAATTTTGATCAGAGGAAACTGTATAGCTTTAAATACATATCAATAATGAATTAAATTCCCAACTTAAAATTTAGGAAAAGAATATAGCATAAGCCAAAATAAAACAAAGCTGAAGAAATTAATGAAATAGCTAAGAGGAATAGAATTTAGTTATAAATCAAAATCTCAGTTCTGTAAAAAAGCTTCTTTGAATATATCTGGGTTGTTAGTTTTTACTTAGATTAGGAACTCTATCAGTCAGAAATCAGTTTAGGAAGCAGAGCCACTACACATTATACACATTATAGGATAAGGGATTTAAACATAGAAATCAGACTTGAACAATTGTGGAAGGACCTGCAGAATTGAAAATATGAAATGAGTAGTTGCAGAATGAGAGGCAACACCAACAAGTCAATCTAAGAAACCAAGCCCATCTAGCTAATGAAGTAGGGTCATACAAAAGAAGCTGGTAAACAATTATGTGACGTTGTTCCTTCTGTACATAAGCAACAAAGCACGTGGTCATGTCTTGTGGCTACTATAGATCCTCAAATCCAGCAGTCAGGAAAAGGAATTGGGTGTCAGAGAGCAAAATAAGCAGGAACATGTTGGCATGTCTGCTGCATCTGCATGTTATCTAATGTATAATGATCAGAGCATAGTGGCTACTGCTTTATGCTGACTCTCACATCCCAAATAAACTTCCTTTTAATACTAACCCAGAAACCTGCAGGGAAGGGAACTGAGGGAAATGCAGTTCTTACATAACCATGCTGACAACAGAAAAATGCAGTATACTTAACCCAGTCTACAGGAGAAACTCAAAAAGAATTAAATTTATTAGGGAGTTTGCTTGGTGCTAGAACCTCTAGGATGAGTTATTTGATGCTCAGCTGGAGTAGCTTCAAATGGATGGGGACTCTCTCTTTCTACATGGTATGTTATATCCAATAGCCTTAACTTATTTACACACATGATGGATATAGAAGCTGCATGGCTTAGCTCTGGAACTCAAGCAACAATCCCATAGCCACTTTTCATTGTGCAGGGCAATTTATAGGGTCAACAAAGATTCAAGGGGTTAGGCAAAAAACAAACAACAAACAAACAAACATTTATTTGAAGGAGATGTGAAATAGTCTGGTTACTGTTTTCCGTATGTCACTACCCACTCTCTGGACACAATTATTTACATTCCTCCCAGATAGAAAACCTGCCCACTCAATTTCAAGACCCCCAAAGTCCCATGCAATAATGGCATGATATTTTCATTGTACTCTCTCCAGATGTACATGTAGCTCCTTGGGTGCAGATATTCTTAATATGGGTATTTCTGAACTGCTCTATTCTTAACAAACTCAACAATATAATGATGAGACTATAATCAGTTAATGGGTGTGGCAATGCAAAAAGAAGAGATAGAAGACAAAGCAGGCCCTGACCCACAGCTATTCTGAAATATTTCTGGGCATATTTCATCAGTTTCCCTGACTCAAGGGTCAGGAAATATTTCTTGACTTGGGCCTGGTTCTGCCTCCCCTGGGGTAGTTCTCTGATCTACCGAATTAAGTGGCTCTTGGCTCCAAACTATGAATCATTTTCCTTTTTCCATAGGAAATGGCATATATTTTCTGCTGAGTAGTTCCTCTCAGCCTACTTCAGGTCTACAAAAATATGGAGCCCCAGAGGTCTCTTTTAATTCACATTTGTTTTATTTTATTTATTTATTTATTTTAAAGATTTTATTTATTTATTTGACAGACAGAGATCACAAGAAGGCAGAGATGCAGGCAGAGAAAGAGAGAGGGGGAAACAGTCTCCCTGCCGAGCAGAGAGCTCCATGTGGGGCTCGACCCCAGGACCCCAGGATCACGACCCAAGCCAAAGGCAGAGGCTTTAACCTACTGAGCCACACACACAAAATAATAATAATAATAATAATTATTGTTATTATTATTATTCACATTAGTAACACATCTTTCAAAATGTTGTGGGCTCTCTATGTAACAGATGGTATTTACAAGAAGGATAAAGAGAGGGAAAGGGTAGATCAAATGTGCATAGCATGTGTCTGATAGCCATTTGTACATACAAAATTTGTACATACAAAAAAATGCTCATCATCATTAGCCCTGAGGGAGATTCAAATTAAAACCACATTGAGATATCACCTTACACCAGTTAGAATGGCCAAAATTAACAAAACAGGAAACAACGTGAGTTGGAGAGGATGTGGAGAAAGGGGAACCCTCTTCCACTGTTGGTGGGAATGCAAGTTGGTGCAGCCTCTTTGGAGAACAGTGTGGAGATTCCTCAAGAAATTAAAAATAGAGCTTCCCTATGACCCTGCAATTGCACTACTGGGTATTTACCCCAAAGACACAGATGTCGTGAAAAGAAGGGCCATCTCTACCCCAATGTTTATAGCAGCAATGGCCACAGTCGCCAAACTATGGAAAGAACCAAGATGCCCTTCAACGGATGAATGGATAAGGAAGATGTGGTCCATATACACTATGGAGTATTATGCCTCCATCAGAAAGGATGAATACCCAACTTTTATAGCAACATGGACGGGACTGGAAGAGATTATGCTGAGTGAAATAAGTCAAGCAGAGAGAGTCAATTATCATATGGTTTCACTTATTTGTGGAGCATAACAAATAACATGGAGGACAAGGGACGTTAGAGAGGAGTAGGGAATTTGGGTAAATTGGAAGGGGAGGTGAACCATGAGAGACTATGGACTCTGAAAAACAGTCTGAGGGGCTTGAAGTGGCGGGGGGGGGGGGTGGGAGGTTGGGGGTACCAGGTGGTGGGTATTATAGAGGGCATGGCTTGCATGGAGCACTGGGTGTGGTGAAAAAATAATGAATAATGTTTTTCTGAAAATAAATAAATTGGAAAAAAATGTGCATAGCATCAGGGAAAGAGGGAAAGGAAGAGAGGAGTAAAATATAGTTACTAATATAGGACTCTCTGGATTGTAGTGTAATGTTTAGGGGTTTAGATTTGGGTTTTAAAGTTCCAGCACAAGGGGCAATGTTGAATATTTGGAGCTAAGGCAGGGGTAGCAAAAGCAGTTAATGAGTATTACTAGTACCCAAAATATATTTTATTAGTCAAAAATTGTATTAAAAATTATACCTGGCATAATTTAACTCCAATTATGAAAGGAGTGTACCTTTTATTACCACTAATTAAAAATACAGTGGTCAAAAAGAGGCTAACCAAGAATTTAATATCAACCAATGAAGAACTATCAAAGAAAAGTGGCGTATCTTGCATCCCATTACAATTATTTCACATTTCTCATTTCCTTTTTTTTAAGGTCTACTCAGTTTACTTATCCTCTAGCCAATTTAAGTACTTCATGTATTTCTAGGAATCTGTTCATTTCACCTATGTAATTTATTAGCATACAATTATTCAGGGTATTTATTGTAATTTTTTTTTTTATTTCTGTAAGGTCAGTACTGGTATCCCTTGCTGAGTTATATTTGTCATTTGACTCTTATCTCCTTTCCTTTTTGTCAATCTAGGTAATCATTATCAGTTTTGTTGATTTTTTTCAAGAACATTTTGGTTTTATTCATTTTGCCTATTATGTTATTACTCTGTATTTCATCAGTTTCTGCACTAATCTTCATTTAGTTGCTTTTCCTTGTATTAAGTTTTGTCTTTTTTTTTTTCAGTGTCTTAAGGTGGAAGATGAGGTTATTCATTTGAGATGTTTATTCTTTTTAAAATTTCTGTAAATTTGCGTGGGAGAAACAAGATGGCAGGGAAATAGGAGGAGGCGCCGTTTCAAGATGTACCCTAAAGTGAGCTGATTACCTACCAAAGAACTCTGATTACCCATGAAATCAGCCTGAGATCAGAATTATACACGTCTGGATCTCTACGGGGGCAGAAGATGCCAGTGGGCAGGTACAGTGGAGTGGGAACATCGGACTGATATTGGAAGATAAACAAAAGGGGGAGGGAGTCACCAGAGGTGATTCATTGGAAAGTAATACCCCAGTATGAGAGTTCCCTGCGTCTGGGGACCAGCATTAACTTGGAGTCTGGTTGAAAGCACTCAAAAAGAGCAAAGGGTCACGGGGGGGTAATTGTGGGAATCAGGGTGGTTAGGGACAGGGGCTTAAGTCTCTGGACTGAGGGCAGCCACCCCTGGCACTGAGCCAGAGAGAGTGCGGCTGAGAAACCAGGTCTTGGTCCCTGAGCCGCCAGTGTGCCTGAGAACACATGGGGTCTGGCTCCCATGAGGGGCTGGGAGCCTCGCCAGCCAGCAAATGTACAGCCTTTTTGCACACTCCACGCAAGCACCGCACAGTGCTATCAGTGCCTGAGATGCACGCGCCCCACACCCTCCCCTTAGAGAGGTGCGCACAGTGCCAGCCCAGTGCTCTCAGACTCAGAAAGAGCAGGAACCCCCAGCCCAGGCCAGAGGGAAAATCACAGTGTGCGATTGCTGCTTGGAACCTCTCTGGTGGTTTGGAGCTGCCCAAACAGCCACCACTTTCGTGGTTTTGGGTACAAGCAGGAGTTCCTGTGTCCCCAGGGACTGTGACTCCAGAGCCTGCGCTGCCAGCAGCCAAGGGGGACTTATGTGCTCTGGAGCACCCAAAGAGGAACAGCTGAGGCTTCTCTCTGAGAAGGAGGTTGGGGTGCAGTTTGCTTTCCTCTAAACCTACAAAAACCATCAAAAGCTGTTAAGATGAGAGGAAAAAAAAATGAACAAACAAACATAAAAACCTCCAGAGAACAAAAGCCTGAAAAACCGGTTTCCTCAGAGCCCACCCCACTTGAGGAGGGTGGGGGGACTTAACTCAGGGAACATTGCCTGAAAACCCACGTGGCAGGCCCCTTCCCAGAAAACCAACCAGAAAAAAAAAAAGACAACAAGAGAACCACCACCACTACTTCATAGATACAACTTTTATTCTTAATTCGTTCCCACTATTCTTATTCAGTTTTTTCTATGATTTTTTTTAATTTTATCAATTTTATTTTCAGAAAAACAGTATTCATTATATTTTATCATTATAATATAATATCATTATATTTTCACCATGATTTTTTTTAATATTTTTATTTTTTATAAACATATATTTGTATCCCTAGGGGTACAGGTCTGTGAGTCGCCAGGTTTACACACTTCACAGCACTCACCAGAGCACCTACCCTCCCCAGTGTCCATAACCCCAACCCCCTTCTCCCAACCCCTCCTCCCCCAGCAACCCTCAGTTTGTTTTGTGAGATTAAGAGTCACTTATGGATTGTCTCCCTCCCTATCCCATCTTGTTTCATTGATTCTTCTCCTACCCCCTTAAGCCCCCATGTAGCATCACCACTTCCTCCTATCAGGGAGATCATATGATAGTTGTCTTTCTCCACTTGACTTATTTCGCTAAGCATGATATGCTCTAGTTCCATCCATGTTGTTGCAAATGGCAAGATTTCATTTCTTTTGATGGCTGCATAGTATTCCATTGTGTGTATATACCACATCTTCTTGATCCATTCATCTGTTGATGGACATCAAGGTTCTTTCCATAGTTTGGCTATTGCTGCTATAAACATTCGGGTGCACGTGACTCTTTGGATCACTACGTTTGTATCTTTAGAGTAAATACCCAGTAGTAAAATTTCTGGGTCATAGGGCAGTTCTATTTTCAACATTTTGAGGAACCTCCATGCTGTTTTCCAGAGTGGTTGCACCAGCTTGCATTCCCACCAACAGTGGAGGAGGGTTCCCCTTTCTCCGCATCCTCACCAGCATCTGTCATTTCCTGACTTGTTGATTTTAGCCATTCTGACTGGCGTGAGGTGATATTTCATTGTGGTTTTGATTTGTATTTCCCTGATGCCGAGTAATATGGAGCACTTTTTCATGTGTCTGTTGGCCATCTGGATGTCTTCTTTGTAGAAATGTCTGTTCATGTCCTCTGCCCATTTCTTGATTGGATTATTTGTTCTTTGGGTGTTGAGTTTGCTAAGTTCTTTATAGATTTTGGACACTAGTCCTTTATCTGATATGTCGTTTGCAAATATCTTCTCCCATTCTGTCAGTTGTCTTTTGATTTTGTTAACTGTTTCCTTTGCTGTGCAAAAGCTTTTGATCTTGATGAAATCCCAATAGTTCATTTTTGCCCTTGCTTCCCTTGCCTTTGGCGATGTTCCTAGGAAGATGTTGCTGCGGCTGAGGTCGAAGAGGTTGCTGCCTGTGTTCTCCTCAAGGATTTTGATGGATTCCTTTCTCACATTGAGGTCCTTAATCCATTTTGAGTCTATTTTTGTGTGTGGTGTAAGGAAATGGTCCAATTTCATTTTCTGCATGTGGCTGTCCAATTTTCCCAACACCATTTATTAAAGAGGCTGTCTTTTTTCCATTGGACATTCTCTCCTGCTTTGTCGAAGATTAGTTGACCATAGAGTTGAGGGTCTATTTCTGGGCTTTCTATTCTGTTCCATTGATCTATGTGTCTGTTTTGTGCCAGTACCATGCAGTCTTGATGATGACAGCTTTGTAATATAGCTTGAAGTCTGGAATTGTGATGCCAGGAACTTTGGCTTTCTTTTTCAATATTTCTTTGGCTATTCGAGGTCTTTTCTGGTTCCATATAAATTTTAGGATTATTTGTTCCATTTCTTTGAAAAAGATGGATGGTACTTTGAAAGGAATTGCATTAAATATGTAGAATGCTTTAGGTAGAATAGACATTTTCTCAATATTTATTCTTCCAATCCAGGAGCATGGAACATTTTTCCATTTCTTTGTGTCTTCCTCAATTTCTTTCATGAGTACTTCGTAGTTTTCTGAGTATAGATTCTGAGCCACTTTGGTTAGGTTTATTCCTAGGTATCTTGTTGTTGGTGTAGAGAAATGCAACTGATTTCTGTGCATTGATTTTATATGCTGACACTTTACTGAATTCTTGTACAAGTTCTAGCAGTTTTGGAGTGGAGTCTTTTGGGTTTTCCACATAGAGTATCATATCATCTGCGAAGAGTGATAATTTGACTTCTTCTTTGCCGATTTGGATGCCTTTAATTTCCTTTTGTTGTCTGATTGCTGAGGCTAGGACTTCTAGTACTATGTTGAAGAGCAGTGGTGATAATGGACATCCCTGCCATGTTCCTGACCTTAGCAGAAAAGCTTTCAGTTTTTCTCCATTGAGAATGATATTTGCGGTGGTTTTTCCATAGATGGCTTTGATGATATTGAGGTATGTGCCCTCTATCCCTACACTTTGAAGAGTTTTGATCAGGAAGGGATGCTGTACTTTGTCAAATGCTTTTTCAGCATCTATTGAGAGTATCATATGGTTCTTGTTCTTTCTTTTATTGATGTGTTGTATCACATTGACTGATTTGCGGATGTTGAACCAACATCCGTAGCCCTGGAATAAATCCCACTTGGTCGTGGTGAATAATCCTTTTAAGGTACTGTTGAATCCTATTGGCTAGTATTTTGGTGAGAATTTTCGCATCTGTGTTCATCAAGGATATTGGTCTATAGCTCTCTTTTTTGATGGGATCCTTGTCTGGTTTTGGGATCAAGGTGATGTTGGCCTCATAAAATGAGTTTGGAACTTTTCCTTCCATTTCTATTTTTGGAAACAGCTTTAGTAGAATAGATATTATTACTTCTGTAAATGTTTGGTAGAATTCCCCCGGCAAGCCGTCTGGCCCTGGGCACTTGTTTGTTTGGAGATTTTTAATGACTGTTTCAATCTTCCTTACTGCTTATGGGTCTGTTCAGGCTTTCTATTTATTCCTGGTTCAGTTGTGGTAGTTTATATGTTTCTAGGAATGCATCCATTTCTTCCAGATTGTCAAATTTGTTGGCGTAGAGTTGCTCATAGTATGTTCTTATAATAGTTTGTATTTCTTTTGTGTTAGTTGCGATCTCTCCTCTTTCATTCATGATTTTATTTATTTGGGCCCTTTATCTTTTCTTTTTGATAAGTCTGGCCAGGGGTTTATCAATTTTATTAATTCTTTCAAAGAACCAGCTCCTAGTTCATTGATTTGTTCTATTGCTTTTTTTGGTTTCTATTTCATTGATTTCTCCTCTGATCTTTATGATTTCTCTTCTCCTTCTGGTCTTAGGGTTTCTTTCTTGTTCTTTCTCCAGCTCCTTTAGGTGTAGGGTTAGGTTGTGTACCTGAGACCTTTCTTGTTTCTTGAGAAAGGCTTGTACCGATATATATTTTCCTCTCAGGACTGCCTTTGTTGTGTCCCACAGATTTTGAACCATTGTGTTTTCATTATGATTTGTTTCCAAGATTTTTTTCAATTCTGCTTTAATTTCCCGGTTGACCCATTCATTCTTTAGAAGGATGCTGTTTAGTCTCCATGTATTTGAGTTCTTTCCAAACCTCCTCTTGTGGTTGAGTTCTAGCTTCAGACCATTGTGGTCTGAAAATATGCAGGGAATGATCCCAATCTTTTGATACTGGTTAGGTCCTGATTTAGGACCGAGGATGTGATCTATTCTGGAGAATGTTCCATGTGCACTAGAGAAGAATGTGTATTCTGTTGCTTTGGGTTAAAATGTTCTGAATATATCTGTGATGTCCATCTGGTCCAGTGTGTCTTTTAAGGCCTTTATTTCCTTGTTGATCTTTTGCTTGGATGCTCTGTCCATTTCAGTGAGGGGAGTATTAAAGTCCCCTAATATTATTGTATTATTGTAGATGTGTTTCTTTGATTTTGTTATTAATTGGTTTCTATAGTTGGCTGCTGCCACGTTGGGGGCCTCGATATTATAAATTGTTAGATCTTCTTGTTGGACAGACCCTTTGAGTATGATATAGTGTCCTTCCTCATCTCTTATTATAGTGTTTGGCTTAAAATCTAATTGATCTGATATAAGCATTGCCACTCCTGCTTTCTTCCAATATCCATTAGCATGGTAACTTCTTTTCCACCTCCTCACTTTAAATTTGGAGGTGTCTTTGGGCTTAAAATGAGTTTCTTGGAGGCAACACATATATGGGTTTTGTTTTTTTATCCATTCTGATACCCTGTGTCTTTTGATTGGCGCATTTAGCCCATTAACATTCAGGGTAACTATTGAGAGATATGAAGTTAGTGCCATTGTATTGCCTGTAAGGTGACTGTTACCGTATATTGTCTCTGTTCCTTTCTGATCTACCACATGTAGGCTCTCTCTTTGCTTAGAGGACCCCTTTCCATATTTCCTGTAGAGCTGGTTTGGTGTTTGCAACTTCTTTCAGTTTTTGTTGGTCCTGGAATCTTTTAATCTCTCCTTCTATTTTCAATGATAGCCTAGCTGGATATAGTATTCTTGGCTGCATGTTTTTCTCGTTTAGTGCTCTGAAAATATCATGCCAGCTCTTTCTGGCCTGCTAGGTCTCTGTTGATAAGTCAGCTGCTAATCTAATATTTTTACCATTGTATGTTACAGACTTCTTTTCCCAGGCTGCTCTCAGGATTTTTTCTTTGTCACTAAGGCTTGTAAATTTTACTATTAGGTGACGGGGTGTAGGCCTATTCTTAATGATTTTGAGGGGCGTTCTCTGAACCTCCTGAATTTTGATGCTCGTTCCCTTTGCCATATTGGGAAAATTCACCCCAATAATTCTCTTCAGTATACCTTCTGCTCCCCTCTCTCTTTCTTCTTCTTCTGGAATCCCAATTATTCTAATGTTGTTTCGTCTTATGGTGTCACTTATCTCTCGAATTCTCCCCTCATGGTCCAGTAGCTGTTTGTCCCTCTTTTGCTCAGCTTCTTTATTCTCTGTCATTTGGTCTTCTATATCGCTAATTCTTTCTTCTGCCTCCTTTATCCTAGCAGTGAGAGCCTCCATTTTTAATTGCACCTCTTTAATAGCTTTTTTGATTTCAACTTGGTTAGATTTTAGTTCTTTTATTTCTCCAGAAAGGGCTTTTATATCTCCCGAGAGGGTTTCTCTAATATCTTCCATGTCTTTTTCGAGCCCAGCTAGAACATTGAGAATTGTCATTCTGAACTCTAGTTCTGACATATTACCAATGTCTGTATTGATTAGGTACCTAGCCTTCAGTACTGCCTCTTGTTCTTTTTTTTTGTTGTGAATTTTTCCACCTTGTCATTTTGTCCAGCTAAGAGTATATGAAGGAGCAAGTAAAATACTAAAAGGCTGGCAACAACCCCTGGAAAATATGCTTTAACCAAATGAAAAGAGATCCCAAATCATGAGGGGGGAGAAAGGGGATAAAAAGAGGTTCAAAAAGTAAGAAAGGAAAAAAAAGAATTAAAAAAAAGAAAATGAATAAAGAAATGTATAATATATATATATATATATATATATATGATAAACTAGTTAAAAAACGTTAAAAAGGAAAAGGGTAAAAGTTAAAAAATTTTTAACTTTTTCATTCTCAAAAGAGGAAAAAAGAATGAAAAAGATAAAAATTACTTTAACTGCAATACTAAAAAATCACAGGGAGGAAGCCATGAGTTCCTTGCTTTGCTACCTCCTCTTCTGGAATTCTGCTGCTCTCGTTGGTATTGAAACGGCACTCCTTGGTAGGTAAACTTGGTCTTGGCTGGATTTCTTGTTGATCTTCTGGGGGACGGGCCTGTTGTATTAATTCTCAAGTGTCTTTGCCTCAGGCGGTATTGCACCGCCCTTACCAGGGGCCGGGCTGAGTAATCCACTCGGGTTTGCTTTCTGGAGCTTTTGTTCCCTGAGCACTGTCCATAGAGTTCCGGAGGACGGGAATACAAATGGCGGCCTCCTGGTCTCTGGCCCGGAGGAGCTGAGAGCCCAGGGACCCACTCTTTAGTGCACCCTCAGAGAACAGCGTCAGTATCTCCCGTCTGCCTGACCTCCGGCTGTGCTCCGAGCTCACCGAGCCTGCGACTGGTTCAAGGTAACCCCGAGCTGCGAGCTTACTGTTGGCTCTGTCTCTGTAGCTGTCTTTCCCGTTCGAATAACCGCAAGCTCTGCGACACTCAGACACCCCCGATCCTTCTGTGACCCTACGGGACCTGAGGCCACGCTGACTCCAGGTGGGCTTGCCCCAGTTTAGCCTCTGGAGCAATGTCCCTCAGTGGAACAGACTTATAAAAGTCCTGATTTTGTGTTCCATTGCTCCGCCGCTTGCTGGGAGCCGGCCCTTCCCCCCAGGGTCTATCATCCCGTCGCTTTGGATTCACTTCTCCGCCAGTCCTACCTTTCAGAAAGTAGTTGTTTTTCTGTTTCTAGAATTGCTGTTCTTCTCTTCAAACTGCCGATGGATTTGCAGGTGTTTGCAATCTTTAGATAAGCTCTCTAGCTGATCTCCTGCTAGCTGAAGTAGTCAGCCTGCTACTTCTCTGCCATCTTGACTCCTCCCCCTCACCATGATTTCTAACTTATTTACCATCACACTGAGATCTCCAGTACATCAAATTCCATAAAAACCATTTAACCTTAACTGTTTTTTCTTTTTTTTCCAATTTATTTATTTTCAGAAAAATGTAATCATTATTTTTTTCACCACACCCAGTGCTCCATGCAAGCTGTGCCCTCTATAATACCCACCACATGGTACCCCAACCTCCCACCCCCCCCGCCACTTCAAACCTCTCAGATTGTTTTTCAGAGTCCATAGTCTCTCATGGTTCACCTCCCCTTCCAATTTACCCAAAACACATACCCTCCCCATGTCCATAACCCTACCCCCCTTCTCCCAACCCCCCTCCCCCCAGCAACCCACAGTTTGTTTTGTGAGATTAAGAGTCACTTATGGTTTATCTCCCTCCCTATCCCATCTTGTTTCATGGATTCTTCTCCTACCCACTTAAGCCCCCATGTTGCATCACCACTTCCTCATATCAGGGAGATCATATGATAGTTGTCTTTCTCCACTTGACTTATTTCGCTAAGCATGATACGCTCTAGTTCCATCCATGTTGTCGCAAATGGCAAGATTTCGTTTCTTTTGATGGTTGCATAGTATTCCATTGTGTATATATACCACATCTTCTTGATCCATTCATCTGTTGATGGACATCTAGGTTCTTTCCATAGTTTGGCTATTGTGGACATTGCTGCTATAAACATTCGGGTGCACGTGCCCCTTTGGATCACTACGTTTGTATCTTTAGGGTAAATACCCAGTAGTGCAATTGCTGCGTCATAGGGCAGTTCTGTTTTCAACATTTTGAGGAACCTCCATGCTGTTTTCCAGAGTGGTTGCACCAGCTTGCATTCCCACCAACGTGTAGGAGGGTTCCCTTTTCTCCGCATCCTCGCCAGCATCTGTCATTTCCTGACTTGTTGATTTTAGCCATTCTGACTGGCGTGAGGTGATATCTCATTGTGGTTTTGATTTGTATTTCCCTGATGCCGAGTGATATGGAGCACTTTTTCATGTGTCTGTTGGCCATCTGGATGTCTTCTTTGCAGAAATGTCTGTTCATGTCCTCTGCCCATTTCTTGATTGGATTATTTGTTCTTTGGGTGTTGAGTTTGCTAAGTTCTTTATAGATTTTGGACAGTAGTCCTTTATCTGATATGTCGTTTGCAAATATCTTCTCCCATTCTGTCAGTTGTCTTTTGATTTTGTTAACTGTTTCCTTTGCTGTGGAAAAGCTTTTGATCTTGATGAAATCCCAATAGTTCATTTTTGCCTTTGCTTCCCTATCCTTTGGTGGTGTTCCTAGGAAGATGATGCTGCAGCTGAGGTCGAAGAGGTTGCTGCCTGTGTTCTCCTCAAGGATTTTGATGGATTCCTTTCTCACATTGAGGTCCTTCATCCATTTTGAGTCTATTTTTGTGTGTGGTGTAAGGAAATGGTCCAATTTTATTTTTCTGCACGTGGCTGTCCAATTTTCCCAACACCATTTATTGAAGAGGCTATCTTTTTTCCATTGGACATTCTCTCCTGCTTTGTCTAAGATTAGTTGACCATAGAGTTGAGGGTCTATTTCTGGGCTCTCTATTCTGTTCCATTGATCTGTGTGTCTGTTTTTGTGCCAATACCATGCTGTCTTGATGATGACAGCTTTGTAATAGAGCTTAAAGTCCGGAATTATGATGCCACCAACTTTGGCTTCCTTTTTCAATATCCCTTTGGATATTTGAAGTCTTCTCTGGTTCCATATAAATTTTAGGATTATTTGTTCCATTTCTTTGAAAAAGATGGATGGTACTTTGATAGGAATTGCATTAAATGTGTAGATTGCTTTAGGTAGCATAGACATTTTCACAGTATTTATTCTTCCAATCCAGGAGCGTGGAACATTTTTCCATTTCTTTGTGTCTTCCTCAATTTCTTTCATGAATACATTATAGTTTTCTGAGTATAGATTCTGTGCCTCTTTGGTTAGGTTTATTCATAGGTATCTTATGGTTTTGGGTGCAATTGTAAATGGGATTGACTCCTTAATTTCTCTTTCTTCTGTCTTATTGTAGAGAAATGCAACTGATTTCTGTGCATTGATTTTATATCCTGACACTTTACTGAATTCCTGTACAAGTTCTAGCAGTTTTGTAGTGGAGTCTTTTGGGTTTTCCACATAGAGTATCATATCGTCTGCGAAGAGTGATAATTTGACTTCTTCTTTGCCGATTTGGATGCCTTTAATTTCCTTTTTTTGTCTGATTGCCGAGGCTAGGACTTCTAGTACTATGTTGAAGAGCAGTGGTGATAATGGACATCCCTGCCATGTTCCTGACCTTAGCAGAAAAGCTTTCAGTTTTTCTCCATTGAGAATGATATTTGCGGTGGGATTTTCATAGATGGCTTTGATGATATTGAGGTATGTGCCCTCTATCCCTACACTTTGAAGAGTTTTGATCAGGAAGTGATGCTGTACTTTGTCAAATGCTTTTTCAGCATCTATTGAGAGTATCATATGGTTCTTGTTCTTTCTTTTATTGATGTGTTGTATAACATTGACTGATTTGCGGATGTTGAACCAACATCCGTAGCCCTGGAATAAATCCCACTTGGTCGTGGTGAATAATCCTTTTAAGGTACTGTTGAATGCTATTGGCTAGTATTTTGGTGAGAATTTTCGCATCTGTGTTCATCAAGGATATTGGTCTATAGCTCTCTTTTTTGATGGGATCCTTGTCTGGTTTTGGGATCAAGGTGATGCTGGCCTCATAAAATGAGTTTGGAACTTTTCCTTCCATTTCTATTTTTGGAAACCGCTTTAGTAGAATAGATATTATTACTTCTGTAAATGTTTGGTAGAATTCCCCCGGCAAGCCGTCTGGCCCTGGGCACTTGTTTGTTTGGAGATTTTTAATGATTGTTTCAATCTTCCTTACTGCTTATGGGTCTGTTCAGGCTTTCTATTTATTCCTGGTTCAATTTTGGTAGTTTATATGTTTCTAGGAATGCATCCATTTCTTCCAGATTGTCAAATTTGTTGGCGTAGAGTTGCTCATAGTATGTTCTTATAATAGTTTGTATTTCTTTGGTGTTAGTTGCGATCTCTCCTCTTTCACTCATGATTTTATTTATTTGGGCCCTTTATCTTTTCTTTTTGATAAGTCTGGCCAGGGGTTTATCAATTTTATTAATTCTTTCAAAGAACCAGCTCCTAGTTTCATTGATTTGTTCTATTGTTTTTTTGGTTTCTATTTCATTGATTTCTGCTCTGATCTTTATGATTTCTCTTCTCCTTCTAGGCTTAGGGTTTCTTTCTTGTTCTTTCTCCAGCTCCTTTAGGTGTAGGGTTAGGTTGTGTACCTGAGACCTTTCTTGTTTCTTGAGAAAGGCTTGTACCGATATATATTTTCCTCTCAGGACTGCCTTTGTTGTGTCCCACAGATTTTGAACCATTGTGTTTTCATTATCATTTGTTTCTATGATTTTTTTCCATTCTTCTTTAATTTCCCGGTTGACCCATTCATTCTTTAGAAGGATGCTGTTTAGTCTCCATGTCTTTGGGTTCTTTCCAAACTTCCTCTTGTGGTTGAGTTCTAGCTTCAGAGCATTGTGGTCTGAAAATATGCAGGGAATGATCCCAATCTTTTGATACTGGTTGAGTCCTGATTTAGGACCGAAGATGTGATCTATTCTGGAGAATGTTCCATGTGCACTAGAAAAGAATGTGTATTCTGTTGCTTTGGGATGAAATGTTCTGAATATATCTGTGATGTCCCTCTCATCCAGTGTATCATTTAAGGCCTTTATTTCCTTGTTGATCTTTTGCTTGGATGCTCTGTCCATTTCAGTGAGGGGAGTGTTAAAGTCCCCTAATATTATTGTATTATTGTTGATGTGTTTCTTTGATTTTGCTATTAATTGGTTTATATAGGTGGTGCTCCGACGTTGGGGGCATAGATATTGAAAATTGTTAGATCTTCTTGTTGGACAGACCCTTTGAGTATGATATAGTGTCCTTCCTCATCTCTTATTATAGTCTTTGGCTTAAAATCTAATTGATCTGATATAAGGATTGCCATTCCTGCTTTCTTCTGATGTCCATTAGCATGGTAAATGCTTTTCCCACCCCCTCACTTTAAATCTGGAGGTGTCTTCGGGAATAAAATGAGTTTCTTGGAGGCAATATATAGATGGGTTTTGTTTTTTTATCCATTCTGATACCCTGTGTCTTTTGATTGGCGCATTTAGCCCATTAACATTCAGGGTAACTATTGAGAGATATGATTTTAGTGCCATTGTATTGCCTGTAAGGTGACTGTTACTGTATATTGTCTCTGTTCCTTTCTGATCTACCACTTGTAGGCTCTCTCTTTGCTTAGAGGACCCCTTTCCATATTTCCTGTAGAGCTGGTTTGGTGTTTGCAACTTCTTTCAGTTTTTGTTTGTCCTGGAAGCTTTTAATCTCTCCTTCTCTTTTCAATGATAGCCTAGCTGGATATAGTATTCTTGGCTGCATGTTTTTCTCATTTAGTGCTCTGAAAATATCATGCCAGCTCTTTCTGGGCTGCCAGGTTTCTGTGGATAAGTCTGCTGCCAATCTAATATTTTTACCATTGTATGTTACAGACTTCTTTTCCCGGGCTGCTTTCAGGATTTTCTCTTTGTCACTAAGGCTTGTAAATTTTACTATTAGGTGATGTGGTGTGGGCCTATTCTTATTGACTTTGAGGGGCGTTCTCTGAACCTCCTGAATTTTGATGCTTGTTCCCTTTGCCATATTTGGGAAATTCTCCCCAATAATTCTCTCCAGTATACCTTCTGCTCCCTTCTCTTTTTCTTCTTCTTCTAGAATCCCAATTATTTTAATGTAGTTTCGTTTTATGGTGTCACTTATCTCTCGAATTCTCCCCTCGTGGTCCAGTAGCTGTTTGTCCCTCTTTTGCTCAGCTTCTTTATTCTCTGTCATTTGGTCTTCTTTATTGCTAATTCTTTCTTCTGCCTCATTTATCCTAGCAGTGAGAGCCTCCAATTTTGATTGAACCTCATTAATAGCTTTTTTGATTTCAACTTGGTTAGATTTTAGTTCTTTTATTTCTCCAGAAAGGGCTTTTATATCTCTGGAGAGGGTTTCTCTATTATCTTCCATGCCTTTTTCAAGCCCGGCTAGAACCTTGAGAATTGTCATTTTGAACTCTAGATCTGACATATTACCAATGTCTCTATTGATTAGGTCCCCAGCATTCGGTACTGCCTCTTGTTCTTTTTTTGTTGTTGTTGTGAATTTTTCCACCTTGTCATTTTGTCCAGCTAAGAGTATATGAAGGAGCAAGTAAAATACTAAAAGGGTGGCAACAACTGCAGGAAAATATGCTTCCACCTAATCCAAAGAGATTCCAAATCGTGATGGGGGAGAAAGGTTATAAAAAGAGGTTCAAAAAAAAAAAAAAAAGAAAGAAAAAAAATGATATTAAAAAAAGAAAACGGCGGAGGATTCAAGATGGCGGAGAAGTAGCAGCATGAGACTACTTCAGCTAGCAGGAGATCAGCTAGAGAGCTTATGTAAAGATTGCAAACACCTGCAAATCCATCAGCAGATCGAAGAGAAGAAGAACAGCAATTCTAGAAACAGAAAAACAACCACTTTCTGAAAGGTAGGACTGGCGGAGAAGTGAATCCAAAGCGACTGGAAGATAGACTCCGGGGGGAGGGGCCAGCTCCCGACAAGGGGTGGAGCAACGGAGCACAAAATCAGGACATTTAAAAGTCTGTTCCGCTGAGGGACATTGCTCCAGAGGCTAAACCAGGGGCGAAGCCCACGCGGGGTCAGCGTGGCCTCAGGTCTCGCAGGGTCACAGAAGGATCGGGGGTGTCTGAGTGTTGCAGAGCTTGCGGATATTGGAACGGGAAAGCCGGCTACAGAGTCAGAGCTGACAGTAAGTTCACAGCTCGGTGTTGCCTTGAACCTGTCGCAGGCTCGGTGAGCTTGGAGCGCGGTGGAGGTTAGGCAGACGGGAGTTACTAGGAGCTGTTCGCTGAGGGCGCCCTGGGGAGTGGGGCCCCGGGGTCTCGGCTCCTCTGGGCCAGAGACCAGGAGGCCGCCATTTGTATTGCCATCCTCCGGAACTCTACGGAAAGCGCTCAAAGAAAAAAAGCTCCTGAAAGCAAAGCAAAGCGGATCACTCAGCCCGGCCCCTGGTAAGGGCGGTGCAATTCCGCCTGGGGTAAAGACACTTGAGAATCACTACAACAGGCCCCTCCCCCAGAAGATCAACAAGAAATCCAGGCAAGACCAAGTTCACCTACCAAGGAGTGCAGTTTCAATACCAAGGAGAGCAGCAGAATTCCAGAGGAGGAGAAAACAAACCACGGAACTCATGGCTTTCTCCTTGTGATTTTTTAGTCTTGCAGTTAATTTAATTTTTTTCTTTTTCATTTTTTTTCTCTTCTTCTTCTAAATTTTTTTTAACTTTTACCCTTTTCTTTTATAGCGTTTTTTAACTAGTTTATCTAATATATATATATATATTTTGTTTTTTATACTTTTATTTATTCGTATTATTTTTTTTAATTCTTTTTTTTCTATTTTTTCATTCTTTTTGAACCTCTTTTTATCCCCAAATCAGAAGAGATCCCAATCAGAAGAAGGGAAATAATCAAGATTAGAGCTGAGATCAATGAGGTAGAAACTAGAGATACAGTAGATTGTATCAATGAAACTAGAAGATGTTTTTTTGAAAGAAACAATAAGATCGATAAACCATTGGCCACACTATTCCAAAAGAGAAGTGAGAACGCTCAAATTCATAAAATTATGAATGAAAAGGGAGAGATCACAACTAACACCAAGGAAGTAGAAATAATCATCAGAAGTTATTATCAACAGTTATATGCCAAAAAGCTAAGCAACTTAGATGAAATGGATGCATTCCTGGAAAACTATAAAATCCCAAAGTTGAACCAGGATGAAATTGACAACCAAAATAGACCGATATCTGATAATGAGATTGAAGAAGTGATCAAAAACCTCCCAAAAAACAAGAGCCCAGGACCTGATGGATTCCCTGGGGAATTCTACCAAACTTTCAAAGAAGAAATAACACCTATTCTCCTGAAGCTGTTTCAAAAAATTGAAGCAGAAGGAAAACTTCCAGACTCTTTGTATGAAGCCAGCATTACCCTGATCCCCAAACCAGGCAAAGACCTACTAAAAAGGAGAATTTCAGACCAATATCCCTGATGAATACGGATGCTATGATTCTCAACAACATCCTAGCAAACAGGATTCAAAAACACATTAAACAGATTATCCACCATGACCAGGTGGGATTCATTCCTGGGCTACAAGGGTGGTTCAACATTCGCAAATCAATCAATGTGATAGAACAAATTAATATGAGAAGAGAGAAGAACCACATGGTCTTCTCAATTGATGCAGAAAAAGTACTGACAAAACCCAGCATCCATTCCTGATTAAAACGCTTCAAAGTTAGGGAGAGAGGGAACATTTCTGTACTTCATAAAATCTATCTATGAAGGACCCACAGCAAATATCATCCTCAATGGGAAAAAGCTTGCAGCCTTCCCGTTGAGATCAGGAACATGACAAGGATGCCCACTCTCACCACTCTTGTTCAACATAGTATTAGAAGTCCTAGCAAGAGCAATCAGACGCAAGGGGCGTTAGAGAGGAGTAGGGAATTTGGGTAAATTGGAAGGGGAGGTGAACCATGAGAGACTATGGACTCTTGAGAAACAATCTGAGGGGTTTGAAGTGGCGGGGGGGTGGGAGGTTGGGGTACCAGGTGGTGGGTATTATAGAGGGCATGGCTTGCATGGAGCACTGGGTGTGGTGAAAAATAATGAATAATGTTTTTCTGAAAATAAATAAATTGAAAAAAAAAGAGCAATCAGACAACAAAGAAAAATAAAAGGTATCCAAATTGGCAATGAAGAAGTCAAACTCTCTCTTCGCAGATGACATGATTCTTTATATGGAAAACCCAAAAGACTCCACCCCCAAACTACTAGAACTCATACAGCAATTCAGTAACATGGCAGGATACAAAGTCAATGTACAGAAATTAGTGGCTTTCTTATACACTAATAATGAAAGTACAGAAAGGGAAATTAGAGAATCAATTCCATTTACTATAGCACCAAGAACTATAAGATACCTGGGAATAAACCTAATCAAAGAGGTAAAGGATCTGTACTCGAGGAACTACAGAATACTCATGAACGAAATTGAAGAAGCCACAAAAAGTTGGAAGACCATTCCATGTTCTTGGATCAGAAGAATAAACATTGTTAAAATGTCTATACTGCCCAGAGCAATCTATACTTTTAATGCCATTCCGATCAAAATTCCACCAGTATTTTTCAAAGACTTGGAGCAAATAATTCTGAAATTTGTATGGAATCAGAAGAGACCCTGAATCGCTAAGGAAATGTTTAAAAACAAAAATAAAACTGGGAGCATCACATTACCTGTTTTCGAGCTTTACTACAAATCTGTGATCACCAAGACAGCATGGTGCTGGCATAAAAACAGACACATAGACTAGTGGAACAGAGTAGAGAGCCCAGATATGGACCCTCAACTCTATGGTCAATTAATCTTCAACAAAACAGGAAAAAAATATACGGTGGAAAAAAGACAGTCTCTTCAATAAATGGTTCTGGGATTACTGGACTGCTATATGCAGAAGAATGAAACTCGACCATTCTCTTACACCATACACAAAGATAAATTCAAAATGGATAAAAGATCTCAATGTGAGACAGGAATCCATCAGAATCCTAGAGGAGAATATAGGCAGTAATCTCCTCGATATCAGCCACAGCAACTTCTTTCAAGATAGGTCTCCAAAGGGAAAGGAAACAAAAGCAAAAATAAAGTTTTGGGACTTCATCAAGATCAAAACCTTCTGCACAGCAAAGGAAACAGTCAAAAAAAAAAAAACAAAGAGGAAAACTATGGAATGGGAGAAGATATTTGCCAATGACAGTACAGACAAAAGGTTGATATCCAGGATCTATAAAGATCTCCTCAAACTCAACACACACTAAACAGATAATAATATTAAAAAATGGGCAGAAGACATGAACAGACACTTTTCCAATGAAGACATACAAAGGCTATCAGACACATAAAAAAATGTTCATCCTCACTAACCCTCAGGGAGATTCAAATTAAAACCACATTGAGATGTTACCTTACACCAGTTAGAATGGCCAAAATTCACAAGACAGGAAACAACATGTGTTGGAGAGGATGTGGAGAAAGGGGAATGCTCTTACACTGTTGGTGGGAATGCAAGTTGGTGCAGCCACTTTGGTGAAAAGTGTGGAGATTCCTCAAGAAATTAAAAATAGAGCTTCCCTATGACCCTACAATTGCACTCCAGGGTATTTATCCCCAAGATACAGATGCAGTGAAAAGAAGGGCCATCTGTACCCCAATGTTTATAGCAGCAATGGCCACGGTCGCCAAACTGTGGAAAGAACCAAGATGCCCTTCAATGGACAAATGGATAAGGAAGATATGGTCCATATACACTATGGAGTATTATGCCTCCATCAGAAAGGATGAATACCCAACTTTTGTAGCAACATGGTCAGGACTGGAAGAGATTATGCTGAGTGAAATAAGTCAGGCAGAGAGAGTCAATTATCATATGGTTTCATTTATTTGTGGAGCATAACAAATAACATGGAGGACATGGGGAGATGGAGAGTGTAAGGGAGTTGAGGGACATTGGAAGGGGAAGTAAACCATGAGAGACTATGGTTTCATAAAAACAACCTGAGGATTTTGAACAGGTAGGGGGTGTGTGTTAGGTTGGGGGAGTCAGGTGTTCTGTATTAAGGAGGGCACATAGTGAATGGGGCACTGGGTGTGGTGCAAAAACAATGGATACTGTTGTGCTGAAAAGAAATTAAAAAAAAAGAAAAAAATTCTGTGCATTTCTCTGCAGACACAGCTGTTTTAGCTCGTCCCATAGGTTTTGGTACATTGTGTCTTCATTTTAATTCACCTCAAGAATATCACAATTTTCCTTTGATTACTTCTTTGAGTTGGTTATTTAGAAATGTATTATTGAATTTCCACATATTTGTGAGTTTACCAAATTGTTTTTTAAAGATTTTATTTATTTACCTGACAGAGAGAGATCACAAGCAGGCAGAGAGGCAGGCAGAGAGAGAGAGGAGGAAGCAGGCTCCCCGCTGAGCAGAGAGCCCGATGCGGGACTCGATCCCAGGACCCTGGGATCATGACCCGAGCCGAAGGCAGCGGCTCAACCCACTGAGCCACCCAGGCGCCCCCAAATTGTTTTTTAAATTGATTTCTAACTTTATTCCATTAAGGTCTGAGAACACATTTGTTTCTATTTCAATCTGTTTACGGATATTTGTTTCATGGAGTAGTATATGGTCCATTCTGGAGAATGGGCCATATGTACTTGAAAATATATTTACTGCTGTTTGGTGAACTAGTTTTTTGATATCTATCATATTTAGTTGATTTATAGTATTGTTTGTGTCTTCTAATTCCTTGATATTCTGCCTAGTTGTTCTACTCATTATTGAAAGTGAGGTTTTTGAAGTCTCCAACTATGATCCAACTATTATTATTTAATTTTCTATACTCTCCTCATTGTTATCAATTTTTCCTTCAGATTGGTGCTGTTATTAGGCTCACAGAGTTTATGATTGTTTTATCTTCCTGATGGACTGACCCTTTATAATTTTAAAATGTCTCTTATTATCTCTAGGAGATTTTTGTTTTAGAGTCTATTTTAGTCTGGGACACCTGGATGCCTCAGTCTGTTAAGCATCTGCCTTTGGCTCAGGTCATGATCCTAATGACCTGGGATCAAGTCTTGTAATGAGTTCCCTGCTCAGCAGGGAGCCTGCTGCTCCCTCTTCCTGCCTCTCCCCCTGCTTGTGATCTCTTTTTGAGAAATATATAAAATCTTTTAAAAAAATAAAATCTATTTTGTCTGATGTATGTATACTCACTCCAGCTTCTTTGTGGTTATTATATGCATGACATATTATTTTCCATAATTTACTTGCAATTCTATCTTTGATTCTACAATATGTCTCTTCTAAACAGAATATAGCTCTATCTTATTTTGGTTTTTATTCAGTCTGACAATTTCTGTCTTTTGATTGGGTTGTTTAATGCACTCACATTTATTTATTTATTTATTTATTTATTTATTTTTAATGCACTCATATTTAAAGTTGCTATTGATATTATTGGATTTGCATCTGCCATTTTGCTTTTTATTTTCTCATGTCTCATTTTTTAAAATTCTTCTATTTCTCCTTTACTATTTTATTTTGTATTGAATATTTTTAATGTAGTTAAACTGCTTTAAAGATTTAAAAAAATTTTTTTTTTCTTTGAGAGGGAGAGAGTGACAGAGGGAGGGAGAGAGAAGTGAGGGAGGGGCAAAAAGAGAAGGAGAGAGACTCTTAGGTTCCATGCCCAGTGCAGAGCCTGACACAGAGCTGTATCTCACAACAATGAGATCATGACCTGAGCCAAAATCATGAGTTGGACATTTAACTGACTGAGCCACCCAGGCACCCTTATTTTTCAACTATTTCCTTAGTGGTTGTTCCAGGTCTTACTGTATATCTTAACTTATCAGCATCGGCTTCAGATTTATATTAACTGAATTACAGTGAGAACTACAAATGGTACCTTTATATAGCTCTATACCCCTTTCTTCTTTTTTTGTGATATTATTGATACATATATTATACCTATAAATGTTATACTATGTTTAATTATTACCCTATATAGTCTTTTTAATTTTTATTTTATTTTTTAACCTTATACCTATGGAATAATCTATTTTTTTAAAGTTTTAATTTAAATTCCAATTAGTTAACATACAGTCTATTATTAGTTTTAGCTGTACAATATAGTTACTCAACACTTTCATAAACACCTGGTGCTCACCACAAGTGCTGTCCTTAATCCCCAGCACCTATTTAACTGATCCTTGCACCCACTTGCCCTCTGTCTAGGGGACAAAGAATTCTTGGCTGCATATTTCTCCTATTCAGCAGGTTAAGCATTTCCTTCTACTCCTTTCTGGCTCATTTTGTGTCTGTGGACAGATCTGTTATGACCTTGACCTGTGTTCCCTTGTAAGTTAAGGACCTTTTTTTCCTTTGCTGCTTTCAGGATTCTTTCCTAGACTATTTATTTGTGTATTTTGTGAATTTGACTATGATATGCCTTGGTGATGGACAGCTTTTGTTGGATTTGATGGGAATTCTCTGTGCTTCTTGGATTTTGATGTCCGTGTCCTTCCCCAGATTATGGAAGTCTTCAGCTATAATTTGTTTGAATAAACCTCTTCTGGTACTCTTATGGTATCCATGCTATTATGATTTACTGAGTCTCTGAATTCTCTAAGTCTACCTTTGTGGTCCCTCTTCTTTTCTGCTTCATTATTTTCTATAATTTTATTTTCTGTATCACTGATTTGCTTCTTTGCATCTTGGTTATGACATTTTTAATTTGTCCTGACTTGATTTTAGTTCTCTTACCTCTGCATCAAGGGATTCTCTAGTGTGTTCTATCTTTTTTCTAGCCCAAATAGTATCCTTATAATAATTTTAAATTCTAGTTCAGACAGCTTACTTATATCTGTGTTGATTAAATACCCGGATGTGAATTCTACCTTGTGTTTGTTATTTTGGGGTGAATCTTCCAACTTGTCATTTTGTTCAGAAAAGAAGACAAAAAAGAACAGAACAAAACAAAACAAAATATAAACAAAAAACAAGAAAGAGCAAAAAACAAAGAAAAAGAAAACAAAACAAAAACACAAAACAAGAAAATCAGAAAAAAAAAATGTAGATCCTGGGTGTGCTTCAGTTTGGTTACTGAAAGAATCTAGATCCCAAAATAAAAAAAATAAAATAAAATAAAAATAGAAAAAAAATATATATGGAAAGAACACATACAAAAATTTAAAAAATTAATAAATTTAAAGGGTATCGTAAAATTTAAGAAAATAAATGAAAAATAATAAAAATAAAAGAAATAGGGGCGCCTGTGTGGCTCAGTCAGTTAAACTTCTGACTCTTGATTTTGGCTCAGGTCATGATCTCAGAGTTCTGGATCTAGCCCTGCATCAGGCTCTGCACTCAGTGCAGTCTGCTTGCCCCTCTCCCCTCACTCTCAATCTTTCTCTTTCAAATAAAATCTTAAAAAAAAAAAAAAAAAAAGAATAAAAGTAAAAAGGAAGCTCAATTTTATTTCCCCTAGAGGTGAAACTGCAGTACTCTATTACCAATAAACTTGGTATGAGTTGTTTATGCTGGTCCTCTGGGGGTGGGGCCTGGGGCTAATTCTCAGGCTGACTTGTTTCAAAGGAAAGACTCCTCCGGGCAGTTGGGGGGTTGGGTGGGGGAGTTGGGGATTGGTGGGGGAATTGATGTAAGAGGCTCCCATCTCCACTAGGTGGTGCTGTTTTCCTCCTTGAAGGCTCTTAGCCACTGATGGGCTGGATGAAAATGGCTTAGCCTTGCTCTCTAGCCTAGGAGGTCAAACTTCACACCTCCTACTCTTCAGTGAGCCCTCACAGAAAAGCAGCCAATCACCCTATGTTTTTTTTTTTTTTTTCCTGGTTTCCCTATGATCCTATGTTCACTCTGGCCATGTCTGAGCCTTTTTATCTTAGGTGCATGACAGTTTCAAAATTCCAGTTTTTAGGGATGTCTGTGGCATGGATCTGTACTGTTTCTCTGGAGGACGGTCTTGTCAGGCTTCCCAGCAGGTCCAAGGAAAGAAGCTGCACAACTGTGCTGTGGTCTATAGTTTATACCAAAAAGCTGGCACCAAGACCCGCTGCCCTCAGCCAGCTTCCCAGCTTCTATGCCTGGGAAAAGCACAGTACCTTGGTGTCACCTGTTCTTCCTGCGACCCAGTGGATCCTCAGACCATTCTGTCACTCCTGGGGTTTTGCCCCACTTCACCACCTGATTACCTTTAATGCAGGGACATCCCTCCACACTAATCAACTAAAAAGTTCAGATTTTTCACTCCAATACTTTATGGTAGCCTCCACAAGCAGGCTCTCTCCTCACCACTGCATCCATAGTTATATCTTTCCCAAGTGAGCTTCCACACCTCCTAACTTCCAAAAGGCAGTTGCTTTTCTACTTATAGACTTGAAGTTTTTGTTCTTCAGAACTCCAATTGACTTCTTGGGTGTTCAGAATAATTTAGTAACTATCTAAACTGGGTTTGAGGGACAAACTCAGAGCCCTCCCACTCCTCCACCAGCTTAACTCCTCCTCCTGTGTAATACAGACATTGTAACAAAATTTGTTTTTCTAATCCATGAGCATGGAATGTCTTTTCATTTCTTTGTGTCATCTTGAATTTCTTTCATCTGCATTTTACAGTTTTCAGAGTACAGATCTTTTACCTCTTTGGTTAGGTTTATTCCTAGATATTTTGTTATTTTTGGTGCAATTGTAAGTGGGATTGTTTTCTTAATTTCTCTTTCTGCTGCCTTTTTTAAAAAATTTAATTAATTAATTAATTTAAAAAGATTTTATGTATTTATTTGACACAGAGAGAGAGAGAGAGGTCACATGTAGGCAGAGACGCAGACAGAGAGGCAGACAGAGAGAGAGGGGTGGGGAAGCAGGCTCCCTGCTGAGCAAAGAGCCCGATGCGGGGCTCCATCCTAGGACCCTAAGACTATGACCTGGGCCAGAGGCAGAGGCTTAACCCACTAAGCCACCCAGGTGCCCTCTGCTGCTTCTTTATTAGTATATAAAATGCAACAGACTTCTGCACATTGGTTTTGTATCTTGCAACTTTACTGAATTCATTTATTAGGTCCAAGTAGTTTTTTGGTGGAGTCTTTCAGATTTTCTATAAATAGTGTCAGGTCATCTGCAAACAGTGGAACTTTTATATTGTTCATATCAATTTGGATGCCTTTTATTGCTTTCTGTTGTCTGACTCCTATGACCAGGACTTCCATTACTATGTTGAATAAAAGTGGGTGGGAGTGGACATCCTTGTCTTATTCCTGACTTTAGTTAAGTTAGATGTTACCTGTGGGTTTTCCATATATGGCCTTTATTCTATTGAGGTATATTCCTCTAAACCCACTTTGTTGAGGGCTTTTATTATGAGTGAATGTTGTACTTCGTCAAACTCTTTCTCTACATCTACTGAAATGATCATATGGTTTTTATCCCTTCTCTTATTGATGTGATTGATGTACTATATTGGTTGATTTACAAAGAGTGAACCACCCTCACATTCCTGGAAATAAATCTCACTTCATGGTAGTAAATGATTTTTTTTTTTTTAACGTACTGTTCATTTGGTTTGCTGATGTTTTGTGGAGAGTTTTGCATCTAAGTTCATCAGAGGTATTGGCTTGTAGTTCTCTTTTTTTGGTGGTGTCTATCTGGTTTTGGTATCAGGGTGATACCAACCTCATAGAATGAATTTGGAAATGTTCCTTCCTCTTTGATTTTTTGAAATAGCTTGAGAAGAAACATGTATTAACTCTTCTTTAAATGTTTGGTAGAATTTACCTATGAAGCTGTCTGGTCCTAGACTCTAGTTTGTTGGAAATTTTTGGATTACTGATTCAATTTCCTTGCTGGAAACCAGTCTGTTCAAATTTCTTATTTCTTCCTATTTCGGTTTTGGGAGGATATATGTTTCTAGGAATTAATCTGTTTCTTCTATGTTGTCTAATTTGTTGGCATATGGTTTTTCACAGTAGTTTTATATTTCTGTTGTGTTGTTTGTTAGTTTTCTTCTGTCATTTGTGATTGTGTTTATTTGGGCCCTTTCTTTTTTCTCGATGAGCATGGCTAGAGGTTTATCAATTTTTTAAAAGACGTTATTTATTTATTTGAGAGAGAGAGCATGAATGGAGAGAGGGGCAGAGGGAGAGGGAGAAGTAGACTACCCGCTGAACAGGGAGCCTAATGCAGGGCTTGATCCTTGGACCTCAGCTCAGGACCTGACACTTAACCAACTGAGCTACCCAGGCACACTGAGGTTTATCAATTTTATTAATTTTTTCAAAGAACCAGATCCTGATTTCATTGATTTTTTCCTTTTATTTTTTAGTTTATCATTTCTTTCTTTCATTCTTATTCTCTTTTTCTTTTTCTCTTTCTTTCTTTCCTTTTCTCTCTTTCTTCCTTTCTTTCTTTAATTTTATTTATTTAAGAGAGAGAGAGAGAACATAGAGGGAAAAGTAGAACTTCTGCTGAGCAGAGAGCCCAATGTGGAGCTCAATTCCAGGACCCTGGAATCATGACCTGAGCCAAAGGCAGATGCTTAACCAACTGAACCCCCCAGGTGCCCTTATATCATTTATTTTTGCTCTAATATTTATTATTTCCTTCTTCTGGTTTTAGGTTTTATTTGTTGTTCTTTTTCCAGCTTTTTCTGGTGTCAGGTTAGGTTGTTTATTTGAGATTTTTCTTGCTTCTTGAGATAAGCCTTTATTGTTATAAACATCCCTCTTAGACCTGCTTTGCTGTATCCTAAAGGTTTTGGACCACTGTATTTTCATTTTCATTTGCTTCTATGTTCATTTTGAGTTCTATGATTTCTTAGTTGACCCATTAATAGTTTAGTAGCATATTATTTAACCTCCATGTATTTGTGGTCTTTCCAGATTTTTTGGTTGATTTCTATTTTCATAGCACTGTGGTCCAAAAAGATACATGGCCAAAAAAAAAAAAAAATGCCATGGTATGATTTCAATTCTTTCTGAATCTGTTGAGACTTTGTTTTGTGGCCTACTATGTGATCAATTCTGGTGAATGTTCTGTGCATCCTTGAAAAGAATGTTTATTCTGCTCTTTTAGGATGGAATATTCTGAATATATCTGTTAAATCCATCTGGTCCAATGGGTCACTCGAAGCTATAGTTTCTTTGTTGATTTTGTTTGGATAATCTGTCCATTGATGTAAGTAGAGTGTTAAAGTTCCCTTCTTTTAATGTATTACCTTTGCTATTAACTGTTTTATGTATTTGGGTGCTGTCATTTTAGGTGCATAAATATTTACAGTTATTACATATTCTTATTGCATTGTCCTCTTAATGATGATACAGTGTCCTTTTTTGTCTCTTGTTACAGAGTTTAAAGTCTATTTTATCTGATGTAAGTATTGCTACTCCAGCTTTCTTCTTATCACCATCTGAATGATAAATGTTCCTCCATTCCCTCACTTTCAAATTGCATGTGTCTTTTGGTCTGAAATGAGTCTCTATAGGCAGTATATGGACAGGTCTTTGTAGTTTGATTTTTTTTTTTATGTTTCATCTTTTGACTGAAGGACGTAATCCATTTGCCATTTTAATTATTATGTTCCTTGATTTGAACCTCCTGGATTGATTTCTTATGATTGATTTATTATGTTCCTTTGTGTGAACCTCCTAGATCTGGATGTCTGCTTCCTTCCCCAGATTAAAGGAGTTTTCAAATAAAATTTCCATCCCTTTTTCTCTCTTTTATCCTTCTGGAATCCCTATAATGTGAATGTATTTTCCTTGATAATGTTGGATTCCCTTGGCCTACTCTAATTTTTTATTATTTTTTTTCTTTTTGCTGTTCTTCTTGGTTGCTTTCCATTACTCTACCAGCTCACTGATTCATTCTTCTGTTTCCTCTCAAGTACTATTTATTCCCTCTAGTGTATTTTTTTTTAAGATTCATTCATCTGAAAGAGAGAGCACATCCATGAATAGGGGAAAGGGGCAAAGGGAGAGAGAATCTCAAACAGACTCCCTGCTGAGTGTAGAGCCCAGTGTTGGGCTCAATCCCAGGACCCTGAGATCTTGATTTGAGCCAAAATCAAGAGCCACCTGCTTTAACTGACTAAGTACTTCACTCTAGTGTATTTTTAATATCAGTTATTGAGTTCTTCACCTCTGATTGTTCTTTTTTATATTTCCGTTCTCTCCGTTGAAGAATTTTTTGTCAGTCTCCACTCTTTTCTCAAGTCCAGTGAGAATATTTATGACCATTACTTTGAAATCTTTATCAGGCATATTGCTTTTTCTCCATTTAATGAAGCTCTTTTGCTGTGATTTTATTCTGTTCTTTCACCTGCACACACCTATACATATATTAAAAGACTTTTTTCACTGAGAAAGTTTTTTTAAATTACATTTTTAAAGTTTTTTAAATAAACATATAATGTATTTTTATCCCCAAGGGTACAGGTCTGTGAATTGTCAGGTTTACACACTTCACTTCACAGCACTCTCCATACTGAGAATGTTGTTAAGATTCATCCTTGCTATAGCATATAATCACACTTATAATTCATTTTATGGCTAAATAGTAATCCATTGCAATCATGGCTATACCACATTTGTTCATTCATTTATCAGTTGATAGATGTTTCCACTTTTTGCTGTTGTGAATAGTATGGCCATGAATACTTCTGTACAAGTTTTTGACACAAAAACAGTAAAAAATAGAAAGAAGTGAAAAATACTCAAATACATATAAATGAGAAAATGCATCATCTTTCTGCCCTCCATTTTCTTAATAGCCTAGTTTGCTTTGTTATTGTTTGACTTTATAAAATCAAGATCATATAATACACATTACTCTGCAATTTGCTTTTCACTTGAGATGACATTGTAAACATATTTTTTTTACATTACTATATTCAGATGAAGCTATTCTTTCTAGGACAACTGCATTTTTTTTCTTTCAAACTACTAACTGAATATCTTGCTCTTGCAAATTAGTTGTACTATTTTATTCCACATGTTCATTTTTTTCTCTTACCAATCAGGATTTTAGTTTTCATTCTAGGTCAAGGCATGATATTTCTTCTGCAATAACACTTTCTTGGTTAATTAAGCACATTATACATTTTCACTTATCTAAAATTCCATTCACTCATGATCTCTGAGAATTGTATGAACACAGATTTATTTGTCTGTATATTTTCATTAATATTTTTTAATTATTTTATTCAATATCTCCAAACAAATAATAAATTACTTGAAGCAGAGATTAATGTTTTTGGATTTTATTCTCTGCTGCCTCTGAACAGGGTTAGCTGATCAGAAGTCCTTATCAAAATTATTGTTTGATATCTCTGGCTACCTCTTAAATGATGGGTTATTTCAACTTCTAATCTCTAAATCTCTCTGGTCCAGGTGAAAATCATCATTGTAAACTCCCATAAGACTCTTGACATATATTCCTGTTGTAAACCAAATAACACCATCTTTCCTACTTAATGAATCCCATTGCAAGATGTTTTTATGGTCAATCCCCAAGTTCCTACAACATTTTTTCTAGAGCTGCTAAACAACTAATGATTCAACTAGGTCATTTATTTATATTTAAAATTACCTATATGCTCTCTATCAGATCCTACTTAATACAGAATAACCTAAAGCCCTGATTCTACTGCACAGCTGGTAAGCTTAAGTGTTTCACAAATAATTTCTACTGAAAGATTTTAAATCTCTGCCTTTCTTACTTCCAATCTCCTAAACCTTTTCCTTGGAGCGGAGATAAATAAAACAGTTTACATATTTTGGCAGATATAAAAGGAGAACTGAAACAGGGGAGAAACTAAAGAACTTAATCTTTGAGCTCTTTCCCATAGAAATGTTGTGATACAGTCTTTAGGAGACAAAGGTAAAATTTTAAATCATAGAATTATAAATATTTGTAAGAAAAACAGACTATATAACTGGCTATATAACTATATAGTACTAAACTTGGTAATAAAGCAGTCTTCTTACATTGGATTTTTACTTATTTTCTCTGTTTCTGATCGGTTCAATGAGATTCTTTATCTGTGGATATGTTAAAAATCTCTGGAAATTTACAAGAGCTCTGCAACTGTTCATTGAAATCTTTCCATGTCACTTACATGTGATACAATTTTTATATGTTCTTTCAATAAGGATATTCTTAGGGATGAATTCTAAAAGACTCAATTTTGTGTGTGTGTGTGTGTGTGTGTGTTTAACACATTGTCATCCCAGAGCAAGCGCTTACTTAGCTATTACCTTTAATATTATATAGATGAATAGATGGACAAATATGTAGATAAGTAGATACCTTCTGGATGATATAATCTCAGTTTGATTGCTATTTAATACCAAAAAAGAAAGTGTTATTTTCAATCCCTACAACTTCAGTGGTATTTCACTATGATCTCTAATATTCTATAATTATCTTTCAAACCAACGTACCAATGAAAATGGAAAGAATAGTAAAGATGAGTTTTCATAGAGGAACCAAAGTCTATGAAAGTGGAGCCCTGTACCTTTTGCTTAAATAGAATCATATTTTCTCTTTTTTTACTTTGATATAGGTTTTCAGCAATCAATCAGGATAATGGATGTGGCCAATAAGTCTATTTCTGAATTTGTCTTGCTGGGACTATTTAAGTCCCGGGAACTTCAGCTGTTTTTCTTCATGGTGTTTTCACTGTTTTATGTAGCAACAGTGGTTGGTAACAGCCTCATAGTCATCACGGTTATAGCTGACTCTCACCTACATTCTCCTATGTATTTCCTGCTTACCAACCTTTCCATCATTGATATGTCACTTGCTTCTTTTGCCACTCCTAAGATGATTACAGACTACCTCACTGGACACAAAACCATTTCCTTTGATGGCTGCATCACCCAGATATTTTTTCTACACCTTTTTACTGGTACTGAAATAATTTTACTTATGGCCATGTCCCTTGATAGGTATATTGCAATATGCAAGCCTCTCCGCTATGCTTCAATCATAAATCCCTGGGTGTGTACTGCACTTGTGGTGGCTTCCTGGGTTGTGGGAGTCATGCATTCAATGAGCCAGGTCATATTTGCTCTCACATTACCGTTCTGTGGTCCCAATGAAGTAGACAGCTTTTTCTGTGACCTTCCTGTGGTGTTCCAGCTGGCTTGTGTGGATACTTATGTTCTGGGCCTCTTCATGATCTCAACTAGTGGCATAATTGCCTTATCCTGCTTTATTCTTTTATTCAATTCTTATGTTATTATCCTGGTTACTATCAAGCATCATTCTTCAAAAGGATCTTCTAAGGCCCTTTCTACCTGCACAGCTCATTTTATTGTTGTCTTCATGTTCTTTGGGCCATGCATCTTCATTTATATGTGGCCACTAAATAGTTTCCTTGTAGATAAGATCCTGTCTGTGTTTTATACCATCTTTACTCCCATTCTGAACCCAATAATCTATACCTTAAGGAATCAAGAAGTGAAGACAGCTATGAGGAAACTGAAAAATAGGCTTCTAAATCCCAAGAGGACGACTCCTTTGCATTATTTCTAGTATTAAATTCTACTAGTTTTAACTTCCTGGGCATTGTATGCCACAGTTTTGTGTACACAGCATTGTGACTAGGCTTTTATTTCTGGAGTGCTTATCAAATTATAATTGGATTAAATTGCAATCAAATTGTAAATATTAAAACTACTTGCATATGTTTGAAATACATGTTAGATTTCAGAAAAGCAAACTGACAGAAACAATTTCTTCCAGAAGTGCCAAGAGTCCGTGTTCCAGGTAGGAGATTCAATACTCATAATCTATTCACTGGAAAAGATGAACAAAAAGTATGAAGAGGAAGTACAGATTAAAGGGGAACTAGAAGATAAAAACATTTATATACCACTTGTCACTGAGAGACACGTTGTTGGCTCAGTCATTTAAGCAGTTAAGCATCCACCTCTTGATTTCTGTTCAGGTCATGATCTCAGGGTCATGAGATAGAGCACAATATTGGGCTCCATGCTTAGCACTGTAACTGTCACCCTGAACAAATCCTTAGTCTCATATTTATTAGAAAGTGAGTAACAATCAACAAAGAAGCTGGAGTAGATTAACATTGACCATGAGTCTTGTAGATACATAAGAAGAAAGGCAAAACATGTCTGGTCACATAGTACATGGCCCATAGTTAGCAAGGCCAAACAAAAGAATTGTCTGACTAACTGCTAATGCTCCTGGGAAGGGGAGATAACAGAAAATTGAAGCAGGTGGTGTTCTGCCCTGAGCCAGCCGGGCATCCCCAGCTGCTCAGCTTTAAATATGTATATCATCCTCTCCCCCAGAAGCCTGTTGCTAGTACATGTTTTTCTAAAGGCTATATCTAATCATGTTTGGTAACTAGTATAATTTCTTATAAATTATATTTTAAGCAGTATGTTGTTCTGAGGGACAGTTACACAGCATGGAGTGTGCTTAGGATTCTCTCTCTCCCTCTCCTCACCACCCCCTCATGCTGGTGGGGTCTCTCTCTCTCAAAACAAAACAAAACAAACAACAAATCACTGAATTACTTAGAGAATTGTCCCTAAAGTATGGCAAACTTGTAAAATTTGTATAAGCCTTAGAAACGCTATACTGCTATAGGAGTATCTTCTGACGCACAACGATTTCCTACGTCTATCCCTGAATCATTCTTACTTAACATTTTAAACATTTGTAATCTTTTCTACTGAAGAAAATCCTAGATATATTTAATTATGAATCTTGATGATGTCCAAAGAAAATGTTATAAGTAGAAGAGTCTCCACCACTCACTTCTAGCTAGTAAGCAAAAAAAATACAGCCATGACAACTTCTTATAATGCATTACGATTACAGAGGCTGAGGAATTCTGCAAATTAGAAAATATAATGAAATGAGTTTCAAAGCACTACATTTTGTTTCGTGCAGGTACTATGTGAGCTTAATGGCTGGGAAGTTAAGACTGGAATTAAGATAATTTATGGAGAGCCTGTGGTTTCACTTTAAAGTATTACATTGATTTACAGTTTGGTTAAATTACTTTTTCCTTTTAGTATTTGGTTGCAAAAATAGTAAATCTGTGCTTAGTAATACATTATCAATGTAATAAGTATATTCCTTTATACAAATAGGATTTTTAGTTTTAAAAAGGTTAAAAATTAGCTTTAAGGTACACAAGCTATCACTACCACCTGCTGGTAGTTACTGGAATTGCAAGCATTGAAATTTATGAGAAATAATTTTCCTATGTGTTGCTTTGCAAATCATCTTTAAATGATGGCAAACGTGAAAGAACTAATTGTTATTTGAAATTAACTAAATTATACTTACATATAGTGTTCAATATATTGTCCAACTTTTATGAACAAGAAAATATCTGTTATAACCACAGTATTTGATAAATATCAAATTGTTTTTCTTTGGCATTATTGAGAAAATAGAAAAAAACAAGAATTATATATGCACTAATTACCAATGATGAGATAGAAATTAAGAAAAGGAAATTCCTAACTGTTCATTTTAAGCCAAATGATAGGAGAAATGTGTTTTTTCTTCATCAGTATTTTTTTATTAATATATTAAATAAGGAAACACATTTACAGTTAATAAAGTGTGATATTATTGTGTTAAAAACATAGGAATTATTGAAATTGTTGGGTAAAAATGCCTATAGTACCAACACTAGACTGGCATGTGTTTATATTCACAAGATAATAGCATAATTCCACTTGAAATAGGGATACAAATGGACCAATTCAGGATATGTGTGTGTGTGTGTGTGTGTGTGTGTGGGTGTGTGTGTGTGAGAGAGAGAGAGAGTGAGCTTTCAGCTACATGTGCAAATAATTTTAGGATCAAGAAATTCATTTATGTAGAAATTTTCTAGCCAGTGTTTTATAAATTCCATAAATAATTCTTTCAAAAAATACATTTATTTGAACAGTGAATTCTTTTTAATGGCATGCTTTTTGCAAGATAAAACTGTCCAGCCTTTTCAAAGGAATGTCATCAATCTTCAGTACGTGTGTGGAGAATGATAAAACTCAAGGACATTTGCCAAAACCCTCAAAGGTGCAACTGATCAGCAGGCAACTCTGCAAGGGAAGTCAATAATGAGACTGAATAGTTGGAATTACAGTAAGACTCTGCAGCTGAGAATGAAAAGGATCACAGCCTCTGAAGGACTTCCGTATGCAAAGGGCACTACCTACTACCTTTCCTGGTAGCTCAGCATGAACAGTAAATGTACAATCAATCTCTATGTAATACATAAAACTTAAATCTTAATTAGGAGCTCTAGGTAGATTATTTATCACCATGTGTCCTCATCCTTCTCCTGACACTCTTTTATATGACAGTAAGCACAGTGACAGGGAGCAGGCTCCCCATGCAGTAGTAAAGATGATATCATTTGCAACTAAAGAAATAAAGTTTTCAAAGCATTCTAGATGAACAGAAACCAGCACAGTGACAGGGAGCAGGCTCCCCACGCAGTAGTAAAGATGATATTATTTGCAACTAAAGAAATAAAGTTTTCAAAGCATTCTAGATGAACAGAAACCAGCTAATATAAAACATACCAGGTCGAGAATGGCTTTAACTGGTCTAAATTTCCAGTAACACAATTGAGAGAGTATTGCAATTAGGATAATTTATAAGACTTTGATGACAAACAACTCCCTCCTCCTTTAGGTGTTTGGGAAGCTTCATAATGACAAGCCTATGAACTTTCAAAATTAGAACAACAGCAAGAAAAAAGTTTTGTAAAATTAAGCACAATAATCAAATGCAGGTGAAAAATATTAAAAATCAGGTCTAGATAAAATGATAAAATGTAAACAGTAATATGTGAAGGAACTGGATATTTGTAATGGTAGTAAAAACTTTACATGACGTATACTTCCAAAAACATTTGAGGAAAATTTGATGATACGATAGAGTGTAATGGGGGTGGGTTTATATCAAAGCCTGTTCTTTGCATGTGTTTCCTCCAAGGTCCTGGAATAGACTTTAACAACAATTTATTCACAATTTTGATTCTTTATTTTCTTAAAGAAGTCCCTTCAGACTAAACAGAGTTTAGGGTCTACGGAACCTGGATCCACCGTGAGTACAGAGGGTAAAAGTCTTAGACTCAGGTATGTTCTATCTGCTCTAAATGCCAATTCTACTATTTGTTAGTGGTGTAAACTTGAACAAGATACTTAATATCTCTTAGCCTCAGCTTCAACATCTGTAAAAGGAGATAATAATAGTACTAACACTGCAGAGTTATTGGAGGAATAAGGGAAGTCATTCCTTTGAATGACTTACATAATATATGTTCATATACATGTTCAACGAACGTTATTGTACTATTGTTCTGATCTACTTTGGATATCTTTGTTTAAGGGCCTTTATACTCTCCTGAGCTAAGAGCTGACATGTTTAATTTGAAAGGTAAATTTTCATTTTATAAATTTTCAGTATTTGTATCTATGCATAAAATTAATGTATATCAGGATTAATTTGGAAAATTAAAAGTAACTTCTATTTTCCATTTTTCACCTTATCATTTAAAAAATCTATAAGAGAGTTTTAAAACAACTTCCATTAAAAAACTACATTGAGTGCAATGGCAGGGGCATAGGGAAGCTCTATTTTTAATTTCTTGAGGAATCTCCACACTGTTCTCCAAAAAGGCTGCACCAACTTGCATAACCACCAACAGTGGAAGAGGGTTCCCCGTCTCCACATCCTCTCCAACACATGTTGTTTCCTATCTTGCGAATTTTGGCCATTCTAACTGGTGTAAGGTGATATCTCAATGTAGTTTTAATTTGAATCTCCCTGATGGCTAGTGATGATGAACATTTTTTCATGTGTCTGATAGCCATTTCTATGTCTTCATTGGAGAAGTGTCTGTTCATATCTTCTGCCCATTTTTTGATATGATTGTCTGTTTTGTGTGTGTTGAGTTTGAGGAGATCTTTATAGATCCTGGATATCAACCTTTTGTCTGTACTGTCATTTGCAAATATCTTCTCCCATTCCATGGGTTGCCTCTTTGTTTTCTTTACTATTTCCTTGGCTGTGCAGAAGCTTTTGATTTTGATGAAGTCCCAAAAGTTCATTTTTGCTTTTGTTTCCTTTGCCTTTGGAGACATATCTTGAAAGAAGTTGCTGTGGCTGATATCAAAGAGATTACTGCCTATGTTCTCCTCTAGGATTCTGATGGATTCCTGTCACACATTGAGGTCTTTTATCCATTTTGAGTTGATCTTTGTGTACGGTGTAAGAGAATGGTTGAGTTTCATTCTTCTACATATAGCTGTCCAGTTTTCCCAGCACCATTTATTGAAGAGACTGTCTTTTTTCCACTGTATATTTTTTCCTGTTTTGTCGAAGATTATTTGACCATAGAGTTGAGGGTCCATATCTGGGCTCTCTACTCTGTTCCACTGGTCTATGTGTCTGTTTTTATGTCAGCACCATGCTGTCTTGGTGATCACAGCTTTGTAGTAAAACTTGAAATCAGGTTACGTGATGCCCCCAGTTTTATTTTTGTTTTTCAATATTTCCTTAGCGATTCAGGATCTCTTCTGATTCCATACAAATTTTAGGATTATTTGCTCCAAGTCTTTGAAAAATACTGGTGGAATTTTGATCGGAATGGCATTAAAAGTATAGATTGCTCTAGGCAGTATAGACATTTTAACAATGTTTATTCTTCTGATCCAAGAGCATGGAATGGTCTTCCATCTATTTGTGTCTTTTTCAATTTCTTTCATGAGTGTTCTGTAGTTCTTCGAGTACAGATCCTTTACTTCTTTGGTTAGGTTTATTCCCAGGTATCTTATAGTTCTTGGTGCTATAGTAAATGGAATCGATTCTCTAATTTCCCTTTCTGTATTTTTATTGTTAGCATATAAGAAAGCCACTGATTTCTGTATATTGACTTTGTATCCTGCCACGCTGCTGAATTGCTGTATGAGTTCTAGTAGTTTGGGGGTGGAGTCTTTTGGGTTTTCCATATAAAGAATCATGTCATCTGCAAAGAGAGAATTTGACTTATTCACTACCAATTTGGATACTTTTTATTTCCCTTTGTTGTCTGATTGCTGTTGCTAGGACTTCTAATACTATGTTCAACAAGAGTGGTAAGAGTGGGCATCCTTGTCGTGTTCCTGATCTCAATGGGAAGGACGCAAGCTTTTTCCCATGGAGGATGATATTTGCTGTGGGTCTTTCATAGATAGATTTGATGAAGTTCAGGAATGTTCCCTCTGTCCCTATACTTTGAAGCGTTTTAATCAGGAACGGATGCTGGATTTTGTCAAATGCTTTTTCTGCATCAATTGAGAGGACTATGTGGTTCTTCTCTCTTCTCTTATTAATTTGTTCTATCACATTGATTGATTTGCAAATGTTGAACCATCCTTGTAGCCCAGGGATGGATCCCACCTGATCATGGTGGATAATCTTTTTAATGTGCTGTTGGATCCTGTTGGCTAGGATCTTGTTGAGAATCTTAGCATCCATATTCATCAGTGATATTGGTCTGAAATTCTCCTTTCTGGTAGGTCTTTGCCTGGTTTGGAGATCAGGGTAATGCTGGCTTCATAGAAAGAGTCAGGAAGTTTTCCTTCTGCTTCAATTTTTTGAAACAGCTTCAGGAGAATAGGTGTTATTTCTTCAAAGATACAGATGTAGTGAAAAAAAGGGCCATCTGTACCCCAATGTTTATAGCAGCCATGGCCACGGTTGCCAAACTGTGGAAAGAACCAAGATGCCCTTCAACGGATGAATGCATAAGGAAGATGTGGTCCATATACACTACGGAGTATTATGCCTCCATCAAAAAGGACGAATACCCAACTTTTGTAGCAACGTAGATGGGACTGGAAGAGATTATGCTGAGTGAAATCAGTCAAGCAGAAAGAGTCAATTATCATATGGTTTCACTTATTTGTGGAGCATAACAAATAGCATGGAGGACATGGGGAGTTAGAGAGAAGGGGTTTGGGGTAAATTGGAAGGGGAGGTGAATCACGAGAGACTATGGACTCTGAAAAACAATCTGAGGGGTTTGAAGTGGCGGGGGGGTGGAAGGTCGGGGTACCAGGTGGTGGGTATTATAGAGGGCACAGTTTGCATGGAGCACTGGGTGTGGTGAAAAAATAATGATACTGTTATGCTGAAAATAAATAAATAAATAAAGACTAGAATTTGCATTACAAAAAAATGAGTCTCTTATAAACAACAACAAAAAAATAAAACTACATTGACTTTTATATTTATTCAAGTCTCCAGAGATTGTTTTCCTCACTGCTCATAATTTTTATGAATCAAGAAAAATTCTGAGTTATTGTTTAATTAATGTGCGATGGCTTCTTTACAATGATTAATTATTAAATTGGTTTTTCTGATTTCAGAATGGATTTGCACCACAATTTTGATCAGAATAAGAATGATGACGTTTCATCCTTCATATTATTAAGGCAAAGTCATAGATGCATAGATCAGTAAATAATTTCTTAGACAAGTAAATCTTTGTATGATATAGTCTTATGTGAAGTAATTTTCTACTGATAAGAGCTTGGGATAATGTGATCCCTGGACTGTACTGCCAAATGAAAGAAGTTCTTGGTAGATGGTAGCATTTGAACATCTTCACACTCTTTGTAAAAGTGTGAAAGTGTTTTCAGACTTAAACAATGCCCAGTGAAACCTTGTATTCAAATGAAGTTTTGAAAAATAAAAAACAGTTAAAGTCAACAAGAGAGGGTCACCTGAGTGGCTTAGTTGGTTAGGCATCTTCCTTCAGCTCAGGTTATGATTTTGGGATCCTAGGATTGGAGCCATGCATCTGGCTCCCTGCTTGGAGAGAGTCTGCTTCTCCCTCTCCTCCCCATTCATGCTCTCTCTCACTATCTCTGTCTCTCTCAAATAAATAAATAAAATCTTTTTTTTTAAAAAAAGTCAACAAGAGAAATGAATAAACTCCATTCTCTCCCTGTTTATTCCCATTTACTATTTTTCCTGGAGATTTTTGGATGCATGTTTCCAGACTGAAAACCAAGGGAAAGAAAACACCATGGAAACTGAATTCATCTGAACTTTTTGCATGTACTTTCAGAGTGTAGTGAAATACACTAAGAAATTTGACAGTCTTTCAATTTATATGATTCTGTGAGGATGATTAATTTTATAAAGATGGGAGCATTTTTGCTATGATTTTTAAATTTAATTAAATGAGCCACATATCGAATATCATTAGTTTCACTTGTGCAAACATCATTAAACCCCTAAAATCTTGCCATCTGCAATGACGTGGGTGGAACTAGAGGGTATTATGCTAAGTGAAATTAAGTCAATCAGAGAAAGACAATTATCATATAATCTCACTGACTTGAGGAATTTGAGAAACAAGACAGGGGATCATAGGGGATGGGAGCGAAAAATGAAACAAAATTAAACCAGAGAAGGAGAAAAACCGTAAGAGACTCTTTTCTCAGGAAACAAACTGAGGGTTGTTGGCGGGGAGGGAAATGGGAGGGATGGGGTGGCTGGGTGAGGGACTCTGGGGGAGGGTCTGTGCTATGGTGAGTGCTGTGAATTGTGTAAGACTGATGAATCACAGACCTTTATCCCTGAAACAAATAATACATTATATGTTAATTAAAAATGACTATCATTACTTTCAGATATAGTGTTCAATAACTCATCAGTTGTATATAACACTCAGTGCTCATCAAAACATGTGCCCTACTTAATGCCCAAAACCTAATTACTCCATCCCCAACCTGCCTCCCCTCCAGCAACCTTCAGTTTGTTTCCTGTAGTCAGGAGTCTCTCATGGTTTAACTTCATTGCTTTCCATTACTCTGTCCTCCAGATTGCTGATCTGTTCCCCCAATTTTTCTATTCTATTTATTCCCTCAGTGTATACTCACTAGACTTAAGAAAGAGTGGAGGACCTCCATGAGACCCTCAACAAAGAGATAAAAAGCATAAATAACAAATCAGAGATAAATTCAATAGCTAAAAGTAAAACTGTGCTGAGGGAATAAACAGCTATAAAGCTATCAACAGATTTTTCAGCAGAAAGTTTGTAGGCCAGAAGGAAGTGTCATGATAGAGTCAAAGAGCTAAAAGAAAAACCCTTAAAACCAAAAATACTCTACCCAGCAAGGCTATCATTCAGAATAGAAGGAGAGAGATTGGGAAAAGATAAAAAAGCTATAGGAATTCATCATCACTAAGTCAGTCTTAAAAGAAATGATAAAGAAGACTCTGTGTGAAAAGCAAACACCATCAGCAAATAATCTTCGACAAAACAAGAAAAAATATACAGTGGAAAAAAGACAGTCTCTTCCATAAATGGTGCTGGGAAAACTGGACAGCTATATGTAGAAGAATGAAACTCAACCATTCTCTTACACAGTACACAAAGATAAACTCAAAATGGATAAAAGACCTCAATGTGTGACAGGAATCCATCAGAATCCTACAGGAGAACATAGGCAGTAATCTCTTTGATATCAGCCACAGCAACTTCTTTCAAGATATGTCTCCAAAGGCAAAGGAAACAAAAGCGAAGAACTTTTGGGACTTCATCAAGATCAAAAGCTTCTGCACAGCCATGGAAACAGTAAAGAAAACAAAGAGGCAACCCACGGAATGGGAGAATATATTTGCAAATGACAGTACAGACAAAAGGTTGATATCCAGGATCTATAAAGATCTCCTCAAACTCAACACACACAAAACAGACAATCATATCAAAAAATGGGCAGAAGATATGAACAGACACTTCTCCAATGAAGACATAGAAATGGCTATCAGACACATGAAAAAATGTTCATCATCACTAGCCATCAGGGAGATTCAAATTAAAACTACATTGAGATACCACCTTACACCACTTAGAATGGCCAAAATTAGCAAAACAGGAAACAACATGTCTTGGGGAGGATATGGAGAAAGGGGAACGCTCTTACACTGTTGGTGGGAATGCAAGTTGGTGCAGCCACTTTGGAAAACAGTGTGGAGATTCCTCAAGAAATTAAAATAGAGCTTCCCTATGACCCTGCCATTGCACTACTGGGTATTTAGCCCAAAGATACAGATGTAGTGAAAAGAAGGGCCATCTGTACCCCAATGTTTATAGCAGCAATGGCCACGGTCGCCAAACTGTGGAAAGAACCAAGATTCCCTTCAAAGGACGAATGGATAAGGAAGATGTGGTCCATATACACTATGGAGTATTATGCCTCCATCAGAAACGATGAATACCCAACTTTTGTAGCAACATGGATGGGACTGGAAGAGATTATGCTGAGTGAAATCAGTCAAGCAGAGAGAGTCAATTATCATATGGTTTCACTTATTTGTGGAGCATAACAAATAGCATGGAGGACAAGGGGTGTTAGAGAGGAGAAGGGAGTTGGGGTAAATTGGAAGGGGAGGTGAATCACGAGAGACTATGGACTCTGAAAAACAATCTGAAGGGTTTGAAGTGGCGGGGGGGTGGGAGGTTGGGGTACCAGGTGGTTGCTATTATAGAGGGCACGGATTGCATGGAGCACTGGGTGTGATGAAAAAATAATGAATACTGTTTTTCTGAAAATAAATAAATTGAAAAAAATTAAAAACAAAAATTCAGGTTTGAGGGGTGTACCTGGGTGGCTCAGTGGGTTAAGTCTCAGCCTTCAGCTCAGGTCATGATCCCTGGGTCCTGGGATCGAGCCCCACATCTGGCTCTCTGCTCAGCAGGGAGCCTGCTTCCCCCTCTCTTTCTCTCTGCCTGCCTCTCTGCCTACTTGTGATCTCTGTCTGTCAAATAAATAAATAAAATGTTTAAAAATTAAAAAAAAATAAAATAAATAAACCTAATGGTAACCACATCAAAAAACAGTAATAGATATGAAAAAACAAAGAGAAAGGAATCCAATTTTCCCCCAAAGAAAGCCAACAAAATCATGAGAGAATAGCCCAAAAGAAGAAAGGAACAGAGAAATATAAATACAACTTTAAAATGAGTAACAAAATGGTAATAAGTACATACCTAACAAAAATTACTTTGTATGCAAATGGACTAGAAACTCTAGAGAGTATCTTGTCAAAAGACAAAAGGTGACGGAATGGATAAAGAAGCGAGAAGATAAGGGTACCAGGTGGTGGGTATTATAGAGGGCACGGCTTGCATGGAGCACTGGGTGTGGTGAAAAAATAATGAATACTGTTTTTCTGAAAATAAATAAATTGGAAAAAAAAAGAAGGTAAAAATACACATTTTACCTACAAGAGATTAATTTCAACCCTAAAGACATATGCAAATTGAAAGTGAAGAGATAGAAAGGCATTTATCAGGCATATGGAAGTGAAAAGGAAGCTGGGGTGGCAATATTTACATCAGACAAAATAAGCTCTAAAATGAAGACTGTAACAAGAGACAAAGAGGGACAGTAAAAATCATAAAGGGAACAATTTAAAAAGAAGATACAGCAATTGTAAATATTTATGCAGAAAAGACAGGAGCCCCCAAATACATAAAGCCCCTAATCACAAACATAAAGAATACTTAGACAATAATAACAGTGGACTTTAACATCCCGTTTACTGCTGGTGCAGTAATGTATAAATCATCTAACCAGAAAGTCAACAAGGACAGTGGCTTTGAATAACAAATTGGATGAGACGGATGTATCATATAATCAGAACATTTCATCCTAAAACATTGTTTACATATATTCATGAAAAGAATACATTTTTTTTCATACATTGGAACATGCTCCATATGCACATCATGTTAGGTCATAAAACAAATCTCAACAAGTTGAGAAAGACTGAAATCTTACCATGCATGTCTTGTGACCACAACCTTTGAAACTAGAAATCAACCATAAGAGAAAATATCAAAGAACACAAGATGGAGAGTATGAACACATGGGGTGGGGGGTAGCAAGAGACAGAGAGCGAGAGAAGCAGAGAGAGAGAGAGAGAACTCAACTAATCAAAAGCAGAAATGAAAGACAAGAAGCAACTGACAAAACAGAAATACAAAGGGTTATAGAGAATGTTATGAAAAATTTTATGCCAACAAATTGGACAGACTAGGAGAAGTGAATAAATTCCTAGAAACATATAACCTTCCAAAACTGAATCAGGAAGAAATAGAGAATTTGAATTGAATGATTATCTAATGAAATTGAATCAGCAATCAAAGAAATCCCAACAAACAAAAGACCAGAACCAGATGGATTCATAGGTGGAGTCTACCGAACATCTAGAAAAGAGTTAGTAACTATTCTCCTCAAAATATTCCAAAAAATAGAAGAGAAAGGAAACCTTCCAAATTCATTCTATGAGGCCAGTATTACCCTGATACCAAACTGGAAAAAAAAAACACTATTAAAAAAAGAAAACTACAGACCAATATCTCTAACAAACACAGATGCAAAAATCCTCAAGTATTAGCAAACCAAACCAACAATTTGTAAAAAAAAAAAAAAAAAAAAAATTCACTGTGATTGTGATTTATTCCTGGGATGCAAGGGTCATTTATTAATCACAAAACAATCAACACAATACATCATATCAACAAGAGAAAGAATATAAACCATATGATCATTTTAATAGATGTGGAAAAATTATGTGACAAAGTACAACATCTATTCATGATAAAAACCCTCAATAAATCAGGTTTAGAGGGAATATACATAATAAATATCATATGAAAATCAACATAATAAAGACCATATGAAAAACCACAGCTAGCATCGCCTGGGTGGCTCAGTTGGTTAAGCAGCTGCCTTCGGCTCAGGTCATGATCCCAGCGTCCTGGGATCAAGTCCCACATTGGGCTCCTTGCTCGGCAGGGAGCCTGCTTCTCTCTCTGCCTCTGCCTGCCTCTCTGTCTGCCTGTGCTCGCTCTCTCCCCCTCTCTCTCTGACAAATAAATAAATAAAATCTTTAAAAAAAACAAAAACAACAACAAAAAATACTGTGCATTTCCCTCCTAAGTTAGGACAAAGATGTCCACTCTCATCAATTTTATTACACATAGTATTGGAAATCCTAGCCATAGCAACCAGACAAAGCAGAGAAATAAGAGGCATCTGAATAGGTAAGAAAGAAGTAAAACTTCCACTATTTGCAGATGACATGATACTATTTATAGAAAACCCAAAAGACTCTACAAAAAACTACTAGAACTAATAAATGAGTTCAGGAAAGTCACAGGATACAAAATCAATATACAGAAATCCATTGCATTTCTATACACTAATAATGAAGTAGCAGAAAGAGAAATTAAAAACACAATCCCATTTACAATTGCACCAAAAAACAATAAACTGCATAAGAATAAACTTAGCCAAGGCAATGAAAGACCTGTTCTCTGAAAACTATAAAACATGGATGAAAGAAATTAAAAATGAAAAAAATGGGGACAAACCATAAGAGACTCTTAGTCATAGGAAACAAACTGAGGGTTGCTGGAAACAAACTGTGGAAGGATAGGGTAACTGGGTGATAAGTATTAAGGAGGGCATGTGATGTGATGAGCACTGGTTGTGATTACAACTGAGGAATCACTGAACTCTACTTCTGAAACTAATAATACATTATATGTTAATTAACTGAATGTTAAAAACAAACAAACAAACAAAAAACAGAAACAAATGGAAAGCTATTCCATGCTCACGGAGTATGAGAACAAATATTGTTAATATATCCATACTATCCAAAGCAATCTACAGATTTAATGCAATCCCCATCAAAATGCCAACAGTATTTTTCATAGAACTAGAATAATCCTACAATTTGTATGAACCCACAAAAGACTCTGAATACCAACAGCAATCTTGAAAAAAACAATACTGGAGGCATCATAATTCCAGATTTCAAGATACACTATAAAGCTGTAGTAATCGAAACATAGTGGTACTGGCACAAAAACAGACATGTAAACCAATGGAACAGAATGGAGAGTCCAGAGAGAAACCCACAATTATATGGTCAATTAATCTATGACAAAGGAGCCAAGAATATGCAGAGGGAAGAAAACAGTCTTCTTCAGCAAATGGTGCTGGGAAGAGGTAGAGGCAAAAGAATGAAATAGGACCACTTTCGCACACTATACACAAAAATAAGCTCAAAATGGATTAAAGACCTAAATGTGAGACCTGAAACCATAAAAATCCCAAAAGAAAAAAAAAAAATCCCAGAAGAGAGCACATGCAGTAATTTCTTAGACATTGGCTATAACAACAGTATTCGAGATATGACTGCTGAGCCAATGGAAATTAAAATGAAATAAACTACTGGAACTGTATCAAAATAAAAATCTTCTGCTGAGCAAAGGAAACAACCAAAACCTAAAAGACTGCCTACTGAATAGAGGATATTTGAGGGGCCCCTGGGTGACTCAGTGGGTTAAGCCTCTGTGTTCGGTTCAGGTCATGGTCTCAGGGTCCTGGGATAGAGCGCCGCATCTGGCTCTCTGCTCAGCAGGGAGCCTGCTTCCCCCTCTATCTCTGCCTGCCTCTCTGCCTCCTTGTGACCTCTCTCTCTCTCTCTGTGTCAAATAAATAAATAAAATCTTAAAAAGAGGATCCTTGTAAATGACATAGCTGATAAATCTAGATATCCAAAATATATAAAGTACTTTAAAAAAGCAATACCCCCAAACCCAAAAAATCCATATAAAAAATAGGCAGAAGACAAAAATAGACATTTATAAAAAAAATAGATGCTGAAAAAGCATTTGACAAAGTACAGCACCCCTTCCTGATCAAAACTCTCCAAAGTGTAGGGATAGAGGACACATACCTCAATATTATCAAAGCCATCTATGAAAAACCCACCGCAAATATCATTCTCAATGGAGAAAAACTGAAAGCTTTTCCGCTAAGGTCAGGAACATGGCAGGGATGTCCATTATCACCACTGTTATTCAACATAGTACTAGAAGTTCTAGCCTTAGAAATCAGACAACAAAAGGAAATTAAAGGCATCCAAACAGGCAAAGAAGAAGTCAAACTATCACTCTTCACAGATGATATGATACTATAAGTGGAAAACCCAGAAGACTCCACTCCAAAACTGCTAGAACTTGTACAGGAATTCAGTAAAGTGTCAGGATATAAAATCAATGCACAGAAATCAGTTGCATTTCTCTACACTAAGACAGAAGAAAGAGAAATTAAGGAGTCAATCCCATTTACAATTGCACCCAAAACCATAAGATACCAGGAATAAACCTAACCAAAGAGGCAAAGACTCTATACTCAGAAAACTATAATGTACTCATGAAAGAAATTGAGGAAGACACAAAGAAATGGAAAAATGTTCCATGCTCCTGGATTGGAAGAATAAATATTGTGAAAATGTCTATGCTACCTAAAGCAATCTACACATTTAATGCAATTCCTATCAAAGTACCACCCATCTTTTTCAAAGAAATGGAACAAATAATCCTAAAATTTATATGGAACCAGAAAAGACCTCGAATAGCCAAAGGAATATTGAAAAAGAAAGCCAAAGTTGGTGGCATCACAATTACGGACTTCAAGCTCTATTACGAAGCGGTCATCATCAAGACAGCATGGTACTGGCACAAAAACAGACACATGGATCAGTGGAACAGAATAGAAAGCCCGGAAATAGACCCTCAACTCTATGGTCAACTAATCTTCGACAAAGCAGGAGAGAATGTCCAATGGAAAAAAGACAGCCTCTTCAATAAATGGTGTTGGGAAAATTGGACAGCCACATGCAGAAAATGAAATTGGACCATTTCCTTACACCACACACGAAAATAGACTCAAAATGGATGAAGGACCTCAATGTGAGAAAGGAATCCATCAAAATCCTTGAGGAGAACACAGGCAGCAACCTCTTCGACCTCAGCCGCAGCAACATCTTCCTAGGAACATCGCCAAAGGCAAGGGAAGCAAGGGCAAAAATGAACTATTGGGATTTCATCAAGATCAAAAGCTTTTGCACAGCAAAGGAAACAGTTAACAAAACCAAAAGACAACTGACAGAATGGGAGAAGATATTTGCAAATGACATATCAGATAAAGGACTAGTGTCCAAAATCTATAAAGAACTTAGCAAACTCAACACCCAAAGAACAAATAATCCAATCAAGAAATGAACAGAAGAGATTATGCTGAGTGAAATCAGTCAAGCAGAGAGAGTCAATTATCATATGGTTTCACTTATTTGTGGAGCATAACGAATAGCATGGAGGACAAGGGGTGTTAGAGAGGAGAAGGGAGTTGGGGTAAATTGGAAGGGGAGGTGAACCACGAGAGACTATGGACTCTGAAAAACAATCTGAGGGGTTTGAAGTGGCGGGGGGGTGGGAGGTTGGGGTACCAGATGGTGGGTATTATAGAGGGCATGGATTGCATGGAGCACTGGGTGTGGTGAAAAAATAATGAATACTGTTTTTTTCTGAAAATAAATAAATTGAAAAAAAAGAAATGAACAGAGCACATGAACAGATATTTCTGCAAAGAAGACATCCAGATGGCCAATGGCCAACAGACACATGAAAAAGTGCTCCATATCACTCGGCATCAGGGAAATACAGATCAAAACCACAATGAGATATCACCTCAGGCCAGTCAGAATGGCTAAAATTAACAAGTCAGGAAATGACAGATGCTGGCGAGGATGCGGAGAAAGGGGAACCCTCCTACACTGTTGGTGGGAATGCAAGCTGGTGCAACCACTCCGGAAAACAGCATGGAGGTTCCTCAAAATGTTGAAAATAGAACTACCCCATGACCCAGCAATTGTACTACTGGGTATTTACCCTAAAGATACAAACGTAGTGATCTGAAGGGGCATGTGCACCCGAATGTTTATAGCAACAATGTCCACAATAGCCAAACTATGGAAAGAAACTAGATGTCCATCAACAGATGAATGGAAAAAGAAGATGTGGTATATATACACAATGGAATACTATGCAGCCATCAAAAGAAATAAAATCTTGCCATTTGCGATGACGTGGATGGAACTAGAGTGTATCATGTTTAGCGAAATAAGTCAAGTGGAGAAAGACAACTATCATATGATCTCCCTGATATGAGGAAGTGGAGATACAACATGGGGGGTTTAAGGGGTAGGAGAAGAATAATTGAAACAAGATGGGATTGGGAGGGAGACAAACCATAAGTGACTCTTAATCTCACAAAACAAACTGAGGGTTGCTGGGGGGAGGGGGGCTGGGAAAAGTGGGGTGGGGTTATGGACTTTGGGGAGGATATGTGCTATGGTGAGTGCTGTGAAGTGTATAAACCTGGCGATTCACAAACCTGTAACCCGGGGGTTAAAATACATTATATGTTTATAAAAAATAAAAAAATAGAGATGGACAAAAGACATAAGAACACATGCTCAATAACACTAATCATCAGGGAAATGCAAATCAAAACCACCATGAGATATCTACCTCATACCTGTCAGAATGGTTAAAATAAAAAGCACAGGAAACGGCTTTGGTGAGGATGTAGAGATGAAGGAACTTCTCATTCACTGTTGGTGGGGATATATATTGGTATAGCCACTGGAAAATAATAGGAAATTCATCAAAAATTAAAAGTAGAGGGGCACCTGTGTAGCTCAATGGGTTAAAGCTTCTGTCTTTGGTTTAGGTCATGATCTCAGGGTCCTGGAATCAAGCCCTGCATCGGGCTTTCTGCTCAGCAGGGAGCCGGCTTTCCCCTCTCTCTCTCTCTGCCTGCCTCTCTGCCTATTTGTGAATTCTGTCAAATAAATAAATAAATCTTTAAAAAATTAAAAAGAGAATTACCATAGGTCCAGTAATTTTGCTATTGGGTCTTTACCCAAAGAATATGCAAACATTATTTAAACAAGTGGCTGTTTCCATCCCTACACAGCTTTTGTTATGTCCATAATACAAAATAGCATCAATGCTGAATAGCATGATTATGTACGGTACATAAACAGAAACTACCTGTACACATCAGTGGATCTGAGAACTAAGGCACGTAAAATTGAAAGAAAAATGGAATGTTTTAATATAAGTCAAAACTAGGATTGAACACTGCAAAAAATCAGAAATCCCTCATGTACATATTTACCTATTTACAGCTAAAAACAGGCATTACAACAAGACTAATCTAACTTTACTCATTTAAATATAAATAACACAAATTTTACACACACCACATAAAGCTTCCATTAGAACAAAGTGATATTACCAGACAAGCATCAGTGAAGTATAATGCCTCTTCTAGTTGTCATTGCACAGTGCTATAAATATTGCAGTCCAGGCAGTACACCCAAGAACACCAAAGTCCTATACCCAAATACAATTAATATGTTAAAGAAGCTCTCTGCAAGTGGTGCTGGATTCCACTAGGAAGTCTACTGTAGCCATGTTGGTTATGACTTTCAGCGAAGAAGGATAGAGTTACATTAAGAATTGAAGTATTTTAAAAAAGCTTTAAACATTCTTTCTTGAACCAAAACAGTCAACAAATGACACATGAAAAATTAACTTTTCTGATACCTTTGCAATTTAAAAGTCAGATATATGTTGCTCAGTAGAGCTGCTGTATGTAAAAAACAAATTTAGTTTTAATTTCTTCTTGTAAACAAATTAATCCTAGTGTAGTTCTATGCTACACAACATTTTTAGCAATGAGAGTAATGCAGACATCATCTGGTACAGGCCAGCACAATAAGCTTCAAAGATATCTCAATACTCTGTTGGCTCTGATGGTTTTACTCATGATAACAAGTTGTGGTGTTTACCTTTCACAGAACATCTTATTTTGCAGCTTGTAGAAGACCAATTAACCAGGTTTACATATGGCACCAAATGCCAGTTTCATATAATACCAGTTTCTATAAGGTCCCAAGACAGACTGAAGTTTATGCACAATGTCTTCTAATCTTTCAAAGAACAGATAGGATTAGGGTATAAAAATACTTCTCTGAGTACTCCAACTAAATTTTATGAGTCTATCATTGTCTCAGTACCAAAATTAGATGTGGTAGCATAAACAATTCCAAAATACTACAGGCAAATTTCACTTGTAAAGCTATATGCAAAAATCCTACATAAAAGTTAACATATCAAATCCAGGCTGATACTCTCATATAACATATCACAATTAAGTAGAATTTATGCCAGGAATGCAAATACATCCACAATGGATGCTCTATTAATGGTATTTAACAGTTAAGATTGAAAGAGGAATTTATTATCTCCATTGGGGGTATTAGATGTTCTCTGAATTTTTCCATTTTTCCTCTAAGGTCAGCAATATCACTGAAGATTCATTAACTTTTTTAAAAATTTTATTTATTTGTCAGAGAAAGAGCGAGTGAGCACAAGCAGGGGGAGCAGAGGGAGAAGCAGGCTCCCTGCTGAGCTAGGAGCCCAACACAGGACTCAACTGCTGGACCTTGGGATCATGACCTGAACTGAAGGTGGTGCTGAACTAACTGAGCCACCCAGGTGGCCCTGAAGATTCAATTCTTGTTGAAGTATTTAGGAAACACTACATATCAAAATTTCCCTAAATCTATTAGAAACATAGTGCATATAATTGGTAATAAGTAAGTCACAGGGGGAAATGCTTGATTTGTTGCTAAGACAAAGGTAAAAGTAGTTTGACTCTCTGGCCATTTTCCCTGTTTGACAAATCAGTGAATATGTAATGACAAAAAATCACCATGGGACACGTCTATCCTCCCATAGTCCCAGTTCAATCCAGTCTAGAATGAAGTAAAGAAATGATAAAATGGAAAAAGGGTGAAAAAGAATGCTGAGGTTTGCCCAAGTCAATATTTACTGTAGTTGTATCTCAGCTCAAAAGCATATACACATCTGATGTAGCTCTTTTCTTTCTACTCTCTTATAAGAGAATTTGATTTGAAAGAAGCCAACACTTACTTCAGTTTCCTTACAAATCTTCAGATAACTGAATCAGGTATGTTTATTTTATGTCAGCCATTTGCTTGATACATTTACTTGGGATTTAATCTTTGGAAAATGTTGATGAGACTTTTTTTTTTTAAAGATTTTTATTTATTTATTTGACAGACAGAGATCACAAGTAGGCAGAGAGGCAGGCAGAGAGAGAGGAAGGGAAGCAGGCTCCCCGCCGAGCAGAAAGCCCAGTGCGGGGCTTGATCCCAGGACCCTGAGATCATGACCTGAGCTGAAGGGAGAGGCTTAACCCACTGAGCCACTCAGGTGCCCCTTGATGAGACTTTTAATGAACTACAGAAAGGAAATTAAAGCAATGGTTTATGATATTTGGACTTAACGTTTCGTGAAAATTCTTTTGCCTTGACTGTAAAATATTTATATCAATGTTAGTCTGGTATATACAATTTGACTTAGGTGTGATAGAAAATGATTCAAGGATCAATTTTTGTAACATGTGAGCTGTTTTTTTTTTTCTTTGGTTCTAAGTTTTCTTTTTCTTTTGAGAAAGTGAGAAGAGACTTTACAAGAGCACAGTGACATCATTTTATCTTTTTTTTTTCATCTGTAAAATGAACATTTAATGTTTACATATTGCAGATAATATTTATATTTTTCCCCAATTTATTTATTTTCAGAAAAACAGTATTCATTATTTTTTCACCACACCCAGTGCTCCATGCAAGCTGTGCCCTCTATAATACCCACCACCTGGTACCCCAACATCATTTTATCTTTATCATAGTTCATCCCAGCCCAGTCCAGCACCAAGACAAAAATGGCATTCAGAACAAGGATGAAGCATCACTCTCTGTGAAGATTTCTGGAATTTTTCTTCTCCTGCTTCCCACATCCCTTTATTTCTCATTCACTTTTACTAAAAGAAATTTGTGACTTCATAGGTGACTAACCAAATTAAAAGATAAGGTTAAGAATAGTTTTATTCCTTATCCTTCCTTAAACCCATACTTTATCCCTTTGAATAAAATTCCCTTCCCCATAAGAGAATGCTCCAGGGAGGATGCCCCTTCTCATTCTAAGTGATAATTATTGATCTAAATATTCTTTGGAATGGTTCCATTTTAGTTATTTTGTCACAGTATTCACTGTTCATTCATTTGATTATTTTTTCTTTTCACTTATTTTTTTATGCTACTTTTGGGAGAACCTTTATACAATACAATATAGCAACAACCCAGTTAGCAAATATTACCAGGGCATAAAGTTTTCCAGGCTAATACATTTTAAACTAGAATTTACCCCTTTAAGGCAAAAGCATTAACAGTTTTGGAAAACAAAATACATCTCACCCTCTTACCTTTGTAACTAGAAAGGTTTATTATCATCAAGAGCATTTATGATATATTTAGTGATATTTAATAGGGCTTTGCATCAACTACTTTTTCTCATTTTCTAATCTTGATAATTCTACTTGCCTATTCTTCAACCATACCTTTAGGTTCCATTAGAGATTCCACTGTCAAGGACTGTGGAAAGAGATTTGAGGAACTGGGATGAGGTTCTAGATTTGTTACTTGCTGTTTGTATAATCATGAACACATTAGTTAACCTTTCTGAGTCTCAACTTCCTTAAATGAAAACTGTAGACAACAACCTCAGGCACACCAGTTTGTTGTAAAAATTTAATGTTCACATACCGCATGTAAAAACACTTTCAAACTAGTTTTTCCTATAGACATCATCCTTTATTTTTCAGTTTTTTAAGAGACTGACACTTATCACTTCTAATTATCACAGAAAATGAAAAGTGAGAGTCTTCTTTCTTAAAAAAGTATAAACTAACTGCCTTCCTTTCAATTAAAAGATTCTTCTGTTTCTAAACACAATTAAAAAAATGAATTCTCAAATCCTTATTTATCTCCTTAGAAGCTTTTCCTGCATTCTTCCAAAGAAGCTGCAAGAGAACATAAGCAGAATCAATTATCTAACAATCTATTTGCAAGTTGTTCATTATATCAATTCTGTATCATGTTATTTATTTTTGTTCTCATTGTTCATTATCTCAATTTTTCCTTAATGAGAAAGGAGGTTGGGGTACCAGGTGGTGGGTATTATAGAAGGCACAGCTTGCATGGAGCACTGGGTGTGGTGAAAAAAATAATGAATACTGTTTTTCTGAAAATAAATAAATTGGAAAAAAAATAAAGAGACAAGTAAAATGGAAAAAAAAAAGAAAGTATGGTGTTGCCAGATATTTTTTAAAGAATGTACCTTATTTTATTAAGTGACAGAAATCCTAATCAAAGCCTACAAATTCTATATCCTGGATATAATTATTTCTTTTGGAAGCTTTTTACATTGGTAAATAACATGTTACAGTTGACCTTCAAATGATCTACCTTTTTTTTTTTTTAAGATCATAGTCTTTTTTTTTTCTTTTCCAGAATTCATTGTTCCAGAATTCATTGTTTATGCATCACACCCAGTGCTCCATGAAATATGTGCCCTCCATAATACCCACCATCAGGCTCACCAACCCCCCCTCCAAAACCCTCAGTTTGTTTTCAGAGTCCACAGTCTCTCATGGTTCATCTCTCCCTCCAATTTCCCCCAAATTACTCCTCCTTTTCAACCACTGTTACTAAATTAGATCTTCGCATTTCATTGCTATCATTACCTTATCTATCAGTATTGTATTCTGACATACTGGCCATCTCTGTTCACTTATTTCCACATAATACAATATTAGCTTCAAGGGACTTCAAGCCAAAATAGCCATCACAACTTCAGAGAAAATATGTATTAAACATTTTTAATGGTGTAATTGTGGAGGTTAAGTAGTAGAGAAAGGACAAAGGCAAAAGGAGAACCACAGTAAAAAACAGGAAATTAAATGTAAACATGGTCTCTTGAGAATTCTCTAAGAACTGAAGCTGCCTGGTAGCAATCCCAAGCAGATAATGCACAACAGCAGGACAAGGAAGTTAGTACAAGAATCTGGATACTTTAGCTTCTTCTCTTAATTGTGGTTTTCATAATACAATTCTATTATTTCTTTTTCTTTTTTTTCAAGATTATTTTTAAACTTATTTTTTATTTTTAGCATAACAGTATTCATTATTTTGCACCACACCCAGTGCTCCATGAAATCTGTGCCCTCTATAATACCCACCACTTGGTACCCCGACCTCCCACCCCCCCGTCCCTTCAAAACCCTCAGATTGTTTTTCAGAGTCCCTAGTCTCTCATGGTTCACCTCCCCTTCCAATTTACCCCAACTTCCTTCTCTCTATCTCCCCATGTCCTCCATGCTATTTGATAGCTCCACAAATAAGTGAAACTATATGATAATTGACTCTCTGTGCTTGACTTATTTCACTCAGCATAATCTCTTCCAGTCCCGTCCATGTTGCTACAAAAGTTGGGTATTCATCCTTTCTGATGGAGGCATAATACTCCATGGTGTATATGAACCACATCTTCCTTATCCATTCATCCGTTGAAGGGCATCTTAGTTCTTTCCACAGTTTGGCGACCATGGCCATTGCTGCTATAAACATTGGGGTACAGATGGCCCATCTTTTCACGACATCTGTATATTTGGGGTAAATACCCAGTAGTGCAATGGCAGGGTCATAGGGAAGTTCTATTTTTAATTTCTTGAGGAATCTCCACACTGTTCTCCAAAGAGGCTGCACCAACTTGCATTCCCACCAACAGTGTAAAAGGCTTCCCCTTTCTCCACATCCCCTCCAACACACGTTGTTTCCTGTCTTGCTAATTTTGGCCATTCTAACTGGTGTAAGGTGATATCTCAATGTAGTTTTAATTTGAATCTCCCTGATGGCTAGTGATGATGAACATTTTTTCATGTGTCTGATAGCCATTTGTATGTCTTGATTGGAGAAGTGTCTGTCCATATCTTCTGCCCATTTTTTTGATATGATTGTCTGTTTTGTGTGTGTTGAGTCTAAGGAGTTCTTTATAGATCCTGGATATCAACCTTTTGTCTATACTGTCATTTGCAAATATCTTCTCCCATTCCATGGGTTGCCTCTTTGTTTTCTTCACTGTTTCCTTGGCTGTGCAGAAGCTTTTGATTTTGATGAAGTCCCAAAAGTTCATTTTTGCTTTTGTTTCCTTTGCCTTTGGAGACATATCTTGAAAGAAGTTGCTGTGGCTGATATTGAAGAGATTACTGCCTATGTTCTCCTCTAGGATTCTGATAGATTCCTGTCTCACATTGAGGTCTTTTATCCATTTTGAGTTGATCTTTGTGTACGGTGTAAGAGAATGGTCGAGTTTCATTCTTCTACATATAGCTGTCCAGTTTTCCCAGCACCATTTATTGAAGAGACTGTCTTTTTTCCACTGTATATTTTTTTCCTGTTTTGTCGAAGATTATTTGATCATAGAGTTGAGGGTCCATATCTGGGCTCTCTACTCTGTTCCACTGGTCTATTTGTCTGTTTTTATGCCAGTACCATGCTGTCTTGGTGATCACAGCTTTGTAGTAAAGCTTGAAATTCTGTTATTTCTTTACCATCATATTTAACCCACAAGTGTATAAAATGGAATTATAGCTCTCCTTCATTAGTAAGGACAACTGAGAGAAGAAATATTTGTCAGAATTACAGATAAACTACTTCCTAACAGGACTAATTCTAAATTGTTTCAAATTAATGTTGAGAAGACTCTTCAGTTTTGTGATCCACTTTTTTTTGTTCTTGATAATAACCTATTAATGTTCTCTTTGTAGGTATTTCTCTTGTATCCTGAGACCATGGATCAAGGAAACTATTCTAGGGTGGCTGAGTTTGTGTTGCTGGGACTTTCTAGTTCCTGGGAACTACAGTATTTCTTCTTTGTGTTGTTTAACTTCTTGTACATCACCATTGTCCTGGGCAATCTCCTCATTGTCCTTACTGTGATTTCTGAACCTGCCCTGCACACACCCATGTATATCATGCTCAGTAACCTTTCTGTTCTTGATGTGTTTCTAGCCACTTATGCAACCCCCAAGATGATTCATGATTTCCTTCATGAATCTAAGACTATCTCCTTTGAGAGCTGCATGGCCCAGATATTCTTGCTCCATGTCTTTGCTGGTGGTGAGATGGTACTTCTTGTAGCCATGGCTTATGACAGGTATGTAGCCATATGCAAACCTCTCCACTATACAACCATCATGAACTTGTGCAAGTGTACAGGCCTGGTGGTAGGATCTTGGGTCATTGGGATCATGCACTCCCTGAGTCAGTTAGCTTTCACTATAAACTTGCCTTTCTGTGGCCCAAACATAGTGGATAGTTATTACTGTGACCTTACATTGGTCATTAAACTTGCCTGCACAGATACTTATGTCCCTGAAGTGTTGATGCTTTTGGATAGTGGTCTCATGGGAGTGACTTCATTCTTACTCTTGCTGATCTCCTACATGGTTATCCTAATCACTGTACAACGTCATTCCTCAGTGGGCATGGCCAAGGCCCGCAGCATTCTGACTGCCCACATCATTGTAGTGACTCTCTTTTTTGGGCCCTGTATCATCATTTATGCATGGCCTTTCAGCAACTTCCCAATGGACAAAGTCCTTTCTGTGTTCTCTACCTTTCTGTGTTCTCTACAGTTTTTACACCTATATTGAACCCCATTATTTATACATTGAGAAATAAAGAGGTGAAATCAGCAATGCAGAAATTGAAGATCCGGTATGTGAGTTCCAAGCTGCTCTCCCAACTGTCTCTCACAAGATAGATTTGTTGAACTGCATAGACAAGAAGAAACTTGAGGAAACATAGACTTACTTTTTTCTTGTGGCTACCATCATTTAAAAAAGTTACCTTAGTTGTTTGAAATGATAAATGTATATTTTTTGTTATATATTTGAAGTAAAGAAACCTCACATGATTATGCAGTTTCTAAGGTAAGATGTTGCTTATGTTTGCTACCTAAAATCAGTGATAAGATGTTTCACAAATTATTATATAATTTTTAAGAAATTAATTTCATAAAAATTTAGGTGGATATCCATATTGGATAAACAAAATAATGTTTCTTTTATGGTCTAAAATACTGCAAGTAATCTATAATTTAGTTCCAGTTGTAAAAACAATCCCATTAGAATTCCTGTTTTCACACATTTAACCTCAAAAGGTTTGTGCTATCAAAAAATCCATTTAGCATGTAAAAAGTAATTTCACAAAAATAAATCCACCTTTATATTTATATTTTGTCTCACATACACAACTTAAGAAGCTTCACATACTATTTTGTAGCTATATAAAATCACTTGATGTTAGTCTGGTACCATTTATTATTATTTTTTTAAAGATTTTATTTATTTATTTGTCAGAGACAGAGGGAGAGAAAGCGAGCGAGCACAGGCAGACAAAGAGGCAGGCAGAGGCAGAGGGAGAAGCAGGCTCCCTGCCGAGCAAGGAGCCCAATGTGGGACTCGATCCCAGGATCCTGGGATCATGACCTGAGCCGAAGGCAGCTGCTTAACCAACTGAGCCACCCAGGCGTCCCTGGTACCATTTATTCCTTTACATTTTATTGGTAAAAACTATGTTGACATCAAAAGATGACAGCCCATGAAGCTTTAGACATCTGGCAATAAGACCATGAAAAATTGAATAAGACTCCCATCATCCATGATCTGCCTCAGGTATTTACTGGGTCCTGAATGGTGTTTGTACACCAGTTAAAGGGAGGGCAGGAAATGCAAAGGTAAGTATTTTGGAGCTCACCAAATATTACGATCCAGAAACACATTATGATGTTACCTGAGTGTTATGTACCATCCCAATTTCCTCTAAGATGGTCTCAGTCTAAAATGTTAGGTTTAGCTGATACCAAAAAAACTCAGTGCAACATTTACTTTGTGGAGGCGTACTATTTATGCTATGAACTCACTGGGATTGTGAACATAACTTGTCCCATGGTTGGGTGATTCATCAACCATGTACTTGTACTGTTACTTCTTTTTTGGTATGACTGTTATGATCAAAGATTACCTGGACAGCAATGCCTGCTTTAGATTTGTCACGTGCAATTTTTTTTTTGTCATAATGTGAAAACTATTTTAAATCTATAACTCCATAGTGAGGAAAAGTTATTAGAGTTGTCTTGTGTTCTTCCTTTAAATCACATATTATTCTTGGTTTTTCTTGAGGCTTGAAGCCAATTATTCTGCTCGTTTTCACAATACCACAGTTTCTTTTATAAACACCCAGATCAGGATCATCCATACCACTGCATACTTCAAGCAAAGTAGCAGGAAACAACATGCATTATAAACTGAACCCTTCTGTCCAAAAAGAATAGGACAGGCTATGACATTATTCCATTAATCTTAACAACATTATTAAGGTAAGCCATGAACCCATCAGATACACTGAATATATATTCCAATGAATGTGCATTCCACCGGTTTTAGAAAAACCTTAAGTCCTGGACTAGGAAGCTGGGCATGATGTTTCAGAACCCTGTCTTTCAGAGTGTGAAATACAGCTTGCATTGTTAATAAGAAAAGTGCAGGTGAGATGATCAGCAGCAGGTGGCAGCTTACCAGCAGAGATGGAGGACGCCAAGGGGATAGAAGCAGCAGGAACACTGAGCCGTGTCCCCACCCAGGCTATATAGCCAGGTAACAGGAGCAGAGGTAGGTGGCAATTGGCCTAGGACACCTCATTAATGGAGTAACATTGGAGCCAACTGTGGTCACTTGGGCTTTATATTATAACTATATTGATGTATTTCATACCTTGTATCATAAATATTGTCTAAAATATTTAAAAGTCCTAATACATTTGATAAGGGGTTAATATCCAAAATATATAAAAAACTTACACAACCAGTACCAAAAAATCTCAAGTAATCTGAAAAATGGGCAGAGGACCTAAACAAACATTTTATCAAAGAAGACATACAGCACCAAGAACCATAAGATACCTTGGAATAAACCTAACTAAAGAGGTAAAGGATCTGTACTTGAGGAACTATAGAACACTCATGAAAGAAATTGAAGAAGACACAAAAAGATGGAAGACCATTCCATGCTCTTGGATCGGAAGAATAAACATTGTTAAAATGTCTATACTGCCTAGAGCAATCTATACTTTTAATGCCATTCCGATCAAAATTCCACCGGCATTCTTCAAAGAGCTGGAGCAAATAACCCTAAAATTTGTATGGAATCAGAAGAGACCCCGAATCGCTAAGGAAATGGTGAAAAACAAAAATAAAGCTGGCGGCATCACCTTACCTGATTTCAAGCTTTATTACAAAGCTGTCATCACCAAGACAGCATGGTACTGGCATAAAAACAGACACATAGACCAGTGGAACAGAGTAGAGAGCCCAGATATGGACCCTCAACTCTATGGTCAATTAATCTTTGACAAAACAGGAAAAAATATACAGTGGAAAAAAGACAGTCTCTTCAATAAATGGTGCTGGGAAAACTGGACAGCTATATGTAGAAGAATGAAACTCGACCATTCTCTTACACCGTACACAAAGATCAACTCAAAATGGATAAAAGACCTCAACGTGAGACAGGAATCCATCAGAATCTTAGAGGAGAACACAGGCAGTAATCTCTTCAATATCGGCCACAGCAACTTCTTTCAAGATATGTCTCCAAAGGCAAAGGTAACAAAAGCAAAAATAAACTTTTGGGACTTCATCAAAATCAAAAGCTTCTGCACAGCAAAGGAAACAGTCAAAAAAAACAAAGAGGCAACCCACGGAATGGGAGAAGATATTTGCAAATGACAGTACAGACAAAAGGTTGATATCCAGGATCTATAATGAACTCCTCAAACTCAACCCACACGAAACAGACAAACACATCAAAAAATGGGCAGAAGATATGAACAGACACTTCTCCAATCAAGACATACAAATGGCTATCAGACACATGAAAAAATGCTCATCATCATTAGCCCTCAGGGAGATTCAAATTAAAACCACATTGAGATATCACCTTACACCAGTTAGAATGGCCAAAATTAACAAAACAGGAAACAACATGTGTTGGAGAGGATGTGGAGAAGGGGAACCCTCTTACACTGTTGGTGGGAATGCAAGTTGGTGCAGCCTCTTTGGAGAACAGTGTGGAGATTCCTCAAGAAATTAAAAATAGAGCTTCCCTATGACCCTGCAATTGCACTACTGGGTATTTACCCCAAATATACAGATGTTGTGAAAAGAAGGGCCATCTGTACCCCAATGTTTATAGCAGCAATGGCCACAGTTGCCAAACTATGGAAAGAACCAAGATGCCCTTCAACGGATGAATGGATAAGGAAGATGTGGTCCATATACACTATGGAGTATTATGCCTCCATCAGAAAGGATGAATACCCAACTTTTGTAGCAACATGGACGGGACTGGAAGAGATTATGCTGAGTGAAATCAGTCAAGCAGAGAGAGTCAATTATCATATGGTTTCACTCATTTGTGGAGCATAACCAATAGCATGGAGGACAAGGGGCGTTAGAGAGGAGTAGGGAATTTGGGTAAATTGGAAGGGGAGGTGAACCATGAGAGACTATGGACTCTGAAAAACAGTCTGAGGGGTTTGAAGTGGCGGGGGTGTGGGAGGTTGGGGTACCAGGTGGTAGGTATTATAGAGGGCACGGCTTGCATGGAGCACTGGGTGTGGTGAAAAAAATAATGAATACTGTTTTTCTGAAAATAAATAAATTGGAAAAAAAAAAGAAGACATACAGATGGCAATGGGTGCATGAAAAGATGTTCAGTATCACTAATTGGGGAAATGCAAATCAAAACCACAGTGAGAAATCATTTTACTTCTGTCAGAATGGATAGCATCAAAAACACAAGAAATGTTAAGTATTTACAAGGATGTGGACAAAAAAAAAAAAAAAAAAAACCTTGATGAAATGTAAACTAATAGACTGTGGGAAAAAATATGGAGGTTCTTGAAAACATAAAAATAGAAATACCATATGATCTAATAATTCTACTACTGGGTATTTACCCAAAGAATACAAGATCACTAATTTGAAAAGATAGATTCACTCCTATATGTTCACTGGAGCATTATTTAAAATGACCAAGATTTGGAGGCAACTAAAGTTTCCAATGATAGATGACTGGATAAAGAAGATGTTGTATATATACAATGGAATATTGTTTGCCATAAAAGAGATGAGATTTGGGGCACCCAGGTCACTCAGTCAGTTAGGTGTCCCACTCCTGATTTCAGCTCAGGTCATGATTTTAGGGTCATGAGACTGGCTTGCAATGGTTGTGGAGCCTGCTTAAGATTTTCTCTCCCTCTCCTGCTGCTTCCCCATCCCTGTGTGTGCTCTCTCTATATAAAAAAGAGAGAGAGAGAAAAGAGATTTTAGAACTAGAGAGTATAATGCTAAGTGAAACACTTTGAGAGAGAAAAACGAATACCATACAATTTCACTTCTATGTGGAGTCTAAAAGCAAATGAATAAAGAAACAGAGTAGAATCATACCTAGAAAAACTGATGGTTGTCAGAGGGTGGGGGGTGGGGGGTTTGAGCAAAATAGTTGAAGGGGAATGAGACATAAAGGCTCCCAGTTATGTAACGAGTAAGTCACACGAAGAACAGGTACAGCATAGGGAATAGTCAATGGCATTGTAATAGTGTTGCATGGTAAAGATGGTAGCTACACTTGTGGTGAGCATAGCGTTACCTGCAGAGTTGTTAAAAAAAATTCAAATAATGAACCACTGAACACTAAAAACTAATGATATACTATATGTTGGCTAATTGAACATAGTAAATAAAAACACTAGAAATAAAAACAAAAACAAATGTAATGGGATTCCTATAGTATAATGTAAATAACCATTCCTTTGCTGTTGTATAATGAGGGTTCCAATTTTGTTACCATACCAACACTCGAATAAACATGTTGTACTTATAAAAAAATTGTGTCAGAAACAAATTGTCAAATATGTTGCACAAAATTATAGTGTGGCTCAGTTTGGATTGCATAATTATATGAAACTATTTGTGAATTTTGATTTTATATAATATTCAGCTTCTTTATTTCTAGAATATAGCATTTTTTTGGCGGTCTAATTTTCTTTTTACTTTTAGTAGATGTACTTTTATAATATAGTATGTTCTTTTATTAAATTATTTATCCATTCAAGTATGAGAAGTAAACTGAAGGGGATGATAAAGTAAGAATTTAACTATAATGGAAAATCTATTAATTGTTCATATTGTATTTACACTTATTAACTTGAAAATATATTCAATGGATTCTATGTGTCAAACACAAGTTAGAACCATGCTTTATACAGCAAATGTCCAAAGGAGCACTCAGACTATTGAAGTATATTTTCCTTATCAACTTTCTTCAAAGAAATGAAGATTTAATTTTAATTCAAATGATACATGTTAAATATATACTTAGTTAATTTAGGGTACTGACAATGATAAATTTTAAATTAATTAAAATTCACATATAGAAGAACCAGTCTTAGAGTAGTTTCCCAGAATAAATTTTAAAATTTACAATTACTGATTCGATCATGACATATCCAGACAAGTGTTTAAGACTTCTTTTGTCTTTCTTTAATGCCATCATAATTTGATGTTTCCTCCATATACAAGATTTTTTTCAGCATCTCTGTAATATTCACTGTCTTCTGTACTGTTAGATTACTAAAAAAAATCAGTGCAATATACTATGACATGCTTACATGTCACAAAACAAAAACAACCCAGATTATATTTTTATTTTTATTTATTTATTTTCCAATTTATTTATTTTCAGAAAAACAGTATTCATTATTTTTTCACCACACCCAGTGCTCCATGCAAGCCGTGCCCTCTATAATACCCACCACCTGGTACCCCAACCTCCCACCCCCCTGCCACTTCAAACCCCTCAGACTGTTTTTCAGAGTCCATAGTCTCTCATGGTTCACCTCCCCTTCCAATTTACCCAAATTCCCTACTCCTCTCTAAGGCCCCTTGTCCTCCATGCTCTTTGTTATGCTCCACAAATAAGTGAAACGGCGGACTGATATCAGAAGATAAACAAAAGGGGGAGGGAGCCACCAGAGGCGACCGGTGGGAAAGTAATACCCCAATACGAGCGAGAGTGCCCTGCGTCTGGGGACCAGCATTAACTTGGAGACTGGTTGTAAGCACTCCAGATTATATTTTTAAATTAATTTTTCACTCTTTCATGGCTTCAAGTTTTCAAGTATTTCCCCATCTCTTCTACTTTTCTTTTTGGATATTTTTTACCTTTTATAGTTAATTGTTTTTTTTTTTTAAATAAAAAGAAACAGGAAAAAAAGAAAATCCTTTTGTCCTCATTTCTTCCTCTAGCTCTTGATCCATTTCTCACCTTTGTCCTTGTTCACAAGATATTTATGGGGAAAGCTCTGAGGACTTGTTCATACTGTCTCCCATAGCTCTCTTCTTTTTCTTTCTTGTGCCCACTCCAGTAAGGCTTTTATCTCCATATTCTACTCATATTGCTTCTTTAAAGGTTACTAGTGACCTCTCTACTGCTAAATCCAGAGATCATTTCCCAATAATCATCCTAGTTGATCAATCAGTTGTATAATTTTTTAAAAAGATTTTATTTATTTGACAGAGAGAGACATAGCAAGAAAGGGAACACAAGTGTGGGGAGTGGGAGAGAGAAAAGCTCTGCGAGAAGCTTGATGTGGGACTCAATCCCACAACCCTGGGATCATGACCTGAGCCAAAGGCAGACACTTAATGACTGAGCTACCCAGGTGCCCAGTTGTACAATTTTTAATACAGCTGATCACACTCTCCCTCTTGAAACCCTCTTCATTTGGCTTTTAGAACACAATGCTCTCCTGGCTTCCTTCACATACTTTTGGAGGTGCCCTCTGAATCTCTTTTGGGGTTCCTCCTCCTTTTTCTGACCTCTTAGGTTACACCAGAGCTCATTTCTTGAGACTCTACCATCTTTCTTTTTCCACTGGTGATTTCATTTAACCTCAAGGCTTTAAAAACTATGTACTGACTGGAAGAGATTATGCTGAGTGAAATAAGTCAAGCAGAGAGAGTCAATTATCATATGGTTTCACTTATTTGTGGAGCATAACAAATAGCATGGAGGACAAGGGGCGTTAGAGAGGAGTAGGGAATTTGGGTAAATTGGAAGGGGCGGTGAACCATGAGAGACTGTGGACTCTGAAAAACAATCTGAGGGGTTTGAAGTGGCGGGGGGGTGGGAGGTTGGGGTACCAGGTGGTGGGTATTATAGAGGGCACGGCTTGCATGGAGCACTGGGTGTGGTGAAAAAATAATGAATAATGTTTTTCTGAAAATAAATAAATTAAAAAAAAAAAAAACTATGTACTCGAAGACATAGCTTTGCATGTACACTGGACTCTCCTTCAATTTCCAGACTTCAACACCCAGCCTCACGTGGATATCTGTCACCTGTCTCAAATTTAACATATCTAAATCTGAACTCCTGATAATCCCTCAAACAACTGTTCCACCAGGTTAATGAAGAAATCTATCTCTATTAATGGAATCTTCATCTTTCCAATTGATCAATCCAATGGCTTTGGAATTATCCTCCCATACTGTCTCTTACCTCTTGTTATAGGTTAACAAATTTTACTGAGTCTATTTTCAAAATGTTCTCAGAATCTGACTACTCCTTGCAACCTCTAACCTCTACTGCTACCGCCTGATCCATGTTATGATCATTTGTTTGGATTATTACAAGTACTCATTCCTAGTAAGCTTCCAGGCTTCCCCATTTTTCAGTCTATTCTATTATGTCAGTTAAAGTAATCCTAATACCGTCTGTCATATCATGTCATTTCTCTGCTTGGCATCTTCCAAAAGACTCACCCATTTCACACACATTGAAACTAAAGTTGTTACCATGACCTGTAAGCCAGTATTTCTGGTGCTTCTTACCTCTCCGATCTTAACTGAAACATTGTTCATCTTTTCTCACCCTACTTTAGCCAACCTGGTCTTGTTAATGTTTTAGAAAACTTTAAGCACCTATATAAGGCCTTTATTTGCAGTTGATATCCCTTCCTCCTGGAAGAAATTTTCTTCCTTTTGATATCTCCATGTCTTACTTCTTCACTTCCTTCAGGTCTTTTCTTAAACTAATCTTCTCAGTGAAGCCTTCTCTGACAACTACATCTACAACTGCAACACCTTCAATGATATTTATCATTCTTCCCCACTTTATATTTTGCTTCGTAGCCTTATTACCATCCAAAATGTTATACTATGTACTGATTTATTTTGTTCACCATCTGCCCCTCTAACTACCTGAAAAGTTTCACTGTGAGTAAGGCTTTTGTTTTATTCACTGCTATATCCATTAAATTTGGAAAATTTCCTTATACATGGTAGGCATGCAATAAATACAGTTGAATAAATAGATTTTACTCTTTTTAAGATCAAAAACTACTCGCTGCATAAACATAGTAGAAGTAAAATCTACTCACATTCTACATCTGCTATTTATTCCTTTATTTCTCAAATCCACACAAAGGTTCTAAGTAAAGATGATCATATATATATATTATATATACATATACATATATACATATATAATATAGTCATATATTTATATATATACATATGTATTTATATATAAATATATGTAAATATATAATATATATTATATAAATGTAAATATATATTTATATATAAATATATAAACACATAGGTATTTATATATTTATATATAAATATATAAATATTATGTATATATATTAGAATGTATATATTATATATACATATATGTATATATTGGAATGTATATATTATATCATATATGTAAATATATAATATATACATATATGCATATATAAAGAGGATCAAATACATAGGAAAGTTCTAAGCAAAAATATTTACCTATATAGTGATATATAAGTAGCTACTAATGAGTAAGAAGTCTACCAAATAATCCAACTGAAGTAGGCACCTTTTTTCTGATACTGATGCTGGCTGAACAAATTTGTCCACTGTGCTGGAAAGGGCTGGACTTCCAGTTGGGAGACTTAGTTTTTAGCCTCGGATTTATTCCAAAGTTCAACTTCCTTGAATTCCATTTCCACCTGTGCAGAAAGCACCTACTTAAATCAATTTGGATTAAGGTTTGGAGCCCCCATTCCCCTTCAGGAATATGTGGGGGCACCTGTACACAATACTGCCAGCGCTCCATGGATCAAAGTTTAAAATGCTCTGGACTAGAAATCTCACTGGCCTTTCCTGTTTTTTTATATTCTGATCTCTCTCCCTCTTGGTACTTGCCTGTAGACAATGAAGTCTGAATATCCAATTCCTGACATTTGTATTCCCTTTATCCTTCTTTGTCTATACCCATTCTTGACTTCAGTAGCCACACAAGAAACTCTTGAAGTAGCCTCCAACTGCCACTATTCCCCTCCAGTGTTTTATACACTCTGGTTAATTCCCAACCACTGCCAGAATCATATTCCTAAACCACATTCCTCACTGAAATGGTGAGTAGCATTCCGTTTTCCAACAAATTAATTACAGAATTCTAAGACCTATATTTAAAATCCTCCAATGTATTGTCCAATAAAACTCTGACATATAGTATACTTTAGCCAAGCTAGAGCACCTGTTTCTCAATTACTTTTAATTTTCTTTATTCATGCTTTTGTTTATGTTAGTCTATTTGAGCCGTGTAATCTTCCATCACTATCTCTGCCTTTCACAACATCATTTCTCATTTAAGGTCCTTTACAGATATATATTTTTGTCTGCTTCTGTCTCATTTTATTTTCCTCATCTTCTCTTCCACCCTCCCTTTTCCTTCTTTTCACTTCTTTTCCTCCTGATCTTTCTGACAAAATATAATCTCTCCTGATGTTCCATACATCATAATGTGTATATATGCATTATACATATAGATTTATAATACATATATGTATATGTGTACATACATTTATAATATGTATGGTCTTCTATTTAAATTTTATGTTACATTTTTAATTTTCTTTAATTGCCCTTCAAAATTACAAGCAACTTACACATAAGCATTTTGTCTTGTGTATTTTTTAATTATTTGTGTTTTTGCATGTAGTACTTAATTTGTTAAAAGGATTTATTTATTAATTCAAGACAGACAGAGTGAGCAAGGCTGCATGCATGCACACATGACTTGGAAGAGGGGCAGAGAGAGAAAAACCTCAAGCAGACTCTCCACAGAGCAAGGAGCCCCACATCAGTTTGATCCCACAATTCATCAGATCATGCATGACCTGAGCCGAAACCAATAGTCAGATATATGCCCAACTGACTGAGTGACCTAGGAGCCCCATAGATACTCATTTTTCTTAAATTTCTGAATTATATTTAATTGGAGAATGCAGATAAAAACAAGACATATTCTGTTTGACCTAAGTGATTTATAGTTCTGCAATATTATAGCATTTTGCTACACTTGTCTTTACAGTACTTAGAATGTGGCTTAAAACAATAAGTGTTTCACAAAAAAAGTTAATAGTAGTGAATGGGGCAGAATTGAAACTGCAGAGAGAATGGGTTACTTTATAAGAACAGCCCAATTAAAACACTCAGCAATCTTGTCTATGGATAAAATTTCATAGAAAATGACTTCTATACCAGTTATAATAAGGTATTAAAATAACTCATATATAGATATATTGGTAACATGATTTCTAGTAATGTGAATCCCTAGATAGAAATGACATTTACTCATCTCTAAAATAAAAAAAAGCTTGTTAGCGATGGCCCCAATGGGACAAAATTACACATCAAGGAGAAATATATTTTCAGCTTTAGTTCCTTTTAAATAAAATATATAAAGCACAAGGAGTATTGCAAGCCATATGAAAAGAACCTATTTCTCATATCAACATGATACCTCCAGGTATTTCTGTGGAACTTCTGAAATAAAAACAGCAGACAAATTCCATCCTCTCTTAATGAGTCTGTATGGTGACTGAGGAATGAGTCATGTAAGTTTTAATACTTCTGCCACTTCAAACAGGTCTCTGCAAATGACCTATTTTAATACAATTTTCTAATTATATTGAAATAAGTCTGTATCTTCATGTTTGAGCTCCCTCTGAATGCTCTGAGTGAGTTCATTTTTCTATTTTTTTTTCTTTTTTTAAGATTTCATTTATTTATTTGGCAGACAGATCACAAGTAAGCAGAGAGGCAGGCAGAGAGAGAGGGGGAAGCAGGCTCCCTGACAAGCAGAGAGCCTGATGTGGGGCTAATCCCAGGACCCTGAGACCATAACCTGAGCCAAAGGCAGAGGCTTAACCCACTGAGCCCCCCAGGTACCCTGAGTTCATTTTTCTGCATAGAAACTTCAGACCCTCTTCAGCAGACTCAACCACTGTTATCTCTAAGCTTACTTCCAGTTATATGGTACATAATGTAGTGACCCAGTTAATGGTCAATATATTTCTTAAATTGGATTGCTTCTTTACACACATAGGCACATACATTTTTTTAGTTGTTGCACTGATTTCCATGCAAATAGTTATGCCAACATACTATTATTAGAATGCTTACCATACAATTTTTATGATGAAAATTTTGGCTTTGTCACTTGCTTGCTATATTATTTGACTTAAGATTTGGCAGTGTAAGGATAGGGCTATATACTTAAAAGGTTATTGTGTGCATTTTAGATTTTATATATACATATAACATATAAACTTTATTTGGTGAAGATTGTGTCTACATGTATAATCTATATACATTACATTGTATCTATACAATGTATAGATATCTATATGTATCTATATCTATATGTATCTATACAATGTATCTATATACAATACATTGTGTCTACATGTATAGGATATACTTTATATTTCTGTATGCATTTGTATGTTTCATTATTTCAGTTATTTTAATGGTATTTTTGGTTACTGTAATTAAAAATTATTGATGAACAACTTAAAAAGAACTGTGTGTGCTCTGTGCCATTCTTAGTTTAGAGTGAACTATAGATATTATTTCAGGATTTATTCTTTTAGAGATCCTATGCTATTTATATACAGGCTTCATTGACTCAGCTAGTGGAGTAAAGTATCCAAAATTTATTGCTCAGAAAGAATCAACTACATACAAAGAAATCTCAATCTAACTTACATGCATTAAGAGAAGTTTGAGAGCCCATCTTCTTGCATATGCCTTTTAGCTTGCCTCTTATTAAACTTTTTTTCCCTTCAAAGATTTTTTTGTCTGTTTGATTTCTTTTGCTTTTAATTTACCTTATAATAATTTGGGCAGAAGGCACATGCATTGTTTTTCCATTAGATTCCTATTAAGTTTATAGGGTACAGAGTTTATGGAATTCCTCCACATTAAATAGTCAAGGCAGAGATTTGAAGTAAAATTTGGTCAGGTTGCTAGTTCTATAGCCTAAGCACTGTGTGTCTTTCTTACAAATTATAGAACTAAGTGATCTAGGAATTCTATTTATATGAAAATATTCTCATATTCCTTACTATTTATGAAATTTTTGAAATTAATAACAATAGTTTTTCTGGTGATTAAAGCTCTCCATTTAAAATGGAGTAAGTAAATAGTGCTAGGTGTAGCTCCAGAGATTTTCAGTACCTCTATTTTTATCGTACTATTTCTTAACTACAAAACAGGAAGAATGTGCTCATGATATGAAGACAAATGAATCAAATGGAGAGCTTTATCTTAGATCTTGGAGGCCCCATCAATGCTCAGCAAATTAGCAGAAATTGAGAAAGAAATAGAAGCAGTGTGAATATGTTCTCCCTCTTTTCATCTTCTTTCCCTCCCTCCCTTTCTTCCTTTTCTCTCTCAGTCTCTCTCTGTTCTTTCAGCCAAATCATGGTTTCAAGATAACAGAATGTATGTTGGAATTTTAAAGGATTTATTATGTCTCAATGTCCAAAATAACCAATTAATTGCTTATACTCAATTACCTCTGTGACTTAGTTTGTCTATAAATGAGGACAGAATGATAATATACTTAATCAGCCATTATTCTGCCTGCTAAAACTGTAATGTGTTCATTCATCCATGCATATAATTATTCACATGATAATTTTGAAAATGTTTATTAATTTAGGTCATGATCACTTTTTAGTGATCATTTAGGTCATGATTATTTTTGTGGCCTTTTATAAACAAACAGGCCCTTTGTGAGACAGGTTTAACTGTGAGGAGGAAAAAAGGCTGGATTCTTTTCCTTTTGGAGTTTACAATCATATTCAAACACTGGAGAGGTTATAATTCCAACTTCATTATCTTAAAATAAATACTAGCTAAATGAGGAGTAAAACAAATTTTTATTAAAGTAATTTTTATTTTGAGTTGGTGGATATTTGGTCCTTCCTGATGTCTGAGAGTTTCCTGTGATCAGCAGATCTCGGGGATTTTAATCGTTCTGTGGAAAGTCTTTGTAGTAAGGCTTGGCTTATTTTAAGAGACTAAAGTTAGGGGTAATATACTTCCAATTACAAGGAACTTGCAAAAGAGATTAGCTTATTTACAAGGTTCTTTAGCTTGGTATTAGGAAAAAAGACCAGCTAGATGAGACAGAAATTTCAAGGAATTCAGAGGCTTGCTGAGAAACCCCATCCATACCTTCCTTTAACCCTTTAGTGATAGTTGTAAATTCTATGACAGAATTTAATTTTCTTCAGTATAAGGCTTTGATATCCATAGAAATGCCATCCTTCACAACTACCCGACCCAACACTGGCACTCCCTTTTGTCCAATAATAGGCAAAATTTGCAGATGAGATCTTTCAAACTTTAACCCCCCCTTTTTTAAAGATTTTATTTATTTATATGACAGAGAGATCACAAGTAGGCAGAGAGACAGGCAGAGAGAGAGGGGGAAGAACGCTCCCCACTGAGCAGAGAGCCTGATGCAGGGCTCGATCCCAGGACCCTGAGATCATGACCTGAGCCGAAGGCAGAGACTTAACCCACTGAGCCACCCAGGCGCCCCCAAACATTAACTCTTTTTTTTTTTTTAAAGATTTTATTTATTTATTTGTCAGATACAGAGGGAGAGAGAGCGAGCGAGCACAGGTAGACAGAGAGGCAGGCAGAGGCAGAGGGAGAAGCAGGCTCCCTGCCGAGCAAGGAGCCCGATGTAGGACTTGATCCCAGGATCCTGGGATCATGACCTGAGCCGAAGGCAGCTGCTTAACCAACTGAGCCACCCAGGCGTCCCAAAACTCTTAATTACTCACCAAATTTACTTCTGCCATAGCCATAAAATGTTTAAAATTTTTGTTTAGCTACTGAATTAAACAATTAATATGCCTTTTGATAAATGTTAAAAACAATGTATAACATTATATAAAAACTTTTTAAGCAAGACATTAAGGGCAAAACTATTTGGGAAAAAATGTAGATCTTAGTTTATTCATATATTTTAACTAATTTTATTGAAAATTAAATAAATAAAAATAAAATGAAAAGAGTAAACTAAAATATTTGTGGAATATTTATAAAAAAAGGCAATACCTTAACACAAAAATATCTTTATATATACATATTAGGAAGATGAAGAGCTCAATAGTAAAATGGGCAAAAATATGGATAGGTAATTGAGGAGTAAAAATGTACAAAGGACCAATTCATGAATAAGTGTCAATTCCACTAATGTTCATTAAATGCACTGAAACATCACTAAGATACATTTTCCTGTGGCAATAAGTAAAAATAAAAGTTTTAGTACACCATCTTGTCAATAAAGAGTGAGGTGAAGAATAGTCTTTCTCATAGAACATTTTAGTGATATTAAGTTTTGGTACAATAACTAAAAAACTTCTGAGTTCTAAAATTATAATGATATACCCTAAATAGTTATGCATAATCATAAAGTTTTAGCTAAAAAAAGCAAGGTTATTATATGTTAATAACAGGGAAAATTAAAATCTTCTATAAAATAAAAATACCACAAGTACATTAAAAATGTTATAAAAGTACTGTATTGACATGGGAAGTATTTATTATTAGTGGCTGGTTATAAAATGATATGCACTGTATATATAAGGATTTATATTAACAGTTATTATCTCTGTGTGTTCTCATTAAAGATAATCTTATTTCATCTTGTTACTAAATTTTCTAAATTAAAAATAGAAACTTGTAAATTAAAAAGAGCTTTGCTGTTTCTTCAGTTTAAAAAGATTATATGCATATTCCAAGAAAGAAAACTCAGCAAATACATAGATGAATAAGGAATAAAACTACTATACTCTCTTACCCGGAGATAACCACTTTTAATAACTTGCAGTAGGTCTTTATAAGCTTTTCTAGGTACATGACAGTAATAAGAGATCATATAGTTGATTTTAGCAAATGTGTTTCAGACCCCTATTGTACTTTTCCTTAATTCCAGATATAGTTACAGCTTTGGACACTCAAGAAGATTATTTTGTCTACTATAAGTTTCATTAGGTACCTCCACAAAGGAACATGATGAACTTGTATTCTTAAGATGTTGTTAAAAAAACCATGAGAGACTATGGACTCTGAAAAACAATCTGAGGGGTTTGAAGTGGCGGGGAGGTGGGAGGTTGGGGTACCAGGTGGTGGGTATTATAGAGGGCATGGCTTGCATGGAGCACTGGGTGTGGTGAAAAAATAATGAATAATATTTTTCTGAAAATAAATAAATTGGAAAAAAAATAAAAATTAAAAAAAAAAAGTCAAAGGGAGAGAGACCATGGAGTTGGTGAACAAAAGTAAGTAGAGACAGGAACGGAAGACAAGTATTTTACCACCTTGAACATTTTGCCCAAGGGGAGGAAGCTTCTTCCTGCCCTGCAAAGGCTTCTTGGCTTCCCTTCCAGAAATGGGAGTGCCACATATAACAAGTTTACTGTGTACCTTTCATAAGATAGGATTTTAAGAAATTTCACTCCAGAGAAAGAGCCACCTACTTTTCTTAATTACTTGGATCTAAAATAGGGTGTACATACCCACTAAGTAAGCTGCTTGGGTCTGAGAAAAAATATTTAGAGTTCTCCACATTTACAAAATATCATTCTTTCTTAAATTTCAGTTATATTTTATAATGTACATAATATATTAGTATAGTGATGTATGCATATAATTTACAGGTGAATAAATATACCTGGTCATAACTATTGCTATTAGAGGAGTATAGTGAAAAACACAGGGACACCAACCTTTCTAAAGGTAAGTGTTCTTATGTTGTGGCATTCAGGTATTCTTTTTTCTTTTTTCTTTTTTTTAAAAGATTTTATTTATTAATTTGACAGAGAGAGAGATCACAAGTAGGCAGAGAGGCAGGCAGAGAGAGAGCTAAGCAGAGAGCCTGATGTGGGCCTCAATCCCAGGACCCTGAGCTCATGACTGAGCCGAAGGCAAAGGCTTAGCCCACTGAGCCACCCAGGTGCCCCTCAGGTATTCTTTATTATGCATCCTACTTAGTTTCTGCAGAATTTCCTTTAATAAATAACATTTTTAACACCTTAATTTTATTTTTTTTCCTGTTCCAAGATTCATTGTTTATGCACCACACCCAGTGCACCATGCAATATGTGCCCTCCTTAATACCCACCACTAGGCTCACCCACCCCCTCACTTCCCTCCCCTCCATCATCATTCCAACTTCATAAGTTATCAAAATAGAACTATTTTTCTTTTTTTGTGTGTGGTTTATATATTTAATAGCAGTTTTTTTTAATTGCCTTTCAGTGTTTCAGAATTCATTGTTTATACACCACACCCAGTGCTTCCTGCAATATGTGCCCTCCTTAATACCCACAACCAGGCTCACCCAACCTCCCACCTGAACTATGAGATGCTGTGGACTCTGAGAAACAGAATAGAGCTATTTTTCAAAGAAAAGAATCAAAGCCATTTTAAAGTATTTATTTGAGAGAGAGACAAAAAGAGAGAGTGAGCATGAGTTGGGGGTAGGGTGAGAGGGAGAGAGAGAATCTCAAGCAGACTCTCGGCTGAGCAGGGAGCCTGAGACAGGGTTTAATCTTGTGACCCTGAGATCATGACATGAGCTGACATCAAGAGCCAGATGCTTAATGGAAGGAGCCACCCAGATGGCCCAAGAATCAGAGCCTCTTAAAAAGAAGTTTTTTTCAGTTTCCTACAAACCACACAGGCATAATTAGCCTACAGAAGAAAATAAAAGCAGTTCTCTTTTAACTGATGTGAAATTAAAAATTTTATTTTTTGTATAGTAGGATCAACAAGTATTATTGAATACTATCTATGAGTAATGTACTGTAAAAAAATCAAAGAATTAATAAAATGTGTTCCTTCAGAATCATAAAATGTGTTTATATAAATTGAGAGAGAAGATATAGATTGATAATATCAGCAAATATGGTATCCTTTTCTGTATTTGATGCTGAGGATCACATATTAAATTCACAGAAATTCAGAGTCATTGGGTAGAAAAAAGCCATTACACATTTACAAAGAATCTAAATTAGAAACTAATTTAAAAGCTAAAAATATGATATTAATTATTAACTCAAATATTCACACACTTCCATGTAAACACCATCAACATGCATGAAGTAGTTGGTCTTTTAAGTAGGACAAGTACATATTTTAATAATTTATATAGTATGTTAGTTTATACCTGGAAACATTTTAATCATTGAGGGAACAAAGGCATAGTACCTAACATCTACTGAACATCTCTTATGTGCCAGGTACTATCCTAAGTAGTTCATCTATTGTAGTTTTCTTCATCCTTATAATAATCCTTTGAGGCGTATACTATTATTTCTCCTAATTCACAGAGGCAAAAACTAAAGCACAGAGAGTTTAATTAACTTCCCCAAGGTCATATCACTAGGAATCATAAGAAATAGCATTTGAAACCTGTCAGTATGACTCGGACTGTAAGTTTCCCATTTATCAGGAATTTTACTTATTTGTTTAATTATTTAATAAGTACATGTTTATTTTTTCAAAAATACAAACAGGAGGGAAAAAACAGAAATAAGTTGATTTTATTACCTATAGGGAGTGATTTAAAATGAGATGGAAGCTATGGAAGGGAGAGGACACTATTATCAGTATGCGTTAGTTATGGAAGTGACATGGAAACTTGTGTTTTGAAACTCGACTATCAGGTTGGGATTCAGAGATGAAAGCTAAGGTTAGAGAGTCATTACAAAATAAATGACTGCATATAACATTTATCTGTGTGCTTATGAGAATCTAAATTGATAAGTATGCTGAATGGAATCTGATAGCCCAGGCTTAGCTTTGCTCATTCACTGGCACAATATGATGATGTTTTCTCCATTTCACTTGACAGGAACATTTCTGATCCCATCTCAGAAGTTTGAAATCATGGACCAAGGAAATAAATCAGGAGTGACTGAATTTATATTGCACGGTCTTTCAGGTTCTCAAGAGCTACAACTGTTCTATTTTGTGTTTTTTATGCTTTTCTATTTCTCCATTGTGCTGGGGAACCTCCTCATTGTGCTCACTGTCATCTCCGAACCTGCACTACACACACCCATGTACTTCCTACTTAGTAACCTCTCCTTCATTGATGTGTGTCTCTCCACCTTTGCCACACCCAAAATGATTATTGATTTCCTTATGGAGCCCAAGACCATCTCTTTTGAGGGCTGCATGGCCCAGATATTCTTTCTGCATGTCTTTGCTGGTGGTGAAATGATGCTCCTTGTGGCCATGGCATATGATAGATATGTCGCCATATGTCGACCCCTGCACTATGCATCCATTATGAGTCTGCGCAAGTGCACAAGCCTTGTGGTGGGCTCCTGGCTCATTGGGGTTTTCCACTCAGTGAGTCAGTTAATCTTCACAGTAAACCTTCCGTTTTGTGGCCCCAATAAAGTGGACAGTTTTTTCTGTGATCTTCCCTTGGTTATCAAACTTGCCTGCACCAATACCTTTACTCTTGAGGTACTGATGCTTTCAGACAGTGGTCTAATGGCCATGAGCTCCTTTGTGCTCTTGCTGATCTCCTACACAGTTATCCTGGTTACCGTACGGCGGCGTTCCTCAGCAGGCATGGCCAAGGCAAGGGCCACCCTGACTGCCCATATCACTGTGGTGACCCTTTTCTTTGCACCCTGCATCTTTATTTATGCCTGGCCTTTTAGCAGTCTCCCAGTGGATAAGGTTCTCTCCATATTTTATACTGTTTTCACCCCTCTTTTAAACCCCCTGATCTACACCTTAAGAAACAAGGAGGTGATATCAGCAATGCAAAAGCTAAGGAATCGACAAGTGTGTTTCTGAAAGTCTCCCAGCTATTCCTTGTGATAAATAACACCTATAATAAAAGCCGGATTAGTGTACCTTACTCTGTCAACTACTGTTCTGAAATATCATAGCACACATTTTCTTTCTCTTTCTAGAATTTTCTAATAGTAAACAATTTTAGATAAAAGAATTGGACTTCCTATTTTTTACTTATGAAATAATTTTTATTTCAGACTAAAATTATTTATAGTAAGTCTTTTAACTGTAAAATGCATCTGTCAAATCAATGCTTTTTCCAATCAACTTAATAGAAAAATGTACAAAATACTAAAGTAATGTAAAATATTTAAATCATCTTTAAGTTTCAGGATAGTGACTGATTTGTAGTTATTCCCCAGTCATCATTTACCTGGTATCACCAAAGAGAGGTAGGTATTATCATAAATTTTACCATGCTTTTATCATTTTTGGTTATATATCTCATTCTGTCTCTCTCTAGAGATAGTTTATAAATGTATACAAATGTATACATTTGTAAATGTATACAAACACCACATTTATATTCTTTGCTATTCAAACTATTGCCATCTGAACTAAGAAACTAAATAGATTAAAACTTTTTTTTTGTATGCACAGATCATATTTTTGCAATGTGAACTCTCACAACAAAGTATCCAAACATAGGGACCAAAGAGCAAACAGATTATGTTGAAGAACTCATCACCCAAACTCAGAAACCAAGTTAGATTCATAAATTTACATTAACCATGCTACAAATATTAAAACTTGAGACCACGGTGTTTTTCTATATCAGTATATTAAAGTTCAGAATTGACATTCAAAGTTCAAAGACTACACATAGAAATGGATATCCTCCCTATATAAGTAGACAGTTTTCATCAACACTGCTCTATATAGTCTCACCTATTTCTACATCATTCATGCTCTCTAATCCATACCAACCAACAAAACGTAATTTAGAATACATTTTTCCAAAGCTCTCTAAAGACAGAGAATCATCTTGACTTTTTAAAGGAAGACTATATTATCATTCTTAAATTTAATATTTAATTCTTATAGACTAACTCCTCTTTCACCAATCAATCTTAGAACACTGAGTGTCATGCATCACACAAGTGAGTCGAGCACAATCATAATCAGCAAATAGAAGAAATGATACAAAAACCCCTCAATTTCTGACTTCTAATAGTTGAAAGAAAGCCATTCCCTGAAGACAAATTATGTTTTTAAAACAGAGTGTGTAGAAGAAACAGCAGTATGGAATAAGATTTAGTACCAAGTATGCATTAAATAATTTTTGACTCATTTTTTCCTTTCATGATTTTACCACTCCACAATGCTCTGTTGATTCCTTTGTGAAACATAGAATTAAAAAAAATATAAATATAGGACTGTGTCATATGATGGTGGTGATGATGATAATGAGAAAGCCAAACATACTTAATGATCATAATGTAACACGTAAATTGCACCATTATATCTCATTTGATTCTCACAAAATATCTGCAGATTAGAAAAATAAGATCACACCTTTACTACTGACAATATTGAAAGGTAATTCTCAAACAATTACAAAAATACTTATGAATTCTAGACACATTCTTTAAAATAAATAAATGACCTCATGGCATCTTAAACAGATGCTTTGAGAGAAGAAAACTGGTGGAAAGTGATTGCAGGTCATGAAAATGATGGGCAGTACACTTGGCCGTTATTGGAAAATATTGCAAGAGCGTGAGGTAGAATTGAATCTTTTCAATCCAGGACTCCTAAAAGATATACAGAAGAGGATACTACAAAGCACAAGGAAAAGACCCAATTATCCTCGCTGGTCTAGCCTATGGATAGAAAAATTAATTCCTTTTGGAAATAGGAGTTTGGAGTCTGTATGTATAATCTCTGAACAGTCAGAAGAGCTTTAACCTGAAAAATCAATATTAGCTATTGGAACCAAATGGGACTCACCAGCAGAAAGGAAGAGACAAAAGAATGCAGCAGTGAACTGAAATGGGGAATAAAAATTCCTCATTTTGAAGAATAGAGAGGTAATAGATAAAACAGATCATTCTACTCTCAACAAGATAGAAAATAATTCTTCTTACTTTAATGAATGGGGAAAAGATATTAATATTGAATTGCTATATATGTTAAAATTGTGAGGGCAGCCACTGAAGTAAAAATAAAATATATGATTTTCAAACTAATGAAGGAAACAAAAATGAGACCAAATTCAATTTAATAAAAGGCAATAATGAAATAGAAAAGAAACACAGTAAAAACAAAGCATAGTAGTGAAAATAAACACAAGTAAGAGAGAGAATTGAGACTTAATTTATCTTAGACATGTTATCTAGTTCACGTCCTTTGATGGTCATACTTCTGATTGAACCAAGTTCATCTGGGTTCATCTGGGTTCATCTGAATGAGAAAGAATTACTGACATTTTTCACCACTGTTAAAAATAGGCATTTGAGGGGGAGACAAGATGGTGGGGAAGTAGGAGGAGGCACCGTTTCAACCTGTACCCTAAAGTGAGCTGATTACCTACCAAAGAACTCTGAACACCCATGAAGTCAGCCTGAGATCAGAATTATACGTGTCTGGATCTCTGCAGGGGCAGAAGACACCAGTGGGCAGTAAAGAAGAGTGGGAATGTTGGACTGATATCAGAAGATAAACAAAAGGGGGAGGGAACCACCAGAGGCGACCGATTGGAAAGTAATACCCCTAATATGAGAGTGCCCTGCATCTGGGGACCAGCATTAACTTGTTGACTTGTTGGAAGCACTCAAAAAGAGCAAAGGATCGTGGTGCAGGAGGGAAATTGTGGCAATCGGGGTGACTAGGGAAAGGGGTTTAAGTCCCCGGACCCAGGACAGCCTCCCTTGGTGCTGAGCCAGAGAGAGTGAGACAGAGAAACCAGGTCTTGGTCCCTGGGCCACCAGCACGCCAGAGAACGCATGGGGTCTGGCTCCTGTGAGGGGCTGGGAGCCTCACCAGACAGCAGAATGCCCATCTGTGCTAACAGAGCCTGAGACGTGCGTGCCCCTCATCCTCCCCTGAGAGAGGTGTGTGAAGACCCAGCCCAGTGTTCTTAGACCCGTGCCATTCTACCAGAGCCTGAGAAGCACGCAGACCCCAAACTCTCCCCTGAGAGAGGTGCGCGAAGGCCTAGCCTGGTGTTCTCAGACCCGGGCCCTGCTATCAGAGCTTGAGACATGCGCACGACCCACACCCTCCCCTGAGACCTAGAAAGACCTGGCACTCCCAGCCTGGGCCAGCGGGAAAATCTCAGTGCGAGATTGCTGCTTGGAACCTCTCTGGTGGTCTGCAGCTGTCCAGACAGCTGCAGCTGCTGTGGTTTTGGGTACAAGCAGAAGATCTTGCATACCCTGGGAATGCGACTCAAAACCTGCTCTGCCAGTGGCCAAGGGGGAATTTATATGGACCCTGCAGCACCCATAGGGGACCAGACTGAGGTTTCTCTCTGAGAGGAAGGTCAAGGTACAGTTTGCTTCCCTCTAAACCTACAAAAACCATCAAAAGCAGTCAAGGCAGAGAAAAAAAGTGAACAAACATAAAAACCTCCAGAGAACAAAAGCCTGAAAAAACCGGTTTCCTCAGAGCCCACCCCCTTCAGGGGGGCGGGAGGACTTAACTCAGGGAACATCATTGACTGAAAACCTATGTGGCAGGCCCCTCCCCCAGAAAACCAACCAGGAAAGAAAACAAACAAAAAAAGATTACAAGAGAACCACCACCACTATTTCATAGGACAACTTTTATTTTGAACGTGTTCCCACTATTCCGGATCATTTTTTTTATATAGATAATTTTTTAACCTATTTACCATTACAGTGAGATGTCAGTACATCAAATTCCATAACGACCTTCTAACCAAAACTTTTTGATACATACAACTGTGTTTTTCTTTTGCATTTCTATTTTTTAATTTTTTTAAAATTTTAGTTTAGTTTAGTCTAGTTTATTCCTTTTTTATTTTTATTTTCTAATATTTATTTAGAGTTAAACTTCAAGGTAATCCCCTTTCCCCAATCAATGCTTCCCCTATAGGTAAACCAATTTTTAATCCCACTTTATCTTAGGAAAGTTGAGTCCTTTAAAAAAGATATCAAGATACATGCAGGAAGAATCAAAACAACCTTTCTCACCCACACTGAGAATTTATAACCACTCTCCCATCTTTTTCTTCCACCACTGTTTCTGTGTTTTTGTGTTTGTCCTGATAATATATAAATCTTATACTTGGGATACTTGGGATTCTTTTTGACAAGTTTCTTCCTTTATTTGCTTATATATATATATATTTTTTTTTTTTTTCTCTTGTCATATACTTTTATCAGTCTTTGTTTCTCTGTTTTTGTTTGTATACTTCATAAATCTTACCTTGGGCCCATTTGCGCTGAACCTTCTCTTTTATCTTCCCTTTTTTCCCTGTCTCTCTCTCTGGGGTCGCCGGGTCGCTGGGGTAGCGATTCCTCAGAAGCGCTCCAGGGTGCACCTTGACTGCACCACAGTTGATACATCCAGCTACATCTGTTCAGTCATCTCTCACCAAAATGACTAGGAGGAGAAATGCCCAACCGAAGAAAAATACAGAGGATGGGCAACAGAGCTAATGACTATCAACATAGACAATATGTCGGAAAGAGAATCCAGGCTAACAATTATCAAGGCAATAGTTAGGTTGGAGAAAGCCATTGATGACCAAATGGAATTGATTAGGGCAGAACTGAAAACCAGCAGGGCTGAGGTTCACAATCCTCTCAATGAGTTCCAATCTAATGTAAATTCTCTCAAAGCTAGTGTAACTGAGACAGAAGATAGAATTAGTGATGTGGAGGACAAACATATAGAGAGAAAAGATCAGGAGGAAGCCTGGAACAAACAGCTTAGAAGCCACGAAAATAGAATCAGGGAAATAAATGATGCCAAGAAACGTTTCAATGTCAGAATTCTTGGAATCCCTGAAGGGGAAGAGAAAGAAAGAAACCTAGAAGATATAGTGGAACAAGTTCTCCATGAAAATTTTCCCAATCTTGTGAATGGAACCAGTGTTCATGTACTAGAGGTCGAACGGTCTCCACCCAAGATTATAGATTGCAAAAAAAATCAAGGCACCTGATAGTCAAATTGGGAAATCATAATTGTAGATATGATCTCTTGAAAGCTGCAAGGACAAAAAGGCTCCTTACTTACCGAGGAAAACCCATCAGAATAACGTCAGACCTGTCCACAGAGACCTGGCAAGCCAGAAAGGGCTGGCAAGATATTCTCAGGGCACTAAAAGAGAGGAACATGCAGCCAATAATACTTTATCCATCAAGACTGACATTCAAATGGATGGAGAGATAAAGAGTTTCCAAGACCAGCAAGGCTTAAAAGACCATGCAACTACCAAGCCAACACTGCAGGAAATATTAAGGGGGGTTCTATAAAAGAGGAAAAATCCTAAGAATAGCATTGAACAGAAATATAGAGACAATCTACAGAAAGAAAGACTTCAAAGGTAACACGATGTCAATAAAAATGTATCTATCGGGGCGCCTGGGTGGCTCAGTGGGTTAAAGCCTCTGCCTTCGGCTCAGGTCATGATTCCAGGGTCCTGGGATCGAGCCCCACATCGGGCTCTCTGCTCAGCAGGGAGCCTGCTTCCTCCTCTCTCTCTGCCTGCCTCTCTGCCTACTTGTGATCTCCGTCTGTCAAATAGATAAATAAAATCTTTAAAAAAACAAACAAACAAAAAAAACGTACCTATCAATAATCACTCTCAATGTGAATGGCCTAAATGCGCCCATCAAATGGCACAAGGCTGCAGATTGGATAAAACGATAGGACCCATCCATATGTTGTCTACAAGAGACCCATTTTGAACCTAAAGATACACCCAGACTGAAAGTGAAGGGATGGAGAAACATCTTTCATGTCAATGGGCCTCAAAAGAAGGCCGGGGTAGAGATTCTCATAGCAGATAAATTAGATTTTAAACTAAAGACTGTAGTCAGAGATACAGAAGGACACTACATAATTCTTAAAGGAACTATCCACCAAAATTATCTAACAATTGTAAATATCTATGCCCCCAATATGGGAGCAGCCAATTACATAAGAATACTGTTAATCAAGATAAAGAGTCATATTGATATGAATACATTAATAGTAGGAAATCTTAACACATCTCTCTCAGAAATAGATCATCGAAGCAGAAAATCAATAAAGAAACAAGAGCATTGAATGACACATTGGACCAGATGGACCTCATAGATATATACAGCTGCTGCCTTCCGCTCGGGTCATGATCTCAGGGTGCTGGGATCGAGGCCCGCATCGGGCTCTCTGCTCGGCAGGGAGCCTGCTTCCTCCTCTCTCTCTGCCTGCCTCTCTGCCTGCTTGTGATCTCTCTCTATCAAATAAATAAATAAAATCTTTAAAAAAAAAAAAAAAAAGAACATGCCACCCTAAAACAACAGAATACTCATTCTTCTCAAGTGCACATGGAACCTTCTCCAGAATAGACCACATACTGGGTCACAAATCAGGACTCAACTGATACCAAAAGACCGACATTATTCCCTGCACATTCTCAGATCACAATGCTTTGAAACTGGAGCTCAATCACAAGGAAAAGTTCAGAAGGAACTCAAACACCTGGAAGCTAAAGACCACCTTGCTTAAGAATGCTTGCATGGAGCACTGGGTGTGTGAAAAAATAATGAATAATGTTTTTCTGAAAATAAATAAATTGGAAAAAAAAAAAAAAAAGAATGCTTGGATCAACCAGGAGATCAAAGAAGACCTGAAACAATTCATGGAAACCAATGAGAATGAAGACACTTTGGTCCAAAACCTATGGGATACAGCAAAGGCGGTCCTAGGAGGGAAACAAATAGCCATCCAAGCCTCCCTCAAAAAAATTGAAAAATCCAGAACACAGCAGCTGTCTCTATGCCTTAAAGAACTGGAGAATCAAAAACAAATCAAACCAACTCCACACATAAGAAGGGAAATAATCAAGATTGGAGCAGAGATCAAATAAGTAGAAACCAGTGATACGGTAGAACATATCAATGAAACTAGAAGCTGTTTTTTTGAAAGAATCAATAAGATCAATAAACCATTGGCCACACTAATTCAAAAGAAAAGAGAGAAAGCCCAAATTCATAAAATTATGAATGAAAAGGGAGAGATCACAACTAACACCAAGGAAGTAGAAACAATCATCGGAAGTTATTATCAACAGTTATATGCCAATAATCTTAGCAACCTAGATGAAATGGATGCATTCCTGGAAAACTATAAACTCCCAAAATTGAACCAGGAAGAAAACGACAACCTGTATAGATCGGTATCTAGTAACAAGATTGAAGCAGTGATCAAAAACCTCCCAAAAAACAAGAGCCCAGAACCTGACAGATTCCCTGGGGAATTCTACCAAACTTTCAAAGAAGAAATAACACCTATACTCCTGAAACTGTTTCAAAAAATTGAAGCAGAATGAAAACTTCCAGACTCTTTCTATAAAGTCAGTATTACCCTGATCCCCAAACCAGGCAAAGACCTTACCCAAAAGAAGAATTTCAGACTAATATCACTGATGAATATGTATGCTAAGATTCTCAATGAGATCCTAGTAAACAGGATCCAAGAGCACATTAAAAAGATTATCCACCATGACCAGGTGGCATTCATTCCTGGGCTACAAGGATGGTTCAACATTTGCAAATCAATCAGTGTGATAGAACAAATTAATAAGAGAAGAGAGAAAAACCACATGGTCTTCTCAATTGATGCAGAAAAAGCACTGACAAAACCCAGCATCCATTCCTGATTAAAACGCTTCAAAGTATAGGGAGAGAGGGAACATTTCTGAACTTCATAAAATCTACCTATGAAAGACCCACAGCAAATATCATCCTCAAAGGGAAAAAGCTTGCAGCCTTCCTGTTGAGATCAGGGACACTACAAGGATGCCCACTCTCACCACTCTTGTTCAACATAGTATTAGAAGTCCTAGCAACAGCAATCAGACAACAAAGAGAAATAAAAGGTATCCAAATTGGCAATGAAGAAGTCAAACTCTCTCTCGTCGCAGATGACACAATTCTTTATCTGGAAAACCCAAAAGACTCCACTACTAGAACTCATACAGCAATTCAGGAACATGGCAGGATACAAAGTCAATGTACAGAAATCAGTGGCTTTCTTATACACTAACAATGAAAATAAAGAAAGGGAAATTAGAGAATCGATTCCATTTACTATAGCACCAAGAACAATAAGATACCTGGGAATAAACCTAACCAAAGAGGTAAAGGATCTGTACTCGAGGAACTACAGAACACTCATGAAAGAAACTGAATTAAGACACAAAAAGATGGAAGACCATTCCATGCTCTTGGATCAGAAGAATAAACATTGTTAAAATGTCTATATTGCCTAGAGCAATCTATACTTTTAATGCCATTCCAATCAAAATTCTACTGGTATTTCTCAAAGAGCTGGAGAAAATAATCCTAAAATATGTATAAAGTCAGAAGAGACACTGAATCACTAAGGAAATGTTGAAAAACAAAAATAAAACTGGCCTCATCATGTTACCTGATTTCAAGCTTTACTACAAAGCTGTGATTACCAAGACAGCATGGTACTGGCATAGAAACAGACACACAGACCAGTGAAACAGAGTAGAGAGCCCAGATATGGACCTTCAACTCTATGGTCAAATAACATTTGACAAAACAGAAAAAAATATGCAGAGGAAAAAAGACAGTCTCTTCAACAAATAGTTCTGGGAAAACTGGACAGCTATATGTAGAAGAATGAAACTCGACCATTCTCTTACACCGTACACAAAGATAAACTCAAAATGAATAAAATACCTCAATGTGAGACAGGAATCCATCAGAATCCTAGAGGAGAACATAGGCAGTAACCTCTTCGATATCAGCCACAGCAACTTCTTTCAAGATATGTCTCCAAAGGCAAAGGAAACAAAAGCAAAAATGAACTTTTGGGACTTCATTGAGACCCAAAGCTTCTGCACAGCAAAGGAAACTGTCAACAAAATAAAGAGGCAGCCCATGGAATGGGAGAAGATATTTGCAAAGGACAGTACAGACAAAAGGTTGATATCCAGGATCTATAATGAACTCCTCAAACTCAACACACACAAAACAGACAATCATATCAAAAAATGGGCAGAAGATATGAACAGACACTTCTCCAATCAAGACATACAAATGGCAATCAGACACATGAAAAAATGTTCATCATCACTAGCCATCAGGGAGATTCAAATTAAAACCACATCGAGATACCACCTTACACCAGTTAGAATGGCCAAAATTAGCAAGACAGGAAACAACGTGTGTTGGAGAGGATGTGGAGAAAAAGGAACCCTCTTACACTGTTGGTGAGAATGCACGTTGGTGCAGCCACTTTGGAAAACAGTGTGGAGATTCCTCAAGAAATTAAAAATAGAGCTTCCCTACGACCCTGCAATTGCACTCCTGGGTATTTAGCCCAAAGATACAGATGTAGTGAAAAGAAGGGTTATCTGTACCCCAATGTTTATAGCAGCAATGGCCATGGTCGCCAAACTGTGGAAAGAACCAAGATGCCCTTTAATGGACGAATGGATAAGGAAGATGTGTTCCATATACACTATGGAGTATTATGCCTCCATCAGAAAGGATGAATACCCAACTTTTGTAGCAACATGGATGGGACTGGAAGAGATTATGCTGAGTGAAATAAGTCAAGCAGAGAGAGTCAATTATCATATGGTTTCACTTAATTGTGGAGCATAACAATAACATGGAGGACAAGGGGAGATGGAGAAGAGAAGGGAGTTGAGGGTAATTGGAAGGGGAGGTAAACCATGAGAGACTATGGACTCTGAAAAACAACTTGAGAGTTTTAAAGGGGTGAGGGGTGGAAGGTTGGGGGAACCAGGTGGTGGGTATTAGAGAGGGCACGGATTTCATGGAGCACTGGGTGTGGTGCAAAAACATTGAATACTGTTAAAGAAATAAAAATTTTTAAAAAAATTAAATTAAATAAAGAAATAGGCATTTCACTGAAGAAAACTACATGTATTATTAATTTGTGAAACAAGTTAGAACTCATTAATAACCACAGAAAATCCAAAAATACCCACAAAAATACACCTGTGAACATGTGCCAAATTGGAGAAAAATTAATATATTTTATGTATTCCCAAAGAAGAACAATCTCTAAAGGGCTCAAACTCAGGAGAAAGTTTGGTTTCTCTCACAGCTTAGTAAAGAAGTTCACTGGTTTCGCCAGGTGAGAGGTGATTCAAACTGCTGGGCAATGTTATTCCACCCATTGTGCTAGCGGGGAAACAGGTAATCAGTAACTGGTAGGGTGTGTGTACACAAGGCCTCTAAGTTCTGGCATGGGCAAAAGCCTTTCAGAGTGGAGAGCCTGGTTTCTGTGTGGAGAGTGCTGTGGAAAGGTCATCACCAGAATGGGGTCTGCAAGGTCAGAGAGGGACTGTATTTTGGGTCAGTGTCTGTGATTTCCACTGGATGTCCTCATACACCCCTGACCCCAGTCCATGCCTGAACTGGTAGGAGAGTAACTTCATCTTATAATGTGTCTCTAGGTCTGCCTCTGAGAAAGGTTAATGTCATGATCCCTTTAAAGGAGAAATACTTAAAGGAATTCTCATCATGGGACATATAAAAAAGGATGAATTGAAAGGTGAGAAGCAATATAGAGATAAATAATACTAAGTGCAAATGTGAAAAACCATTTTGTGGGATAATTTGGAAACATGTAGTAATGTTGAAAATTTGTATCCTTTATGATTTAGCAATTATTCTGCTAGGAATACATTCTGGAAAACGTCTAGCATGTACTTATTCACACAAATGTTCATTTTAACATTGTTTATAATACCAAGAACTGGAAACAAGTTGTGTGTTTATTCACAAAAAAAAATGACAGATAAGCAATGTATTTATACAGTAAGAAAAGTATAGCATTAAAATGAACTAAAACAATATGCATGACTATTGATAACTGTCCCAAATAACTTATTTAGTGGAAAATAGCGAGTTGCAAAAGAATTAAATAAACATGCAAATATAGGTTATTATGTATTTCTTTGTGGATACAACTTTGTGAGTAAAGCTATTTAAAAAAAAGTCATGGGAAGGTTAAATATCAAACTCAGGTTAAGAAAAACTGGGATGTGCTGCTGTATAAGATAGTTCAACTAACAACTGTAGAAGAGGAAAAAAACATTTTCCCTCCCCCCATTCTAGGTTTATTAGCTAGGGTCCTGTACATTAAACTAACAAGAGACAGATAAAAGAAATAATGTAAGAATTATTAACATATGCATTGCACATACACAAGAAGTAACTCAAAAGGGTCATTAGAACTTGGTCTTAAAAAGCATTTTAAAAGGTCTATATATTCTACTTTTTGTCAAAATTTTATTTAAATTTTAGTGTAATATTGTTTTCAGGAGTAGAATTCAGTGATTTGTCACTTATGTACAATACCTTCAGATTATGCCCTCCTTAATGCCCATCACTCATTTAGTCCATTTCCCGCCCACCTGCCTCTATCAACACTCAGTTTAGAACTATAAATTTTAAAGAACTGACAAGACAAAAGAAAGGTCTCTGAGTTCCTAGGGCAGCAAAACTGTGGAAAGGCAAATATTTGGAGGAACTAATAAAAGATAAAGTCACTAGCCTTTTAGTAAGTTTTGTTTTACTGATTCCTTTGGTGCCCTCTCTGGACTGAAAAGGATCTAGACTTGTCTCTGGTGATTAACTTCTGTACTTCCTGGTGGAGAGGGGACAGGGGTACACTGTTTTAAATTTATGTCCTGCTCTTAGGCTAATAGGTAGAAGGTAGAGAACTTTTCTTGTATCTGCTTCTTCTCAGTTGCCTTCAGACCAAATGATTCATATGACAAAGTGGCATATTTTGGGGTAGCATATTTTAATACCTTTCACAGTGTTTTATTCCTAACAAAAATAAAGGAAATATGGGAAAACATTAAAATTTTACAAAGTTGAACCATAAACAAAGGCATTAAATTAGTAGTTTCCTTTATTTCCAATATCCTTGAAATATTTAAAATCATTTTACACATGGGTAAGCTGAGATCAGAGAGTTAAGTCTTTGTCCAATAACTTATTCTTAGTTTTTTTTTAAAGATTTTATTTATTTATTTGTCAGAGAGAGAGGGAGAGAGAGCGAGCACAGGCGGACAGAATGGCAGGCAGAGGCAGAGGGAGAAGCAGGCTCCCTGCCAATTAAAGAGCCCGATGTGGGACTCGATCCCAGGACGCCGGGACCATGACCCGAGCCGAAGGCAGCTGCCCAACCAACCGAGCCACCCAGGCGTCCCCTTATTCTTAGCTTTTAACAGAACTGAGAATAAGAACGCATGTCCTCTAAGTTCTAATTAGTCACCCTTTCCTCTGTATCAACCACATGTTCAAATAGCAAGGATACAGCATGTTCTTCCATTAAAGCCAAAGCATTTCTCATCTAGACAAGAAGAATGTACTTTCCCAAACATTCCCCTCAGTGTAGCTGGTTCAACTGTGTGGAATTCACAGAACATATTTTTAAAAATTTTTTATTCATTTATTAGACAGACAGAAAGCACAAATAGGCAGAGGGGCAGGCAGAGAGAGGGGAAGCAGGCTCCCTGCTGAGCAGAGAGCCCGATGTGGGGTTCAACCCCAGGACCCTGAGATCATGACCTGAGCCGAAGGCAGAGGCTTCAACCCACTGAGCCACCCAGGCGCCCCACACACAGAACACATTTTACTCTACACACGCCCAAGGGTTAAATGATCCTGCCTTTTCCCCCTATGGTCCTTTTTGTAATTGTCAATAATGTCGATGTTACTTACTTTGTTCCATTAGGAATATGTAGTGGAAACTAATAATAATCCCCATTGGAAGATAAAATTTGGACATCTATTACTAGCTATCCAAAGCTTCAACTGATCAATTAGATAAAACCATGGTACTACTCCAATTTGACAAAAGAAAAAAGCATCTATAAATATCACTACTTGAAAGAAATTAACCCCACAACAGAAAAACTGGAGAATTCAATTTACATCTCTGACATGCATCATATCAGGTAGGCTATATCTGAAAAAGATATACATTAGAAATAGACTGTGTCCAGTCTATCAATTAAATTATTATACTGAGCCTTAGAGAAGATCTATAAATGGGAGAAAAAAGGTATTAGAAGTCAAAGGAAGTGAACCAAGGTGAGGATGTCCATGTATCTTAGCATGATTTAAAGAATTTGTGAGAAATTATGTACAGAGGTGGAGTTACATTTAGAGATTATGACAAACTCTGTACTTAAAAAAATGCATTTTGACATGCTTATCTACCACCTAAAGAAACTAAATAAAAATGCAAATCAAGGCTCTATATTTCTTTGTGGACATATGACTATGCAGTAAAGCTATTTTAAAAATTCATGGGAATGTTAATTACCAAGCTCAGGTCATAGACTTGTAGTTGTATATCTTTGCATTAATGATTTATTTTACTTACTCTGCATTTAAAGTAGATTAGATAAAATTTACTTAATTTTATAAAATTAGAGTGAAAATTTCTTCCAACTACTTATTTCTATTGCTCTTTAAAAAGCTGGTAAACAAAATATGGTTTACTTTTAATACAACAAATAATCCATTTTCTCTATGCTATGATTCAAAAGGATTATTTTGTCCCCTTTGCTGTTGCTGGTTTGATTACTGGCACTGATTTTGATGACTTAAGTATTAGCCTGTATTATTAATGAGATAAAATATTCTTGTTCCATGTAGAACTGAAGTTTATGCAAGTGGCTTATGATTTGCAGAGTTTGAGGTCTATCACTAGGAAGATCTCTGTGCACAGTTAGATTATAATATGAAAAGTTGAATAAATGACATATATGAAGTGGAATATACTTCAGTTAACACTAAAACACATTTGTGAAAAATATCTCATGTACATCTATATACTAAGTCCTATGAAAGGTACATAAAAGCATGAGAATACAAGGAGAACCGAACATGGCAGGGGAAGAAGAGATACACAAAAACTCTTACTTTGGGAGAACACACAGTCTACATATAAGCAAAGTGATACAGTGGCAATAGAAAAGAGAAATATCAACTTAAGCCTCTAGGAAGGCTTTTAGAAGAGATGGCATTTTCACTGGAATATATTATCTGTGAAGGGCATCAGAAAATGAATAGAAAATGTCTCCCAGCTTAATAAAATGTTGAATAGTCTGGTTTTGTCTAGAGCATGGCAAGGAGTATAATTAAAGCCATAAAAAGATTATATGCATGGCTGTCATGCTAAGGACTTTAAATTTTACTATTTTACTTCAAGGAGGGATGAGATGTTACAAGTGGGAGAATGAGATCCAGGAAAAAGTAAGTTTATAACCTGGAAGAATAAGAGGGAAAGTTACACAGTGAAGAAAAATTTAAAGGGAAAAAAAAAGGAGCTGAACTGAGGAGAGAAATTGTGATGAGATGATGATGTGATAAGATGGCTGTGTAATATTCACATCCAGTAAACTGTCAGAAACATGTTTGATTACTGGAGTGTAGTGAGAAAATTTGAGGTCATCACACAGTGCTGAATGGAATGTTTGATTACTGGAGTGTAGTGCTGCAAAATTCGAGGTCATCACACAGTGCTGAATGGAATGTGCAAAGGAAGAAAGGGAACAAAGAGAAGAAGAGAGACTAATGAGAACATAACGTAAGAGGGGAAGAGTATAAGGTATGCAGAAGGGGAAGGGACAAATCTGGAAACGTAGGCTAGGTCCTCAGTGGAAATCTATTCGTAAGGGCCAGTGTGTGGATGAAAGAATAATAATATAAATAATAAAATAATATTAATTAAAATAGATAACATAAAAATTTCAAGGAGTTATACCAGGGGTTGTTTCACTTAAAACAAAATTACCTATCATAACCAGGTCTTTGAAAACTTTTGATCAAAAAAGTTTTCCTTATTGTGATGGCAAAGGGCATAATTGAGTATGGTAAGGTCTGAGTAGGTAGGAAAGCAACTTAAGAAGGTAGAAGAATTAAGGGTTGTTTGTTTTTCGTGGGCTTTTTTTGGGGGGCTTCTTTCTTGAATGAGTCAGACTATGTCCATTTTCAGTAGATGCAAAGTTTAAATGACAGTGGGAGAGACTAAAAATGCAAGCTAAAGATAGCTTAATTTAGAGATTTTCAAGTCAAGGTAAACCCTGATACTCTGCAGTGTCTTAGAAACATTTTGATATCACAAGAGGGAGGTAAGTGCTATTGGCATCTAGTAGGCAAGAACAGGGATGCCACTGAACATTTTACAGTACACAAGACTTCTCCCTAACAAAGAATTATCCAACCCCAAATGTCAATAGTGCCCAGGTTGAGAAACCTGGCTTAAATGAAGAACTAATATTTCATAGTTGGTGGAAAGATAAGAACCAAGAGCATATATTGAGGAACTATACAAGTGTAGCACAGTATAAATGGTATGGGTTTCACATCATTCAGATCTAAAACGAGAATATAGCCTCAGAGAGAGCTAGCCCTGAACTTAAAGGTCTGGGTTCAAGTTCTAATTCACTGACTTTCCAGGTATATAACTCTAGTGAATTTACTTATCATCTCTGTTACTATAATTTCTTACTGCAAAATGGGACTGTGTTTACCATGTAATATTATGGGGAAAGTCAATTAATTTACATAAATTGCTTGGAGATTACTCAATTTAACCGATCCTTGGTTTTCTCCTCTATAGCTCTGGAATAATACCTTCCCCTCAGGTCTGTTGTATACATCACTTGATGCAACATAAACACAAACATCTAACTCAACTGATGCTGCCTGGAAAGTTTTCTTTTCTACATTTTAAAATTATTATTTATCACTCACTAAAAAATCTATCTCATTTGTTAATTTATAGACATTATATTCATACAATAAACATTTTCATTAGGTAGAGTTCATTTTACATAACAAATCCATAAACCTGAGGAAGAACAACTTTATTTTAGAAATGGGGAGACAAAAAGAATCACACAGGATAAGGAGATAATATAACCTCCAGTATATTTCAGAATCTTCTCAATTATTGCTCAATTATTATTCTCTATTATAATAAAATACTGATTCATTATTGCTAATGAATTCACTTAATTTTTATGAATCATCTTCATTTTTTGCTCTGACTCCAGAGTCCATAAAAAGTATATCTGAAATGTGGACTAAATGTGTTTCTCTGAATATTTTAATGAGTACATGAAATGATTCTGTACTTGAGGGCTTCACTGTATAGAATGTAATCACGTTGTCTTGGTAGAAACTTTCTAGTTTTCTCTTCTTCCCTTATGGGTTCTTTAGCTAATCTAGTAATTAAATTGACATATGACAGATTAATAAGAGAAAGAGGAATTTCATTTTGTTTGCACAGGATTCCCATAAAAAATGAGACTCAAAGAAATGACCAAAGCAGGAAGTTTTTGTACCTTTTAGACAAGAAACAGTAAGTTTGTGAAGAACTGACAAAATAGAGGAGTTTGTGCTTGAGGTATTAAATTAGTGAAGAAATAATAATAGTTGCTTATATAGTCTTCTATAAACTCCCAAACTCTTTATATCTGGTGATGAGGATGCCTTCTACCCTCTTGGTACAGGGAGGGTACCTTTCACCTGGGAGATTTACCTCCCGCTTTCAGGGGAACAAAGGATGCTCAGAGTATTCTTCCTGCACTGTTTTTTAAGTAGCTTTAATTCAAAATAACCAATATGTTAAAGTGGTATATTTTGGGATAGTATTTTATGCTCCCCTTCAACATCCATTTAAATGAATGGCTGTGTTGATCAAAGGATATAAAGTTTCAGATGTAAGATGAGTAAGTTCTGCAGATCTAGTGTACAGCATGGTGACTAGCTAATGATACCATATTATATACTTGAAATTTGCTAAAAGAGTGGATCTTAGTTGTTCTTACTGGAAGCAAGAAAGGAAGACAGGCAGGCAGGAAGGGAGGAAGGAAGGAAATTACGTGAGGTAATAGATAGGTTACTTAGCTTGATTACCATAATCATTGCACAATGTATATGTATATCAAAACATCACATTGATTTATTTTTCAGTTATAACTCAATAAAACTGGTAGGAGAAAATGAAAGACTAGGGGGTGTACCCTAGGGACTTAGGAAGACTGGCTTCATGTATGAAAACAGGCAATGAAAGATATATTTGTGCCCTTAACATGGGGTTAAAATTACATCACATTCAGTTTCCTTACTAAAACTGTGGTCAAATTAACTGTCAGAACTAGTTATGATTTCCTAAAATAGAACTTCTTGAAGGCTTTTCTTTTTTTTTTTAAATTTATTTATTTTCAGAAAAACATTATTCATTATTTTTTTTTCCACCACACCCAGTGCTCCATGCAAGCCATGCCCTCTATAATACCCACCACCTGGTACCCCAACCTCCCACCCCCCCCGCCACTTCAAACCCCTCAGATTGTTTTTCAGAGGCTTTTCTAGTTCAATCAAATTAGACTTATAAAGCAGGACTGCATCCTTATAGGAAAAAATAATGAGATGTCAGATTATTTTTTTCCCAATTTATTTATTTTCAGAAAAACAGTATTCATTATTTTTTCACCACACCCAGTGCTCCATGCAAGCTGTGCCCTCTATAATACCCACCACCTGGTACCCCAACCTCCCACCCCCCCCGCCACTTCAAACCCCTCAGACTGTTTTTCAGAGTCCATAGTCTCTCATGGTTCATCTCCCCTTCCAATTTACCCAAAAGCACATACCCTCCCCAATGTCCATAACCCTACCCCCCTTCTCCCAACCCCCTCCCCCCAGCAACCCACAGTTTGTTTCGTGAGATTAAGAGTCACTTATGGTTTGTCTCCCTCCCTATCCCATCTTGTTTCATGGATAAAATATTTTTTTAATTTTTTAATTAATATATTTTTTAAAATATTTTATTTATTTATTTGACAGACAGAGATCACAAGTAGGCAGAGAGGCAGGCAGAGAGAGAGAGAGAGAGGAGGAAGCAGACTCCCTGCTGAGCAGAGAGCCGATGCAGGGCTTGATCCCAGGACCCTGGGATCATGACCTGAGCTGAAGGCAGAAGCTTTAACCCACAGAGCCACCCAGATGCCCTGATGCTGGATTATTTTTTAGGATTATTAAGATTATTCTGGTTCCCCCGAAAAATAATTTTAGGAGCATGAGACATTTATAACTCATCATTTTTATTTATTTATGCAAAAACCCCTACAACAACTATTCTTTCATCAGTTATAAAGGTGTATTAATAAGGCCATTGATAATAGTAAAGCAGGGAAGCATAAATTGGCCTAAATATAATTTAATTAAATTAATAAGTATAATTTTTTCCAGTTTTACTGAGAAATAGCTGACATGTATTACTGTGTAATTTTACAACACGATGGTTTGATTTAAATATATTTTGAAATAATTATCACTATGGGTTTAGTTAATACCAACATCTTATACAGATACAATAAAAAGAAAAAAAAATTCATTTTGTGATGAGAACTTTTAGGATCTATTCTCTGAACAATTTTACAGCCTAAAACTAAATGTGATCTGCAAACAAAATGCATAAAGAAAATTTAGGTACTCTTCCTAAATAATCAAGCAGAAATGACTTTTAGATAATTAAAGTTATAATATATATTTTAAGAAATTATACAGATGAATAATTGACAAACTGGGTTGTCTGACTCTAGACCCAGATAATATATAACAGTATCTTTTTAGTAGGGATTGTCTAAATTGTGTAGGATTCCTGCAATAGCAGTAAGGTAAAGTTTTGTTAATATGGGAATATTTAATGTATTAAGAACATCTATTGTGTTAGAATTACTTTGATAGAAGAATGTCATCAACTTTTTTAAACTTCAAAGCCTTCTGTAAAGTAGGCATTTTTCACTTCCCATCTTTTTTGAAATGTGGAATTAAAGCTCAGAAAAAGTAGTCTAAAGTCAAACAGTCAGTGTGACTTGATATCACATATTAAGCCATGTATATTACTTGGGGAGTTAAAGAGAATGTTACACTTCAAGATATATTACAATTAATGATGGAAAATGACCAGAAGAACAACAGATATAAATTATTTTTGTCAATCTACAAAGCCTGTGGAGCTGGTTTTAAGTCATTCCTCTTGCCTTCTTGTGATCATAAGTAAGTTCATGGATAAGCCTGTTTACTACTATGTAATAGATTATTAAGACTATCCAAAACTCAAGGGGTTCTAGTGAGAAGATAAAATTATTTATTTAGATATTGTTCTAAGCTCCTTCCTACCCTCCACATATATTATCATGATCTCTTCAGCATTTCTTATTCAGCAAGTACACGTTATATCTGGGATCTCAGAATCCTTTACTTTGAAAGTCTGTGGTTCAGAATTCTGATCCCTTACTATTTCCCCTCCTTTAGGATTGTTGCAGAGACCATCTGCAGCCTGGATCCATGGATGAGGTCAATTCTTCAATGGTGTCTGAATTTGTACTGTTGGGACTCTCTAGTTCTCAGGAGCTCCAGCTTTTCTTTTTTGTTTTCTTCTCTGTGTTATATGTGGTCATTGTGCTGGGAAACCTTCTCATTATCGTCACAGTAACTTCTGATAACAGACTGCACTCCCCCATGTACTTCCTCCTGGGAAATCTCTCCTTTGTGGACATCTGTCAGGCTTCTTTTGCTACCCCTAAAATGATTGCTGACTTTCTGAGTGAACATAAGACCATCTCCTTCAGTGGCTGCATTGCCCAGATATTCTTCATCCACCTTTTTACTGGAGGAGAGATGGTACTACTTGTCTCCATGGCATATGACAGATACGTAGCCATATGCAAACCCCTACACTATGTAGTCATCATGAGTCGAAGGACGTGCACTGTCCTGGTAATGGTCTCCTGGGCTGTGGGCTTGGTGCACACATTAAGCCAATTATCATTTACCGTGAACCTGCCTTTTTGTGGACCCAATGTAGTAGACAGCTTTTTTTGTGACCTTCCTCGAGTGACCAAACTTGCCTGCCTGGACTCTTACATAATTGAAATACTAATTGTAATCAATAGTGGAATCCTTTCCCTAAGTACTTTCTCTTTCTTGGTTAGCTCTTACATCATTATTCTTGTCACTGTCTGGTTTAAGTCTTCGGCTGCAATGGCCAAGGCCTTTTCTACACTGGCTGCCCATATCACTGTAGTAATATTGTTCTTTGGACCTTGCATCTTTATCTATGTGTGGCCCTTTACCACTTACCCTGTGGATAAACTTCTTGCCATATTTTACACCGTTTTCACCCCCATTCTAAACCCCATTATTTACACACTAAGAAACAGGGATATGAAGGCTGCCATGAGGAAGATTATGACCTATTACCTGAGGCCCAAGAAAATTTCTGAAATTCCACTAGTAGCAAGGAATTCCCTTTATTAAGACACAATACCTTCAACTTCCTCAAATTGATACTCTGTCTATAAATATTTTCAATGTGTTCTTGGGGCATATCTCAATTATGGTGGAAGTGATGAGGAAGATGATATAGAGAGTAACTAATGGATATTAACTAGTCCCTTCCCAGGTATCACCTAAGCAAAAGCTAAACGTAAAAAAATAGGGGAAAATATATCATGATTACTTGTTCTGGAAATGAACAGAATGACAATATGTGGATAGTATTAATGCTTTCGCTGCTTTAGTTGCAGCATGAATATGATAGGGGGAAAAAGGGAGTACCTGATCCTTTGGTGGGCATAAATTCAGGCATTTTTCATGGTCCTAGCAGTTTCCTAATTTGTATGCTGAAAAATCTATATAGATGAATAATGTTTTTAAAAATGTGAAAGTCAATTTTCCCAACCAGAAGATAGCCTTTCCACTGATTCAAGTGTGTAGACTTAAGTGGAGATTTTTAAATTAAGAAACCCCTCCCCTAACATCAAGTATGCCTATCCCATATTGTTTTCCAATAACAATGCTTTAAAATGAATCAGGAGCTTGCATTTCAAATCTTTTGCTTAATGGTCTTTCTATAATCAGTTAAGATAATTTCAGTTTCCTCTGAAAACACTGACGTTTTTGTCTATGCTATAAGTAGCTACTCAACAGTCTTTGCATTTAGACAAAATAAAGAGTTCTTAGTGACACTGAATCAATGATAAACATACAATCTAACTGCAACCTGGATCCTGAAAGACCTCTGGATCTTTACTCTGAACCTCTCAGGACCATTATCGGATTTATTAATGTTGATAATTGTTTTTAAGGGCTTTGTTTTGATGCTTCTCAAAGTTTATTTTATTTTTATCTTTTAAATTATCCAACAGATAGTACATCGTTAGTTTTTGATGCAGTGTTCAATGATTCATTAGTAGTTTTTAAGCTTTCCTCTCCAACACTCCTCAATTCATAAAAGGTAATTAGACAAACATAAATATTAGTCTCTCCAAGGATGAAAACATGAGTTTTGATTTTTGTTGTTTGCCTACTTATCTTCCCAATTCCATCTCATCTTTTCTGAACCCAACTGTAATAAAGCCTCATTAAGTAAAATATTGAAAAAACCTTGGGAATATCCTCTTCTCCCATCCCACTCAATTTTTTTCCCAATTTATTTATTTTCAGAAAAACAGTATTCATTATTTTTTCACCACACCCAGTGCTCCATGCAAGCTGTGCCCTCTATAATACCCATCCCACTCAATTTTTACTCTCTCCATAGTTTTCTAGTTCTTCTGAGACCTGATATTCTTTGCTCTTTTCTACTCTCAAAGCTTACCTTCCAGTAAGGGTAGTTTAACAGTAATTTACACTTCCGTATAAATTTAAATACATCAGCTACTTCTTCCAGGAATGTGTACACATTGATTTCTTTCTAATTTTAGGATATCATTCCATCAATAGTGAGAGGGAAAGTCAGCAGCTTAGATCTGAAACAGTGGCAGAAAGAAGAGATCTTACCAATGTTTCCTGACTCTAAACCATGCAGGCTGCTTTGTTTTTCTACTCAGGGAATGAGGTTCAGCCTTATGATTCCCCTTCTTCCTGAATAACAGACTATATGTACTGTATGATTTTCTTTTAATCAGCCTATAGTACCAAAGTATTAGGGCGGCAGAACTCATTAGAAAGCTTATTAATTTCATTCTTTTTTTTCAATGATAGATGATTTGATGCTAGATTATATGAAACAGATCCTTCTTGTTAGGTATTTTATAAAAATGTTATGTTAACCATGGTAAACAATGAAAATAAATGTGTTAAGAAATTCAGAAAGTATGTTATCTGCTTAACTGGACCAGTTATAGCTAATCAGGCACTCATAACATTTTGTGACTATGAGATTCTTTTGAAAATATGATAAACATCATAGCTCTCCTTCCCAAACAACAGCATAAACACTTAAACATAAGACTGGATATACATAAATATTTTACTTTAGTAACTGATTTGTGGTTTTCAGTTAAAAAAATGACTGTAGAGTGATCTTTAACAGAGGAAGTATATGCTGTCTATGATACTGAATTAATCTTAAACTTTTACTGGAATCCTTGAAATAAAGTAAGTATTAAGGAGTCTGGCAGCATTTGGGTAGCTCAGCTGGTTAAGCATTACGTGTTTCTTGATTTTGGCTCAGGTCATCATCTCAGAGTGCTGAGATCCAACTCAGCCTGGAGTCTGCTTCTCTCCCTCTCTCTAATCACATGTGCTCTCTCTCTCTCTCTCTCTCCCCTTCTCTCATATAAATAAATCTGTTAAAAAAATGGAGTCTGAACTTTCATAGCTAATATTTACAGAAGAGGAAATGCTTGAGTGAAAGAACTTCAAATTTTCCCAAATTCATTGGAAATTTGGGAAATTTCCCATGGAAATTACTAATGCATGGCAGGGAAGAGAGCAATAATTAATGCATGGCAGGGAAGAGAGCCATAATTAAAATAATGTGTGGAATTTCCTCTCATCAAAAGAGGAACAAGATCAGGTAAGCTGCTGAAAATAAAATACTCCATTTAATAGAGAAGAATCTCATTTTTTTCCTTTGTGTATTTCTTGACAAGGAAGCTCTAAAAATTATCAATTTGTTGTCTCTTGACATGAAGTCCACCCTTCATTGGCATGCTTTGTGGTATCTGACCTGGACTCAAACCTTTCACCTTTGTCATGAAAGGATGTTGGATGAACACTACAGAAAAGAGAGGCCTTTCTTCCCACTTCTAGTGTCCTTAATTTCTTTCTTCTACACTGCAGCTGCCATGGGCTACCCAGTGGCACTCACCCTCCAGCAAGTTTTGTTGCCAGTCTCAGCCTTTCATTTCCTGCTCCTCATCCCTCCATTTGGGGACCAGCTTTGTCCAGAGGCCTATTCATAAGCTCTCCAGAGAGTTCTGAAACTCACCCTTGGGGAGGGGATCCCCCTTCAAAGTCTATTCCTTCCCTGGTTCTGTCCTTCATCCCTAGAACATTATTTGGAGTTCTCTTTCATCCCTTTTTTGTACTACTACCAGTTGCTAAGTCTCCATGTTCAACATTCCTTGTTCAAAATACCAGTGTAGTTTTTGTCTCCTGACGGCACTCTGACACTGAAACATTTAAGTATTTAGAAGATATTGAAAAGCCAGAAGCATATAAAAGTGGTTCATAAAATATGACACGTAATGAGGAAACTCAAGAGCTGGCTGAACCAAAAAAATGTTAGCGGTATCATCTATTTATATACTCATAGTGTATGATATCATTTGTCAAGTATTTTTTTTTCTCCTAAGACAACAAATGAGGTATTTACTAACTTAAAAAAAATAAAATTTCACTCTCTGCTCCAAGCCAATGTGACAATTTCCATAGCAAAAGTTTTTTTTTCAATTTATTTATTTTCAGAAAAACATTATTCATTATTTTTTCACCACACCCAGTGCTCCATGCAAGCCGTGCCCTCTATAATACCCACCACCTGGTACCTTGTCCTCCATTCTATTTGTTATGCTCCACAAATAAGTGAAACCATATGAGAATTGACTCTCTGCTTGACTTATTTCACTCAGCAGAATCTGGTTTGTTTTTGATCATTCGTTTTTCCCCAGTCATTCATGGATTTCATTTTAATGTGATAGGAAACCTTGTATAGTGCTCTTTAATGAGGGAAAATGGAGAATAAAAGTGTATGTAACACTGAATCCTTAAAGTTTGTATTAAAGTTTTAATCATCAGTCTGCTTTTCCTGAGAAGACCCTACTGAAGAGCTTTCCATTTGAAAAGATAAATCTGCTTGTTATCTTTACCCTGCAGTCAAGACGATCGCCAAGACAGAAGCAGCACCACTCTGTGTTAATGCATTTTTGTGTCATACATGCAATGATAAAAACAAACAAAATATGGTTTCACTTATTTGTGGAGCATAACAAATAGCATGGAGGACAAGGGGAGTTAGAGAGGAGTGGGAATTTGGGTAAATTGGAAGGGGAGGTGAACCATGAGAGACTATGGACTCTGAAAAACAATCTGAGGGGTTTGAAGTGGCGGGGGGGTGGGAGGTTGGGGTACCAGGTGGTGGGTATTATGGAGGGCACGGCTTGCATGGAGCACTGGGTGTGGTGAAAAAATAATGAATAATGTTTTTCTGAAAATAAATAAATTGAGAAAAAAAGCAGAAGTTGAAAAAAAAAACAAACAAAATATAAAGCCAAGAGTTCATAGACTTTAACAAACTTTTTCATAAAATATTTCAAATTACTTTAGTTCCAGTAAAACAAAGAGAGACATTCATAATACTAAAACAAACGCTTTTTAAATTTACTGTCAGCTATTCAAGGTAACTAGCAATACATTTCACCTGGAATTGAGACACTAAGAGCAGTAGAATCCCATGTTATATTTTGTTTAAAACAAATCTTAATATAATTTGGTAATGCATTTTTTTCATGGAGGTATTTTAAAATGATAATTTGAAATATTCCTTTTTTTTCTGTCCGGTTTACAGATCTCTGTGGACTTTTCTCATACCCCTGAGAAACTGACAGAGACATAAATTTAACTGCAGAAAAATGAGAAAATAAAAGTACATTTTAGGAATCTGAAAATAACTTTTGCATTGCTTCTCATAAGACTTGTCAAATCCAAGCACAGACTATATTATTATTACGTGCTCTTGAGCAGATTACTTGCTTTTAATCAGGTCCCCTCCCTAAAATCTTCCAATTCCTATGCATTATTCTTAGGGCAAAAGAAAAGGAATCCTCATTAATCCGATTAATAAGGCCCTTGGCTCTCTATTCATATCACCACACTAACCCACATCCTCTTTAAGTAATATGGTTCTCCCTGATGCAAGTAAACTCCACAAGAACAGGGACTTTGTCTATGGCAGGTGAACATATCCTGAAAGTGTTTTTCATAATGTGACTTTTTGTAGAAAATATGGAGCCAAAAGCCAGGGCAGACTTGTTTGTTCCTTCTGCTCTCAGAATGTAAACTTCTTCTGCTATGTGTGTGAGCTAAGTGGATGAGTAACACTTCAGACAAGGAATAGAAACTCAATGCATAGCTCAGAGAATAGAAGAGCTGCAGTGATGGAACAGACTCTAGAGAGATGAGACAATATGGCCAGTGGTAAGTGTACCTCAAGATGCTAGCTCAGGGTAAAAAGCGAAGCTTTAGTTCCATTAAAATAAAAATTACTGGAAATAATTTGATTCATGTTCACCATAGGGAAAAAGCAAAGCATTAGCAGTATAATTTCCAAAAGTGCACAGTAACAGAAAGCTCCAGGAGAAACACATTGACTACAAGGCACATCATGATGGTCTTTAGAAGACTGAAAAGGGAGAGAAAAATCTGATAACATCAAGATCCAGCATTTCATCATAGGTATTTTTACTTTTTTTTGACAAAACTGTATTTCATCATAAATACTCCCCTTTAGACATATAATATGCTGTATTTCCAGTATCTTGAAATTCCAAACTATATCAGAACTAAATACATGAGGATGCCACAAAGTAACTGAAACACCAATGAAGAAAACCTCTCAACTCGATTTTGTGACAGAGTTTTCACAATTAAAGAAAGAAAAAAAAAAAAACATATCAGTCACTCCCTCACCTCTGAAACCTTTGCTGTTGACCCATTTCTATATTGGTTCTCCTACTTTTTCACAATATAGTCCTTAGTAAACTTAATGGTCCTGGTAATCTATACATCATCATACTAGTCCAGTACATTGAAAGCACATAGTGATGATTGGACCTTTGAGCAGAAATGACATAAAAGAGGTAAGAGATAATCCCTAACATTTCAGGGATCTGTTAAGTCATTCAAGTTTTAAAGGTTTGAATATTGTGGGGTATGATACCGAATCCCCTCAGAAAATACAAAAATGTAATTTTGTTTTGTACTTCTTACCACTGAGAAAGAGACAGTGCTTACAGGCTCACTGAATCTTGGAGGCAACATAAAGCTGCCTTGCAAACATGGCTTTGATGCCATTTTGGGTTAAGTCACACAGGATTTCCAATTTCCAATGAGTCTTTTGTACCTAGTCCAGTCTTGAGTGCAAGCTGCCCTTATTACTCATGCTATACAAACCAGGAAAATCACTCAAATAGACGTAGGGATGATAAATAATAATTCTGTGCAGATTCTTTAGCAAAGCCACTTAGAAGAATGACAACGCTAACTCCTCGGATCCTAGAAAAGAAGCCCTGCATCCTGCAGCAGAGAACTACACTGTGGTTGAAAAGCAAATCCTAGGATGCTGCAGGGCCCTACCAGAGACTGAGTTTTCTAGTGTCAGAGACCATGGGTTTTCAAGTGACTATGTGGCTAGCACTGCTCATTATGAACCAAGTATCAACAAGTCACAATTTCTAGTGTCACAGCAGTAAGCCAACATGTATTACCTGATTCCTCTGGGACCAGGCTGAAGCAGGTATAAAATCACAAGTAATCAGCAACCTTAAGTAGTCCAGAATTCTATATTACCTACTTTTGTTGCTTTAATACCCTTACTTCAGATCAATTTTATGGTCTCATAGAAAGGTTTCTATAAATGATCTGATTGTCTTGATGCAAGCACAAAATGGACAACTGTTGCATTCTTGTCCACTCAGATGACTAATGGAAACTGGTGAGGGAAAATTCTATTACTGGGAGAAGCCATAAATATTTCACTCAGTTATCAAATTTGGGATGGAAAATTGGTCCTATGTGGAAGTAAATATGAATTCCTGGACAGTGAAAAACAGTTTTACTGGTTTAGTAGATGTCTTAAAAGATCAAAATTGGAATATGTGGCAGAGGAAAATGAGGACAGGTCTATGTGGGTAGGCACAGTGTGTGGATTTTTATACCTCACATCAGTGTCCATCTGAGACCAAAGCCATGGAATCCCTTTTATTAAGATTAGTCTCCTAAGGTCTGGGTATTGCTCCTGATGAACACTTGATCAGCAGAAGGAACTGCACCTGAAAAGCTGATATGATGCCAGTCCGCAGTGAGACCACATCCGTTCAGTGGCATGTCAAATATATCACAACCCTTCTTCCATGTGGGGGGCAGTGATTTATCCTTAATGGGATGGACTCCTACTCCAGATATGGGTTTTCCTTCCTTGCCTGCTGTCCCCCTCCATTATCCTAGGCCTCTAATTTTGACATCTTCTTAAAAATAAATTTTTTAAAAAAGATTTTACTTATTTATTGGTCACATAGGCAGAGAGTGAGCGAGAAAGAGCACGGACAATCAGGGGAAGGCACAGTCAGAGGAAGAAGCAGGCTCCCTGCTGAGTAAGGAGCCTGATGCAGGACTCCATCTGGTACCCTGGGATCATGACCTAAGCCAAAGGCAGGCCCTTAACAGACTAAGCCACCCTGGTATCCCCAAAATAAATATTTTCTGAAACAATTTACATTAAATTTATATTATATTTAGATTTATAGATATTATTATATTTAGATTTATAGATATTAAATTTTTGGCAAAACTGAGTATTTCTAATCAAAAAAAGAAATAGAGAGCCCAGATATGGACCCTCAACTCTATGGTCAATTAATCTTAGACAAAACAGGAAAAAAATATACAGAGGAAAAAAGACAGTCTCTTCAATAAATGGTGCTGGGAAAACTGGACAGCTATATGTAGAAGAATGAAACTCGACCATTCTCTTACACCGTACACAAAGATAAACTCAAAATGGATAAAAGACCTCAACGTGAGACAGGAATCCATCAGAATCCTAGAGGAGAACATAGGCAGTAATCTCTTCGATATCAGCCACAGCATCTTCTTTCAAGATATGTCTCCAAAGGCAAAGGAAACAAAAGCGAAAATAAACTTTTGGGACTTCATCAAGATCAAAAGCTTCTGCACAGCAAAAGAAACAGTCAAAAAAAAAAAAACAAAAAAAAACAAAGAGGCAACCCACGGAATGGGAGAAGATATTTGCAAATGACAGTACAGACAAAAGGTTGATATCCAGGATCTATAATGAACTCAACTCAACACACACGAAACGGGCAAACACATCAAAAAATGGGCAGAAGATATAAACAGACACTTCTCCAATCAAGACATACAAATGGCTATCAGACACAATGAAAAAATGTTCATCATCATTTGCCCTCAGGGAGATTCAAATTAAAACCGCATTGAGATATCACCTTACACCAGTTAGAATGGCCAAAATTAACAAAACAGGAAACAACATGTGTTGGAGAGGATGTGGAGAAAGGAGAACCCTCTTACACTGTTGGTGGGAATGCAAGTTGGTACAGCCTCTTTGGAGAAAAGTGTGGAGATTCCTCAAGAAATTAAAAATAGAGCTTCCCTATGACCCTGCCATTGCAGTACTGGGTATTTACCCCAAGGATACAGATGTCGTGAAAAGAAGGGCCATCTGTACCCCAATGTTTGTAGCAGCAATGGCCACAGTCGCCAAACTGTGGAAAGAACCAAGATGCCCTTCAACGGACGAATGGATAAGGAAGATGTGGTCCATATACACTACGGAGTATTATGCCTCCATCAGAAAGGATGAATACCCAACTTTTGTAGCAACATGGACGGGACTGGAAGAGATTATGCTGAGTGAAATAAGTCAAGCAGAGAGAGTCAATTATCATATGGTTTCACTTATTTGTGGAGCATAACAAATAGCATGGAGGACAAGGGGCGTTAGGAGAACGGAGTTGGGGTAAATTGGAAGGGGAGGTGAATCATGAGAGACTATGGACTCTGAAAAACAATCTGAGGGGTTTGAAGTGGCGTGGGTGTGGGAGGTTGGGGTACCAGGTGGTGGGTATTATAGAGGGCACCGATTGCATGGAGCACTGGGTGTGGTGAAAAAATAATGAATACTGTTTTTCTGAAAATAAATAAATTTAAAAAAATACCTCCCTGTATTTTTTATTCCTTTCATATTTCCACTGTTTTAAAATTTTTACATGTACAACCTGTATATTTATGATTAACTTTTTCCAGATACTTTATATTTTATCTTTGTGAATGGAAACTGTCCTTCACTGTATTTTCTTTGTAATTTAATAAACTGTTGCTCATTAGGGGCATCTGACTGGCTTAGTTGGTAGAGTATGTAACTGTACATCTCAAGGTCATGAGTTCAAGACCCACTTTGGGCATGGAGCCCGCTAAATAAATAAACCTAAATAAATTAATAAAGTTTTTCTCATTTAATATATTTTTCTAACTTTTTTGAAGATTACACTTTTGTCAAATAGTCAAGATATAAAAATACAGAAAGTAAAATATTAAAATAATATTTACTAAACTTACTACAATTATGCATATAGTATATTTGGCCATAGCTTAAACTCCTAAAAATATTTACAGATTCACTTTAAGTCCCTTTTATACATTTCTTCACACCATTTCTTTTGTTTACATTTCAGTTTAGAATCTGTATTACTGGGTATTTTAAAATTTTTTTCATAAGTTTGTTCATTTTTTTGGCTTATAAAACTATGCACATAATAATTTTATCAGTCTCTGATTACTTTCTCCTGACATGTTTTATAATGACACATAAATTCATATAAAAAGTAATATACAAAAATAATTTAAATCATTGAATGTATTCTATCATGTTAAAAAATTATATTGCTTCACTCTCAAATTCATAGATATGTAGGTTTTTTTTCCAGTATTAGCTCTTTCAATCAATGCTGCAATATCAATGTTCATGCTTTGCTGGGTATCTGAACATTTTACTACAGTATATATACACACACAGACATACAGAGCATATACAAGGAAACTTACTTTCAATTTCCTTTTTTTTTTTTTTTAAAGATTTTATTTATTTATTTGAGAGAGAGAGACAGTGAGAGAGAGCATGAGAGGGGAGAAGGTCAGAGAGCGAAGCAGACTCCCCATGGAGCTGGGAGCCTGATGTGGGACTCGATCCCGGGACTCCAGGATCACGCCCTGAGCCGAAGGCAGTCGTCCAACCAACTGAGCCACCCAGGCGTCCCCAATTTCCTTTTTTAAAGATCACCATTTGAATCCCACATCTACATCACCAGCTTTGGAAATACCGAAAACTTACTATGTATAATGTATTGGAAGAACTGCTGACATATGTTTAGAGAAATAAAAGATTTTTCATGGAAAAGAAATGAAGAGCACCTTCAAGTATTTGAAAACCTATCATGCTGAAGTGAGAACACATTTGTTCTACTAAACTATTAATGGTAGAATCAGTTGTGCAATTTAACAATAGATGGAACTATCTCGGGAAGTTCTGAGCTCCCTGCAAATGGAGGAAACCATCCTGAGGCTAGGTGATCCTTTTTAGGATGGTTTCATTATTTTAACAAAAAGTTAGTGGTTGAAAAAGTATTTGCTGAGTGGAAGTCAGTGAAAATTTAGTAATATTTTGCTTTCCCAACTTGCTTTCCCAAGTTTTTTAGTTGGTAAAAAACTTTTTTCTTTTCCATTCCTGGAAAGAAAATTCTGTAAAACATAATTACTCCCACTGCAGGGTGACATCAGATCTCCAATGAGTGATTTCTCACTTCCCCAGTAAAATCTGTTCCATAGAACAAGGATGAAGGCTTTATATTGCCTTACCTTAGGATACTGCACTTGTATAGTAAGGAGGAAAGGAGGAGCCTCACTACCTGAGGTGCTTGCTTCTGCACAGCTTCGTGCAGACCAACTTAAAATGCATCAAGTCAAGAATATATCACAAATATTTCAGGCATGAAGACTCACAGCAAAAGTGAGGAGCTTAGAAACTAACTGTGGGACACCGTATTTGGAGAAAATAAGGAAGAACTGAAGGACTGGAAGGAATCATTAAAAGTGTAAACATTATACATGCATTTGATCACTGTGTTTGGATTAGATAATTTGTAAACTGTCCTCTAGATGCAAAATCAGCAACTAGAAGATCGGAAAGGAAAAGCCACTATTGTCTCAGTCAAGCTGGAAGCTCTACCTAAAAGAGGCAAATAACTGGCTCTCTACTTCTCTGTTGATTTCCCACTATACTGGCTTAGGGCGGCTCTGATATAATAGGATCAGCATCTGATAAGCAAAGGGAAGTATGCTATAACCATCATCTGTCCCTTCTTTGCTTCCTTCATGCTTTCTATTTGAGAATATTCAGCCATTTGTTAAGCAAATATTTGTTGACCATCAAAATTTCCCTGGAATAAAGAAGGAGTAGCTACACAAAGTAGGTCATAAAGGGTATCTTTGCTTTTTATCACTAGGCTTATAGGTAATCAACTATTATAAGATGAAATAATGAAAAGAAAAAATATGCATGTTTATGGTTTTGGAGTTCTATTGCGATATTTTAGATGGGTACTGATATAACATCAATTTTTACATATCAGACTTGGTCTTACATTGGGAAGAGGAAATTTTCTTACAGTATATTTTCTGATCTGAAAACATTTGTTATCTCTAAGTAGTCTAGTGATGAACACACAAGTGACCCATTAATGGAGAAACTTCTGGGTGTTCTGTGCATAGCCCAAGGAATTGAGTGACTTGTATAAACTTCACGTGTTTCCATAATGTAACAACCTCTGCATTTAGAATTTTAGAGATGAAAACAGCCTTGGAAATAATGTAGTCCTATCTCCCAAGGTCAGTCACATAACTACTAAGTGGTATATATTATGTATTTCTTCTATTGGGTACCTACCTTAATTATTAAAAAGAAAATGAGATCTAACACTGAACCTGGTATACTCTCCTTGGATTAAGAGATCACAGGAAATTCAGTGTGGAAAGGATTTTCTAGTTAACTTCATGTATTTTGAAAAATGAAACTGACAAACCTTAACATTCATTAGGTAGTAGAAAGATGGTATTTGTAGAAAATTTTATTTTTAGGGTATCCTTTTTTCAAAGATAAAATGATCGTTTGAAATTGTATTAGTACTACTAACTTTATCTAACATGTTTTAACCATTATGCTTCCCCTTCTCTTCCTCCTCTTCTTCCTCTCACTCTTCAGTGTTATCTTACTAGGTGACCACAGTTGGCAGGCTTTAAAATAAATTGAACACTGTAAGTAGTCCCTCATGGCATCTTCTTAAATTTGAAAGTTTAATCTTATCTTTTTAAAAATTCATAACTATAGTCCTTTAGCACTTTAGATCTTAGAAATAGGAATCATTTTCCTTTTCAATGTTTATTTGCCTCCTCCTCTCCCCTTTGCATTGTAAATATGTGATCAGACATTCAAGCATTGGCTCAACTCTTCCTCATGGAGATAAGAATTCCATAGTAGAAGTTTATATGGAGGTCAGTTCATGCCTTACTGATCTGTTTATATTCTTTAGTCACTTAAGTTTTGGCACTCTTCTTAAAACTAGATATCATAATTCACATGCAAAGATGGGAACCCTTGAAAGAGGAGGACTTAGTGCTTCAACAACCACAATGAAAGCTTATAACACTTTTTTAATTGATTTATGTTTACCTGTACAATTTTACCTTAAAAGTTTTAAATATTTATTATATTAGTTATATTAATCATAGCCAAATACAGCATACAGAATCAATCAGTATAAAATGAATTCCTACTGTATATTGTTGGGTATCTAGGGCTAGAGGCAAAAATGATTCCTGAACAACCAGAGGTCATGTAGGATTTTTTTTCTGGGATCAAATGGTCACAGTGACAAAACAAACAAACAAAAACATTCAAGAGGCAATTTAAGCACTAAGCTTCACTCTTCTGAAAATCTGTCATGCATTCAAAATGCACCAATTATATGGAGTATTTCCAAAAGGATGATATCTGAAAGGTGTCACAGATTTTGATAAATACTGGTGCATCAGATGTGTTTAGGAAGAGATAAAAGGTAGAGAGAATACACTGAAAATACATGGGTGGTTCATTCAAAATTAATCTTTATGTGACAGATGGTGGACTCTGGTAAATGACTGTTACATGGATAAAAGAAACGTTTTTGATCTTTAAAGAAAGTTCAGAGCATCAACATTGGCTCTTCTTTTCATAATATGGCAAATTGCTTCCATTAAGCCTCTTAAAACAATGTCAAGCAATTTATAATTGTCAATTCCAAGAATATTAATCTACTTAGCCTTCTTTTTCAAGGATTAATAACTATTCCATGCTTTGCTTCTGATCTGTCATTACCATCTTCATTTTTATTGTTCCTTAGTATACCCTCCTCCAGCCAGGCCTTTCAATTAATGGCTTTGTGAAAATGTCTTCCATGGCTTTGTGAAAATGTCTTTCCATTCCACCTTTATATCTTTCTTCCCATTATTCCCTTTGCTTGAATCAGACATTTCTATTCAGTTTTGGCTGGCAAATTCAAAACTTTTAAAAAGTTTTAACTTAAGTAATAGCTATCCCATGACACCTTACCTCACCATTTTGGCATAATTTCTTTCATCTTACTAATATTTGTGGTGTTAATGTATCACATTTGCTTGTTTGGGATTATATATATATATATATATATATATATTTAGTATGTATATCTACTAAATTATGAAACCATCCATATCATACCCTTTTTTCCATATTTCTACTTTTCATTGCAGTTACCGATGTTAGACAATTGATTACTTATATAACTTCATTAAACTACATTGACTTTTAATTGAAATCTTATCATATTTCTTTTGTATATATATTGGATATAGTACCACCATTGTGATCTTTCCTGATTTGCCTTTATTTAGGTAACGGGAGAGTGGCTTCATTGCTAACACAAATGAATCAGTGGTATCTGAGTTTGTGCTTCTGGGACTTTCTAAATCTTGGGAACTTCAGCTTTTCTTTTTTGCCATCTTCTCTTTAGTGTATGTGACATCAGTTCTGGGCAACATCATGATTATTGTTATAATTTCCTCTGACTCCCATTTGAACTCACCTATGTACTTCCTGCTCAGTAACCTTTCCTTCATTGATATCTGCCAATCTAATTTTGCCACTCCTAAGATGCTTTTGGACTTCTTTGTTGAACACAAGACTATCTCCTTTGAGGGCTGCATGGCCCAGATATTCCTTCTTCATAGTTTTGTCGGGAGTGAGATGATGTTGCTTGTAGCTATGGCATATGACAGATTTATAGCTATCTGTAAGCCCCTACACTATAGCACAATTATGAATCGTAGACTATGTATAATTTTTGTGTTTATTTCCTGGTCTGTGGGTATTCTTCATTCTGTGAGTCACTTGGCTTTTACAGTGGATCTGCCATTCTGTGGCCCCAATGAGGTAGACAGCTTCTTTTGTGACCTTCCCCTGGTGATAGAGCTGGCTTGTATGGATACTTATGAAATGGAAATTATGACCCTAACTAACAGTGGCCTGATATCACTGGGTTGTTTTCTGGCTTTAATTATTTCCTACACCATCATTTTGATCACAGTTCGTCGCCGGTCCTCCAGCAGGTCATCCAAGGCGCTTTCTACATTAACTGCTCACATTACAGTAGTGATTCTTTTCTTTGGGCCTTGCATTTACTTCTATATATGGCCTTTTAGCAGACTCTCTGTGGATAAGTTCCTTTCTGTGTTCTACACTGTTTGTACACCCCTGCTGAACCCCATCATCTACTCTCTAAGGAATGAAGATGTTAAATCAGCCATGCGAAAACTGAGAAACCGTCATGTGAACTCCTGGAAAAACTAGAGATCAACATGAAGTAATCCTGAATGGGAATAAAGAGCTTGTACTGGATCACAACACCATGCCAATTACTTTTGCTAATGATATTCTAATCTACATAAAATGCTACTCATGTTACTAAACTTGTGATTCTCTTCAACTGAACACATGACATTTTTATACCTTGTACTCAAAATGTATAAGCAAACTGAGCTTTTGATACTTTCAACTTAATTATACTTTTCCATATATTGACATAGTAAAAAGAAATGTGTTTTGCAACACAGATTTTACCTCATTAATATATATTTGTTAGCCTATCTTTTCTTTCTGTATTGAATATTTTGGTAATTTATAATTTGGTTATATATATATAGTTGATGCCTGAACAACATGGGTTTGAACTGTAGGTCCACTAATATGTGGATTTTTTTTTAATAAATACAGTGTAATACTGTAAGTGTATTTTTCTCTTCCTAATGATTTTCTTAATATTTTTCTTGACCTTACTTTAAGAATATAGTATATTATATATATATATATATATATAACATATAAAATATGTGCTAATTGATTGTTCATGTTCTCAGTAAGGCTTCCAATCAACAGTAGGCTATTAGTAGCTAAACTTGGGGACAGCTGAAAGTTATACTTGGATTTTCTACTTTGTGGAGAGTTGGTATCTCTAACACCTGCATTGTTCAAGGATCAAGTGTATTTGGTTATGTATCTTCTTTCTCATCTCAATTTTTCTATTTTCCTCAAGATGATTTAATATGCATTTATACTCATCATAAAGCATTTTATAGATATTTATTGCTATCAGCAGCATCTGCAGACCTTCCTTGAAGTACAATGGAGTTGCCTCCTGACAAACCCACTATAAGCTGAAAATGCATTTAATACATCTAACCTATTGAACATCATAGCTTAGCCTAGACTACCTTAAATATGCTTAGAACACTTACATTAGCCTACAACTGTGAAAAACCATTTAACAGAAAGCCTATTTTAGGATTATCCTACAACTGGGCAAAATCATCTAACACAAAGCCCATTTTATAATAAAGTATTCAAATCTCAAGTAATTTATTTAATACTCTACTGAAACTGAACAATAGAATGCTTGTATGGATTCCAAATGGTAGTAAGTATATTGGTTGTTTATCCTCATATTATTTGGCTGACTGGGAACTGTGGGGGCCCAGCATCATGCAACAGTATCATACCACATATCATTAGCCCAGGACATGATCAAAATTCAAAATTCAAAGTACAGATTCTACTGAATGCTTATCACTTTCACCTCATCAAAAAGTCAAAAAAGTTGTAAGTCAAACCATCATAAGTTGAGAAATGTCTATGTATCTTTTTTTTCCCAATTTATTTATTTTCAGAAAAACAGTATTCATTATTTTTATGTATCTTTTTTCCAAGTTTACTTATTTTAAGTAGAAATAATTGGTTATAATGAATTCTTCATTATTCACAGAAAAAGTTTAAAAGTTCCATGTGTACCTAAAGTATGCTGATATGCAAAGTGATAAAAATTATTTGATGACCAAATCTGAAATCTATCCTTTCATATTTTTTGTAAACCAGAAGAGGGAAAGTAAAATTTGTGTATATCTAATAATAAATATTTAAATATCTATTATTAGTATTTCATTCATTAGCCAAATTTTTCTTATGTACTTCTCCCTGTGATTTACATCATGAAAAAGGCCTTATAACAGGAAGACTAAATGTATTCTAACACTGAAGAAAATAATTGCTTAACATAAAAAAGAAAGTTTGTAATTGTCTTCATTCTGGATTCAGTATTTCACTTGTAATACATAAGTTAGTGGCTATATGCATAGAATTTAACTCTGCATGCTAAATCCTAGTGCAGAGTTTCAGATATAGACAAACAGTCTTTTTAGACCATGATAATGTTTATAAACTTTAGGTTTCTTAGAAATTCAGACTTTTTGGTTCATTCATACAATGTCAAATATGATAATGATCTTTTATACTTGACTACTTTTTATATATTTTTACACAGTGTCAAAAATTTTAAAAATACACAATAAACATTAATGCAGTCATGATGTTTTTGATACCATTTTTTTCTCCCAATTTATTTATTTTCAGAAAAACAGTATTCATTATTTTTTCACCACACCCAGTGCTCCATGCAAGCTGTGCCCTCTATAATACCCACCACCTGGTACCCCAACCTCCCACCCCCCCGCCACTTCAAACCCCTCAGACTGTTTTTTTTCTTTTTAACTCTACCTTGCTGGTGAAAATGGGGGGTACTGATAGCACTCTTAAAAAATCAAGTCATTTTTCTGCTCTGATCCTTAACTAGGGGAGAAATGTTATGGCACAAGGGGAAAATGGAGAAGAGGGGGAATAAGAACAGCAGCAGCAGGAGGAAGGAATTTAGAATTTAATGAGTGGCTATTTGACTTGCTCAATTCTTTGTACTGCCAGAGACACATTCTTCCACTTTCAGAATTTTCACTATTAGATCTACTTGGGTTTTGAGTGATCAGGCACAACCTATCATATCAAGTTTGACCAAAAAAACCCTAAAGTCATAAAGTTAAAAAAAAAAAAAGATTGATAAATCTGACAACATAATTTTCCACAGAGGTTTTGTTTTGTTGTTGTTGTTTTAAAAGCCCATGATAAAATTAAAAATAAAACTATGTGAAAAGAAGGATTATTTGTAGTGGTTATATCTTTAATTTGAAAAGAACTCTTCGAAGCCAGTAAATAAGTGCCTATAAGGCAGGAGAAAAATTAGCAAAGAATATGAATAGGGAATTAATTACTAATGTAATGAAAGTGATTCTTGGACATATTAATAAACAAATAAACAGTAAAACTATTTTATGAAAAAATACAAGTGTAAGTATAGCAAAATTCTTTTGTTTACCTATGTGATTGGCAAAGATCCAAGAGTCTGATAGTATAACATGTTGACAAGACCAATAAAATATGAACCTCAAATCTCAAACCCTCCCAAGAAAAAGTAAACCTCAAGTATTTTATTAAATCTCTAAATTGGTAAAATATATGAAGGAAAATATAAATATCTATTAAAATTTAAAACTGAATTGGAATTATACTTCTAGCATTTTATCTTACAGATATACCCACACACATGTAAAAGCAAATATGGACTTAGTATGTATTGCAAGCACTGATTTTAAGAAAAAAAGATTTTATTTTTTTTTTCAGATTTTGTTTATTTATTTGAAAGAGAGAGATCGCAAGCAGGCAGAGAGGCAGGCAGAGAGAGAGAGAGAGAGGGGGAAGCAGGCTCCCCACTGAGCAGAGAGCCTGATGTTGGGCTGGAGCCCAGAACCCTGGGATCACGACCTGAGCCGAAGGCAGAGGTTTAACCTCATGATTGGTTTCATTCTACTTAGCATATATTCAGTCACATCCTCCATATTGACCAAAACAATGCTTTAGTATTGATAAGAAATGTAGAATGGATCTAAACTAACAGTGGCTACTTTTTGCATGTCTAGTAAGTGCCAACAGCTGTCAGTGTCACATTTGATCACAGTAGTATTATATGGTAGGCAGTGTTATATTTTATCTATACTTTATAGATGATAAAACTGAGGCTAAGTGGGAGGCAATATTTTAATATCTGTATACCTAACAGCCACTTCCTATGCATTATAACAACATAAGTAAAAGGCTTGAAGTTGAGACCTTGCCCTCTTCCCTTAATTTTTTCTAAAGACTTGCTCTGAGATCAACAAAATTGTAGCAGCAATTAGAAATCTATAAACCAGAAAGGGGCTCTGAAAACCAAAATAGATATCATAAAGTCTAAACACTATATTTTTACTAGAAGAGGCTATCTTAAGTTGTCAGTCTGTTACCAAGTTTAAATATTTAAATTGTTAAAGACATTTTGTTAAAAATTCAAGTAAGACAAAATATTACAAAGCAAAGGTACTGCCTCCACTCCACTCCATACCATTTTCGGAAGTAACTGCCAAAATTTTTACACTATCCTTCAAGAGGTTTACCATGGATTTTTGTATTCATTCATTTATATGCAACATACAAAATCAGTTTTTGTGTGTTTTTTCCTTCTTGTGTAAATGGAAGAGTATTTTCTTTCTGTTTGTTGCTTAACAATGTGCCTTAGAAATCTTTCTATGGCCAATTATAGATCTGCACACATCTTTTTAAATCCTCCAAAGTATTCTATAATTTATTGATCTACTCCCTTATTTACAGACATTTATTTTTTCCTTTTCTTCTTGTCATTGCAAACACTGCTACAGTGGACATAGAATATATGCAAAGATATGTGCATTTTTTTTTCCCAATTTATTTATTTTCAGAAAAACAGTATTCATTATTTTTTCACCACACCCAGTGCTCCATGCAAGCTGTGCCCTCTATAATACCCACCACCTGGTACCCCAACCTCCCACCCCCCCGCCACTTCAAACCCCTCAGACTGTTTTTCAGAGTCCATAGTCTCTCATGGTTCACCTCCCCTTCCAATTTACCCAAATTCCCTACTCCTCTCTAACGCCCCTTGTCCTCCATGCTATTGGTTATGCTCCACAAATGAGTGAAACCATATGATAATTGACTCTCTCTGCTTGACTGATTTCACTCAGCAGAATCTCTTCCAGTCCCGTCCATGTTGCTACAAAAGTTGGATATTCGTCCTTTCTGATGGAGGCATAATACTCCATAGTGTATATGGACCACATCTTCCTTATCCATTCATCCGTTGAAGGGCATCTTGGTTCTTTCCATAGTTTGGCGACTGTGGCCATTGCTGCTATAAACATTGGGGTACAGATGGCCCTTCTTTTCACGACATCTGTATCTTTGGGGTAAATACCCAGGAGTGCAATTGCAGGGTCGTAGGGAAGCTCTATTTTTAATTTCTTGAGGAATCTCCACACTGTTCTCCAAAGAGGCTGCACCAACTTGCATTCCCACCAACAGTGTAAGAGGGTTCCCCTTTCTCCACATCCTCTCCAACACATGTTGTTTCCTGTTTTGTTAATTTTGGCCATTCTAACTGGTGTAAGGTGATATCTCAATGTGGTTTTAATTTGAATCTCCCTGAGGGCTAATGATGATGAGCATTTTTTCATGTGTCTGATAGCCATTTGTATTTCTTGATTGGAGAAGTGTCTGTTCATATCTTCTGCCCATTTTTTGATGTGTTTGTCTGTTTCGTGTGGGTTGAGTTTGAGGAGTTCATTATAGATCCTGGATATCAACCTTTTGTCTGTACTGTCATTTGCATTTTAAATCTTATTAGCCACTATCAAATCATCCCCTCAATGAAGTACACCAATTTATACACCCAGCAGTAGCATATGAAGGCACCCATTGCCTCCCATTCCTGCCAAAATTAAATACTGCAATTGTGATAACCAATCTCCAATGAACTGAATATCCTGGCTTTCATGTTTTCTTTTGTCCCTTCCCTACCAACTTAGAGATGAATTGTGTGTCCCACAGAATATGGTAAAACTAACCACAAGGAGGTATTTCTGAGATCTGATCACAGAAAACTTTGTTCTCTTTACACTGCTTACTCTGGAGGAAGTCACTTACTATATCATGGGGACACTCAAGTAAGTCTATGGAGAGGAATGGAGGCCTCTTTTCAAGCTCCAGCACCAACTCCCAGCCAGAGAAGTGTATCATTCAGTCCCAGCCAAGCCTTTCATTGTAGCTTTATGAGAATGAGACACCCTAAGCTTGAACTGCCCAGTCAAACCATTACTGAATTCTTAGCACACAGAAACCATAAAAGATAATAAGTATTTTTTTAATTGAAATGTAACTGGCAAAAAATATTACATTAGCTTTAGGTATACAACATGGTGAACAACTCTGTTATGGTATGCTCACTAGTAGTGTAGCTACCCCCTATAACCATACAGTGCTATTACAATACTATTTACTATACTACAGATGCTGTACTTTTCATCCCCAAGACTTATTCATTCCATAACCAGAATCCTGTACTTCCTACACCCCTTCACTCATTATGCCCATCGCCTCACCTCATCTGCCTCTGACAACCATCAATTTGTTCTTTGTATTCATTAATATGTTTCTGCTTTTCGTTTACTCATTTATTTTGTTAGACTCCACATGTAAGTGAAATCATATAGTATTTGTCTTTCTTTTATTGCACTTAGCACAACACCCTCTAAATCCATCCATGTTGTTGCAAATGACAATATTTTTTTCAGACAAAGAAAGTACTATAGCATTATATATGTACACATAGGAAATATCTCCACAAAGTATTATTTATCAGAAAAATCAGCATGTAGAGTCACGTACAAAGAGTGTTACCATTTATGTTTAATAATATAAATGTAGGAGATGTTATATATTTATATTTATTTATAAATTATTTCTATCTATCTATCTATCTATCTATAAATTATCTTTGGAAATATCAATGAAACTCGTAAAGGATGTTGCCTTTTAGGAGAGAAAATGGATTCCCTGCAACGGAGATGAGAGTTGGACAGATATAACTGAACAGATTCAGAGGTATTTAAAGATAAGCCTATCGATTGGCTGCATTTGAAGGTAAGGGAGAATCAACATTGACTCTCGGATTTCTTGCTTAGGGAACTAGCAGGAAGATATATATACTTCAAGAGGAGTTTATTCACTAATTTTTAAAATATTCATTGTGTATAAAATATGGGGAAGATGACGATTAAGCATTGTACATAATGGACTTGAAGTGGATATATTCAGTATGTAATTGGATATGCAGTACAGAGAAAATATCCTATTTAATATCATAACTATTTCCATCACCTTCTTCTCACATTGGGATAATATAATTACCAAAGGCCTTTTATTTAGTGAAGTACCGTGGCAGGCCACTTTTCTGCAAGTTTTTCTAAGTTTTGAGCAGGCAGCTAAAATAAGAGATAATTGGGAATAGTTTTAATGGAATGAAGAAATCCGAGATAATTTTAGAATACGTCAAGAGGAATAGAAATTAAGGTCACAAAAGGAAATAGAAAGCACACTTGGCAGAGATTTTTAATATAACATACAATATAGAGAAATCCTGGCAGAATTCAATGAGGAATTCAGGAACTAGCAGCAGGAACTTTTGCCACCCTTAGCCTGAAGCACAAAAGAGGTGGATGAAACTAGTAAGAGCTGGAGCCAAAAAGGGGACAATAGGATATTGAGCAGTCAAGGATATAACTACTGCTAGAATTTTAGTGATGTGGCAAGAAGTAGAAGAAAATGGTATCAAACAGTTCCAAAATTTATTGATTGAAAATAACAAGCATTTAAAAAATAAACAAATAAAACAGCAAGCATTTATATTAGCTCACAAACCCAGTGGGTTCTTTCTCTGGTGTGGGTCAGCATTTATAATATCTGCTATGTTGTCTGCTAAGTCTGGAAATTGGAAGATCAACAATGACCTCACTCACACATTTGGTGGTTGGCAATTTGGCAGTAGGAGCTAGGTGACTATCAGCCAAAGGCACCTCAGTTTTCTCTACATGGCCTCTCATTTGTGAGTTGCAATGCAGCCTCCTAGACAGAACAAGACACATGGCCAAGTCCAGAATTGGTTTAGAATAGTACTCAGAATAAAAAGGAAACAACTATTGACTTAGGAATGAATCTCAAAGGCATTATGTTGGGTTTAAAAAAAAGCCAGGAAACACATATGTTCCCATTTATGTGATATTCTCAAAACAACAAAGCTTTATAGCAGTTCTTAAAAATAAAAAGTAACCATCTCATGGGCAATTACCTATTCAGCTATTCACTGAATCAATACGATTATTTGGGCATTTACCATTTGCTAAGTTATGTGCCAAGTTTAACAGTGGTCTGAGAGATTCGTTTCTTGCACACATGGAGCCTATAATCTTGGGGTAGAGAGGACAAACAAATAACAACATGTACACAAACAAACATAAGTGAAAATTAAAACTGTAATGAGTGTTATGAGGGTAGCAAATAATGTTGCAAGATGAAAAAAATTCAAAATTAGGAGGAGTATATAGAGAGGGAAGGGTATGCAGATAAATCTGCTCTGTAGAATGATATTTCATCTGATACTTTAAAAATGAGGACACAGCGGTACCTGGGTGGCTCAGTTGGCTAAGTATCTGCGTTCAACTCAGATCATGATCTCAGGGTCCTGAAACTGAGTCTCATATCAGGCTCCCTGCTCAGTGGCGAGCCTGCTTCTCCCTCTCCCTCTGCTGCCCCTCCTGCTTGTGCTCTCTTGCTCACGCTCTCTAATTAATACACATTTTTTTAAAAAATGAGGATATAGAACATGAAGAGCCAGAGAAAAAATATTCAGATAGAAAAAAGAGAAAGCAAAACTCACTGATATCAAAAGGAGTATTCCAGGAAATGAAAGCATAGGTTTAGTGACTGATCAGAGTGAGAAAACATGAGGTTGAGGTTAACATGTGAAATGTAAAATGACACGCACTCGGCAAGGGCACTGATTTTATTTCTAGAGAAATGGAATGCATTCACCATTTTAAAGTTGTATGACCAATTCTAATTTTACTTTTAAAGATCATTCTAGAGGAAAGACTGGAAAATATCAATGGTACAAGGCAGAGACTATTAGAAGCCCTTTGAGACACTTAATGGGAAAAAAATAAAGATTTAGACAGGGAGTTAAGATGGAAATAATTTGATAAATTGGGAATATTTGGGGGGAAGGTAAAGCAGGGTTTAGAAAGGGAATAAGGAAAAGGAAGGAGCTAAATATTTGACTAGAATCACAGGACAGAAGTGCCAGTAGCTGGCATGAGGCAGAGTAAAGGACAAATAGGTTTGGAAACAGAAAACTTAAATACCTATGAGACATTAAAGAGAAGATGTCAAGAAGGAATTTAGTCAACTAGTCAAGAACTCAGAGAAGTCAAGGCTCTTCAGACTCACCAAATTTTCTGGGCATTTATTCCGTTTCTCAACATTAACTATTTTATTTCTGTCACCGGCTCTTTGTAGACCTTTTCAGCCCTTCTAACTGCCCTTAGGTATCTTTCCACAGTGTCCAAAAGGAAGCTATATGTACATTTCTACCCACTTATGTCCAACTAAGCTTTCTTTCTGATTCTATTGTATGGTTAGGTACTGATCAATGACAACTGAAAAATTTGGGGGTTTTGGTGGCATACTGTATAGCATGGAGTTTAAAAAAACTTTATCCTAAATATTTCTGTGAAAAGAAAGAAGTGAAGGATTAGAGAAAACAAAATTCCAATTCTCTTAGGCCCATTGCCAGATTTACATTTTCCGGAACTTGTGACCTAGTACTTATGGGCACAGTCACTCTAAACAGTGGAAAGCCACATGAAGAGGGGAGCCTAGGTGGCTCAGTTGGTTAAGTGTCCAACTCCTGGTCTCAGGTCAGGTCATGACTGTCAAGCTGTGTTGGGAGCTCCATGCTGAGGTGGAATCTGCTCTTGATTCTCTCTTTCCCTCTCCTTCTCCCTCTGCCCCACCCCCACCCCCTCTTTCCCGGAAAAAAAAAAAAAAAAGAATAGAAAAAGGAAGCCATATGGAGGGAGAAAGATTATTAAATGAGAGTGAATGTAGCTGCTGCAAGCTTCTGGGTCACTAAATGTCCCCCTTGTGATATATGCCTCATGTGTAATTATGGGCAACACTTTAAAAATCCGTTCCATTTTGTTTTTGGGAAAAGCAACTGAAATTGTGTTAATAACTCCCACAGCAAGATGACTTCACTTCACAAAGGAAGTTCTTTAATTAGCTATTGCAATCCATGGTACTGGTTATCCAAGATGTATGGGTGTGTGGTATGATACTTAAATATTTGTTTTTTTGGGGCTTTGTGACTCAGTCTTTATAAAAATGTTTGGAGGTTTCTCTTCTTCAACCTGTTATTACTACCCTAGAATTTCTCTCATAATTGGTATGTGGAAGTTAATAACATCAGGTAAAAAATTAAGTTCACATGTCATCATTCAGAAAGTTAAAGGGATTCTGGGTTAAAGTGATCACTAGAACTAAGACAATATGGGCTCTTGAGCATAAGAATTTGGAGTCTGTTTATGCGATTCTAAATCAAACACCGTATCGAACCATCTGATTATTTTTACTGCTAACACAGGTGATGGATTGAGATGCCCAGGTAAAGGTGAGCATACTGATACATAAATCTGAAAGAATAGAGATGAGGATAGAGAATAGAATGGGACACAAAACTGTCATTGTAACGACCAGGTAGACTTCCTCTGATACATTCTCAGTGATCAGGCCTCTAATTAAGTGACATACAGGTGTGTTTTGAATACACAAAGCCCTGCTGTCTGACTATGCCCTGTGACACTAACTTTACTGCTAGGATCTAGCTGTTTCTACTGTGTAGGGTAATAATAGTACTTCCTTTGGAGCACTGTTGTAAGAAGAAATGAGATAATGGATGAAGTGTTTAGCATGGTGCTTTGTATGAAGTTGACTAAGAAAATTCTGGTTGTTATGATTAACAGATGCTCTTTCTTCCCAGCATTTTACAAGTACAGAATGCCATATATATATAGATAGATAGATAGATAGATAGATAGATATAGAGAGAGAGACAGATAGAGAGAGAGAACATTTTCCAGCTTCTATTCTTTTGCACTCTCTTATATGGTATATATTTATGGAATTATTAGTCATGTAATAAGGTAAGGCAACTAAATCAAGTCCGACATATCCAAAAGCCTTTATCCAATTTAATTACTTATATACAGAGACAAGAAGATAATTTCCTTATATAAATATGGTTATCTTTATTGTGAAGTTATCTTCTTTCTCCTCTGTCTTTCATCAGCTCTTTCATATCTCACATGATGATATATGCCTCATTATTCTTTGGTCTTTTAAAATCTCCTAGATTATTAATCTACTCAGAACCAGGTATTTTTCTGTTAGATTGGCTTTACCAAGTAGAGGTAAAACTTTATTATCTGATTTTTAATACAATAGTATGCTCACTCAACTAAAACATCACTATATAGTATATATATATATATATATATATGTCTTTCAAATGTATGCTGCAACAAAGTTTAAAGAGTTGTGGTGAACTGCACAAAGGCATGAATCCTCTCTGTTGTGATCATTATTATATCTGCAGGCCTATAGAATGCTTGACATGTATCATAGCAGGTGCTCAATAAGTGAGAATTAATGAACAAACACTATTATAAAGAGTTAGTGTGGAGCCAGGAACTAAGTCCGGATTTTCTGATCTCAAACAAGTGCTATTAATATTTTACTGTAGAAATTTTCACACTCTGTCTTCCTATGAAGACTGGCTGATATCATAACTGTGAATAAAAATATGATTATCTCTTAATATGGAAAAATCCTTTTAGGATGGTTTTAGAGAAATTCTGCCTATAAATCTAGAACTAAACCAAGTCAATTCAATACAACTAATGAGACATAAACAGGGATGGCTTAAGATCAGAAAACTTTGTTTTAATACATTTTTAAAGATTTTATTTATTTATTTGTCAGGGAGAGAGAGAGATAGAGAGAGAGAGCACAAGCAGGCAGAGTGACAGGCAGAGGCAGAGAGAGAAGGAGGTTCCCCACCAAGCAGAGAACATGATGCGAGTCTTGATCCCAGGACCCTGGGATCATAACCTGAACCAAAAGCAGCCACTTAACCAATTGAGCCACCCAGGCATCCCTTTATTCTAATACATTTCTCACTTGGCAAACTCTTTTCAGGTGTTTATACACAGAGAAATAATACAGAAAAGTATCAACAGGCATAAGAGTCTATGGGGGTATTATTAAAACAGTAATTAACAAGTTTTATATTATTTTTTATATTTATATTTTAAATGGACTCAATATTTGAAAGTCATACCATAAATAAATAAATAAATAAATAATCTCATCTAGTTGTCACTAAGGGTTACACAGGGAGGTCTTTCCAGCTTGATATCTGGGTATGAGTTTCATTTCAAAGGATTTGTCCTGGAAATCACAGATCATTTCAATTTTATTTTGAATGATAAAATTAGCATATTCATACAAGACTATATAAAATTGCCTTTCAAATCTGCTTATAGATTACATATATATGAAAATATAAAATTTGTAAAGCAATTTTTGTAATATCCACATTTCATTCTAGAAAATAAAAAGGTTAGTTTAAAATGCATGTCCTTATTGTAAGACTGAATTTATAGTTCCTGAAAACTGTAGATGTATTTAAGCCTATGGGGTAGAATATTGTTCAGAAAAGATAATTATACATTTGTCAATTCCATAATAAGGTTAAAAGCCAATGTCCCATTCATTTAATTTCTAATAAAACTGACAAAATAATGCTGACATTTCCCAAGAGAATGCTTATTTCATCTAAATAAGTTCTTGCACATGCTTGCTATCCTGCTCTTAGTATCAAGGCTTGCTCTTAATTTCCCACAATCTTTGAGAAAATATAACCCACCTAGTGAAGCTTTTTCTGACCACCTGGTTTGTCCATATATCTTTGTTCTGCTTATTTTTTTCCATAGCACTTGTCACTAACTGACATAAATGTATATGTTATTTATTTTTAATATCTTCTCTCATCCCTTCTCCCCCCTTTAGAACACCAGATACATGAAGGTTGAACACTTTTTCTTTTCTTTTCTATTTTTCCATTTCTTTGTCTCCAGAGTCTATAAAAGTTCATGGTACAGAGAAGGCAACCTATAGTATTTGTTGAATGAATTAATTACATTACTCTATTAGGTAGGCTTTGGAAAAATACTTTTGTTATTGTGATAGTAACATCATTAGAGAAAGAAGAGGTTATAAAATCAGCAGCAAACATAAGTAGTACAAATATAATCAGCAAACATGCTAATTAAAATTGCTTTCAGTCTCATATTTGATGAGCAGGTAGCTAGTCAAACTATTTTTAGTACTGAATTAAACTATTCTAAAAGAAAAATCACATTGAAAAAAAGTAAATAGTACGGCTGTGATACGAAAAGACTATTGGTTTGCCTGTTTATCCATTTGTTTTGTTTTTCTCAGTCTGATTTATTTCACATAGCCTAATTCCCTCTTACGCCCATGCATATTGTCACAAATGGCATGTTCTCATCCTATTTGTGACTAATATTCCATTGTGTGTGGGGTGTGTGTGTGTGTGTATCATCTTCTTTATCAATTCTTCACTGAAATTTTATTTATTTGGTTATCAGTGAGGTTGATCATTTCTTCAAATGGCTATTGGCTATTTGTAGTTCTCCTTCTGTGATACTTGTTTGCATCCATTTCCCATTTTCAAAAAATAATAATTTTTGATTTAAAAGAATTTATGCTTCTGAGGTTCTGGGAAGATAATTTTTCACTGCTAAATCACAAAGTTCATTGCTATAAAACTTAATTGTTTTAATATAGAATAGTGAATGCAATCTGTTGCTCACACTAATTTGACTTGGTACAAGTTAACTTTTTTCTCTCTTATAACTGCAGATATCTCAAATACATGGACACATCACACTCCTTTCTCTGTTATCATTTACTAAAGTAAGTTGGCCTAACTTTTCTCTCCCTTCACGATTCTGTAAAGGGCACCAGGCTCATTTTCTGCAATTTATAATCTGAATGCATAAGTAAAATGTTTGTGTCTTTAAAGGTATTACGGGGATCTTGCACACTTCTACAAAAACACTTTACAACACAAAGGCAAATACTCAACTTCCTCCTTCCTTCCATATTGACTTCTGTGTTAGATAACTATCGGTGTCTTTTCCTCCCTCCTTCTTCCTCTCTCTCTCCCCATCATGCCAGTTCATTAAGTGTAAAAGTAAAGAACAATTCATATACTTATGTAAATAATCACAGGGAAAATAACAATTCCTAATAGTAATGTGAATAATCATTGTCCTATAGTCTCACTATATTATTTTTATAATTATTAGAACTGAAGCATCTACTCCATTTGCAAAGTGGTAAAATGCTTATCCTTATCCTTTTTTTAATTGTTAAAAAATTTTTAATAAACACATAATGTATTTTTAGCCCCAGGGGTACAGGTCTATGAATCTCCAGGTTTCCTTATCCTTTTTAATTATCTGTATTTCTTGCAGATAATTTCAGCAGCCCAGAGTCAGTTAATGGATGGAGTAATAAATCAGTGGTTACAAATTCATTTTGTTGGGGCTTTCTAGTTCTCGGGACATCCAACTCTTCCTTACTTTAACTTTTTGGTGTTTTATGGAGCTGCAGTGTTGGGAAACATCCTTATCATCCTCACAGTAATTATAGACTCTCGCTTACATTCCCCAATGTATTTTTTTGTAAAAGATTTTATTTATTTATTTGACAGACAGAGATCACAAGTAGGCAGAGAGGCAGGCAGAGAGAGGCGGGAAGCAGGCTCCCGTTCAGAGAGCCCAATGTGGGGCTCAATCCCAGGACCCTGAGATCACGACCTGAGCTGCAGGCAGAGGCTTCACCCACTGAGCCACCCAGGCGCCCGCGCCCCCCTCCCCCACCCAGTGTATTTTCTTCTTAGCAATCTCTCCTTTATTTGCGTGTCAGGCTACATTTGCCACTCCCAAAATGATTGCAGACTTCCTCAATGAACACAAGACCATCACCTTCCAGGGATGCATGTCACAAATATTTTTCTTGCATGTTTTTGGGGGTAGTGAGATGGTGCTTCTTGTTGCCATGGCCTATGATAGATACATTGCTATATGCAAACCTCTGCACTACATGACCATCATGAGCCAAAGGGTGTGCACTATTTTAATGGGGGTCTCCTGGACCACTGGCATTCACTGTCAATCTTCCTTTCTGTGGACCCAATAAGGTAGATAATTTCTTTTGTGACCTTCCCCTTGTGATCAAGCTTGTCTGCTTAGACACATATGTTTTAGAGATCCTGTGCTCACCAGTAGTGGCCTGCTCTCGCTTATCTGCTTCCTCCTTTTGCTCATTTCTTACATTATTATCCTTGCTACTGTCCACCACCAAGCCTCTGGTGGCATGTCCAAGGCGTTTTCCACCCTGTCTGCCCATATTACTGTTTTGGTTCTGTTCTTTGGTCCATTAATCTTCATTTATATTTGACCCTTTGAGATCTTCCCAACTGATAAATTTATTTCTGTGTTTTTTTACTGTCTTTTCTCCTGTCCTTAAACCCATGATCTACACATTGAGGAATAAAGATGTAAAGGAAGCCATGAAAAAGCTAAGGAACTAACAAGTGGGTTCCAAGGAAGTCTTTTAGACAACTGTGAAGCTGTAACACAAATCCATACTTAATGTCCTTTGCAAAGCGTGTATGCTTTTATTATTGTGTTTCTGTCACAATTAGTCTTTTGCTACTAGAGGACCTTCATCTGGTGATCTAAAGCTGGTAAATGCAGTGCAAAATCTCATATGATACTAGTTCTAATACTGTAAGGCTCATCTCATCTTCCCTGAAACAATCAACTATAATATATTAAAATTCCTAAGTAGTTTTCCCCCTTATATAGGCATTGTTTTAAAAAGCATCCTATAGCATTTATTTTTCTCAAAAATTTTTTTTCAATTTATTTATTTTCAGAAAAACAGTATTCATTATTTTTTCACTACACCCAGTGCTCCATGCTAGCCATGCCCTCTATAATACCCACCACCTGGTACCCCAACCTCCCACCACCTGCCACTTCAAACCCCTCAGATTGTTTTTCAGAGTCCATAGTCTCTCATGGTTCACCTCCCCTTCCAATTTACCCAAAAGCACATACCCTTCCCAATGTCCATAACCCTACCCTCCTTCTCCCAACCCCCTCCCCCCAGTAACCCACAGTTTGTTTCGTGAGATTAAGAGTCACTTATGGTTTGTCACCCTCCCTATCCCATCTTGTTTCATGGATTCTTCTCCTACCCACTTAAGCCCCCATGTTGCATCACCACTTCCTCATATCAGGGAGATCATATGATAGCTGTCTTTCTCCGCTTGACTTATTTCGCTAAGCATGATACGCTCTAGTTCCATCCATGTTGTCACAAATGGCAAGATTTCGTTTCTTTTTTTCTTTTTTTTTTTTTTAAGATTATTTATTTATTTATTTATTTGACAGACAGATCACAAGTAGGCAGAGAAACAGGCAGACAGAGAGGAGGAAGCAGGCTCCCTGCCGAGCAGGGAGGCTGATGTGGAGCTCGATCCCAGGACCCTGAGATCATGACCTGAGCCGAAAGCAGAGGCTTTAACCCACTGAGCCACCCAGGCACCCCAAGATTTCGTTTCTTTTGATGGCTGCATAGTATTCCATTGTGTATATATACCACATCTTCTTGATCCATTCATCTGTTGATGGACATCTAGGTTCTTTCCATAGTTTGGCTATTGTGGACATTGCTGCTATAAACATTCGGGTGCACGTGCCCCTTTGGATCACTACGTTTGTATCTTTAGGGTAAATACCCACTAGTGCAATTGCTGGGTCATAGGGCAGTTCTATTTTCAACATTTTGAGGAACCTTCATGCTGTTTTCCAGAGTGGTTGCACCAGCTTGCATTCCCACCAACAGTGTAGGAGGGTTCCCCTTTCTCCACATCCTCGCCAGCATCTGTCATTTCCTGACTTGTCGATTTTAGCCATTCTGACTGGTGTGAGGTGATATCTCATTGTGGTTTTGATTTGTATTTCCCTGATGCCGAGTGATATGGAGCACTTTTTCATGTGTCTGTTGGCCATCTGGATGTCTTCTTTGCAGAAACGTCTGTTCATGTCCTCTGTTCATTTCTTGATTGGATTAATTGTTCTTTGGGTGTTGAGTTTGTTAAGTTCTTTATAGATTTTGGACACTAGTCCTTTATCTGATATGTCGTTTGCAAATATCTTCTCCCATTCTGTCAGTTGTCTTTTGGTTTTGTTAACTGTTTCCTTTGCTGTGCAAAAGCTTTTGATCTTGATGAAATCAATAGTTCATTTTTGCCTTTGCTTCCCTTGCCTTTGGCGATGTTCCTAGGAAGATGTTGCTGCGGCTGAGGTCGAAGAGGTTGCTGCCTGTGTTCTCCTCAAGGATTTTGATGGATTCCTTTCTCACATTGAGGTCCTTAATCCATTTTGAGTCTATTTTTGTGTGTGGTGTAAGGAAATGGTCCAATTTCATTTTTCTGCATGTGGCTGTCCAGTTTTCCCAACACCATTTATTAAAGAGGCTGTCTTTTTTCCATTGGACATTCTCTCCTGCTTTGTCGAAGATTAGTTGACCATAGAGTTGAGGGTCTATTTCTGGGCTCTCTATTCTGTTCCATTGGTCTATGTGTCTGTTTTTGTGCCAGTACCATGCTGTCTTGATGATGACAGCTTTGTAATAGAGCTTGAAGCCTGGAACTGTGATGCCACCAACTTTGGCTTTCTTTTTCAATATTCCTTTGGCTATTTGATGTCTTTTCTGGTTCCATACAAATTCAAAAATTATTTGTTCCATTTCTTTGAAAAAGATGGATGGTACTTTGATAGGAATTGCAGTAAATATGTAGATTGCTTTAGGTAGCATAGACATTTTCACAATATTTATTCTCCCAATCCAGGAGCATGGAACATTTTTCCATTTCTTTGTGTCTTCCTCAATTTCTTTCATGAGTACTTTATAGTTTTCTGAGTATAGATTCTTAGCCTCTTTGGTTAGGTTTATTCCTAGGTATCTTATAGTTTTGGGTGCAATTGTAAATGGGATTGACTCCTTAATTTCTCTTTCTTCTGTCTTGTTGTTGGTGTAGAGAAATGCAACTGATTTCTGTGCATTGATTTTATATCCTGACACTTTACTGAATTCCTGTACAAGTTCTAGCAGTTTTGGAGTGGAGTCTTTTGGGTTTTCCACATAGAATATCATATCATCTGCAAAGAGTGATAATTTGACGACTTCTTTGCCGATTTGGATGCCTTTAATTTCCTTTTGTTGTCTGATTGCTGAGGCTAGGACTTCTAGTACTATGTTGAATAGCAGTGGTGATAATGGACACCCCTGCCGTGTTCCTGACCTTAGTGGAAAAGCTTTCAGTTTTTCTCCATTGAGAATGATATTTGCGGTGGGTTTTTCATAGATGGCTTTGATGATATTGAGGTATGTGCCCTCTATCTCTACACTTTGAAGAGTTTTGATCAGGAAGTGATGCTGTACTTTGTCAAATGCTTTTTCAGCATCTATTGAGAGTATCATATGGTTCTTGTTCTTTCTTTTATTGATGTGTTGTAACACATTGACTGATTTGCGGATGTTGAACCAACCTTGCAGCCCTGGGATAAATCCCACTTGGTCGTGGTGAATAATCCTTTTAATGTACTGTTGAATCCTATTGGCTAGTATTTTGGTGAGAATTTTCGCATCTGTGCTCATCAAGGATATTGGTGTATAGCTTTCTTTTTTGATGGGATCCTTGTCTGGTTTTGGGATCAAGGTGATGCTGGCCTCATAAAATGAGTTTGGAAGTTTTCCTTCCATTTCTATTTTTTGGAACATTTTTAGGATAATAGGAATTAGTTCTTCTTTAAATGTTTGGTAGAATTCCCCCAGCAAGCTGTCTGGCCCTGGGCTTTTGTTTGTTTAGAGATTTTTAATGACTGTTTCAATCTCCTTACTGGTTATGGGTCTGTTCAGGCTTTCTATTTCTTCCTGGTTCAATTTTGGTAGTTTATATGTTTTTAGGAATGCATCCATTTCTTCCAGATTGTCAAATTTGTTGGTGTAGAGTTGCTCATAGTATGTTCTTATAATAGTTTGTATTTCTTTGGTGTTAGTTGTGATCTCTCCTCTTTCATTCATGATTTTATTTATTTGGGTCCTTTATCTTTTCTTTTTGATAAGTCTGGCCAGGGTTTTATCAATCTTATTAATTCTTCCAAAGAACCAGCTCCTAGTTTCGTTGATTTGTTCTATTGGTTTTTTGGTTTCTATTTCATTGATTTCTGCTCTGATCTTTATGATTTCTCTTCTCCTGCTGGGCTTAGGGTTTCTTTATTGTTCTTCCTCCAGCTCCTTTAGGTGTAGGGTTAGGTTGTGTACCTGAGACCTTTCTTGTTTCTTGAGAAAAGCTTGTACTGCTCTATATTTTCCTCTCAGGACTGCCTTTGCAGTGTCCCACAGATTTTGAACCATTGTATTTTCATTATCATTTGTTTCCATGATTTTTTTTCAATTCTTCTTTAATTTCCCGGTTGACCCATTCATTCTTTAGAAGGATGCTGTTTAGTCTCCATGTATTTGGGTTCTTTCCAAACTTCCTCTTGTGGTTGAGTTCTAGCTTCAGAGCATTGTGGTCTGAAAATATGCAGGGAATGATCCCAATCTTTTGATACCGGTTGAGTCCTGATTTAGGACCGAGGATGTGATCTATTCTGGAGAATGTTCCATGTGCACTAGAGAAGAATGTGTATTCTGTTGCTTTGGGGTGAAATGTTCTGAATATATCTGTGATGTCCATCACATCCAGTGTATCATTTAAGGCCTTTATTTCCCTGTTGATCTTTTGCTTGGATGATCTGTCCATTTCAGTGAGGGGAGTGTTAAAGTCCCCTACTATTATTGTATTATTGTTGATGTGTTTCTTTGATTTTGTTATTAATTGGTTTATATAGTTGGCTGCTCCCACGTTGGGGGCATAGATATTGAAAATTGTTAGATCTTCTTGTTGGACAGACCCTTTGAGTATGATATAGTGTCCTTCCTCATCTCTTATTATAGTCTTTGGCTTAAAATCTAATTGATCTGATATAAGGATTGCCACTCCTGCTTTTTTCTGATGTCCATTAGCATGGTAAATTCTTTTCCACCCCCTCATTTTAAGTCTGGAGGTGTCTTCGGGTTTAAAATGAGTTTCTTGGAGGCAACATATAAATGGGTTTTGTTTTTTTATCCATTCTGATACCCTGTGTCTTTTGATTGGGGCATTTAGCCCATTAACATTCAGGGTAACTATTGAGAGATATGACTTTAGTGCCATTGTATTGCCTGTAAGGTGACTGTTACTGTATATTGTCTCTGTTCCTTTCTGATCTACCACTTGTAGGCTCTCTCTTTGCTTAGAGGACCCCTTTCAGTATTTCCTGTAGAGCTGGTTTGGTGTTTGCAAATTCTTTCAGTTTTTGTTTGTCCTGGAAGCTTTTAATCTCTCCTTTATTTTCAATGATAGCCTAGCTGGATATAGTATTCTTGGCTGCATGTTTTTCTCGTTTAGTGCTCTGAAAATATCATGCCAGCTCCTTCTGGCCTGCCAGGTCTCTGTGGATAAGTCAGCTGCCAATCTAATACTTTTACCATTGTATGTTACAGACTTCTTTTCCCAGGCTGCTTTCAGGATTTTCTCTTTGTCACTAAGGCTTGTAAATTTTACTATTAGGTGATGTGGTGTGGGCCTATTCTTATTGATTTTGAGGGGCGTTCTCTGAACTTCCTGAATTTTGATGCTCGTTCCCTTTGCCATATTGGGGAAATTCTCCCCAATAATTCTCTCCAGTATACCTTCTGCTCCCCTCTCTCTTTCTTCTTCTTCTGGAATCCCAATTATTCTAATGTTGTTTCGTCTTATGGTGTCACTTATCTCTCGAATTCTCCCCTCATGGTCCAGAAGCTGTTTGTCCCTCTTTTGCTCAGCTTTATTCTCTGTCATTTGGTCTTCTATATTTCTAATTCTGTCTTCTGCCTCATTTATCCTAGCAGTGAGAGCCTCCAATTTTGATTGAACCTCATTAATAGCTTTTTTGATTTCAACTTGGTTAGATTTTAGTTCTTTTATTTCTCCAGAAAGGGCTTTTATATCTCTGGAGAGGGTTTCTCTAATATCTTCCATGCCTTTTTCAAGCACGGCTAGAACCTTTAGAATTGTCATTTTGAACTCTAGATCTGACATATTACCAATGTCTGTATTGATTAGGTCCCTAGCTTTCGGTACTGCCTCTTGTTCTTTTTTTGTTGTGAATTTTTCTGCCTTGTCATTTTGTCCAGCTAAGAGTATATGAAGGAGCAAGTAAAATACTAAAAGGGTGGCAACAATCCCAGGAAAATATGCTTCTACCAAATCAGAAGAGATCCCAAATCATGAGGGGGGATTTTATTAGATAAACTAGTTAAAAAACTTTAAAAAAGAAAAGGGTAAAAGTTAAAAAAAAAATTTAGCAGAAAAAGAGGAAAAAAAAAATGAAAAAGAAAAAAATTAAATTAACTGCAAGACTAAAAAATCACAGCGAGAAAGCCATGAGTTCCGTGGTTCGTTTTCTCCTCCTCTGGAATTCTGCTGCTCTCGTTGGTATGGAAACTGCACTCTTTCAAAGGTGAACATGGTCTTGGCTGGATTTCTTGTTGATCTTCTGTGGGAGGGGCCTGTTGTATTGATTCTTAAGTGTCTTTGCCCCAGGCGGAATTGCACCGCCCTTACTAGGGGCTGGGCTGAGTGATCCGCTCGGCTTTGCTTTCAGGAGCTTTTGTTCCCTGAGCGCTTTCTGAAGAGTTCCGGAGGACGGGAATACAAATGGCGGCCTCCTGGTCTCCGGCCCGGAGGAGCCGAGAGCCCGGGTCCCGCTCCCCAGTGCGCCCTCAAACAGCTCCTAGTAACTCCTGTCTGCCTAACCTCCGGCCGCGCTCCGAGCTCACCGAGCCTGCGACCGGTTCAAGGCAACACCGAGTTGTGAGCTTACTGTCGGCTCTGTCTCTGTAGCCGGCCTTCCTGTTCCAATATCCGCAAGCTCTGCAACACTCAGACACCCCCCCCCCCGATCCTTCTGTGACCCTGCGAGACCTGAGGCCACGCCGACGGCCAGGCCGTCTCTTTGGATTCACTTCTCCGCCAGTCCTACCTTTCAGAAAGTGGTTGTTTTTCTGTTTCTAGAATTGCTGTTTTTCTTCTCTTCGATCTGCCGATGGATTTGCAGGTGTTTGCAATCTTTAGATAATCTCTCTAACTGATCTCCTGCTAGCTGAAGTAGTCTCAGCCTGCTACTTCTCCGCCATCTTGACTCCTCCCTCTATTTTTCTCAAATTTTAAATGCAACTTGAGGAGGATCCTACCATATCATGGAAAGAATAGGAGAAGGAAGGTGAGCATGATTGATTCAGTCCCTTATTAGTCACAGAATCATCACTGCATCACTGATTCCATGCCATGAGGAGTTTACTCAATTTATGTCAGCTTTAAGTTCAAATCTGTAGTTTTTGAAGTGAAGATATGATTATGGTTTTGTTTTTATGACTTAGAACAGATTGTAAGTCCCTCAGGCCATTATTGTTCTAGTTCTTACCACATGTGTCCATTTGCCAAAAGTTTAACAGGCTAGCATATGCAGTAAGTGCCCTAAGGAGAATACAAGCACACAGAGCATTAATCTCCAGGTAAATTCTACTGTTGTTTCATACAAACAAGGCAATTTGGAGGATGGAATAGGAAGCCAGTGGAAAACTAGATAGTCCAGATCTAGGTCTCAGATTTTTATGAGTCCTTGTACTCTGTAGTTTTCATGTTTAGTTTTCCATGTTTGAGGTAACTTCACTGGATGTTACCTAAATAAACTGACACTGATCAAAAACAGTTTGTAATAATATTAAAATAAGTGGTTACAGGTATTACAAAAGAGGCAAAAGTGATAATCCCATGTTCAATAAAAGCTTTCAAATCAATCAAGATAGCTATAAAATGTTTGTTAGCAATTAGGTAATAAAGGCAAGTAGGATATAACAGACATAAAACATATACTGAGTTAATCTCAGTGTGTTAAAGTTCAGTTCAGTTTTATTTAACTTAAAATCCCCTTGCAATTTTTTAAATTAAGTATGCCAGGTATTATGGACACATAAAGATTAAGGAACATTTCCAGCCTCATGGAAATGACTGAATATTAACAAAGCAGAGATCCAACAAAAGTTTTGAATGACAAAGGACTTATTCTGTATAAGGGTTATAGAATGATACAGCTAGGTTAGGAGATTTAGCTGGCCAGTCACGAAAACACCTCATAATTGACATTAACTTAATGAATTATCTCAGTGGCTCCTCTTATTTATCTATACATTCAGGATTACATACAATCTTTTTGTAGTTGTGTTAATGTTTCTCACCAGTTTAAAATAAAGACACACCATTCCAGGAATCATTCTAATCAAGAGCTGGCATATGTTTTCCTATCCATTATGTGTGCTTAGAGAACTTAACTCTCAAATGACAACCTTATTTCATTATCTAAAAAGTTAAGACTCAAATATCACAAGCAAATTTAAATAAAAAATATACAGGGGTGCCTGGGTGGCTCAGTCAGTTAAGTGTCTGCTTTTGTCTCAGGTCATGATCCTGGGATCAAGCCCTCCATCAGGCTCCTTGCTCAGTGGGGAGTCTGCTTTTCTCTCTCCCCTCTGTTCCAGTCCCCCCACTCATTCTCTATTTCTCTTTCAAATAAATAAATAACAATCTTTTAAAAAAGAAAAATATACAAATGGCAAACAAAAACAGAAAAAATACTCAATATAACAGGTAATAAAATATGAATTAAGACAAGAGAGATGTGCTATATCCCCTATTACACTGTAAGGATAAAAGAATAATACTAGATAGGACTGAAAATTTGAAAATATGGAAGTTCTATTTGGTCAAAAATTACTGAACAGTTTTTAGAAAGCAATGTGGTATCTTTACCAAAATATGCTTATATTCAAGACCCAGTAGTTTTACTTCTAGGGGTCCTTCTCTTGAGTAATTTATCTCATTATTCTCCAGCACAAAATTTGATATGTTTATGTTGGGCATCATGAACTCTAGGAAATAGAATCCCCATGAAGACTTTGTTAAGGCAAGTCATAAATAAGAAGATAATTTGTAACTCCTCTCATGCATAAGAGTGCCATCTGAAAACAGAGTCAGCTCCTTTTACCCTTATTGGAAGAACATTCCTCCACTCATTCAATGAAGTCAGAATAACCTCGTTTCCAGAATTTTACAAGTATGATATAATAAGGGAAAATTTAGTCCAATGTCACTCAAAGACCAAGTTACAGGGAGGATCCTGGAGAAATGGCAGAGTAAGAGGATCCTAAGCTTACCTCCTCCCACAGATACACCTATGTAGCAGCCACATCAGTGTAACTAATCCAGGAAATGAACTGAAGACTGCTAGAATAGACTCTTCACAGTTCACAGAGAGGTGGTCACATCTAAAAATGCTAAAAAGGGCAGAGCCCTGGTCAGGAACCAAACTCAACAGTGAGACTAACCATGAGAGAGAGGGTCACCACAAGGATAGAGAAGAGAGAGGAAAAGACTCAACAGCAAGCACCCTAGACATGGGTGACCTGCACTGAGAAGACTAGTCCCCATAACTTTTGGCTTTGAAAACCAGAGGCTTAACTTTGCAAGTTACTACAATCAGTAGGGCTTAACAGAAAGAACTTTAAAAATCAGTAGGCCTGCCTCTGGGAGAGCCAGAGGATGACAGGAAACTATGTCCATGTCTTTAAAGAGTCAGTATATACCAAACAATGCCTCCAGGGTACAGCATAGAAGTAGTAGTTTGAAAAGCACCTGGGATATAGGGAAGGTTATTTATTTACTAATCTCAGAAAGCATGCTAGAGGGGCAGGGATCTTTAGATGTCTTCTCCAAGAAGAAAAGAGCTAAAGGGTGCCATTTCTCTTTCCCATTCCTCCAGCCTAGATCCAGACACCTGCTGAGATTAGAAAAAACACTTCCCATGAAACTTGCTAATACCATGTGCCCCACCTTCTTGTTCTTTTGCAGATCCACCCCATCCAACACACCCACTCACAGGAGCCCCTGCAAGTGGCTCTGGCCAGCCCTCATCCTTCAAGCAGCCCTATTAGGCAATGGCACATACCTTGCTGACATTGAGAACTGAACTCCCATTTTCTTATATAAGTGGCCCTTTGAACTCATTCTGTTCAGCAGGAGTCCATCCAAAGTGGCCCCTAATGGCTCTGTGAACAACCCCAGCAATGGCCAGGACCACTCCAAAGTGACTCAGGCCCTGGGAAGAGGAGAAGATAACCATAGACACAAGTTTGACTGCTGGCCCAGGAGTGGGCTTGGAGAAGATATTTGATCTGACTGCCAGCCTCATCCACCAAGAAAAATCTCACAGGAAGTAGCATTAGAAGAGAGCTCTACAGTTAGGGGTTACTGAAGCCCCAACAGACAAAATAGGGGCAGACATTGGCCCTGACTGCAGGCCCCACCGACCAATGAAAGCTTCTCAGGGCATAACATAGGTAGAGTGCCCTGCAGTTGAGTGCTACCACAGTTCACAAAGGGGCTGAAGGAAGGCACCTGGTCTGACCCAACTGCAAGCCCAAGGCAGCCTCAGACTGGTCCCTTAACAGCACAGAAAGAAATCCAGGCCATAACAGGCAAACTGGACCATTGTAGTCAATGGGACTGAAGGCAAATGTGGCTCAACCACAATAGGAGAGCATAGCATACAAAACACATAGTAGGCAAACCTGAAGCACCAGGTTCTGGTGAACAGGATACAATGGAATATAAGACACTCTAGGACTTCTACATAAGGCCACTATGCTGAAGATTAGGAAATATAGTTGATTTTTCTAATACAGAGTACATTTTCCTAATGCAGAGAGTGAGACAAAAGGAGAAGAAAGAGGAAGAAATATGTCCAAAATGAAAGACAAGAACAAAACCGCAGCAAAAGAACTAAATTAAACAGAGATAAGTGATATGCCTGATGTAAAGCTAATTACCAGACTTGAAGAAAAAGTGAGGGATTTTAGCAAGACCTTCAACAAAGAGATAGAATATATCTAAAAAGAACCAGCTAGAGATAAAGAACTCAATAACTGAAATCAGAAATATACTGGAAGGAATAAACAGTAAACTAGAAGAAGTAGAAGAGGTGAGCTAGAGGACATAGTAATGGTAAGCAACCAAGCTCAACAAGAAAAAGTAAAAAACAAGATTAATAGAACTCAATGATATCGTCAAAATTAATAACATTCACATTACAGCGATTCCAGAAGAAGAAAGAGCAAAGGGGGAAGAAAATTTGTTTGAAGAAATGATAGCTGAAAACTTCCTAATCCATCGAAAGAACAGACATACATCCAAGAGGTACAGAGAACCCATAACAAAATCAACCCAAGGAGGTCCACATCAAGACACATAATACTTAAAATAACAAAAAATACTGATAAAGAGAGAATTTGAAAAACAGTAAAGAAAAGAAAACAGTTACATAGAAGAGAACTCCCTTTAAAGCTATCAGCTGATTTTCCAGCAAATACTTTGAAGGCCAGAGGCAGTGGCATAACAGATTCAAAGTAGTGAAAGGAAAACAACAACAAAACAAACAAAAAACAAAAACAAAAACAAACCCACCTTGGAACCGAGAATATTCTATATAGCAAGGCTGTCATTCAGAATAGGAGAGATACAGTTTCCCAGACAAACATAAGTTAAAGGAATGTCTCAGTCTTATAAGAAACATTAAATTTAATCCTAGGGGAGGAAAAAAAAAGCCATAATCTTGAGTAAGAACATAAGAAAAGGAAAACAATTTCACAAATACATATAAAATATAACAAAAGTGGTAGATTATTCACTATAAAACTAATACAGAGGTTAAAGCATGAAAGGTATAAAATCAACTATATCTAAAAAAGTCAGTCAAGGAATTGACAAAATAAAAGTATGTAAAGTATGATGTCATGTATATAAAATATGGCATGGGAATAAAATTTAGTACTTTCAGAAAGTATTTGAATTTAAGCAAAACTTGACCCTAATACAGACTATTACAGACATAGGATGTTACGTATCAGCCTCATGCTAAGTACAAATCATAACTTCTAACAAATATGCAAAAAATAAAGACAAAGGAATCCAAGTAGATCACTAAAGAAAGCCAGCACACCACAAGGAAAAAGAGCAAAAGAAGAAAGGAACAGAGAAGAGCTACAAAAACAATTGCAAAAATAAGTTATGAAATGGAAATAAGTATATATCCATCAATAGTCATTTGGAACATAATGGACTAAATATTTGAATCAAAAGACAAGGGGACTGAATAGTTAAAGAAAGGAAAACACATATGTATGTTTTGCTTATGAAAGATTCATCTACAATTTAAAGAGACATGCATACAGAAAGTGAAGGGATACAAAAACACACTTGCAAATGAAACCAAGAAGAAAATTTACATTGAACAAAATAGACTAAAACAAAGAATGTAATGAGACAAGGAAGAACACTACAGAATCATAACAGAACAACCCATAAAGAAGATACAATTGTGAACATTTATGCATCAAACATGGGAGCACCCAAATACATAAAGCAATTATTAACAGACATAAAGGAAGAAATCAGTAGTAATACAATAATAACATGGCACTTCAAAACCCCATTTACATCATCCAGGCAGAAAATCAATAATGAAACAGTGGACTTTGAATGCCACCTTGGACCAAATGGACCTAATAGAAATATTCAGAACATTCCATCCAAAAACAGTGAAATATGTATTCTTTTCAAGTGCACAGAGAACAGCCTCCAGAAGATCACATTTAAGTCACAAAACAAGCCTCAAAAAAATTAAAAATGAGTGAACTCATATCATGGATATTTTGTGACCACAACATTTGAAACTAGAAATCAATCATAAGAAAAAATATGGAGAGAACACAAATACATGAAGGTTAAAAAACATGATACTAAACAATGAATGGATAAACCAGAAAATCAAAGGGGATATCAGAAAAGACATGGAGAAAAATAAAAATCAAAACACAATGGTCCAATATCTTTGGGATGCAGCAAAAGCTGTTCTAAAAGGGAAGATTATAGCAATAGAAGCCTACATCAAAAGGCAAGAAAAGTCTCAAATAAACAAGCTAACTATACATCTAGAGGATATATACATCTAGAGGAGCTAGAAAAAGAACAAAGCCCAAAGAGTAGAAGGAAGGAAAGGGTAAAGCAGAAATAAGTGAAACAAAGACAAAAAAATAGGATTAGTAAATAAAGGCAGGAACTAGTTTTCTGAAGAGGTCAACCAAATTGGTAAAGTATTAGTCAGACTCATTCTGAAAAGAGACAGACAGAGAGACACAGAGGGAAGGGGAGGGAGAACCCACATAAATAAGATCAGAAATGACAGATCAGAAATGACACCACAGACAGGATTATAAAAGAATATTATGAAAAATTATATGCCAAAAAACTGGACCACCCAGATGAAACATGCAAATTCTTAGAAACATATAACCTCTCAAAACTGAGTCAGGAATAAAAAAAATTCTGAACAGATCAATTACTAGCAATGAAACTGAATTAGTAATTTTAAAACTCACAAAAAACAAAAGTCCAGGACCAGATGGATTCACAGGTGAATTTTACCAAACATTTAAAAAGAGTTAATACCTATTCTCCTCAAAACATTAAAAAAACAGAAGAGAAAGCAACCTTCCATATTGATTCTATGAGCTAGGATTACCAAAATCAGATAAAGTTCCCCCACCAGAAAAAGAACTAAGATCAATATCCCTGATGAAGTTAGATGCAGAAATTTTCAATAAAATATTAACAAACCAAATGCAACAATACATTAAAAAAAGATTCACCACAATCAAGTGGAATTTATTCCTGTGATGTTTAATATTCACAATATGATGTGAGGTTTAAACCATCACAATAAGGATGGTTTAATATTCACAAATCAATAATGCATTTGACAAGGTACAACATTCATTCATTACAAAAATGCTCAAAAAAGTAGGGTTGGAGAGAATATAGCTCAACATCATAAACATCATATACGAAAATCCCACAATGAGGAAACACCGAGTTTTTTCTCTATAGTCAGAAACATGACAGGAATGTCCACACTCACCACTTTTATTCAACATGACAGAGGAAGTCCTAACCCGAGCAATCAGATAAGGAAAAGAAATAAAAGGCACCCAAACTGGTAAGGAAGAAGTAAAACTTTAACTATTTGCAGATGACCTGGTAATTATATATAGAAAACCTGAAAGGCACCAAAAACAAAACAAAACAAAACTACTAAAACTGATAAATAAATTCAGTAAGGTTAAATGATACAAAACTATGTACAGAAATCTTTAGCATCCCTATACATAATAATGAAGCAACAGAAAGAGAAATTAAGAAACGAGTCCCATTTATAATTGAACCCCCCAAAATAAAATACTTAGGAATAAACTTAACACACAGGTGAAAGACCTGTACTATGAAAGCTATAAAACACTGATGATAGACACTGAAGACAACACAAAGAAATGGAAAGACATTACACGTTCATGGGTTGGAAGAACAAATACTGTTAAAATGTCTATACTACTCAAAGCAATCCACATATTTAATGCAACCCTTATCAAATTACCAACAGCATTTTTTCACAGAAGTAGAACAAATGACCCTATAATTTCTATGGAACCACTAAAGACCCCAAATAGCCAAAGCATTGAAAAAGAAGAACAAGACTGGAGGTATCACAATCCCAGATTTAAAGATATACTATTAAGCCATAGTAATCAAAACAGTATGGTACTGGCACAGAAATAGACATATAGACCAATAGCACAAAATAGAGAACCTGGGAATAAACTCACACTATGTGGTCAATTAATCTTTGACAAAGGAGAAGAATGTACAATGAAAACAAGACAGTCTCTTCAATAAATGGTATTGGGAAAACTGGACAGCTACATGCAAATGAAACTGGACCACCTTCTTATACCATACACAAAAATACTGAAGGAGAGAAGATATTTGCAAATGATATATCTGATAAGCGGTTGATACTGAAAAACATATAAAGAACTGCAGGGAGAGAAGATGGTGGAGGAGTATAAGGATCCTAGGCTCAGCTCCTCCCACAAACACAACTAAATAACTATCAAATCATCCTAGACAGACCACAGATCAACCTGAAAGGGAGAAGAGACTCCATAACTAAAGGGAGAGAAGCTACCCTGAAGAAGGTAGGAAGTGTGGAGACTTGAGGAAAAAGGAAATTTTGTGAGTTCTTGCAACCAGTGGATCTTGGAGACTAGAGTTTTAAATGTGTATCAGTGTGGCTGGGATAGAGTCCTGAGGACACTCCCCAACTCCTAGAAAGAAGGCAGGCAAATGACCTGGAGGCAGATGGTGTGGAAACAGGGATCTGAAGAACACCTGGAGCACATAGGAGATTATTCACTCTTCTAGGAGTGTGTCCCTGGAGTGGCAACATGCAAGGAGATGCCTCTCTGGGACCAATGGAACCACCATGTGCCATTTCCTTCCCTGCCCCTAGCATAAATGCAGAGCCATGTGAACAGAGAAGCTCAGACCCAAAACCAGCTGCCCAGCCCACTTGCACCTAGTCCCACGCCCCTGCACTCTGCCACAACTGCCCATTTCAATGAAGTTTGCTTCAGTCCCAGTGCAGCGGGACCCTCCAACAGAGGACCAGTACAGGTTCCTGCCCAACCATCTCCCTAAAGCCTGGAGTTTTAAAAGTCAACAGGCTTGGCTGGGATAGAACCAGGTGGGTACTGTACTACTCATGGAGAGAAAGAAGGCAAACAACCCAGGAGTAGACAGTGAAACAGTATGGAAATAGCGATTTGAAGAGTGCCTAGGGCACACAGAAGGGAGATTATTTGCTCTTAGAGTGTATTCCTGAGAGGCAGCATTCATGTAAATATCTCTCTGAATAAAAGAGCTGCCCAGCACCATTTCTCTCCCCTACCCCTCAGAATAAACACAGACCCTGCTGCAGTTAGCAGCAGAGAGCCCAAATTGGCTTCCTAACCTTCTTACATGAGGTTGCACACCCTGTACTCTGGCCATATTGCCCTTCTCTGTCAAACCTGCCTTAATTCCACTGCAGTTACTCCTTCCCCAGAGGACCAGCAGAACCTCTGCCCACACCATGTGTCCGGATCAGAGAGTTCTGAAGGGCTTCATTTCTAGTGGAAGTAGTATTAAGTCTCATATAACGAGCAGACCAGAGCATACTTCATTTAAACTTGCCACATTCTGGCCAATGACCAACATTTCCCAGAGCAGGCAAGAAGAGCCTCTTTAGACTACTGGCCTGAAGGACAGAAGAGTTGAAACACAACAGCAAAGCACACATAGCACACATCAGAGACATTCACTGAAGCACCAGTTCCTGAACACTATATAATCTCTTCTTTATACAGCCACTATTCTCAGGAGCAGAAAACATAACAGGTTTTTCTAACACAGAGAGGAAGGCAGAGACTTAGACAAAATGCCGAGATGGAAACTTTCATCCTGAATGAAATAGTAAGATAAGGTCATGGCCAGAGAGCTCAGTGAAAGAGATATAACATGCTGGATGGAGAATTTAAAGCAACAGTCATAAGGATACTCACTGGGCTTGAGAAAAAAATTGTAAGAGTTAAGGGAGGGCCTTACTGTAGAGATAAAAATAATTAAGAAACAGAAATAAAAAGTGGAAAAAATGAGATTGGAAACAGGCTTGATGTAATGAACACAAGGCTGGAAGAAGCAGAGGAATGAAAAAATGATATCACTTCTATATAAAAGACAAAAGAATGGACAATAATAAAGCTGAACAAAAGAGAGAAAGAATTATAGAACACAAAAACAGACTTAGGAAACTCAGTGACTCCATCAAATACAGTAACATTTGTATTTTAGGAGTCCCAGAGGAAGAAGAGGGAGGAAAGGGGGCAGAAATTTTCTTTGAAGAAATAATAGCTTGAAACTTCCCTAATCTGGGAAAGGAAACAGACTTCCAGATTTAGGAGGCACAGGAGCTCCCATCAAAATTAGCAAAAGCAGGCCAACACCACGACATGTTGTTAAATTTAAAAAATACAGTGATAAAAACATTTTAAAACCAGCGAGACAAAAGAAGTCCCTAACTTACAAGAGAAAACCCATAAAGCTAGCTGGAGATTTCTCAACAGAAACTTGGCAAGCCAAAAGAATGTGGCATGACATTTTCAAAGTGCTGAATGGGAAAAATATGTAGCCAAGAATGCTTTATCCAGCAAGATCTTCATTCTGTCATTCAGAAAAGGAGAGAAAAAGAATATTCCAAACAAACAAACAAAAACTAAAGGAGTTCGTGACCACCAAGCCACCCCTGCAAAAATTATTAAAGGGAACTCTTCAAGTGGAAAGGAAAGATCAAAGTCACAAAGACCAGGAAGAAACAGAAAATCTCCAGAAACAGCAACAGAACAATAAAATGGAACTAAATACATATCTACCAATAATTACTGTGAATATAAATGGGACTAAATTCTCTAATCAAAAATGTAATAAAAAAATAAGGTCCATCTTTGTGGTGTCTTTAAAAAACTAATTTTAGACGTAAAGAAACCTACAGAAGGAAAGTGAGGTGATGAAGAAATTTTTATAATGTGAATGGATGTCAAAAGAAAGCAGGAGTAGCAATACTTATATCAGACAAGCAAGACTTTAAATCAAAGACTGCATATATGGCATGAAGAATGGCAATGTATCATAATAAAGGGGACTATCCCAAAAGAGGATCTATCAATTATAAATATTTATGCCCCGAACATGGGTGCACCCAAATATATAAAACAATTAAGAACAAACATAAAGGAGCTCACTGGTAATAACATAATAATATGCGGGAACTTTAATACCCATCTTCCATCAATGGACAGATCATATAAGCAGAAAATCAATAAGGCAACAATGGCTTTGAATGACACACTGGACCAACAGACTTAACAGATACATATTTAGAAGATTTCATCCTATAGCAGCAAAATACACATTCTTTCAAGTGCATATGGATATTCTCCAGAATAGATCACATACTAGGTCATAAGGCAGATCTCAGTAAGTACAAAAATATTGAGATAATACCATGCATATATTCAGACCACAACAGAATGAATCTTGAAGTCAATTAAAAGAAAAACATCTGGAAGGACCACAAATCCATGGAAGTTAGATAAGATACTACTGGGCCCAAGATGGCAGTGGGGTAAGAGATACGATTTTGGTCTGGCCCCAGGAATTCGGCTAAATAACTATCAAACCATTATGCACACCTGTAAACTCAAATGGAGAGCAAAGAAAAGAATGGCAGCAACTCTATGAACAGAAGAGCGAGGTCTTTCTGGAAGGTAGGATATGCAGAAAAGTGAATCTGAGGCGATATATGGGAAGATAGATTGCAGGGAGGGGGAGGAGGTGATAGAGCAGAGGAGCACAAAATCAGACCTTTTAGAAGTCTGCTCCACTGAAGGACATCATTCTGGTGCCTGAGCAGGGGGTGAAACACTAGCTAGGACAGTATGGTCTCAGAATCCTCAGGGTCACAGAAAGGCCAGGGGTGCCTGAACGTGGCAGAGCTTCCAGGTATTGGAGCAGGGATACTGAGCTGAAGAGTGGGATCTCAGCTCAGAGATGCCATAAACTGTGATCTGTGACACAGTGAGGCCACTGCTCTTTGAGCAGAAACTTAACAAGCATCAGGTTCAGGGAGATGGAAGACTCCCTTTCCTCCCCAGGAGGAGTGGTGTGGGAGTGCACTGCAGGAGTCTGGTGGGTACTGAGACTCCAAATGGGGCCATGTCCCAGAGATAGAAGGCTTGATCACAGGCCTGGGGAGAACAGAGTGCAGCCAGAGACCAGAGAGACAGGAGTGACTGCTTTACTCTGAGGGCTCACTGACCAGTGGGGCCCCAAACTCTCAGGTCCCCTGGGGCAAGAGATTGGGAGGCTGTCATTTTATTCCCATGCTCTAAAGCTAGGTGGAAAGATTTCAGGAAACAAAAGCTACTGAGAGAAAACCTGAGCAGATTACTTAGCTTGGTCCCTGGCAAGGGCAGTGCAATTCAGCCTTGGGCAAAGACATTTGAGAATCAATGCAACAGGCCCCTCCCCCAGAAGATCAGTAAGAACTTCCAGCCAAGACCAAGTTTACCAATCAACAAGAATTGCAAAACTCCAGCCCTAGGGGAATATAGCACATAGAATTCATGGCCTTTCCCCCATGATTCTTTAGTCTTTTAACTTTAATCTTTTTATTTCCTTTTTTAAAAATTAAAAAGAAAATTTCTTCTTTCCTTTTTCAACTAACTTATCAGATTGGATAAAAAAACAAGACCCACCCATATGCTGTGTACAAAAGATGCATTTTAGACACAAAGACAACTCCAGATTCAAAGTGAGGGGCTGGCAAACTATTTACCATGCTAATGGACCTCAAAGTAATCTTGGGAAGCAATCCTCTTATCAGACAAATTGGATTTTAAACTGAACACTATAGTAAGACTATAGCAAGGGATGAAGAAGAACATGATATCATACTTCAGGGTCTTTCTAAAAAGAAAATCTAAGAGTTTTAAGCATTTACACTCCTATCTTGGGAGAATCCAATTATAAAAACTTATGAATAACCATATAAAGAAAACATTGATAATAATACTATAATAGTAGGGGACTTTATCACTCCACTCACAGCAATGGACAGATCATCAAAGCAGATCAACAAGGAAACAAGGGCTTTGAATGATATGCTGGACCAGATAGACTTCCTAGATACAGACAGAGCATTTATCCAAATGCAAGAGAATACACATTCTTCACAAGTGGACATGGAGTATTCTCCAGAATCGATCATATACTAGGTCACAAATCAGGTTTCAACCACTGCCAAAAGACAAGGATTAATCCCTGCATATTTCCAGAGCACAATGCTTTGAAAGTTAAACTCAATCAGAAGAGGAAAGTTGAAAGGAACACAAACACCTGGAGGTTAAAGAGCATCCTACCAAAGAATAAATGGGTCAACCAGGAAATGAAGAAATATTTAAACAATTCATGGAAACAAATGAAAATGAAAATATGCCTGCTCAAAACCTTTGGTCCTCTGAGGACCTCTGAGGTCCTCTGAGGAGGTCCTCTGAGGGAAGTACACTGCAATACAAACCTTTCTCCAGAAATTAGAAAAATCTCAAATACACAAGCTACCATTACATATAAAGGAGCTGGGGAAAGAACAAATAAAGACTAAATGAAAAAGGTGCAGAGAAAAAATAAACATTAGAGCACAAATCAATGTAACAGAAACCCGAACAGTTAAACAGATCAATGAAACCAGAAGGTAGTTCTTTGAAATAATTAGTACGATCAATGAACTCCTAGCCAAACTTCTCAAAATTAGAAAGAACCTAAATTAATAAAATCATGAATGAAAGAGGAGAGATCACAACCAACACGAATGAAATACAAATAATTTTAAGAACATATTACGAGAAATTATATGCCAACAAGTTAGGCCATCTGGAAGAAGTGGATGCATTCCTGGAAACTTAGAGAGTACCAAAACTGAAACAGGAAGAAAGAGAAAACCACACCAGACCCATGACCAACAAGAAAATTTAAGCAGTAATCAAAAACCTAACGCCCACAAACACCCCCCAAAATAGAGAGTTTGGGGCCAGATTGCTTCCCAAGGGATTTCTACCAAATATTTAAAGAAGAATGAATACTATTTTTCTGAAGCAATTAAAAAAAGAAAAAAAAAAAGAATTGGAAGAATACCTTCCATCTTCGTTCTATGAGGTCAGCATTATTTATATCTCAAAACCAGAAAAAGACCCCACCAAAAAAGGAGAATCATAGACAAATATCTCTGATGAACATGGATGCCGAAATTCTCACAAAGTTATTAGCCAATAGGATCCAACAGTATATTAAAAGGATAATTCACCATGACCAAGAGAAATTTATTCCTGGGCTGCAAGGGTGGTTCAACATTTGCAAATCAATCAGCATCATATATCACATTAATAAAAGAAATGACAAGAACCATATGATCCTCTCAATCAATGTAAAAAAAAAAAAGCATTTGAGAAAATACAGCATCTGGTCAAGATGGTGGAGGAGTAGCAGGCTGAGATGACATCAGGTTGCAGGAGTTCAGTTAGATAGTTATCAAACCATTCTGAACACCTATAAATCCAACAGGAGATTTGAGGAGAAGAAGAGCAGCAATTCTAGAAACAGAAAATCGACCACTTTCTGAAAGGTAGGACATGTAGAGAAGTGAATTTGAAATGACAGGAAGATAGACTGCAGAGGGAGGGGCTGGCTCCTGGTTAAGCAGCAAAGAAGCACAAAATCAGAACTTCTAAAAGTCTGCTCCACTGAGGGACATCACTCCAGACGCTAAGCAGGGTTGAGCCCTTGTGGGGACAGTGTGGCCTCGGGTCCCATGGGGTCACAGAAGGATCAGGGGTATCTGAGTGTAGCAGAACTCACAGGTAATAGAGTGGGGAAGCTGGCTACAGAGACAGAGCCAAGGAGTGATCCATGGCACAGTCAGTCCACTGCCCTTTGAGCAGGGACCCCAGAAGTGGTAAATCTGTGGAGATGCCCCTGGAAGAGCAGAGCAGCAGAAATCTGCTCAGTTTGGAGACTCCAAACTGGGCTGTTTGTCAGAGACAGAAACGCTTGGTCACAGGCTGGATGAGCTTGGAGAGCAGCCAGAGACCAGGGAGAAGGGAGTGATTGAGTGCTTTTCTCTTAGAGTGCACTGAGGAGTGGGGGCCTGAGCTTTTGGCTCCTCTGGGCTGGAGATTAGGAGGCTGCCATTTTCATTCCCATCCTCCAGAGCTCTATGGAAAGCATTCAGAGAAAAAAAGCTCCCAAGAGCAAACCTGAGCAGAGTACTTATCCTGGCCCCTCATGAGGGCTGTGCAATTCTGCCTCAGGCAAAAACACTTGAGAATCCCTACTAATGGCCCCTCCCCCAGAAGATCAGCAGGAACATTCAGACAAGACCAAGTTCACTAGTCAGGGAGAACAGTGGAATTCCAGAGGAACGGAAAGCAAAGCATGGAATTTATGGCTTTCTCCGCATGACACTTTAGTCTTGCAAAGTTAAATTTTTTTAATTTTATTTTTTTCTTATTCTAATTTTTGTTAACTTTTCCTCTTTCTTCTTTTAACGTTTTTTTTTAACTAGTTTATCTTAATAATACCTTTCTTAAAAAAATCTTTTGTACCTTCATATTATAGTCATATTTTATCCTTCATTGTATCTAACTTTTTTTTTGTATACACATAGAGTTTTTTCCTCAAAAAATTTTTGGAATACAACTTCTTCTATTAGATCAAAATGTACCCTAGAACTAGCACAGGGCTTTGTTGTAGTCTCCAGCCTGAGAAAATTCTCTCTACTTTTTCTTTCTTTTCCCATCCAACTTATCAACTCCTTTTTTAGATTTATTTTTAAAAATTTTCAGCTTTACAGTCATATCCCATCCCTTCATCATGTGTACCCTTATTTTTGTGTATATATAAAATATATATTATATATAATATATATTATTTATATATTTATATTACATATAAATATATATAGTTTTTAAAGAAAAACATATATATGTTTTTCTTTAGTAGTTTTTTCTAAGAAACCAAAATAAACCCAAAATCAAGTGATCAAGTGGGTGACTCTGTTCTATTAACCAGTCATATATAGTTTTTTTTCAATTAAAATTTTTTTTTGAACTTCTTTTTATCCCCATTCTTCTCCCCATGATTTGGAGTCTCTTCTCATTTGATTAGTGCACATTTTTTTTTTGCCACCCTTTTAGTATTTTATTCTCTTGTTCATATACTCTTATCTGGATAAAATAACAAGGAGGAAAACTCACCACACACACACACACAAAGAACATAAGACAGTACCAAAGGCTAAGGACCTAATCAGTACAGACATTGGTAATATGTCAGATCTAGAGTTCAGAATGACGATTCCCAAGTTGCTAGCTGGGCTCAAAAAAAAGCATGAAAGATATTAGAGACACCCTGTCTGGGGAAATAAAAGCTCTTTCTGGAGAAATAAAAGAGCTAAAATCTAACCAAGCTGAAATAAAAAAAGCTATTAATGAGGTAAAATTAAAAAATGGACACTCTTACTGTTAGGATAAATGAGGCAGAAGAGAGAATTAGTGATATAGACCAAATGATGAAGAATAAAGAAGTTGAGCAAAATAGAGACAAACAACTACTGGACCATGAGGGGAGAATTCAAGAGATAAGTGATACCATAAGATGAAACAATATTAGAATAATTGGGATTCTGGAAGAAGAAATAAGAGAAAGGGGGGGCAGAATGTATATTGGAGTTAATTTTTGTAGAGAATTTCCGTAATGTGGCAAAGGGAACAAACATTAAAATCCGGAAAGCACAGAGAACCCCCTGAAGATCAATAAGAATAGGTTCACACCCTAAGAGTAAAATATACAAGTCTTAGTGATAAAGAGAAAATCCTGAAAACAGGCCAGGACAAGATGTCTGTAACATACAATGGTAAAAATATTAGATTGGCAGCAGACTTATCCACAGAGACCTGGCAGGCCAGAAAGAGCTGGCATGATATATTCAGAGCACTAAATGAGAAAAACATACAGACAAGAATACTATATCCAGCTAGGCTATCATTGAAAATGGAGAGAGAAAAAGCTTCCAGGACAAACAAAAACTGAAAGAATTTGCAAATACCAAACCAGCTCTACAGAAAATATTGAAAGGGGTCCTCTAAGCAAAGAGAGAACCTAAAAGTAGTAGACCAGAAAGGAACAGAGGCAATATACAGTAACAGTCACATTACAGGCAATACAATGGCACTAAATCCATATCTCTAAATAGTTACACTGAATATAAATGGCCTAAATGCTCCAATCAAAAGACAGAGTATCTGAATGGATTAAAAAAACAAAATCCATCAATATGCTGTCTACAGAAACTCATTTTAGACACAAAGTCACCTCCATATTTAAAGTGAGGGGGGGGAAAACCATTTACCATGCTAATAGACATCAAAAGAAATCTGGGGTGTCAATCCTTATACCAGATCAATTAGATTTTAAGCCAAAATCTATAATAAGAGATGAGGAAGGATACTATATCATAGTAAAAGGGTCTGTCCAACAAGAAGATCTAATAATTTTAAATATCTTTGCCCCTAACGTGGGAGCACCCAACTGTATAAACCAATTAATAAGAAAAGTAAAGAAACACATCAACAATAATACAATAATAGTAAGGGACTTTAACACCCCCCCTCACCAAAATGGGCAGATCATCCAATCAAAAGATCAACAAGGGGGGCGCCTGGGTGGCTCAGTGGGTTAAGCCACTGCCTTCGGCTCAGGTCATGATCTCAGAGTCCTGGGATCGAGTCCCGCATCGGGCTCTCTGCTCAGCAGGGAGCCTGCTTCCCTCTCTCTCTCTGCCTCTCTGTCTACTTGTGATTTCTCTCTGTCAAATAAATAAATAAAATCTTTAAAAAAAAAAAAAAAGATCAACAAGGAAATAAAGGCCTTAAATGGCACAATGGACCAGATGAACATCACAGATATATTCAGCATATTATATCCCAATGCAACAGAATACACATTCTTTTCTAGGGCACATGGAGCAATCTCCAGAATAGATCACATTCTGGGTCACAAGTCAGGTTTCACTGGTACCAAAAGATTGGGGTCATTCCCTGCATATTTTCAGACCACAATGCTCTGAAGCTAGAACTCAGTCACGAGAGGAAATTTGGAAAGAACCCAAATACATGGCAGCAAAAGAGCATCCGGCTATGGAATGAATGGGTCAGCCAGGAAATTAAAGGAGAATTGAAAAAAAAAAATACATGAAAAGAAATGATAATGAAAATACAATGGTTCAAAATCTGTGGGACACAGCAAAGGCAGTCTTGAGAGGACAGTGTATACCAATAAAGTCCTTTCTCAAAAAACAAGAAAGGTCTCAAATACACAACCTAACCCTACACCCAAAGGAGCTGGAGAAAGAACAGCAAAGAAAGCCTAAAGCCAGCAGGAGAAGAGAAAAAAAAAAAAAAAAAAGACCAGAGCAGAGGGGTATCTGGGTGGCTCAGTGGGTTAAGCCTATGCCTTCAGCTCAGGTTATGATCTCAGGGTCCTTGGATTGAGCCCTGCATCGGGAATCTCTGCTCAGCAGGGAGCCTGCTTCCCCCCTCTCTGCCTGCCTGTCTGCCTATTTGTGATCTCTCTCTCCATCAAATAAATAAATAAAATCATAAAAAAAAAAAACAAAGAACAGAACAGAAATCAAAGAATTAAAAACCAAACCAAACCAAAACAAAACAATAGAACAAATCAATGAAACTAGGAGCTTGTTCTTTGAAAGAATTAGTAATATTGATAAACCCCTGCCCAGATTTATCAAAAAGAAAAGAGAAAGGACCCAAATAAAATCATGAATGAATTAGGAGAGATCACAACCAACACCAAAGAAATACAAACAATTATAAGAAAATATTATGAGCAACTATATACCTGCAAATTTGACAATCTGGAAGAAACGGATGCATTCCTAGAGAGGTATAAACTACCAAAACTGAATCAGGAAGAAATAGAAAACCTGAACAGACTCATAACCAGTAAGGAGATAGAAGCAGTCATCAAAAATCTCCCAACAAACAAGAACCCAGGGCCAAGTGACTTCCCAGAGGAATTCTACCAAACATTTGAAGAAGAATTAATTCCTATTCTCCTGAAACTATTCCAAAAAATAGAAATGGAAGGAAAACTGCCAAACTCATTTTATGAGGCCAGCATTACCTTGATCCCAAAACTAGACGTGACCCCATCAAAAAAGAGATTTATAGACCAATATCCTTGATGAACACAGATGTGAAAATTCTCACTAAAATACAAGCCAAGAGGATCCAACAGTACATTAAAAGGATTATTCACCACGACCAAGAGGGATTTATTCTTGGGCTGCAAGGCTGGTTCAACATCTGCAAATCAGTCAATGTGATACATTAAAAAAGAACAAGAACCATATGATACTCTCAATAGATGCTGAAAAAGCACTTGACAAAGTACAGCATCCTTTCTTGATCAAAACTCTTCAAAGTATAGTGATAGAGGGTACATATATCAATATCATAAAGCCATCTACAAAAAGGCCACAGCAAATATCATTCTCAATGGGGAAAATCTGAATACTTTTTCCCATAAGGTCAGGAACATGACACAGATGACTATCAACACCACTGTTGTTCAACATAGTACGGAAGTCCTAGCCTCAGTAGCCAGACAACAAAAGAAAATAAAACAGATTCTAACTGGCAAAGAAGAAGTCAAATTCTCACTTTTCAGAGATGACATGATACTTTATGTGGAAAACTCAAAAGACTCCACCAAATTGCTATAAATCATACAGCAATTCAGCAACACAGCAGCATATATATTCCATGCACAGAAATCAGAAGAATTTCTACACACTAAAAAGGAGACAGACAAAAAAAGTAAAATAAAAGAGGGGGGGGAGGACAAGATGGCAGGGAAGTAGGAGGAGGCACCTTTTCAACCTGTACCCTAAAGTGAGCTGATTACCTAACAAAGAACTCCAATCACCCATGAAATCAGCCTGAGATAACAATTATACACGTCTGGATCTCTACAGGGGCAGAAGATGCCAGTGGGCAGGTAAAGCAGAGTGGGAATGCCGGACTGATATCGGAAGATAAACAAAACGGGGAGGGAGCCACCAGAGGCGACTGGTTGGAAAGTAATACCCCAATCCGAGAGTGCCTGCCTCTAGGGACCAGCATTAACTTGGAGACTGGTTGAAAGCACTCCAAAAGAGCAAAGGATTGCGGGGGGGAAATTGTGGGAATCGGGGCAGCTAGGGACAGGGGCTTAAGTCTCTGGTCCCAGGACAGCCTCCCCTGGCGCTGAACCAGAGAGAGTGCGGCGGAGAAACCATGTCTTCATCCCTAGCCGCCAGCGCGCCTGAGAATGCGTGGGTTCTGGCTCCTGTGAGGGGATGGGAGCCACGCTGGACAGCAGAATGCACGAGCCCTGTGACAAAGCCTGAGATATGCGTGTCCCTCATCCTCCCCTAAGAGAATTACAAAGGCCCAGCCGGTGCTCTTTGACCACGCCATTGTTTCAGAGCCTAAGACGTGTGCCCCAATCTCTCCCCTGACAGAGGTGCTCAAAAGCCCAGCCTGGTGCTTTCGGACCTGCGCCCCGTTCTCAGTGCCTGAGAGGAGTGCGTGACCCATAGCCTCCCCTGAAAGAGGAGCGCGCAAGCCGGGCACTCTTAGACCCAGAAAGACCAGGCACTCCCAGTCCAGGCCAGCAGGAAAATCTCAGTGTGCGATCATTGCTTGGAATCTCTCTGGTGGTCTGGAACTCCCAGACTACTGCCACTGCCGTGGTTTTGGGTACAAGCAAAAGATCCTGCGTCCCCAGGGACCATGACTCAGAACCTGCTCTGCCAGCTGCAAAGGGGGAACTCATTTGGGCTCTGCAGCCAGACTGAGGCTTCTCTCTGAGAGGGAGGTCAGGGTGCAGTTTGTTTTCCTCTAAAACTACAAAAACCATCAAAAGCAGTCAAGGTGAGAGGAAAAAAAAAAAAAAAAAGTGAACAAACATAAAAACCTCCAGACAACAAAAGCCTGAAAAAAAACAGTTTCCTCAGAGCCCACCCCCTTGAGGGGGGTGGGGGGACTTAACTCAGGGAACATCATTGACTGAATACCCACATGGCAGGCCCCTCCCCTAGAAAACAAACCAAGAAAAAATAAAAAGTCTGCAAGAGAACAACCATCACTACTTCATAAGACAACTTTTATTTTTAACTCGTTCCCACTACTCTGGTTCATTTTTTTTATAGATAATTTTTTAACCTATTTACCATCACAGTTAGCGGTCCAGTAAATCAAATTACATAATAACCTTATAACCTGAACTTTTTGATACATACACCTGTGTTTTTCTTTTACATTTCTATTTTTTGAATTCCTTTTTTTAAAAAAAAAATTAGTTTAGTTTAGTCTAGTTTATTCCTTTTTATTTTTATTTTCTAATATTCATATAGAGTTAAACTTCAAAGTAATCCCCTTTCCCCAATCAATACTACCCCTATAGGTAAACCAATTTTTAATCCCACTTTATTTTAGGAAAGTTGAGTCCTTTAACAAAGATATCAAGATACATCCAGGAAGAATCAAAACAACCTTCCTCGCCCACACTGAGAATTTATAACCACTCTCCCATCTTTTTCTTCCACCAGTGTTTCTGTGTTTTTGTGTTTGTCCTGATAGTATATAAATCTTATACTTGGGGTTCTTTTGACGAGGTTCTTCCATTATTTGCATATATATATATAATATATTTTTTTTCTCTCATGTCATATACTTTTATCAGTCTTTTTGTTTGTCTGTTTTGTTTGTATACCTCATAAATCTTACATTGGAGCCCATTAGGGCTGAACTGTCTCTTTCATCTTCCCTTTCTTTCCTGTCTCTCTCTCTCTCTCTCTCTCTTTTTCTTTTTCTATTCTTTTGTCTCTTGTTTGGGTGGGGAATCCTGATTGCTCAGAAGTGTTCCAAGGTGCACCTTGACTGCACCATGGTCGATACATCCAGCTACATCTGTTCAGTCATCTCACACCAAATGACTAGGAGGAGGAATGTCCAACAGAAGAAAAATACAGAGGATGGGCCTTCTGTAACAGAGTTAAGGGCTATCAACATAGACAATATGTCGGAAAAAGAATTCAGGCTAACAATTATCCAGGCAATAGCTAGGTTGGAAAAAGCCATCGATGACCAAATGGAATTGATTAGGGCCAAACTGAAAGCAACCAGACAGGATGTTCACAATGTTAGGGCTGAGCTGAAAGCTACCAGGGATGAACTTCACAATGCTCTCAATGAGTTCCAAGCTAATCAAAATTCTCTCAAAGCTAGGGTAACTGAGACAGAAGATAGAATTAGTAATCTGGAGGACAAACAGGAGAAAAAATAAGGAGGAAGCCTGGAACAAACAGCTTAGAAACCACAAAAACAGAATCAGGGAAATAAATGATGCCATGAAATGTTCCAGTGTGAGATTCTTGGAATCCCTGAAGGGGAGGAGAAAGAAAGAAGTCTAGAAGATACAGTGGAACGAGTTCTTCATGAAAATTTTCCCAATCTCGGGAATGGAACCAGAGTTCATGTACTAGAGGCCAAACAGTCTCCACCCAAGATTATAGACTCCAAAAAAATACCAAGGCACCTGATAGTCAAATTGAGGAATCATAATTGTAGGTATAATCTCTTGAAAGCCGCTAGAACAAAAAGGCCCCTTACTGACAGAGGAAAGCCCATCAGAATAATGTCAGACCTGTCCACAGAGACCTGCCAAGCCAGAAAGGGCTGGAAAGACATATTCAGGGCATTAAATGAGAAGAACATGCAGCCAAGAATACTTTATCCAGCAAGACTGACATTCAAATGGATGGAGAGATAAAGAGTTTCCAAGACCAGCAAGGCTTAGACTATGCAACCACCAAGCCAACACTGCAGGAAATATTAAAAGGGGTTCTATAAAAGAGGTAAAATGCTAAGAATAGCATTGAATAGAAATATAGAGACAATCTACAGAAAGAAAGACTTCCAAGGTAACATGATGTCAATAAAAATGTATCTGTCAATAATCACGCTCAATGTGAATGGCCTAAATGTACCCATAAATTGGCACAGGGTTGGAGATTGGATAAAATGACAGGACCCATCCATATGTTGTCTACAAGAGACCCATTTTGAACCTAAAGATACACGCAGACTGAAAGTGAAGGGATGGAGAAGCATCTTTCATGCCAATGGGCCTCAAAAGAAGGCTGGGGTAGCGATTCTCATATCAGATAAATTAGACTTTAAACTAAAGACTGTAATCAGAGATACAGAAGGACACTACATCATTCTTAAAGGGACTATCCACCAAGATGATCTAACAATTGTAAATATCTATGCCCCCAATATGGGAGCAGTCAACTACATAAGAAAACTGTTAATCAAGATAAAGAGTCATATTGATATGAATACATTAATAGTAGGAGATCTCTAACATGCCTCTCTCAGAAATAGATCATCGAAGCAGAAAATCAATAAAGAAACAAGAGCATTGAATGACACATTGGAACAGAAGGACCTCATAGATATATACAAAACATGCCACACTAAAACAACAGAATACTCATTCTTCTCAAGTGCACATGGAACCTTCATTAGAATAGACAACATACTGGGTCACAAATCAGGACTCAACCGATACCAAAAGACTAAGATGATTCCCTGCATATTCTCAGATCACAATGCTTTGAAACTGGAGCTCAATCACAAGGAAAAGTTCAGAAGGAATGCAAACACCTGGAAGCTAAAGACCACCTTGCTTAAGAACGCTTGGATCAACCAGGAGATCAAAGAAGAACTGAAACAATTCATGGAAACCAATGAGAATGAAGACACTTCTGTCCAAAACCTATGGGATACAGCAAAGGCGGTCCTAAGGGGGAAATACATAGCCATCCAAGCCTCCCTCAAAAAATTTGAAAAATCCAGAACACAGCAGCTGTCTCTACACCTTAAAGAACTAGAGAATCAAAAACAAAGCAAACCAACTCCACATGTAAGAAGGGATATAATCAAGATTAGAGCTGATATCAATGAGATAGAAACCAGAGAAACAGTAGAACGTATCAATGAAACTAGATGTTGGCTTTTTGACGTGGAAGGAAAACTTCCAGACTCTTTCTATGAAGCCAGCATTACCCTGATCCCCAAACCAGGCAAACACCCTACCAGAAAGGAGAATTTCAGACCAATATCACTGATGAATATGGGTGCTAAGATTCTCAACGAGATCCTAGGAAACAGGATCCAAGAGCACATTAAACAGATTATCCACCATCACCAGGTGGGATTCATCCCTGGGCTACAAGGATGGTTCAACATTCGCAAATCAATCAATGTGATAGAACAAATTAATATGAGAAGAGAGAAGAACCACATGGTCCTCTCAATTGATGCAGAAAAAGCATTTGACAAAATCCAGCATCTGTTCCTGATTAAAATGCTTCAAAGTATAGGGAGAGAGGGATCATTCCTGAACTTCATCAAATCTATCTATGAAAGAAGCACAGCATATATCATCATCAATGGGAAAAAGCTTGCAGCCTTCCCGTTGAGATCAGGAACATGACAAAGATGTCCACTCTCACCACTCTTGTTCAACATAGTATTAGAATTCCTAGCAACAGCAATCAGACAACAAAGAGAAATAAAATGTATCCAAATTGGCAATGAAGAAGTCAAACTCTCTCTCTTCGCAGATGACATGATTCTTTATATGGAAAACCCAAAAGAATCCACCCCCAAACTACTAGAACTCATAGAGCAATACAGCAACGTGGCAGGATACAAAGTCAATATACAGAAATCAGTGGCTTTCTTATACACTAACAATGAAAATACAGAAAGGGAAATTAGAGAATCGATTCCATTTACTATAGCACCAAGAACCATAAGATACCTGGGAATAAACCTAACCAAAGAGGTAAAGGATCAGTACTTGAGGAACTACAGAACACTCATGAAAAAAATTGAGGAAGACACAAAAAGATGGAAGACCATTCCATGCTCTTGGATCGGAACAATAAACATTGTTAAAATGTCTATACTCCCTAGAGCAATCTATACTTTTAATACTATTCCGATCAAAATTCCACTGGTATTCTTCAAAGAGCTGGAGCAAATAATCCAAAAATTTGTATGGAATCAGAAGAGACCCTGAATCGCTAAGGAAATGTTGAAAAACAAAAATAAAACTGGGAGCATCACGTTACCTGATTTCAAGCTTTATTACAAAGCTGTGATCACCAAGACAGCATGGTACTGGCATAAAAACAGACACATAGAGCTGTGGTATAGAATAGAGAGTCCAAGATATCCACCCTCAACTCTATGGTCAATTAATCTTCGACAAAACAGGAAAAATATACAGTTGAAAAAAGACAGTCTCTTCAATAAGTGGTGCTGGGAAAACTGGACAGCTATATGCAGAAGAATGAAACTCGTTCATTCTTTTACACCGTACACAAAGATAAACTCAAAATGGATAAAAGACCTCAATGTGAGACAGGAATCCATCAGAATTCCAGAGAACATAGGCAGTAATCTCTTCGATATCAGCCACAGCAACTTCTTTCAAGATATGTCTCCAAAGGCGGGGCACCTGGGTGGCTCAGTGGGTTAAGCCGCTGCCTTCGGCTCGGGTCAGGATCTCAGGGTCCTGGGATCGAGTCCCGCATCGGGCTCTCTGCTCGGCAGGGAGCCTGCTTCCTCCCTCTCTCTCTCTGCCTGCCTCTCCCTCTACTTGTGATTTCTCTCTGTCAAATAAATATATAAAACCTTAAAAAAAAAAAAAAAGATATGTCTCCAAAGGCAAAGGAAACAAAAGTGAAAATAAACTTTTGGGATTTCATCAAAATCAAAAACTTCTGCACTGTTATGCTGAAAATAAATAAATTAATTTAAAAAAAAAAAAAGAGGCAACCCACGGAATGGGAAGAAGATATTTGCAAATGACAGTACAGACAAAAGGTTGATATCCAGGATCCATAATGAACTCCTCAAACTCAACACACACAAAACAGGCAAACACATCAAAAAATGGGCAGAAGATATGAACAGACACTTCTCCAATGAAGACATACAAATGGCTATCAGACACATGAAAAAATGTTCATCATCATTAGCCCTCAGGGAGATTCAAGTTAAAACCACCTTGAAATATCACCTTACACCAGTTAGAATGGCCAAAATTAACAAGACAGGAAACAACATGTGTTGGAGAGGATGTGGAGAAAGGGGAACCCTCTTACACTGTTGGTGGGAATGCAGGTTGGTGCAGCCTCTTTGGAGAACAGTGTGGAGATTACTCAAGAAATTAAAAATAGAACTTCCCTATGGCCCTGCAATTGCACTCCTCAGTATTTTCCCCAAAAATACAGATGTAGTGAAAATAAGGGCCATCTGTACCCCAATGTTCATAGCAGCAATGGCCACAGTTGCCAAAATGTGGAAAGAACAAAGATGCCCTTCAATGGTCGAATGGATAAGGAAGATGTGGTCCATATACACTATAGTATTATGCCTCCATCAGAGAGGATGAATACCTAACTTTTGTAGCAACATGGACTGGACTGGAAAAGAGTCTTCTGAGTGAAATAAATCAAGCGGAGAGCTGCAATTATCATATGGTTTCACTTCTGTGTGGAGCATAACAAATAGCATGGAGGACATGGGGAGTTAGAGAAGAGAAACAAGTTGGGGGAAATTGGAAGGGGAGGTGAACCATGAGAGACTATGGACTCTGAAAAACAATCTGAGGGTTTTGAAGGGGCGGGGGCGGGAGGTCAGGGTAGCAGCTGGTGGGTATTATAGAGGGCACGGATTGCATGGAGCACTGGGTGTGGTGCAAAAATAATGAATACTGTTGTGCTGAAAATAAATAAAAAAATAATTTTAAAAAAAGAGTTTAAGGAATCAATCCCCTTTATACTTATATCCAAACCTAGATACAGCTAGATACCTCGCTGTAAACCTAACCACAGAGGATATGTTCTCTAAATACTACATAACACTTATGAAAGAAATTGAAGAAGACACAAAGAATTGGAAAAACTTTCCACGCTCATAGATTCGAAGAATAAATATCATTAAAAGGTACATGCTACTCAGAGCTACTTATGTATTCAATTCAATCCCTATCAAAATACCATCAACATTTTTCAGAGATGGAACAAATAATTCTACAATTTTTTTGGACTCAGAAGAGAGTGCAAATAGCCAAAGAAATGTTGGAAAAGAAAACCAAAGCTGAGGGATCACAATGCCAGACTTAAAGCTACATTACAAAGCAATAATCTTCAGGACAGTATGGTACTGGCATCAAAACAGATACACAGGTCAACAGAACATAACAGAGAACCCAGATATGGATGATCAACTCTATGGACACCAGATATGGATGATCAACTCTATGGACAGCTAATCTTTAACAAAGCAGGAAAGAATATCTGATGGAAAAATGACAGTCCTTTCAATAAATGGTGCTGGGAATATTAGACAGCCACATGTCAAAGAATAAAACTGGACCATTCTCTTACTCCATACAGAAAATTAAACTCAAACTTGATGAAGGACCTAAATGTGAGACAGGAATCCATCCAAATCCTAGCGAACACAGGCAGCAACCTCTTCAACTGGGGCCACACCAGCTTCTTGCTTGATATATCTCCAGAGACAAGGGAAACAAAAACAAAAATGAACTATTGGGACTTCACCAAGATAAAAAAAAATTCTTCATAGCGAAGGAAATAATCAATAAAACTAAAAGGCAAATGCAGAATGGGACAAGATATTTGCAAAGGACATATCAGATAAAGGGCTAGAATCCAATATTTATAAAGAACATATCAATCTCAACACCAAAATAACAGATATCCAGTCAAGCAATGGGCAGAAGACATGAACAGACATGTTTCCAAACAAGACAGAAATGGCCAACAGACACAAGAAAAAATGCACAACATCACATGGCATCAGGGAAATAGAAAGCAAAACCACAATGAGATACCACTTCACACTAGTCAGAAAGGCTAAAAGTAACAAGACATGAAACAAGTGTTGGAGAGAATGCAAAGCAAGGGAACCCTCTTATGCTGTTGGTGTGAATGAAAGCTGGTGCAGCTTCTCTGAAAACAGCATCGAGGCTCCTCAAAAAGTAAAAATAGAGCTACCCTAGGACCCACTATTATTATAATTGCATTACTAGGTGTTTACCCCAAAGATACAAATGTAGTGATCTGAAGGGACAACTGCACCCCAATGTTCACAGCAGCAATGTCCACAATAGCCAAACTGTGGAAAGAGCTGAGATGTCTATCAACAAATGGATGGATAAAGAAGATGTGGTATATATATATATATATACACACACACACACACACACACACAATGGACTATTACTCATCCATCAGAAAGGATGAATATTTAATATTTACATCAACATGGATGGAAGGGGAAGGCATTATGCTGAACTAAGTAAGTCTATCAGAGAAAGACAATTATCATATGATTTCACTCACATGTGGAATATAAAGATCAGGACAGAGGATCAGAGGGTAATGGAGGGCAAAACTGAATGGGAAGTCAACAGAGAGGGAGAGAAACCATTAGAGACTCTTAATTATAGGAAACAAACTGAGAGTTGCTGGAGAGGAAGGGGGTAGTGGAATGGAGTAATTGGGTGATGGGCAATAAGGAGGGCATATGATGTGATGAGCAGTGGGTATTATATACAACTGGTAAATTATTAAATCCTATATCTGAAACTAAGTATTTCCTATATGCTGGCTAATGGAATTTAAATAAAATTTACAAAAAACCAGATGGAGGAGATAAAAACATACCATGCTTAGAAAAACAAATTTAAGAATGGTAACTGATTTCTCATTGGAAGTAATGCAAGCAGAAGACAGTCAAGGAATATACTTAAAGAACTGCAGACAAAAAGAACTGCCATCTTAGATCCTATATGCATCAAACATATTCTAAAAGCAAAATATTTTATTTTTCAGAAGTTACAATACTGAAAGAATTGTATTAGACATACACTACAAGAAATTTTTAAAGGAAATCCTTGAAGGAAGAGGATTTCCTTCCTTATGAGTGAAGACATAAAACTTTTTTTTTTAAATTTATTTATTTATTTGACAGAGAGAGAGAGATCACAAGTAGGCAGAGAGGCAGGAAGAGAGAGGAAGGGAAGCAGGCTCCCCGCTGATCAGAGAGCATGATGTGGGGCTCGATCCCAGGACCCAGAGACCATGACTTGGGCCAAAGGCAGACACTCAACCTACTGAGCCACCCAGGTGCCCCAAAGACATAAAACTTTTTATATTTTCAGGTTTTCTAAATGATAATTAGGTGTTTAAAGACAGTAACAATGTAATATAGAACTTAAACATATGAAGAAATAAAATACACAATAATACACAAATGAGTGGAACGAAAAAATAAGTACACAGACTATTTTAGGGTTCATATACTATGTGTGAAATGGTATAATAATACTTAAAGGTAGACGTGTTGAGTTAGAAACCGATCATAAACTTAAAATGACTAATAAAATAGTTAACTATAAGAAGCCAACTAAGGAGATAAATTAGAATAAAAGGCATACTCAAAAATCAAAAGAAGGCCAAAAAAAAAAAAAAAGCGAGAGACAAAAGGAAACAAGATGATGAACTCAAAATCCAACCATATCAATCATCATGTTAAGTGCATACAGTCTAAACACACTTATTAAAATTAAAATTGCGGGACGCCTGGGTGGCTCAGTTGGTTGGACGACTGCCTTCGGCTCAGGGCATGACCCCGGAGTCCCGGGATCGAGTCCCACATCAGGCTCCCAGCTCCATGGGGAGTCTGCTTTGCTCTCTGACCTTCTCCTCGCTCATGCTCTCTCTCACTGTCTCTCTCTCTCAAATAAATAAATAAAATCTTTAAAAAAATATATTATTAAATTAAAATTGCTAGACTGGATTAAAAAAGTATGTATTAAAATGAATAAATAAAGCCAATAGTGAATGTGGAGAAAACGAACACTTGTACAATGTTGGTGGAAATTTAAACTGGTTCTACCACTATGGAAAACAGTAAGTTTTCTCAAAAAATGAAAAAGAGCTCGCGTATGATTCAGGAACCCCACTTCTGACTGTATACCCAAAGGAATGGAAATCAGAATCTTGAAGAGATATATGTACTTCAATGTTCATTGCAGTGTTACTCACAATAACCAAGAGAGGACCTAAATATCCACTGAGTAAAGATAATGTGGTATATACATACAATGAAAAAAATATTCAGCCTTAAAGAAAAAAAAATTATGCTCTTTGCAATAATACTGATGAATCTGAAAGATACTATGTTAAGTGAAGTAAGCCAGAGACAGAAGGACAAGTGTGACCTTATACCATTTATATGAGGAATCTAAATAGTCAAAATCATAGAAGCAGAGAGTAGAATGGTGGTTGCTAGGGATTGGGGGCTAGGGAAACACGGTAGTATTAACCTAGTCAAAGGTTACAAAGTTTCATTTATAAGATGAATAATTTCTGGAGTTCAAATGTAATAATGTGTTATACCCTGAAATCTGTTCTGAGAGTAAATCTTAAATGTTTTCACCATACATTCACAAAATGTTAACTCTGTGAGATGACAGATATTAACTAACTTTATTGTGATGATCATTTTATATATTAAAATCACTGAAATATATACTTTAAATTCAAAAAATTATAAATTATATTTCAATAAAATTGGGGAAAATAGTGAAACTTATAAACAAAAAAAGTGAAGTTTCAGTTATACAGGATGAATAGGTCCTAGAGATCTACTGTATAGCTAGTACCTATAGTTAACAATATCATATTGTATACTTAAAATAATGCTAAGAGAGTAATTTTATGTTAAATGTTCTTATCACAACAAAGTAACAATAAAACAGTTGGGTGAGAAGAAACTTTTCGAGGTAACAGATAGGCTTATGGCATAGATTGTGGTGATTGTTTCATGGATCCATAATTATCTTCAGAATCATCAATATGCATAAATTAAATATGTACAAGTTTTGCGTGTCATACTTCAATAAAAAGGTTTTTAAAGGACTAAAGCCCGATATTTATCAAAAGTTTAAAGCCTTTCAAAATAAATTTGATTATCTATTGTTATTATCTCAAAAATGATATAACATTTAATAAATATTTTGAATCAAAACCTTAAACATAAAAGAACACTGTTTATATGGGAAAATGTTACAATATAGTTTAATAAAATGTAAAACAAAAGTTATATGGAAATTTTAAAAAATAAAATAGAATTGAGAGTGGAAATGAAATGAGATACTAAGGAAAAAAATTCTATCAGAGGGCAGGAAGAGTGGGAAAGGAGCAAAAATAGATAAAATAGAAACACATAACAGGATGGTAGCTGTACATCAAATTAAACAATTACATTACCTGTAAACGATCTAAGGACTCTACTAAAAGGCAGATATTGCCAAAATGAAGCACAAGCAAGACCCACATATTTGCTCTCATCAAGGAATCCACTTTAAAGACACAGACTGCCAAAGGACAAGGATGGAGGAAAGATAAGCAATGCAAACCATAATAAGGAAACTGAGGCAGTCATGTGGATATTAGGGAGGGCACATATTGTATGGAGTACTGGCTGTTTTACATAAACAATGAATCCTGCAGCACTGCATCAAAAACTAATGACGTACTTTATGGTGACTAACATAACACAATAAAAAAATTTGACTCTGAAGGCCAATAAATTATCAAAATCAACAAATTATCAAAAATAAAGATAGACATGTCATAACGTTAAAGAGCTTAATTCTTCAAGAAGATGTACAAATCTTAATCTGTTTGTACCTAATACCCAAGCTTTAAAATGTATGGAGGCAAACATTTCTTCTTATCAAATTAGATTTCCCAACTGATTTTAAAGTCATCTACACAAAAACCTGCATATAAATGTTTACAGAAACTATTCATCATCACCAAAACAAACAAAAAAGAAACAACTAAGATGTCCTTCAAGAGATAAATGGAAAAATGAGCTGAGGTATATCCATTTAGTGGAATATTATACCATAATATAAAAGACTGAGCTTCTAATCCATTCAACCAAATGGATTAATCTTAAATAGATATCACCAAATGAAAGAAGATAGTTGAAAAAGTCTATACATGCAACACACTAAACATATGATGTCTGGAAAAGGAAAATCTATGGACATAGAGGACACATTAGTAGTTGCTAAGGGTCTGTGGAGGGGGAAGTGGTCAAATACAAAGAGAACTTTTTATGGAGATGGAACTGTAGGGTAGAGTCAAGAGTTCTGTGTTACGAATCCAGAGACTCATAAATGTTCAAAGGCTTGATTAAAAATAGAACTTCCCTATGACCCTGCCATTGCACTACTGGGTATTTACCCCAAAGATACAGATGTAGTGAAAAGAAGGGCCATCTGTACCCCAATGTTCATAGCAGCAATGGCCATGGTTGCCAAACTGTGGAAAGAACAAAGATGCCCTTCAACGGACGAATGGATAAAGAAGATGTGGTCCATATACACTATGGAGTATTATGCCTCCATCAGAAAGGACGAATACCCAACTTTTGTAGCAACATGGACAGGACTGGAAGAGATTATGCTGAGTGAAATAAGTCAAGCAGAGAGAGTCAATTATCATATGGTTTCAGTTATTTGTGGAGCATAACAAATAGCATGGAGGACATGGGGAGTTAGAGAGGAGAAGCGAGTTGGGGGAAATTGGAAGGGGAGGTGAACCATGAGAGACTATGAACTCTGAAAAACAATCTGAGGGTTTTGAAGGGGCAGGGGGTGGGAGGTCGGGGTACCAATTGGTGGGTATTATAGAGGGTACGGATTGCATGGAGCACTGGGTGTGGTGCAAAAATAATGAATATTGTTATGCTGAAAATAAAAAATAAATTAAAATAAATTAATTAATTAATTTTAAAAAAAGGCTTGATTCCAATAATTTTACCTTTAAGAACTTATCCTGAGAAAGCAATTAGAATTTTTAAAGATGACTTTTATATGTTATTTTTTTAAAATATTTTATTTATTTGACAGAGAGAGAGATCACAAGGAGGCAGAGAGGCAGGCAGAGAGAGAGAGGGGGAAGCCGGCTCCCCGCTAAGCAGAGAGCCTGATGCGGGGCTCAATCCCAGGACCCTGGGATCTGAGCCAAAGGCAGAAACTTTTACCCACTGAGCCAAAGGCAGAAACTTTTACCCACTGAGCCACCCAGGCGCCCCTATAAGTTATTTCAAATCACATTTCTTTTCAACTGGGAAAAAATACTTTATATTTTCTACAATGTGGGAATTAAGTATTTTATTGATAAAGTAGAACATAATGCAACCATTTAAAATCAAGGTTGCAAGTTATATGTGACAATGAGGAATGTTCATGATTCATGTTTAGAGAAAATGAGCACTAAAAAAAAAAAAAAAAAAACCCACACACCTAAATAAACAGTGTGATTGGAAATTAAATATAGGGATATGAGAGACCTAGACATCATCTATCATATTGATGATTTAAGCCTGGATGTTTCAGAGGATGCAAATGATCACATTGGCAGAGTTGGTATTTACTATAACAGAAAATGTGTTAGTTTTGGAGATACTAAATTTGTGGTACAGTGATGTCTTCTGATACATGTGAAATCTTAGAATTAGAGGTGTACACTTAGGCTCTTTCTCATAAAGATGCAACGTCACTTGAACATATTAAACCTGCTAGCAGGAGACTCTAAGAAGAAAAGAAATTTCAAATGATGGATTTTTAGATATTATCTACAAGAAAAGGGTAGTGCAAAAACAGATAACGAGAACTGTACTGGAAGTACTGGCCAAAGAGTCATTTAGGAATGCTCTAAATTCATGTGTTTGGGAAGGCATAAAGATTCACCTTAGCTCTAATCATTAATTTAAAATGTGCCAATTTGGGCATCTGGGTGGCTCAGTGGGTTAAGCCTCTGCCTTCTGCTCAGGTCATGATCTCAGGATTCTGGGATCGAGGTTGCATCTGGCTCTCTGCTCAGCAAGGAGCCTGCTTCCCCTTCTCTCTGCCAGTGTTTCTCTCTCTGTCAAACAAATAAATAAAAATTTAAAAAAAATAAATAAAAAATAAAATGTTCCAACTTGTAGAAGATGAATCAAGGACAGTAGGAGAGGTGTTAGACAAATCATTTGAAAGTATGTTCTAAAACTGCACAGTACAATATGAGTCAAGAAACTAATTCCTCAAGAATTCTTTCAACCTATCTAACAATTTAGGATGCTGGACTAGCTGATTTCTAGTGCTCATATGAGCATCAAAATTCTACATGAGAATAAGAAAACTTTCTTTATCCTTTTATATTCTGCCCTTAAATACAAACTAACCTCAGGGAAGAATATCAAAGCTTCACCCAACAGAAATTTTTTTCTAAAATTTTCAACTAAAAAAAAATTAAATTTTTGTGAGTTTACTTTAAGTCTCTTCACTAGAACCCACTCTGTAGGATAGAGTGCTTCTACTGTAAAATGGTTTTCATTGCCCTACACCAGAAGCCTTGCCTTGGAAACTAAGCATGTGGCTTTTTTAGAATTATTAAAATACCAGGATGTTGCATTGCTATGTATCATGCAAAGGCACAAATATCTTCTCATCAGTTTTTGACTCTCCTGGGACCTAAATGGTGCTAAACCTTTCCTGAAACAGAAGGGAATAACAAAGCTATTCACTGCTTTTCTTTCCACCATGTTACATTTTTGTCCAACAGGACAAAGCATTTCCACTAGTCCTGCTCCTTTCTCCATTTGAAATCCTCAAGATGATGCACTGTAACTCTGTGCACAAACTCTCTCACATAATTAGCCCTAATGCAGGTGATTTCTACTACCACAAATACTCCTCTGGGTCTCTTGGTTACTGCAATCCAGTGATGATCACTAATTAGCTTCTGACCATTTTAATGGATTTTCTTAGATCTATGTGCTGAAGATACTTCAAGGTATAAATGATGGAGATTTAAGTCTGGAAAGACATGCGTTCCCCTACATTTGCACCCCACCCTGTGGATCCTGAAGAATGTTGTTTCTTCCAGTTTGGACAATATCAGTCTAGAGACAAGAACAGTCCTGTTGTCCTCCTAATTTGGCCACAACAGAGAACAGGAGACAGACGATTGCCCTCACCCTTTCAACTAATCTTTGACTATTTTATGTCCATTTTGCCTATTAGCTGCTCAAATATCTAAGTCTCAGAAGCAACTGAATGCCACATTTATTTGCTAATACCAGGATGGGTTTAGCCTTTTAACTGAATATAATTTTATTTCAGTACAACCTTTTATATTTGTGTCGTTGAATTAACTTTTGGGGGTGGGTCATGCTTTCAAAACCCAGAGAATTAGATAATATTAGAATTATGAAGGAGATTTATTCCCTCTTTTTTCGGAAGAGACATGGAACATTTTGAAGGTATGTGATTTGCCTAAAATTGTGAATTTATTTATTGAGAGGCAGAATTTGAATAGATATTTTGTATAACTCAGGCTACTACTTCTTTTATACTCCACAATGTCTTTGAATATCATCTGTTGATTTGGACTTCAGGCTATTTTAAAACCTATAATTAGAATGCTCTTTGTTAATTCATGTCTAGAAAATACAAATAACATGAAAATCAAAGTATCTTGTTTGATATATATCCTTCTTGTGAAAAAATAAAAAAAAAGAGGATAGCCCATATATGATTATCTTTTACAATCTTATTAATACTGTGGTAAATTCCTTATATTGCTATTACACAAAATGTTTGATTCATTTATTTGATGATCATATAGAACACATTATGAGAAACAAGGGACAAAGTTCTTTTCTTTTTCTGGGCCCCCAAGAAATTCCACTTTGAATGAAGTGGAATTGAGATGAAGGGAAGAAAAAGCCTAAATATTCCCCAAACATGGTTTAGATAAAATGATGCAATATTCTGATACCTCTCTTTAAGGGCCCCAAATCACACAATGATTACTACCCTAAGTGATACTTCCTAAAAAAATTCTTGCTGATCTTTAAACAAAACTTATATGAAATTGTTGCAGATTGTTGCTGAAACTTCCCCTTATGAACAATGCTTAAATCTCTGAAGAATTTCATCCAAACTTTTGGACTTATCGGAGGAAGTTAAGTTGAAAAAACATTTTCCTAACATATGAGGTTAAATATGCCATACTTGAAGGATTAAGAAATAATCCTCCTCCTGTAATCCTGAGTTGCCAATGATTGATACTGATTTCTAGAGGTCTCTGAAAGTTATTTGTAATCATCTAGTTTACTGCTATCAAAAACAGAAGACAGCTATAGTTAGGCAGAATTCTTTATAAAACTGTGAAACAGGAAATATTGCTTTAGCATGTCCACCTTTTTGTCTGCTCTCTAGATTCCTGAGGGCTCCAAGTACTACCCCAGCTACTCCAGACCTAAATTCAAATACCGCATTCAGCCTTCTCTCACCTCTATGAAGACAGTCCATCCTGGCTACGGACACCCTCACTCTATTTCCTTCTTATTTAAAAGTAAACTTTATGATTCATCTCTACAGAGTCAGGTCTGTTTTCTTAGGAGATGTGGAAGTAACAACTGAATTCTTACTAAGCATTAATGACTATAAATTACAGGTTATATCTGCACGACCTATTTCATCTTAGGTAAGTGAAAGTGCTTTGTTAGTATCCTTACAAAGACCACACACTAGCATTTGTCTCTAATGAGTATTACATTTCTGATCAGGATTTAGAGAGGGTAAAGGCAGTGGCAATGCCAGAAAACTAGTGAAAGATGAATCTTGATCTGAGAGTGTTTGCTGGCCTCTTGTAACCAATACTTTTACTTACTTCACTTAATCCACCAGTCATAATACCAAAGATAAAAGTAGTAGGAAAAGATTTATTTGACAGAATTTCAAAAAGGAGGGACCTGAGGGCCACATAGTATAATCCTGTATGTATGCATTAATTTACTTTTAAAAACTATAAGAAATGAAAGATTGGTCTTTAAAGAACACATCTACTACTTAGAAACTCATTCTTGGATGAATCGAGTCATACAATCTTCGAGCATGTAAAATTATCAGAAAATACTGATTGAAACAACACATTATTTTATTATCTTTAAAGACTTTGTTTATTCATCTGACAGAGACAGCAAGAGAGCACAAGCATGGGGAAGCAGCAGAGGGAGAGCGAGAAGCAGGGAGCCTGACTTGGAACTTGATCCCCAAACCCTGGGATAGATGCTTAATCGACTGAGCCACCTGAGCAACACTATTTTTTTTTAATTTTACTTATTTATTGAGAGAGCAGATAGGATTGTGGAGAGCAGGAGAAGGAGAAAGAGAGAGAGATAGAGAATCCTCAAGTAGATTCTTCCCAGCATATGGAGCTGTATGTGGGCTTGATCCCATAACCCTGAGATCATGGCCTGAGCCAAAACCAAGAGTCAGATGCTTAACTGACTGGGTCACTCAGGTGTCCTTGACATAGTTGTTGTTGTTGTTTTTTAATAATTTTAAGAGCTTTATGTTTTCACTTTTTATAGCAGTTTTACTTGGTGTAAAAAGACAGCCTATTTCATTTAAAAGGAATGTGCTAGCCAGTGATAAAAGATGAGGACTCACTAACTTCACTAAAAAAGGGATGAGTATTTCTAAGTGATCTCTCAGGAGGCAAGTTGCAAACCTAACTGTTCTATCACCAGTGCACAGCACAGTGCCCTGAGAGGGTGCACACGTACTTACTTACAGACCCAATAACCTTAAAAAGAAAGCATTTATAGCAAAACTAAAGAATTTCTATTTAGTGTACACTTATTTCTAGTTTCTGTTGCTCATCATGCTTGTCTTCTATATCAAGAAAACCAGCTCTTGACTGAATCAATGTGCCTACTATTTTCCTTCATGGAAAACAGGGTGTTTTCTTTTTCTGCCTCTCCCCCCCCCCCAAGAAGCCACTGGCATCAAAGCATAGAGCTTTGAAGATTTATTGGGAGGATGATTCCTGTGGTGACTTTCTCACATAAATGAATTATGTGTTTTATTTCAAAGATACCAAAAACTCTTCTGCCACCCCTTTCTGCTGTAACTCTAGAAGGTCTCCCTGAGAGAGTCATTCCCCATGCTTAATTGAAGGCTTTGCTGTTTCTGATAGGACACATAGGAGCCCCTATTCGTTGGTCTTGCTGGGTATCATTTCCTTGTCTGTGTCTAGGCATTGATTACAGTATTTGTGTTAAGGAGTCTGAGTAAGGGTGTTTCCCAGGGAGCATAGGCCATTCTGTGTACCTGGAGTTAACTCAAAAACTGGCTACCAAGAAATGATGAGGAAGGGAGAAACACCAAGATGAATGTGGTGGTTTCTCAAAGACAAACTTACTCCACTGCATAATTTTACCTCCAGCCTCTTCTGATTTCAGACTTTGTCGGTAGTCTCTTCTGAAAATACATGAGCCATAGTTTTTATATAATTGGTGATAATATGTGAATTATTTGGGGGAATTTTCAAGACAACTGGAGATTTGAAATATAGGGGTGAGTCCCTGAATTTGGTTCCTGAGAGTTAAAATTATTTATCACATGCCCTATCTTTATGTGTAAATCCTCCAGTGAAACTCAAGGAAACACTAGGCAATTTGCAATTAGATTTAAGAAGACATTAATATAAAAAAACTGCAAATAATTAGAAATCAGTAAAATAAAAGACACTCCCTTCCAAAGGAGTGATTTAGATATATATATATAGAAATGTCTTTACATTTCACATTTTCTTTTTCTTATTCACTATACAATGTTTCCAAGTTCTAGATTGCTTATAAAAGTATAAATAACATAAAAGGGAGAAAGTGTTGATAAAATAGAATATACAATAACTGAACAACAAAAAAAGAAACAATGATTTCTTACTATGAATACTACTGTATAATATAACTATAATTTTTAAAAGCCTCAACAAATTAAATAAAGTATTAGTCATAATTCAATAATACATCTGTGGCTATTAGCAATAGCTGAGGTTAATGAAACTTAACATCAGGGAAAAGCTCAAAAGAACAAATGTACTCGATTCTTTCATAAAACAGAACTCCAAGGGGCGCCTGGGTGGCTCAGTGGGTTAAGCCGCTGCCTTCAGCTCGGGTCATGATCTCAGGGTCCTGGAATCGAGTCCCGCGTCGGGCTCTCTGCTCGGCAGGGAGCCTGCTTCCTCCTCTCTCTGTCTGCCTACCTCTCTGCCCACTTGTAATCTCTCTCTGTCAAATAAATAAATAAAATCTTTAAAAAAAAAAAAAAAAAAAAAAACAGAACTCCAGGAAGAGATGAGTCCAACTCTAGAAAGAGTTCCAATAAGCTCTAGATCTTTGGGTTTTGCTAGGTTTTGTGTTTTAGTTCATATAATTTATAACGGAGCAGAGAAGGGAATAAGACCTAATCACTCAAAGCAATGATTCTGCTTATGAGTTCTCAAACCATGTAATGGTTTCTCATTATCTCTTGAATTTTTTATTAATAAATAAAATATGCACAGAAGTACATCTGGCAGATCTTGCACATCTTGTAAGTTTTCACAAAGCAAACACTTGTACCTATCAACCACATCAAGCAACAGAACATTACCAGCACTTCAGAAGCCCTTCCTGTCACCTTTCTATCCCTATTCCCCTTCCAGGATAACCACTCCAGGCGCTTTTTAAATATCATGTATCAGTATGGCCTATATTTTAACTTTATTTAAATAGGTTCATATAGTATACACACTTTTTTGTCTCACTTTTGGGATCAACGTTGTCGATCCTATCTTCCTCTGTGTTAGCCATTCAAAAAATTGTTAGACTTTATTGTAAAAAAATGGTTCATATTTTGTTTCTGTAATTTCTTAGACTGGATTTCTATCATGTCAAGAAAACATTTCAGATTTTCAATTTCATTTGTAAAGCAAGTAGATTATATTCCTCAAATTCATATAACTGGATATACCAATGTCCAAAATCTCAAAACTCTCTCTTCCATCCCTCTTTATTACTGTTATTATGCTGTCTGTATAATTTTTAATGATGCATGAAAATTCAGATACATAAGTATAAGCAGAAATTGGAATCTCTAAGGAAGGACGTGAAACTGGGAAATGAAACCCATGCTTACTGACTGATCTGTGTTTCTCTCCTATTCAGGTAACAAGATACATTCCTCCCAAAGTCAATGAATGAGACAAATCATTCCCGGGTAACCGAGTTTGTGTTGCTGGGGCTCTCTAATTCGCAGGAGCTCCAGCCTTTCTTGTTTCTCATATTTTCACTACTTTACCTAGCAATACTGCTGGGCAACTTTCTTATCATCCTCACTGTAACCTCAGATTCCCGCCTTCACACCCCCATGTACTTCCTGCTTGCGAACCTCTCTTTTATAGATATATGCGTTGCCTCTTTTGCTACCCCCAAAATGATTGCAGACTTTCTGGTTGAGCACAAGACTATTTCATTTGATGCCTGCCTGGCCCAGATTTTCTTTGTTCACCTTTTCACTGGCAGTGAAATGGTGCTCCTTGTATCCATGGCTTATGACCGTTACGTTGCTATATGCAAACCTCTCCACTACATGACAATAATGAGTCGCCGTGTGTGTATTATACTTGTTCTCATCTCCTGGCTCGTGGGGTTCATCCATACTACTAGCCAGTTGGCATTTACTGTTAACTTGCCTTTTTGTGGCCCAAATCAAGTAGACAGTTTTTTCTGTGACCTCCCTCTAGTGACAAAGCTGGCCTGCATAGACACTTATGTTGTCAGCCTACTTATAGTTGCAGATAGCGGCTTTCTTTCTATGAGCTCCTTTCTCCTCTTGGTTGTCTCATACACTGTGATACTTATCACTGTCAGGAACCGCTCCTCTGCTAGCATGGCAAAGGCCCGCTCCACACTGACTGCTCATATCACTGTGGTCACATTGTTCTTTGGACCATGCATCTTCATCTACGTGTGGCCCTTCAGCAGTTATTCTGTTGACAAAGTCCTTGCTGTGTTTTACACCATCTTTACTCCCATCTTAAACCCAGTTATTTACACTCTAAGGAACAAAGAAGTGAAGGCAGCCATGTCAAAACTGAAGAGTCGGTACCTGAAGCCTGGTCAGGTTTCTACAGTCATAAGAAATGTTCTTTTCTGGGAAACAAAGTAAACTTATACACTGTAACTACTGTAGCCTTGACTCTAGACAATTATAAATGGAATCACTATGATGTTAAAGTAGATCATTTTGACCAGCAGAAAGGGTGGATCAACTTGATTGATAGAGTAATTAAAATAATAAAACCCAAAGATTGGACCTTACTGATATTTAGAATCTCTAGCCTTATTTGTGTGTCCTATATCTATTTTGTATTTTTTTATTAAAAATTTTTTAATATACAGCCCTTGAATACATTGAGAAGTGGCATTTACTCATATTTAATAAATAAACTGTACCTCTTCCTCTCAAAACTCAGATGCCAATTATGGAGTAATAGGTATATTTTCCTATACAATAGAGAAAATAGATCTGTTTACATATACATGACGCACCTAGATAAGACTACATTTCACACAGTGCTAGGTAAATGAACACATGAAGCCAATTCTATTATTGGTGTTAATGTTACAGTAACATGTAAAATAGCAAGGCTATCCAGCAAAGGTATTTATAGTCAACACTTTCACAAATCCTTCTTCAATGTTGCTTCTTAATACATATTATTCATGGAAATAACTAGCTGAATAAATTTATTCACCAGAGTATGCTGCCTTTAGTTGGGGTAATTTCTGTTAATTTTTATAAACAGACTGTATTTATTTATTTGAGAGAGAGAGGGAGAGAGAGAGTCCAGCATGAGCAGGGAGAAAGGCAGAGGTAGAGAGAAAGAGAGAACCAGAATCTCTGCTGAGCAGGGAACCCAAATTCAGGGCTAGATCCCAGGCCTCAAGAATCATGACCTGACCCAAAGGCAAATGCCTAACCCAATGAGCTACCAGGCACCCCTAAATTTATGTTTAATACTGATAAAATAATCTGGAGAACTTCATAGATGAGTTCTTTACCACTTGTCATCTTGATTATAGGAGTCTGAAAGTTCATATAAAACACACTCTCTCCATAGGTATTCATAATTCCTGTCTTCTCAGATAAGGTAGTTTTTTTACATTTTAATAGTTGGTAGAAATAATCATTTTCCTATGTGGACTTAGCTATAATTTTATTTTTATATTGCATAATGCAGGTCCAGAAAATGACAGAACCCTATTTCAAGAACTTTGGGATAGCAATGAAATGCCTCTTCCATGATCACTCATGAAAATAAGGATTTCTAGGAATCCTCATTATAGCTTATTTTAGACTTTTACTCTATTTTTATATTCACATTTTATTATATTCACAATTTTCCAATATTTTCTACTGTATTCTATTTTAATAATCTGTTATAATGTTACCTGTTTCCTAGACTCCAATCTTTAGAATCTCCTAAAGGAATTCTACAACTATTATTACTGAAATAAAAATTAAGTTCTCATTTTTGAACCAGAGGGTACCAATTTATTATTGACCTAAAGGCAAAAGCAATTCCATGAGGGACATTTATAGTGGATACAGGGCCACATACAGAAAGTAAAAAACATCTTTGTGCTATTCCTTATGTTCCACATAGGAGTGAAATTGTATGATAATTTTCTTCCTCTGGTTGACTTATTTCACTTAATATAATCCCCTTGGGGTTGGGGAGATTGGGTAACTGGATAATGGGTATTAAGGTGGGCACATGTTGTGATGAGCACTGGGTGTTATATGCAACTAATGAATCACTGAACACTACATCAAAAACCAATGATGTACCACATGTTGGCTAACTGAACATAGTAATAATAATAATAAAAAAAGTAGAAAACCATCAAAAAACAATCTAATCTTACACCTAAAAGAACACCAAAGGCCAAAGTTAACAGAATAAAGGAAATAATAAATATTAGAGTAGAAATAATGAAATATAGAGAAAAAAAACAAAACAAAACCAGAAAGGTTCAATGAAACCAAGAGGTAGTTCTTTGAAAAGATAATTAAAATTGGTAGATGTATAGCCAGACTAATCAAGAAAAGAGAAAGAACACAAATAAATGAAATCAGAAATGAAAGAACAGTATCAGCTGATACTACAGAAGTACACAGGAGTATAAGAGGATACTATGAAAAATTATATGCTAGCAAATTGGACATACTAGAATAAATGGATACATCCCCAACAAACATATACTGAATGTCCTAAAAACATTTTCCAATGCTGAAAAAGGAAGAAATTAAAAACCTGAACAAAACAACTAGTAGTAAAAAAATCAAATCAACAACCCCCAAATTCCCAACAAATAAAAGCCCAGGACTTGATGGATTCACAGGGAATTCTAACAAATATTTATAGAGCAGTTAATAGCAGTTAATATTTATAGAGCAGTTAATAGTCCTCAGCCAGTGCCTGGCTGAGCTGGTTAAGGGCCAACTCAGGTCATTATCTCAGGACAGAGACCACACTGGGCTCCATGCTGCACATTGAATCTGCTTAAGATTCTCTCATCCTCTTCCTCTCCCCTCTCTAAAATAGATAATAAAAAAAATAAGGGACAGTTAATACGTGATACATTGCATCAACAAGAGAAATGAGAAAAACCATTCGATCGCTTCAAAAGGTGGAGATAAGGCATTTGACGAAGTACAACATCCATTCATGATAAAAACCCTCAACAAAGTAGGTTTAGAGGAAGCATACTTCAACATAATAAAGGCCATATACAAAAGGCCCATACCTAACATCATACTCAATGGTAAAAACCTGAGAGCTCTCCTTCTGAGATCAGGGATAAGACTAGGATGTTTGCTTTCACCCCTTTCATTCTTCATAGAACTGGAAGCCCTAGCCATAGCAATCAGACAAGAAAAAAACAAATAGGCAACCATACTGGTAAAGAAGTTGTTCAACTGTCACTATTTGAAAATGACATGATATACATACAGAAAACCCTAAAGACTCTACCAAAAGAAACAAAACAAATGAACAAAGAAAAAAAAGAGACAAACAAAAACCATATTCATAAATATAGAGAATAAATCAATGGTTACCAGAGAGAGGTGGGTGGGGCAATGGGTGAAACAGTAAAGAGGATTAAGAGTACACTTAACCATGATGAACCTCAGTAATGAATAGAATGTTGAATCACTATATTGTACACCTGAAACTAATATAACACTATATGTTAATTATACTGTAGTTAAAATATAAGAAGAGAAAAATAGTTAATATCTCTTCTCAAATTATTCAAAAAAAAGAAGCAGCAGCAGCAGCAGCAGCAGCTTCCAAATTCATTCTACAAGGCCGAACTAGACAGACTCCACAATAAAAAGCAAACTACAGGCCAAAATCCCTCATTAACACAGATGCAAAAATCCTTAACAAATATTAGCAAACGAAATCCAAAAATACATAAAAAAAAATCATTCACCATGATTAGGTGGGATTTATTCTGGGGATGCAAGGATGGTCTAGTATTTGTAAATCAATCAGCATAATACACCATATCAAAAAAGGGAAGATAAGAATCATACAATCATCTTAATAGAAGCAGGAAAATGACAGTATATCATCCATTCATGACAAAAATCCTAATGGGCACCTGGGTGATTCAGTTGGTTGGGTGGCTGATTCTTGGTTTTGGCTCAAGTCATGAAACAAGAAATAAGAACGATGATGGCAGTGTCACAGCCTAAAAACATTAGGGATACCTTTTTCAGTATACTATGTACACCCAATCCATTTTCCTTTGTTTTCTTATTCCAAAAACAACTTTACTGAGGTATGACTGGCATACAAGAGATGGTGGGGATTAAGAAATGCACTTATGGGGCACCTGGGTGGCTCAGTGGGTTAAAGCCTCTGCCTTCGGCTCAGGTCATGATCCCAGGGTCCTGGGATCGAGCCCCACGTCGGGCTCTCTGCTCCACGGGGAGCCTGCTTCCTCCTCTCTCTCTCTCTCTGCCTGCCTCTCTGCCTACTTGTGATTTCTCTCTCTGTGTCAAATAAATAAAATCTTTAAAAAAAATGCACTTGTGTGATAAGCACTGCATATTGTACAGAAGTGCTGAATCTCTATATTGTATACCTGAAACTAATACCACACTGTAAGTTAATTAGAATTTAAATAAAAACTTAAAAATTTATCCATATTTAAAGTGTACCTCTTGATGTCAGAAACAAGTCTAAATCCTTGAAGTCATCATCCCTTTAACCCAAGAATGTCACCTGGATGAAGTGAATAGCTGCTTTAATTCCTTCCTCAAACAGCAATAAGCATGTGATATTCTGCAAGATGGTCACCATCAGAAATGCTCCTATTATAACATTTTATTTATACCAACATATCACAATAAAAAACCCTAGTATACAAATGCTAAAAAATAAAGGGTGACAAATTTATCAAATCATTAAAATATGGTTTTCAAAGAGTTACATATGAAAATGTGAACATTATTCTTCATGTAGCAATAGATGGAAAATGAACCAAAAGTTTCAAAAACATTACTAACAGTTTAGACACAATAAAGCCTTTTCTTACCTGTCTCTTGTTTTCCTTAATTTAAAGAACATTATTAGGATATTTCACCATAATTATTATAGTAATTCTATTAACTCTACCCTCCCTTTTATGCCATATTCTACAATTGGCCTATTTTTGTATCCTTTTCTCAACAATTTATTTCTCATCCTATTTTCTAGTCCTGAACCAACATTTCAAATGTCTTGGAGAAGTAATATTTCACAATATATGTTACAAATATTTAGTTTTAAAAGATTATATCAAAATTTGACAAACTGAAAGAAATAATCAAATATGTTTCACTTAAAAATGTGGTATAAGATAATCTTGAAGAGACTATCTTGTTTTAACAAAACAAGAAACAGATGATTATGCAGTGACTCATATAGCTTTATAAACTGTGAAACACATACAAATATGCTAAAAGTGTTTGTGGAGCTTTTACTTCAGAGTAGTTTTTTGGGGGTGCCTGGGTGGCTTAGTGGGTTAAAGCCTCTGCCTTCAGCTCAAGTCATGATCCTAGGATCCCAGGATCAAGCCCCACATTGGGCTCTCTACTCAGCAGGGAGCCTGCTTCCTCCTCTCTTTCTGCCTCCTTGTGATCTCTATCAAATAAATAAATAAAATATTTTTTAAAAAAAGGGACATGGTTTCACTTATTTGTGGAGCATAACAAATAGTATGGATGACAAGGGGAGATGGAGAGGAGAAGGGAGTTGAGGGAAATTGGAAGGGGGGGGGTGAGCCATGAGAGACTATGGACTCTGAAAAACAATCTGAGGGTTTTGAAGGGGCAGGGGGTGGGAGGTTGGGGGAACCAGGTGGTGGGTATTAGAGAGGGCACAGATAGCATGGAGCACTGGGTGTGGTACAAAAATAATGAATACTGTTACACTGAAAAGAAATTAAAAAAAAAAAAAAAAAAGGGACACCTGGGTAGCTTAGTTGGTTAAGCAGATGCCTTCAGCTCAGGCCATGATCCCAGGATCCTGGGATTGAGTTCCACATCGGGCTGCTTGCTCAGCAGGGAGCCTGCTTCCCCCTCTGCCTGCTTTGCCTGCTGCTCCCTCTGCTTGTGCTCTCTCTCTCTGACAAATAAATAAATAAAAATAATAACAATAAGAAGTTACCTTAAAAAAATCTTTAAAAAAACAGTAGTTATTTGGAACTTGCATGTGGTTTCAGTCTTAACAAATTCCTATTAAAATGTCCAAATAAATTCAAAAGTTCTAAACATAACCTGCATTGAAAAATAATGTAAACACCCAGAGGAGTAATTTTTGTGACCATGGATTAGAGAATTGTTTCTTATACTTGACACCAAAAGCAATAGTACCATTACATATTTAATCCAAAGGATACAAAGAACTCAAACTCAACAACTGAAAAATAGGTAATCATGTCAAAAAATAAGCAGAAGATATGAACAGACACTTCTCCAAAGAAGACATAAAAATGGCTAACAGACAGATGAAAACTGTTCATCATCGCTAGCCATCAGGGAAGTTCAAATTAAAACCACATTGAGATATGACCTTATACCAGTTAGAATGGCCAAAATCAACAGGACAGGAAACAAGTGTTGGGGAGGATGTGGAGAGGTTTTGGAGAGGACCTTTCCCACTGTTGGTGGGAATGCAAGTTGGTACAGCCACTTTGGAAAACAGTGTGGAGATTCCTCAAAAAATTAAAAATAGAGCTACCCTATGGACCCAAAATTACACTACTGGTTATTTACTCCAAAGGTACAGATGTTGTGAAAAGAAGGGCCATATATACCCCAATGTTCATAGTAGCAATGTCCACAAAAGCCAAACTGTGGAAAGAGCTGAAATACCCTTCAAAAGATAAATTGGAAGGGGAGGTGAACCATGAGAGACTATGGACTCTGAAAAACAATCTGAGGGGTGTGAAGTGGCGGGGGGGGTGGGAGGTTGGGGTACCAGGTGGTGGGTATTATAGAGGGCACGGCTTGCATGAAGCACTGGGTGTGGTGAAAAAATAATGAATAATGTTTTTCTGAAAAATAAATTGAAAAAAAAAAAGACAAATGGATAAAGAAGATGTGGTCCATATATACAATGAAATCTTACACAGCCATCAGAGAGGATGAATATCCAACTTTTGTATCAACATGGACAGGACTGGAGGAGATTATGCTGCATGAAATAAGTCAAGCAGAGAAAGTCAATATCATATGGTTTCATTTACTTGAGGAATATAAGGAATAACATGGAGGACATTAGGAGAAAGATAGGAAAAGTGAATTGGGGGAAATCGGAGGGGGAGATGAAAGATGAGAGACTGTGGATTCTGAGACAAACTGAGGGTTATGGAGGGGAGAGAGGTGGAGGAATGGGTGAGCCTGGTGGTGGGTATTATGGAGGATATATATTGCATGGAGCACTGGATGTGGTGCATAAACAATGAATCTTGGAACACTGAAAAAAATAAAAGATGTTAAGAAAATAAAGAGAATGCACAGGCTTTAAAAAAGAAAAACAGAACAACAACAACAACAAAAAACTAAGGATACCAAAATATTGATTCAAAGGGAAACATGCACTTCAATTTTTACAGCAGCAATGTCCTCAATTGCCAAAATATGGAAAGAGCGCAGATGTCCACTGATGGATGAATGGATAAAGATGATGTGACATATATAGAATGGAATATTATTACTTAGCCATCAAAAAGAATGAAATCTGGCCATTTGCAACAACATGGGTGGAACTAGAGGGTATTATGTGAAGTGAAGTAAGTCATTCAGAGAAAGACAACTACTATATGATTTCACTTATGTGAAATTTGTGGAATTTAAGAAACAAAACAGATTAACATACAGGAAGGGAAGGAAAAATAAAATAAAGTAAGAACAGAGAGGCAAACCAAAGAGACTCTTAACTATGGGGAACAAACTGAAAGGTTTTAGAGGGGATGTGGTTGGGGGGATGGGATAATTGGCTAATGAGCATTAAGGAGGGCATAAGGATGGGAAACTGAGCACTTGGTGTTATATGCAACTGATCAATCACTAAACTCTACCCTGAAACTAATAATACATATTGGTTAACTAACTTGAATTCAAATAAAAATAAATTTAAAAACTTATTTAAAAACTACAAAAAAGTCAAAACTTCAAAGGATATATTCAAGAAAGTAAAAAGTCTACAGATTAGGAGAAAATAATTGCAGATTACATATCTGGTAAGGGACATATGTCTAAAATATGTTATTTATACTTTATATAATTCAACAATAAAAAGACAAATAACCCAATTTAAGTGCTCAAGGGATTTGAATATATATTTCCTGAAAGAATACAAACAAGTATTATGTCTCCATCAGAAAGGATGAATACCCAACTTTTGTAGCAACATGGACAGGACTGGAAGAGATTATGCTCAGTGAAATAAGTCAAGCAGACAGAGTCAATTATCATATGGTTTCAGTTATTTGTGGAGCATAACAAATAGCATGGAGGACAAGTGGAGATGGAGAGGAGAAGGGAGTTGAGGGATATTGGAAGGGGAGGTGAACCATGAGAGACTATGGAGTCTGGAAAACAATCTGAGGGTTTTGAAGGGGTGGGGGGTGGGAGGTTGGGGGAACCTGGTGATGGGTATTGGAGAGGGCACAGATTGCATAGAGCACTGGGTGTGGTGCAAAAACAATGAATACTGTTACACTGAAAATAAGTTAAAAATTAAAAAAAAATAAAGGAAATGATATCAGCATTTCCCCATGGAGGATTATATTTGCTGTGCTTTTTTCACAGATCGATTTTATGAATTTGAGGAATGTTACCTCTAACCCTATATTTTGAAGTGAGTTGAATCGTTTTAATCAGGAATGAATGCTGTATCTTGTCAAATGCTTTTTCTGCATCAATTGAGAGGACCATGTGGTTCTTCACTCTTCTCTTATTAATTTGTTCTATTACATTGATTTGCAAATACTGAACCACCCTTGCCTCCCATGGATAAATCCCACCTGGTCATGGTGGATAATCTTTTTCATGTACTGTTGGATCCTATTAGCTAGGATCTTGTTGAGAATCTTGGCATCCATATTCATCAGGGATATTGGTCTGAAATTCTCCTTTTTGGTGGGTCTTTGCCTGGTTTGGGGATCAAGGTAATGCTGGTTTCATAAAAAGAGTCTGGATGTTTTCCTTCTGTTTCTATTTTTTTGGAAACAGCTTCAGGAGAATAGGTATTATTTCTTCTTTGAATGTTTGGTAGAATTCTCCAGGGAATCCATCAGGTCCTGGGCTCTTATTTTTTGGGAGGTTTTATGATCACTGCTTCAATCTTGTTTCTAGATATTGATCTATTCAGGTTGCCAATTTCTTCCTTATCCAGTTTTAGAAATTTATAGGTGTCCAGGAATGCATCCATTTCATCTAGGTTGCTCAACTTAATGGCATATAACTGTTTATAATCATTTCTGATGACAGTTTTTATTTCCTTGATGTTAGTTGTAATCTCTCCCTTTTCATCCATCATTTTATTTGGGTCCTCTCTCTTTTCTTTTGGATTAGTTTGGTCAGTGGTTTATTTATCTTACTGATTCTTCCAAAAAACCAGCTTCTAGTTTCATTGATGTGTTCTACTGTATCTCTAGTTTCTGTCTCATTGATCTCTGCTCTAATCTTGATTATTTCCCTTCTTGTGTGTGGAGTTGGCTTAATTTATTGTTGATTCTTCAGTTCTTTAAGGTGTAGAGACAGCTGGTATATTCTGGACTTTTCAGTTTTTTGAGGAAGGCTTGGATCGCTATGTATTTCTCCCTTAGGACTGCCTTCGCCAAATCCCCATATCCCATAAGTTTTGGACCGAAGTGTTTTCATTCTCATTGGTTTCCATGAGTTGTTTAAGTTCTTCTTTGATTTCCTGGTTGATCCCAGCATTCTTAAGCATGGTGGTCTTTAGCTTCCAAGTATTTGAATTCCTTCCAAATTTTTACTTGTGGTTGAGGTCCAGTTTCAAAGCATTGTGTTCTGCAAAGACTCCACCCTCAAACTACTAGAACTCATGCAGCAATTCAATAATGTGACAGGATTCAAAATCAATGTACAGAAATCAGTTGCTTTCTTATACACTAACAATGAAAATATAGAAAGGGAAATTAGAGAATTGATTCCATTTAGTATAGTACCAAGAACAATAAGATACCTGGGAAGAGACCTAACCAAAGAGGTAAAGGATCTCTATTTGAGGAGCTACAGAACACTCATGAAATAAATTGAAGAAGACACAAAAAGATGGAAGACCATTCCATGCTCTTGGATCAGAAGAATAAACATTGTTAAAATGTCTATACTGCTTAGAGAAATCTATATTTTCAATGCCATCCTGATTAAAATGCCACCAGCATTTTTCAAAGAGCTGGAACAAACAATCCTAAAATTTGTATGGAACCAGAGGAGATCCCAAATTGCTAAGGAACTGTTGAAAAAGAAAAACAAAACTGGGGGTATCACGTTGCCTGATTTCAAGCTTTACTACAAAGCTCTGATCACCAAGACAGCATGTCACTGGCATAGACACATAGACCAGTGGAACAGAGTATAGAGCCCAGACATGGACCCTCAACTCTATGGTTAAATAACCTTTGACAAAGCAGGAAAAAATATACAGTGGAAAAAAGACAGTCTCTTTAATAAATGGTTCTGGGAAAATTGGACAGCTATGTGTAGAAGAATGAAACTTGACCATTCTCTTATACCATACACAAAGATAAACTCAAAATGGATAAAAGTGGGTGCCTGAGTGGCTCAGTGGGTTAAAGCCTTTGCCTTTGGCTCAGGTAATGATCCCAGGGTTCTGGGATCGAGCCCTGCATCAGGCTCTCTGCTCAACAGGGAGCCTGCTTCCCCATCTCTCTCTCTCTGCCTGCCTCTCTGCCTACTTGTGATCTCTGCCTAACAAACAAATAAATAAAGTCTTAAAAAAAAAAAAGAAAAGTAATGGATAAAAGACCTCAATGTGAGGCAGGTATCTATCAAAATCCTAGAGGAGAACATAGGCACTAACCTCTTTAATAATGGCCACAGCAACTTCTTTCAAGATATGTTTCCAAAGGCAAAGGAAACAAAACCAAAAATGAACTTTTGGGATTTTATCAAGATCAAAAACTTCTGCACAGCAAAGGAAACAGTCAACAAAACAAAGAGGCAATCCATGGAATGGGAGAAGATATTCGCAAATGACATTACAAAGGACTGATATCCAAGATCTATAAAGAACTCCTCCACTCAACACACACAAAACAGATAATCACATCAAAAAATGGGCAGAAGCTACAAACTGACACTTCTCCAAAGAAGACATACAAATAGCTAATAGACATGACAAAATGTTCATCATCTAAATTCAGCATACATAACTTTTGACTCATTTGAGAAAATTTTAGCAATAAAGGTAAAATAAAGGTCAGATTGACTGCATGTATGAATGTGTGTGATATTACCAGCAAAATTTTAACTAGTATTAAATCTAAGGGTCAGAAAGATTAGTGATTTTTTTATTTATTTTTATTTGAATTTGAAAGATTTTACTATTAATAATTTTCCTTACAAAAATGAAGAGATGGATACAGTTACATTTATAAAAATTCTATTACAATGACTGTTCCTGAATCCCAAAATACCTAATTCCATTTATACAACTGAATATCAGGCTTTTAATTATTTATTCACATACATTTTTTTCAGTTGTAAACAAAAGTACTTCAAAGATTTTTTCCATGCCTCTGACTAAATATCACAATCCTGAATAATTTTCTCAGAGCTACCTTCATCTCCTTATTTCGGAAACTATAGATCAAGGGGTTGAAAAGAGGAGTTAAAACAGAATAGAACAAACTCAGAATCTTCTGTATCTCAGCTGGATTGCCTGCTGTTGGGCTTACATATACAACCATGATAGAGCCATAGAACAGGAACACCACAGCCAGATGGGAGCCACATGTGGAGAAGGCCTTATGCTGACCTTCTACTGAGGGGACCCTCAGCACAGCTCTAATCACCAGGAAGTAGGAACTGGTAATAAAAAGGAAGGTGGAGAAAATGAGGACTGAGTTATAGATGGCACAGATGATCTCAGTAGCAGGAGCTGGCACACAGGACAGCTTTATAAGGATATCTGGGTCACACAGGAAGTGATCAATCTTCTTGCAACAACAAAATGGGAGTTGAGAGATGAGGTTCATAGGCAAGAGGAAGTATAGGAATCCACACACCCAGCACCCAGCTCCTATTCTGATGCAGCGCTGAACAGTCATGACAGTGGGGTAGTGCAGGGGCCTGCAGATAGCAAGGTACCTGTCAAAGGCCATGGCAGACAAGAAGAAGGTCTCAGTGGTACCCATGGAGAAGAAGAAGTAGGATTGGAGGAAGCAGCCATAGAAGGAGATGGTGCTGGTCTCAGAGAGTAAGCTGGCCAGCATATTAGGGACAGTGGAGGTGATAAACCAGATTTCCAGAAAAGAAAAATTGGCCAGCAGGATGTACATTGGAGTTTGCAGTAGATGGTCCCACCTCACAGCACAGATAATGCATAGATTTCCAGTTAGTGTCAGAATATAAGTCCCAGAGAAGACTGAAAAGAGGAAAACCTGAATTTCACAGGTATAAGAGAAGCCCAAAAGAATGAATTCACTCACAGAGCTTGAGCAATTATTTATGTTGGAATATTCATTTGTTTGTAATGCTGCAGAAACAACAAATTTCCATAAGATAAACGACCTTTTAGTATTACTTACTAAGGCAAGTATATTGATTATGATTACACTACTCTGCATGTCAATAAAATAATATAACTCATGGAGAAATATCTTCATCATTTTTAACTATTCATAGTCCCATTCTAGATATAACAAAGATAAAGTGAACAGATACTTGCCTGTCATCCTAAGTGTTACAATAAAAATTTTTGGTATTGACCATAAGCAATTCTATATTCAAATATCTACAAAGTTTGGTAAAGTAGTTAATGAATACAGACTGAATTAATACAGCTAAGAGATAACTCAGCATTTTTAACATACAAAGATATTAAGATAATAATGTTCCATAATCTTTTCTCTATTTGTGAGAAATATGTCAAGTGGATTTGAAAATAATATTCAATTTGTTAAGTACTATATGCAAGATAATTAATGTTTCATTAATTAATAAATAATTTTATTGTTAGGTTATGGGCAACACTCATATCTATTTTAGAATAGATTATAAGTCAACATTAAAATGAGAAATTAAAAAGTTAACATACAGGAAGCAACAAATGTTGGCATGGATGTGGGGAAAGGGGAACGCTCTTACACTGTTGGTAGAAATGCAAGCTAGTATAGCCACTCTGGAAAACAGTATGGAGATTCCTTATATGTTAAAAATAGAGCTACACTACAACCCAGTAATTGTACTATTATGTATTTACCCCAAAGATACAGATGTTGTGAAAAGAAGGGGCACCTGTACCCCATGTTCATAGCAGCAAGGTCCACAATAGACAAACTGGAAGGAGCCAAGTTGTCCTTCAACAGATGAATGGATAAAGAAGATGTGGTCCATATACACCATGGAATATTACTCTGCCATCAGAAGAGATGAATACCCATCATCTACACTGACATGGATGGAACTGGAGGAGATTATGCTAAGTGAAATAATTCATACAGAGAAAGACAATTATAATATGGTTTCACTCATATGTGGAACATAAGGAATACTGCAGAGGACCACAGGGGAAAGAAGGGAAAACTGAATGGGAAGAAATCAGAGAGGGAGACAAACCATGAGAGATTTTGGACTCTGGGAAAGGAACTGAGGGTACCAGAAGGGAGGTGGTTGGGGGGTGCATCAAGGAGGGTACATGATGTGATGAGCACTGGGTGTTACATGCAACTGATGAGTTGTTGAACACTCCATCAAAAACTAATGATGTAGAATATGTTGGCTAATTAGGCATAATAAAAAAATAAAAGTATTAGACCTGAAAAAAAAAAGGTTTTAAATATCAATCGCTCCCTTCAGTAAAAATAGTAAAAATACACTCTTAAAATTATTACATGTAGTGTAATATTACGTGCAGTGACTCAGTGGGTTAAAGCGTCTGCCTTTGCCTCGGGTCATGATCCCACGGTTCTGGGATTGAGCCCCGCATCAGGCTCTCTGCTCAGCAGGGAGCCTGCTTCCCTTCCTCTCTCTCTGCCTGCTTCTCTGTCTGCTTGTGATCTCTGTCTGTCAAATAAATAAATAAAATCTTTAAAAAAAATCACATGTATATATATTTTTTAAATGTTCACTGTATTTCAGTACTTAGGATGCTGCACAGAAAGTCAAAGAGATCACAGTCATTGAATTTTTGTCAACAAAGACAGCCCAGGAAAGTGTGTATGTTTCCTATTCATAATCCTCCCTATAGGAAGGAAATGCCATTTAAAAAATTTCAGTTCTAATAACAAATACTATCTGAGGACACTTCCTTTAAGTTGGTTGTCTAACAGTCAGCATTATAATCATCATTAATTTAAATATGAGAGAGTAAGGACAGTATTCAGTGAAGTTGTTCAATACCATATGATTGGTATGGAGGGTAAGTCTTCAACTCCCAGGTGTTTTATGTAGAAAAGACAAAGACTCAAAAGTGATGTCTAGAAAATGGTGGTTCTCATAGTATGTTCAGGACTCCTGATGGTCTTTGAAGATTTTTCAAGGAATTAAGGTCAAAAGTAATTTCATAATAATGCTAAGATATCATTTATTTTATTCACTCTTATTTTTTCTTGATTACCGAATGGAGTTTTCTAGACTGCATGATGGGTGATCTCCTACCAAAATGTTTGATCTCACAACAAATGTCTAGTGTTTAAAACCAAACAACATCCTACTGTTTTCTCTTAAAGTAAACATTAAAGAAATTTATTAAAAATGTTTAAAAACACAACACTTTCTATTAATTTTTTTATGCTGACAAAAACAATTATCTTTAAATTGACATTTATGGTAATGTGATTACTTTATTACTGCCACTTTAAAAGGAGTTTAGTATAAACTTTATTGTTTTAATTTCTAAATGGTAAATATGAATAGCTATAACTCATATGAACAAAACCACTTTGGGGTATTTGATGAGTTTTAAGATTTGGAGGGGTCCTGAAATCAACAAGTTTGAAAACCACTTACTTTGCAAAAATTATGTCTATCTATAAATAAAATGAAAAGTTTATATTTTTTGTTTTGGTTTGGTTTGGGTTTCGAATTACATAGATACTTGCATGTTAAACTGTAAATAATGCTGTGAGGACACAGCAGATTTCAAGTATACAAATTATTATTATTAACTATTGCTACCATGCTGTACATTAGATCTGTAGAACTTACTCATCTTGTAACTCAAGCAAAGTAAAAGTACAGGAAAAGTAAAACTACAGGAGGTGATGGATAATTAGCTTGGTTAATTAGTTTGACTATGGCCATCATTTTATGATGCATATCAAATCATGTCATTGTACCCTTAATACATACAATTTTTATTTGTCAATTATACCTCAATAAAGTTGGAAAAAATGAACTATAAAATAGGACAGTTTGGAAATTAAGAGCAAATAAAGAAGAAAAATAAATTAATCCATAGTACTAAAGTCTTAATCACATATATTCATATTCTTTAAAGGAATTATATACTTTTTAAAATATTTTAGTTATTTATTTGACAGAAATCATAAGTAGGCAGAGAGAGAGGGGGAAGCATTCTCCCTGCTGAGCAGAGAGCCTGATGTGGGGCTTGATCCCAGGACCCTGGGATCATGACCTGAGCTGAAGGCAGAGGCTTTAACCCACTGAGCCACCCAGATGCCCCAGGAATTACATAATTTTAAGGTTTTTCTTAAAAACAAACTTTGAAATTTGAAAAGCAACAGACTCATACTTAGGAAGAATTTTTCTAAAACAGTAATTTCATCTAAATTCCAAAGTAATCTCAGATAAGAACCCAGACTGAGGCCCTGGATTTAGTATGTAACACAGTGTTACAAAATTGTAGCCCATGTAAACCCTCAACAATCTCCTCTTACTTCTGCCATCAACTTCAGGTTTTCCCTCTTCATGTTTTTCTTCATTTATTCTTCTATCTCTTTATGTGTGTGGAAATGTCTCTAAACATCTTAGTGTCTACCTATTTCTCATTGTTTCATTTGGCTTTTTTCTATTACGAGTATATGCATGCATGTGTGTGTGTATGTTTAAATACCTTGCAATTCTTTCCATGTCTATAATTTATTCACATGTGATACATCTCCAGATTTCATAAAACAACTGCTGGGAGTCTAGCCTACTAGCCAATCAAGTTCTTCTTTCTCTTGTCTCCTCCCCCAACTTTGTATTTACCTTCTCTTTTTGTAAACTCTTTCTCCAGTGTAGCTGAATATGTATGAAAGTTAAATCTATTTCATTTTATATATGGACACACATATATTCACATACCTATTACATATATTTATGAAACGAGAGAGGATGGGTTTTTACAAACATTTTCAAGTTGAAAAACTGATATGTAAAATACTGTCTTTCTTCAAAAGGAATTTTTTAAAGATTTTATTTATTTGTCAGAGAGAGAGAGCGCGCAGGCAGGCAGAGTGGCAGGCAGAGAGACAGACAGAGAAGGAGGCCCCCCACTGAGCAGGGAGCCTGATTCGGGGCTGGATCCCAGAACCCTGGGATCATGACCTGAGCCCAGGGCAGCCGTTTAACCCATTGAGTCACTTAGATGTCCCTCAAAGGGAAATAAATTTTAAAGATATTCATAAAAATCCTCATCTTTAACATATAAAAAAATTTTTGCAGATTGAAATAAGGACAGGAATGTGAGTACCAAAACTTAAAAATAAAGAATAGAAAAAATACAGATATCTTGAAAGTAGAATATTGTGCTACCAATTAGAAAACATCATCGAACAAGGCATAGAAAAGGCAAATTACTTACTAGACATTAAAGTCAAATATGTATCATTCATAAAGCTATGTCAAAGTTCACTGTGCTCAGAGAGCTAATCCTCAAATTCTGTAAAACATGAATAAAATTTCCTTCTTTCTTATCCTCTAAAAATAACAGAAATTAACAGGGCAATAGGCAATATATCACTTGAGTTTCATTGAAGGAAATAGTCACTTACTAGAAACACATTCACTTACTGGAATTTTCTCTACCTACAGACCCCAACTCCTATACAGAGCAATACAAATGGGAAACTAGCAAACTACTTTAAGAGTTCTAATACATTTTTGAAGTAACATTTGCTTATAAGCTCTAAAAAAAATGCCTGGCTTTAATTCTGAAGAAAAACTATTTTCATAATTCATATATTAAGTGGTGGAATATAAAACTAGGAATGGGTGGAAGGGGGACATAGAGGGGCTTGGAGTCATGTGAGCTTTACCTTACCTGTAGATACAATAGGGGTATCATAGAAATCTGTATGGTTGAACACCATCTTCTATATCACAGTGAAAACTCTAGTCTCAGATCTCAGAAAAAGAACAAATATGATAGTGTTCCATGCACTACTGTGGGGGTTCACAGAACTGCAGACCCTTTTAGAAGAACATTACAAAAGCAGTCATGGGCCTCTTCAGGCTTGCCCTCTTATACTTCTTTTGCTTACATAAACTGACAAAGCAACAGGAAACTTGACAGTTGAAAAGAGAATCATAGTCTCATGATCTACACAGAACAAAATGAACAACTGAAATAGGAAGCCCTTTTACTTTCTGTGAGGATCATCTTTGGGGAGTGGCTCTCTAGAGAGGGTATTTATAAAACAATGGCTCCATTTCCTCATTCAGCATGCTGGAATTTGTTTCAAATTCAAACACGTTTCCTACTTTAATTCACAGATTTTTTTATTTGGAATAACAAGAGAAATACAAACACATAAAATGATTTGGGCAGGTATAAGTTTGCTGTTTAACTGTGGTAGAAGTAACCTTCTCTCTGAGGATAAAGAAAAAGTTGTGATTCTGGCAATAAGACCTCTTTCCAATCTTAGAGAAAAGACTGTGGAATATAGGTTAACACAGAGATTAGGAGCCTGTGCACTTAAGCACATCAAAGACTCTCTTCTTTTGTTCCAGACTATTTATCATCTTAACTTCAATTTATTTGTTCCACCCCAAGCTCACCACAATCACAAACACTGAGATGCATTCTTTAATAATGAGTAAATTTCTTTTTTTTTTTTTTAAGATTTTATTTATTTATTTGACAGAGCGATCACAAGTAGGCAGAGAGGCAGGTAGAGAGAGAGAGAGGGGGAAGCAGACTCCCCGCTGAGCAGAGAGCCCGATGCAGGACTGGATCCCAGGACCCTGAGATCATGACCTGAGCTGAACGCAGAGGCTTAACCCTCTGAGCCACCCAGGCGCCCATGAGTAAATTTCTTTAAATAAGAAAGACATTTATGGAAATTTCTCTTGTAGTTAAGTACTTTGCTAATGCCTTTTAATGGCTCCATAGTATAGCATCAACATTTTATGAATAAACAAAATTTATGTAATGATCCCCAAGTTTTTGAGACCTTTGGTATAATAACTGGAGCTATGAAGATTTTAAATCTAATATTAACACATATCTTGAGTAGAGTATTTCCAAATAATAGAATATGATCAAATAGAGGTCAGCCCTTTAAGAGATATTCAATATTACCTCATTTACATCATATGTAAATATAATATATAAACATAACTTTTTAAAATCATTGACTGATAGAAAAATATAGGAACATCTTACTAATGGTAGAAAAAGTAAAAGTAAAGATAAAATTGAACACCCATTTTTGATAGACTTCATAATAAACCAGAGATAGAAGAAAATTTCTCTACTTGGTAAAGAATCTCTGCACCAGAAATAAATGGCTGAAACATTCTATAATAATAAAATGTGAAGCAATCCAATTAAAATCAAGTACAAACAAGAATGGCCACAATAGTAAAGAGAGTTACTGTTTCAAGTGATTCACTGTCCTTCCTGTAAAAGGATTATATATCCATGTCTCACAAATGTTACGCTAGCCAATGTAACTTGGTTTGTCCAATGTAGTATATGACAAATTTAAATATAACTTTTTTTTTTTAAAAGACTTTATTTCTTTTTCATCAGAACAAGCATGAGTGCATAACCAGGGGGAGAGAGCAGCAGGCAGAGGGAAAGGCAGGCTCCCTGCTGAGCAAAGAGCCTCATGTGGGACTTGATCTCAGGATCCTGGGATCATGACCTGAGCTGAAGGAAGATGCTTAACTGACTAAACCACACAGGTGTCCTATAAATGTGCCATTTCTAAAGAAAACCTATAGGGGGGGATGAGATGGCAGGGAAGTAGGAGGAGGCGCCTTTTCAACCTGTACCCTAAAGTGAGCTGATTACCTACCAAAGAATTCCGATCACGCAAGAAATCAGCCTGAGATCAGAATTATACACGTCTGGATCTCTACAGGGGTAGAAGACGCCAGTGGGCAGGTAAAGCGGAGTGGGAACGACAGACTGATATCAGAAGATAAATAAAAGGGGAGGGAGCCACCAGAGGTGACCTGTTGGAAAGTAATACCCCTAATACGAGTGAGAGTGCCCTGCGTTTGGGGACCAGCATTAACTTAGAGACTGGTTGAAAGCACTCCAAAAGAGCAAAGGATCACGGGGGAGGGGGGGTGGAAATTGTGGGAATTGGGGTGGCTTGGTACAGGGGCTTAAGTCCCTGGTCCCAGGACAGCCTCCCCTGGAGCTGAGCCAGAGAGAGTGCAGTGGAGAAACCAGGCTTTGGTCCCTGAGCCACCAGAGCGCCCGAGATTGCGTGGGGTCTGGCTCCTGTGAGGGGATGGGAGCCATGCCAGATGGCAGAACGTGCGAGCCTTGCTACAGAGCCTGAGATGCACATGCCCCTCATCCTCCCCTGAGAGAGGTACAAAGGCCCAGCCGGCGCTCTTTGACCCACACCATTGTTTCAGAGCCTAAGATGCGCGCCCCATACTCTCCCCTGAGAGAGGTGCGTGAATGCCCAGCCTGGTGCTTTAGGACCTGCGCCCCGTTCTCAGAGCCTGAGACACACACGACCCACAGCATCCACTGAAAGAGGTGCGTGCAAGCCGGCGATCTTAGACCCAGAGAGACCAGGCACTCCCAGCCTGGGCCAGTGGGAAAATCTAAGTGTGCAATCCCTGCTTAGAACCTCTCTGAGGGTCTGGAGCTGCCCAGATAGCCACAGTTGCCGTGGTTTGGGGTACAAGCAGAAGGTCCTGCATCCCCAGGGACCACGACTTGGAACCTGCTCTGCCAGCGGCCAAGGGGAAATTTATATGGGCTCTGCAACACCCACAGAAGAACAGACAGAGGCTTCTCTCTGAGAGGGAGGTCAGGATGCAGTTTGCGTTCCTCTAAACCTACAAAAACCATCAAAAGCGGTCAAGGCGAGAGGAAAAAAAAATGTGAACAAACATAAAAACCTCCAGAGAACAAAAGCCTGAAAAAACCGGTTTCCTCAGAGCCCACCCCCTTCAGGGGGGCAGGAGGACTTAACTCAGGGAACATCATGGACTGAAAACCCACGTGGCTGGCCCCTCCCCCAGAAAACCAACCAGGAAAGAAAAAAAAAAAAAAAAAAAAAAGACTACAAGAGAACCACCACCACTACTTCATAGGATAACTTTTATTTTTAATTTGTTCTCACTATTCTGGTTCATTATTTTTTATATAGATAATTTTTTAACCTATTTACCATCACAGCGAGCTGTCCAGTACATCAAATTCCATAATAACCTTCTAACCTGAACTTTTTGATACATACACCTGTGTTTTTCTTTTGCATTTCTATTTTTTGAATTTCTTTTTTTTTAATATTAGGTTAGTTTAGTATAGTTTATTGCTTTTTTATTTTTATTTTCTAATATTCACATAGAGTTAAATTTCAAAGTAGTCCCCTTTCCCCAATCAATACTACCCTTATAGGTAAACCAATTTTTAATCCCGCTTTATTTTAGGAAAGTTGAGTTCTTCAACAAAGATATCAAGATACATCCAGGAAGAATCAAAACAACCTTCCTCGCCCACACTGAGAATTTATAACCTCTCTCCCATCTTTTTTTTTTCCACCATTGCTTCTGTGTTTTTGTGTTTGTCCCGATAGTATATAAATCTTACACTTGGGGTTCTTTTTGACGAGGTTCTTCCTTTATTTGCATATGTATATATATTTTTTCTCTTGTCATATACTTTTATCAGTCTTTTTGTTTGTCTGTTTTTGTTTGTATACCTCATAAATCTTACCTTAGAGCCCATTTGGGGTGAACCTTCTCTTTCATCTTCCCTTTCTTTCCTATCTCTCTCTCTCTCACTTTTTTTTTCTTTTTCTTTTCCTTTTTCTCTCGTTAGGGTGGGGAATCCTGATTGCTCAGAAAGGTTCGAGGGTGCACACCGACTGCACCACAGTTGATACATCCAGCTACATCTGTTCAGCCATCTCTCACCAAAATGACTAGGAAGAGGAATGCCCAACAGAAGAAAAATACATAGGATGGACCTTCTGCAACAGAGCTAATGGCTATCAACATAGACAATATGTCAGAAAGAGAATGCAGGCTAACAATTATCCAGGCAATAGCTAGGTTGGAGAAAGCCATGGATGACCAAATGGAATTGATCATGGCCAAGCTGAAAGCGACCAGAAAGGATGTTCACAATGTTAGGGCAGAGCTAAAAGCTACGAGGGTTGAGGTTCACAATGCTCTCAATGAGTTCCAATCTAATCTAAACTCTCTCAAAGCTAGGGTAACTGAGACATAAGAAAGAATTAGTGATCTGGAGGACAAACAGATAGAGAGAAAGGATCAAGAGGAAGCCTGGAACAAACAGCTTAGAAACCACAAAAACAGAATTAGGGAAATGAATGATGCCATGGAATATTCCAACGTCAGAATTATTGGAATCCCTGAAGGGGAGGAGAAAGAAAGAAGTCTAGAAGATATAATGGAACAAGTTCTCCATGAAAATTTTCTCAATCTCACGAATGGAAGCAGCGTTCATGTACTAGAGGTGGAACAGCCTCCACCCAAGATTATAGATTCCAGAAAAACATGAAGGCACATGATAGTCAAATTAAGGAATCATAATTGTAGATATAATCTCCTGAAAGCCTCTAGGAAAAAAAGGCTCCATACTTACAGAAGAAAGCCCATCAGAAAAATGTCAGACCTGTCCACAGAGACCTGGCTGGCCAGAAACGGCTGGCAAGATATATTCAGGGTACTGAATGAGAAGAACATGCAGCCAAGAATACTTTATCCAGCAAGACTGACATTCAAAATGGATGGAGAGATAAAGAGTTTCCAAGACCGGCAAGGCTTAAAAGACTATGCAACCACCAAGCCGACACTGCAGGAAATATTAAGGGGGGTTCTATAAAAGAGGAAAAATCCTAAGAATAACATTGAACAGAAATATAGAGATAATCTACAGAAAGAGAGACTTCAAAGGTAACACGATGTCAATAAAAACGTATCTATCAATAATCACTCTCAAAGTGAATGGCCTAAATGCACCCATAAAACGGCACAGGGTTGCAGATTGGGTAAAATGACAGGACCCATCCATATGTTGTCTAAAAAGACCCATTTTGAACCTAAAGATACACCCAGACTGAAAGTGAAGGGATGGAGAGCATCTTTCATGCCAATGGGCCTCAAAAGAAGGTCAGGGTAGCGATTCTCATATCAGACAAATTAGATTTTAAACTAAAGTCTGTAGTCAGAGATACAGAAGGATACTACATAATCCTTAAAGGAACTATCCACCAATGATCTAACAATTGTAAATTTCTATGCCACCAATATGGGAGCAGCCAATTACATAAGAAAACTGTTAATCAAGATAAAGAGTCATATTGATATAAATACACTAATTGTAGGAGATCTTAACATGCCTCTTTCAGAAATAGACAGATCATTGAAGCAGAAAATCAATAAAGAAACAAGAGCATTGAATGACACATTGGACCAGATGGACCTCATAGATATATACAGAACATGCCACCCTAAAACAACAGAATACTCATTCTTCTCAAGTGCACATGGAACCTTCTAAAGAATAGACCACATACTGGGTCACAAATCAGGACTCAACTGATACCAAAAGACTGAGATTATTCCCTGCATATTCTAGGATCACAGTGCTTTGAAACTAGAGCTCAATCACAAGGACAAGTTCAGAAGGAACTCAAACACCTGGAAGCTAAAGGCCACCTTGCTTAAGAATGCTTGGATCAACCAGGAGATCAAAGAAGAACCGAAACAATTCATGGAAACCAATGAGAATGAAGACACTTTGGTCCAAAACCTATGGGATACAGCAAAGGCGGTCCTAAGGGGGAAATATATAGCCATCCAAGCCTCCCTCAAAAAATTTGAAAAATCCAGAACACAGCAGCTGTCTCTACACCTTAAAGAACTAGAGAATCAACAACAAATCAAACCAACTCCACATGTAAGAAGGGATATAATCAAGATTAGAGCTGAGATCAATGAGGTAGAAACCAGAGATACAGTAGAACGTATCAATGAAACTAGAAGCTGGTTTTTTGAAAGAATCTATAAGATTGATAAACCATTGGCCACACTAATCCAAAAGAAAAGAGAGAGAGCTCAAACACATAAAATTATGAATGCAAAGGGAGAGATCACAATGAACACCAAGGAAGTAGAAACAATCATCAGAAGTTATTATCAACAGTTATATGCCAATAGCTAAGCAACCAATATGAAATGGATGCATTCCTGGAAAACTATAAATTCCCAAAACTGAACCAGGAAGAAAGTGACAACCTGAATAGACCAATATCTAGCAACAAGATTGTAGCGGTGATCAAAAACCTCCCAAAAGACAAGAGCCCAGGACTTGATGGATTCCCTGGGGAATTCTACCAAACGTTCAAAGAAGAAATAACACCTATACTCCTGAAGCTGTTTCAAAAAATTGAAGCAGAAGGAAAACTTCTTGACACTTTCTATGAAGCCAGCATTACCCTGATCCCCAAACCAGGCAAAGACCCTACCAGAAAGGAGAACTTCAGACCAATAAAACTGAATATGTGTGCTAAGATTCTCAACAAGTTCCTAGCAAACAGGATCCAAGAGCACATTAAAGAGATTATCCACCATGACCAGGTGGGATCATCCCTGGGCTACAAGGATGGTTCAACATTTGCAAATCAATCAATATGATAGCACAAATTAATATGAGAAGAGAGAAGAACCACATGGTCCTCTCAATTGATGCAGAAAAAGCATTTGACAACATCCAGCATCCATTCCTGATTAAAACGCTTCAAAGTATAGGGATAAAAGGAACATTCCTGAACCTCATCAAATCTATCTATGAAAGACCCACAGCAAATATCATCCTCAATGGGAAAAAGCTTGCAGCCTTCCCATTGAGATCAGGAACAAGACAAGGATGCCCACTTTCACCACTCTTGTTCAACATAGTATTAGAAGTCCTAGCAACAGAAATCAGACAACAAAGAGAAATAAAAGGTATCCAAATTGGTAATGAAGAAGTCAAACTCTCTCTCTTTGCAGATGACATGATTCTTTATATGGAAAACCCAAAAGACTCCACCCCCAAACTACTAGAACTCATACAGCATTTCAGTAACATGGCAGGGTACAAAGTCAATGTGCAGAAATCAGTGGCTTTCTTATACACTAACAATGAAAATACAGAAAGGGAAATTAGAGAATCAATTCCATTTACTGAAGCACCAAGAACCATATGATACCTGGGAATAAACCTAACCAAAGAGGTAAAGGATCTGTACTTGAGGAACTACAGAACACTCATGAAAGAAATTGAAGACGACACAAAAAGATGGAAGACCATTCCATGCTCTTGGATCGGAAGAATAAACATTGTTAAAATGTCTATACTGCCTAGAGCAATCTATACTTTTAATGCGATTCCCATCAAAATTCTACCAGTATTCTTCAAAGAGCTGGGGCAAATAATCCTAAAATTTGTATGGAATCAGAAGAGACCCAGAATCGCTAAGGAAATGTTGAAAAACAAAAATAAAACTGGGGGCATCACGTTACCTGCTTTCAAGCTTTATTACAAAGCTGTGATCACCAAGACAGCATGATACTGGCATAAAAACAGACACATTTATCAATGGAACAGAGTAGAGAGCCCAGATATGGACCCTCTACTCCATGGTCAATTAACCTTCGACAAAACAGGAAAAAATATACAGTGGAAAAAAGACAGTCTCTTCAAGAAATGGTGCTGGGAAAACTAGACAGCTATATGCAGAAGAATGAAAATCGACCATTCTCTTACACCGTACACAAAGATGAACTCAAAATGGATAAAAGACCTCAACGTGAGACAGGAATCCATCAGAATCCTAGAGGGGAACATAGGCAATAATCTCTTCGATATCAGCCACAGCAACTTTCAAGATATGTCACCAAAGAGGGACGCCTGGGTGGCTCAGTTGGTTAAGCGGCTGCCTTAAGCTCAGGTCATGATCCCAGTGTCTTGGGATCGAGTCCCACATCGGGCTCCTTGCTCGGCAGGGAGCCTGCTTCTCCCTCTGCCTCTGCCTGCCTCTCTGCCTGTGCTCGCTGGCTCTCTCTTCCTCTATCCCTGACAAATAAATAAATAAATAAATAAAAGATATGTCTCCAAAGGCAAAGGAAACAAAAACGAAAACAAACTTTTGGGACTTCATCAAATCAAAACCTTCTGCATAGCAAACGAAACAGTCAGAAAAACAAAGAGGCAACCCATGGAATGGGAGAAGATATTTGCAAATGACAGTACAGACAAAAGATTGATATCCAGGATCTATAATGAACTCCTCAAACTCAACATACACAAAGCAGACAATCATATCAAAAAATGGGGGCACCTGGGTGTCTCAGTGGGTTAAGCCGCTGCCTTTGGCTCAGGTCATGATCTCAGGGTCCTGGGATCGAGTCTCGCATCGGGCTCTCTGCTCGGCGGGGAGCCTGCTTCCCTCTCTCTCTCTGCCTGCCTCTCAGTCTACTTGTGATTTCTCTCTGTCAAATAAATAAATAATATCTTAAAAAAAAAAAAGGGCAGAAGATATGAACAGACACTTCTCCAATCAAGACATACAAATGGCTACCAGACACATGAAAAAATGTTCATCACTAGCCCTCAGAGAGATTCAAATTAAAACCACTTTGAGATATCACCTTACACCAGTTAGAATGGCCAAAATTAACAAGACAGGAAACAACATGTGTTGAAGGCGATGTGGAGAAAGAGGAACCCTCTTCCACTGTTGGTGGGAATGCAAGTTGGTGCAGCCTCTTTGGGGAACAGTATGGAGATTCCTCAAGAAATTAAAAATAGAACTTCCCTATGACCCTGCAATTGCACTCCTGTGTATTTACCCCAAAGATACAGATGTCGTGAAAAGAAGGGCCATCTGTACCCCAATGTTTATAGCAGCAATGGCCACGGTCGCCAAATGGTGGAAAGAACCAAGATGCCCTTCAACGAACGAATGGATAAGGAAGATGTGGTCCATACACACTATGGAGTATTATTCCTCCCTCAGAGAGGATGAATACCCAACTTTTGTAGCAACATGGACAGGATTGGAAGAGATTATGCTGAGTGAAATCAGTCAAGCAGAGAGAGTCAATTATCATATGGTTTCACTTATTTGTGGAGCATAACAAAAAGCATGGAGGACATGGGGAGTTAGAGAGAAGGGGGTTGAGGTAAAGTGGAAGGGGAGGTGAATCATGATGATGAGGGAGCATGGGACTGGCTGAAGACAAAGCAAAAGCTGTTGCCTTGCACCCCCCTCTCCATCCGCTCCCCCTCTGTCATATGTGTAGCATCCCTCAGGCAGTCCTGACTGCCATGAACAATAAGCAAATAGTTAACTTGCAGAGCTCACAATCCTGCTAGACAGAAGTCTCCCTTGGCTTACAAATGTCCTAAATCTCACTAACAAAGGCGATTGATAGCAGGATTGTGACATCCCACCAAAAAGTCTCCCAGCTATCTTAATGTTAATAGCTGGTCTAAAGACAACATTGAACAAGCCACAAGGGCAAGGCCTCTGGTAGGCCTCTGACATCCTGGCACCTTGTAGGCCCCCTTTAGCATATGAAAACTCTATTGAAACCTCCCTTCCCCTCACCTTCCCCCAACTGCAGGGTACATAACCTGCCATCCCCCACAACCCAGGGTGGCTGCATCTCTGCCTGCCCACGGGTCCTGTCCCCGTGCTTTAATAAACCACCATTTTGCACCAAAGATGTCTCAAGAATTCTTTCTTGGTCATCGGCTCCGGACCTCAGCCCACCTCACCTAGGTTCTAGAACTTCATCAATGAGAGACTATGGACACTGAAAAACAATCCGAGGGGTTTGAAGGAGCAGAGGGGCTGGAGGTTGTGGCACCAGGTGGTGGGTATTACAGAGGTCAGGGATTGCATGGAGCACTGGGTGTGGTGAAAAAGTAAAGAATACTGTTACGTGGAAAAGAAATAAAAAATCAATAAAAAACAACAACAAAAAAAAAAACAAAAAAAGAACACAAAAAATTAACTTGAAATGGATTACTGACTTATTTATTTACTTATTTATTTATTGATGTTCATTAAAGTTAAAGGACTGGTACTGCCCCTTGGAACAATTTGTTACTTAAAATATAACCCATGGAGGATTTTATTAATTACCAAGCACATTTAGGGCCTTAAGAAAAACATATACTGGCAACAGGTCTTTGGGGAGAAGGATGATATAGGACCCTGAAGCTGGGCAGCCGGGGATGCCATGCCAGCTCAGGGCTTTAAATTGCCTCCTTCAGGGAAGCTGAGCAGCCAGAACACCAGGTAAGCTCAGGGGGGACAGAAATACTGCCTGCTTCCCTTTTCTGTTATAGCTCCTTTCTCTTCCCAGAAGCACCTATTGTTATTTAGATGAGTTCTTTGAATGTGCTTGGTTAACTATAAACTTTATCCTCCTCCTTCTATCTCCACAAGACATGCGACTAATGTTTGAACTTCATGGGTTCCTTTGTTGGCTATTGTTTCTATCTAATAAAAGTGAGACTGAGGAGTTGCTAGATGCAGCAGTCTTTTCGACTGTTGTCCCCTGCTCCCAATCTCTTGAAGCTGACTTGTTTGTGCCTAATTCTTCTCCTGTTGGCTGAGTGGAGGCTGCAAGGGATTAAAGACATAAATATACTGCCTGAATCCACAAAATTCCTAGAAGAGAGCATAGGGAAAAATCCCTTGACACTGATCTTAGCACCAAGTTTTTGTATACGCCACCAAAAACATAAGCTACAACAGTAAAAATCAGATGTGGGATATTATCAGACAGCTTCTACATAACAAAAGAAACAACAAAATGAAAAGGCAACATAGAGGATAGGACAAAATATTTGCAAATCATGTATCTGTTAAGAAGTTAATATCCAAGGGTCACCTTGGGGACTCAATTGGTTAAGCACCTGCCTTCTGTTCAGATCTTGATCTCTGGGTTCTGGATTCAAGCCCTGCATAGGGCTCCCTGCTCAGCAGAGAGTTTGCTTCTCCCTCTCCTGCTGCTCCCCCTTTCATGTGTGAGCTCACTCTCTTTCTCTTTCTCTCCTTCTCAAATAAATAAAATCTTTAAGAAAAAAAAGTTAGTATCCAAAACATATAAGGAACTCATACAACTCAATAGCAATCAATTAATCCATAAACAATCTAGAAATAGGCAGTAAAGCTGAATAGAATTTTTCCAAAGAAGACATTCAACTGGCCCATAGGTACAGGAAATGGTACACCATGTCACTAATCATCAGGGAAATGTAAATTAAAATCACAATAAGCTATCAGTTCACACATACTAGAATGAGTAAGGTCTTCAAAAAGAAAAGAGGTAAGTATTGATGAGGATGCAGAGAAATGGGAATACTTGGGCACTGTTGGTAGGAATATTAACTGGTGCAGGCAGTAAGGAAAAGAGTAAAAAAAAAAATTTAAAATCAGACTACCATATAATCAAGCAATCCCACTTCTTGGTATATATCTGAAAAAAAAAGAAGAAAAGAAAGAAAAAATGATGTCAAAGAGGTACCTACATTCAATGCAGCATTGTTCACAATCACCAAGATACGGAAACAATGTAAATATCTGTCAGCAGGTAACTCAGTAAAGAAAATGTGAGATATAGACACACACACACACACACAGGCAATTATTTAGCCATGAGAATAAAGGACATTTGTGAAAATATGGATGGATCTTGAGGGCACTATACTGAGTGAAGTAAGTCTGAGAAAGACAAATACTGTATGATATTACTCATATGTGGATGTAAACTTACAGCAGGTAAAAATAGAATGTATTTACCAGGGGTTTAGGAGAACTCAGAGAAGTTAGTCAAAGGGTATAACTTCCAGTTATGAGACAAGTAAGTTTTGGGGACCAATGTATAGCCCAAGATTATACTTAATAATATATTACATATTTTAAGATTGCTGAGAGTGTAGATTAAACATTCTAACCATTCTAACCACATATTAAACATTCTAACACTACAGTGGTAATCATTTTGAAAAATCTATGTATGAAATTGATGTATTTTATACCTAAAACTTACTCAACACTGGATGTCAATTATATCTCACTAAAGCTGGGGGGAAAAAAAGAGCTACACTGAGACAGATAGATCAAAATAAAATTCTAAATATTCAAGTAAGCCCAGGACTGCAAAAAAAAAAAAAAAAAAAAAGAGAGAGAGAGAGAGAGAGAAAAGAAAAAATAAGGAAACAAGCATAAAATAAAATATATGGGGAGACTCAGACTTAACATATCAACATTTCATTAAAGAGTTTTAATTCACCAATTTAAGGAGACAGGTTGGCAAAAGTGGAAAAATGACCCTTTAATGCCATCTATAAGAAACTTAATTCAAATGTAATGATATAGTAGTTGAAAATTAATTACCATGCACACAACTGAAGAAGCTAGAATAACTATTAATACAAGAACAAAGAGAATTATCAGATACAGAGAATATTATACAGCAAAAAAGGAGACAGTCCAATAAGATTAGCAATCATAAATGTATATATATACTGAACAAGAGAACTGCAAAATATGTGAAGAAAAAACTGACAGGGCTAAAAGGAAAAAGCAAATTCACCATTATATTTAGACACTTCAATACCCCTTTGCTCAACAACTGATAAAAGAACTAGAAAGAAAGTCAGTATATAGTATACAGAAGAATTTGACTATACCACCAAGTGACAGAACCTAATGGACATTTATTAGAATACACCATCCAACTCCAGGAGAATACATAGTCTTTTCAAATATGCACAAAGCAATTACTAAACCAGACTGTATCTTGGGACATAAAATAACCTCAAAAAATTTAAAGCAATTTAAATTGTAAAAAGATTGTTCTCTAAAATGGTCACTTACTGGAAAGCAACAATAGAAAGATAATTGGATATTTCCAAACAGTTGGAAATTAAACAAAACACTTTTAAATAATCCATGACTCATAGCACAAATCTCAAGGACAATGAAAAATATATTGGACTAAAAATAATGTGAAATGGGCTGAATGAAGATGAAAATACAACATATCAAAATTCATAGGGACAAAGTTAAATGAATACTGAAAGGGAGATTTATACCATTAAGTGCTTATATTAGAAAAGAGAAAAGTCTCAAATCAATTATGTAAGTTCAGGAGCTTTTGGGGTACTGATGGTGTTTCTCCACATGGGTGCTAGTTACACAAGTATGCTTAATTTTTGAAATTTTATTGAGTTATAAAATTATTATTTATGTACTCTTCTGAATGTACATAATTCTTCAATAAAAATGTTTACGTAAAAATGGTAGAAAGATAAAGTGTTATTTTAATAGCAATAAAATATACTTGGAGCCAAATATAAATAAGGTCAAAAGAAACTGAATTTTGGTAGCAATACTTTCCTGTTTAATCCTTCCCCAATGTACCACGCTGTAAAAGCTTTACAAATGATCTTGATGAATTTTCTGGAAAATAAATGTTTTCCCTTACAAAGAAGTATTCCAGAAAAAAATACATTCTCAAACTTATCATAAGATGCCAAAGGAAGAAAAGAACAGAAAAATAAAATTATAAACCAACCTAATTATAACAAATGCAAAAAAATTCACACTTACAAAATCAAACCAATATTATATTTAAGCATTCCTACACCAACTGGGTTTTATCCTATGATAATCTGTCAAAAGATGGATCATTTTATAGAAATTCTCAGTACTATACCAAGAGATTAAAGAAAAAAAACTGTATTATTTTAATTTATGCAGAAAAAAATCATTTGACAGAATGTAAAGAAATTATTCAATTGACAGTTCTCCAAATTTGGCAATGGAGCTACTCTCTACTATTTACAGTCACTGCTTTTCGCTTATAATTGAGCAAAGCTGTGAATTCAACAATATAACTGAGTTATCCTCTTATTTCAAACTTTTCATGATGAACTTCTAATTTCCACCCAGCACCTCTAATGGTATCACTAGAATCTTACACTCCATTTACCTCACTCATATCTAGGCTTATTTTCAGGAAAAGAAATTTTCTCTCTCTCACATGGCGCATGACTTCTGCTTCTGCCTAACATGGAGTAACACACACTGGACTTACTCTCCCATCTGAGACAACTTAAAAACATGAAATAACCATTCTCAGAATCCTGGACTTCAGGCAGTGAAGGATATAGTAGTCCCTGGGACAGGAAACAAATAAATTGAGTCCTACAAGTGTCCAGGCTTTTTTGCTGTGAGAGATTCAAGGCTGCAGTGCAGAGAAAAGAAACCCAGATAGAGGCGGACGGATGAACTTCCTCAGTTGAAGAGATAAAGCTGAGAAACTGGTGTGCCCAAGGAAGCTAGCCTTCACATCACAGTCTCAAAGAGAAGATACTTATAAACTCAGGTAACTGTCATAATCTCTAATTTTCAAAATACCTACGTTTGAAGAATCTAGATAAAAATGAAAATAGACTGGGGCGCCTGGGTGGCTCAGTGGGTTAGGCCTCTGCCTTCGGCTCGGGTTATGGTCCCAGAGTCCTGGGATCGAGCCCCACATCTGGCTCTCTGCTCAGCGGGGAGCCTGCTTCCCCCTCTCTCTCTGCCTACTGCTCTGCCTACTTGTGATCTCTGTCTGTCAAATAAATAAATAAAATCTTTAAAAAAAATGAAAATAGACTGAAATTAACAAAGATAGACCTGAAAACTTCAGATTTAATCACTCACTGAAAACAACTGCAATATCAAAATTATATAACACCAGCATTTTATTCCTAGAAAGTCTGATTCTAGATATGTTGACACAAAATGAATAAACCTTTTAGAACTTCAGAAAGTTTTATTGGAACCCAAGTTAGGACTGTTGCCTGGGATACAAAATCTTCACAAAAAGAGTGCTCAGGAGAAGGAATGTTTTAATATGAAATTATACATGCTTTTTGTTACATAAGGAGTTAAAAATCTTCATGCCTGGGTGGTTCAGTCAGTTGAGGATCTGACTCTTGATTTTGTCTCAGGTCATAATCTCAGAATCATGAAATCTAGCCCCACATTGGGCTCCATGCTCAGAGGCAAATTGACTTCAGATTCTTTCTTTCCCTGTCTGCCCCACCCTTCCACCCTCCAAAGCTTGCATGCTCCCATGCATGCACTATACCCATGTTCTGTCTAAAAATAAGTAACTCTTAAAAGAGAAGTCTTACAAATCATCATGAGAAATGACACTCCAGAAAAGTATATACTTTTTCTTATGCTTTTCATATGTGCAAGGCTTTGGAGGTATGGGATCAGAACTTAGGCAGATTTTTATTCTTACCTTTAGTTTGAAGTATTCATTTTAGTTTATCTGTTTTGAAACAGATGTACAAGGTATGCTGGGGCAGAAACTGAGTCTGTGCTCTCAGGTCTGGTTAAGTCATTCTGATCTTGGAAATGTTAAAGTATAGTTTACCTAGGAGCCCAGGAGCAGGCCCATGAACACTGAAGGTTGATTTCCTTTATTAAATATTCAAACCTGTGGAGCCAACCAGACACCCCTGACAATTTAGCATTTAGAAATTATGTTAAAAGATTCTTTACAAGGGTGCCTGGGTGCCTTAGTGGGTTAAAGCCTCTGCCTTCGGTTCAGGTCATGATCCCAGAGTCCTGGGATCAAGCCCTGCATCAGGCTCTCCTCAGCAGGAAGCCTGCTTCCTCCTCTCTCTGCCTGCTTCTCTGCCTACTTGTGATCTCCATCTGTCAAATAAATAAATAAAATCTTTAAAAACAAACAAACAAACAAAAAAAAATAAAAAAATAAAAAAACAAAAAAAACACAAACAAACAAAAAACAAAACAAAACAAAAGATTCTTTACAAAAAATAATTTGATTTAAAAGCTACTTAAATACTGATGTTAAAGAAAAACATTAATATCTCAGAAAATTAAAAAAGGAAGCAGCTGATTTCAATGACTGCATGTAGAGAAGAAATGTTTAAGAGGGCTTCAACTTCACAGCAACTTCTCAGTAACCAACTTTTCTGCCAATAAACAACACATTTTATGAGGTCATAGTTTTTGATTTAATATATCCACATGATGTTTACCTAAGAATGCATCCCGGTCCATTTAGAGAGATTAATCACATAAGCAAATCCTTCTAACCAAGCCTTAATAGCAAATACTCCTGCAGATGGATAATGTCAACAATAATCCAGTGGTTCTCTGTCAGGATTGTGAATTCGAATTACCTGAAGCAGCTTAGTGTAAAAAACACATTGAGTCCCGCGTCGGGCTCTCTGCTCAGCAGGGAGCCTGCTTCCTCCTCTCTCTCTCTGCCTGCCTCTCTGCCTACTTGTGATCTCTCTCTGTCAAATAAATAAATAAAATATTTTTAAAAAATCATTATTGTAGTATTATTCATAATAGATAAAATATGGATATTAATTTTGTTTATTTATATTTTTAATTTCTTTTCAGCGTAACAGTATTCATTGTTTTTGTACCGCACCCAGCACTCCATGTAATCCGAGCCTTCTCTAATACCCACCACCTTGTTCCCCCAACCTTTCCCCATCCCACCGCCGCTTCAGAATCCTCAGATTGTTTTTCAGAGTTCATAGTCTCTCATGGTTCATCTCCCCCTCCAATTTCCCTCAACTCCCTTCTCCTCTCCTTCTCCCCTTGTCCTCCATGCTATTTGTTATGCTCCACAAATAAGTGAAACCATATGATAATTGACTTTCTCTGCTTGACTTATTTCACTCAGCATAATCTCTTCCAGTCCCGTCCATGTTGCTACAAAAGTTGGGTATTCATCCTTTCTGAAGGAGGCATAATACTCCATAGTGTATATGGACCACATCTTCCTTATCCATTCGTTCGTTGAAGGGCATCTTGGTTCTTTCCACGGTTTGGCGACCAAAATCTGCAACATGTTTTTGCAATAAAGCAAAATAAACTTCTTTTCTATATTAATCAAAACTCAGAGTATACACCAATAAATCAGATATCTCTCAAAATATGTGTCTACCTACTTTCTTATTTATCCATCAATGCTTGATTCACCTTTGTTGTATTTCATGCAGATATACATAGAAGCACAAGATATATGCACATACAAATACTGTGCATTTTAGATCTCTGTGTACAATAAAATGCTTAGGATCACAAGCTCTATAACCATCTAAACAAATAAAAATACACATTGCTTAAATATTTTAAAAGAGCATAATTCCTAAGTCACTAAGCATTCTGAACTCTGTACTGTTTGTTCTTTTTAATAGAAACTATTGTGGAAACATTAGAAGGCATGAAAAATTTCATGTATATGTATGACATTGCAGAGATACTGTAGGGAACTGTGCTTGCCTGGACTCCAGAAGGTTCTTCTCTCAGTAATCAGATTCATTCTAGGAAGGTCATTTGACAATGCTATAAAATCTGATAATGGACAGCAATGCAAAATAATTATTATCTATGAACATAACAATACAATTAGGAAGGAACTTTTCAAAGAACTAAGATAGACTTTGTGGAGCGAATAGTTTCAAGGTAGTTCCAGGAAATAACATCTGATAGGCCTTTTATAAAATTCTTCCCCTAGAGATGAGTAAAGGAAGTCCTTTTGGTAAAGTTCACCCAAAAATATGAGTGTGTTCTTGAAAAGAAAGGAAGGAATCCAAATTTATTTGAGAACTGGTGGCAATTTTTTTTTAACATTCAGATGCTTTAAAAGTTTAGTCTGAGATTCCTTAAAAAATTTTCAGCAAAACAATGGAAAGTTTCTAAATGCACATTCTTCTCGCCTCTGTGCAACAATCAGACAAAAATCTAATGTGATCAGACTCATTCAATTATCTGAAAGAACTTTCTTAGAGATTCATTAACTTCAAAATAAAGTCTACATTGTCTGTTACCTAGAGGACATATTTCTACATTTGCCACGGGATCACCATAGAGTTTTAAGCAATTTATTTCTCATCACATGGAATCCACTTTTCATCTTTAAAATAATGATCTTAGGGGCACCTGGGTGGCTCAGTGGGTTAAAGCTTCTGCCTTCGGCTCAGGTCATGATCCCAGAGTCCTGGGATCGAGCCCCACGGTGGGCTCTCTGTTCCGCAGGAAGCCTGCTTCCTCCCCTCTCTCTGTCTGCCTGCCCCTCTGCCTACTTGTGATTCCTCTCTCTCCATCAAATAAATCAAATCTTAAAAAAAAAAAAAGATATTATATTTGAAAAATCTCTTTATTCTGTAAATATGTGAATCACTACAGTGAAATGTTTTTCATATGTTATTTGTGATTAAATAGGAACATGGGAGACATGGGAAAAGCAATATCTGCAATATTAATGTTCCTTATTAAATGTTATTAAAATAAATATGTTAATATGCAAATGTAAAAAAATATATTTTATTTATTTGAGGGGGTGAGAGAGAGAGAGAGAATCACATAAGTAGGGGGACAGGCAGAGGGAGAAGGAGCAGCAGTCCCCGCTGAGCTGGCGCTCCATCCAAGGACCCTGGGATCATGCTGAAGGCCTATGATTAAGCCACTGAGCCATCCAGGTGCCCTAAGTAACCAGAACTTAAATAAAAACTTAAAAAAATACAATCTATAGTTCCCTGTGCACTGAACAATGACAAAGTCCCTACAAAAGCACATCGTTTGGGGAAAACTGATGACTCTGCCCACTCAAGTTTCACTAACAATTCAAGCAGGCATCTCTTCCCCTCTAGACAACTAAAATCCAGGGATTTCTGCATCTAAAGTGAGGGTGCAAAAGTCCACACTATCTTCATGGATCTGGTCAAAGCAAGATGAAGAACAGGGCAGAGATTGCAGATAAGAGCCACTTGATTTAAATTAAAAAAAAAAAAAATAGCCACTGGATAGATCTACAAAATCATGAACACTTGTGAGATCTAGTACCTATCAGCATTTACTAGAGGACTGGTTCTGTGCTAAGCATCCTACGTGTGTGCAGTAATAAGACAAAACACAAAATCCTTAGAAATCAGAGAAAAATTGAGTTAATAAGGGGAGTGTTTCCTAACCATGAGGACTGGATTAAATTTCCCTCTCCTATACTCAAATATCATGTTTATCACTATCATAGACCTCACATGACAGCATATTTTGTGACCGTTTCCTTCTTTTTATTCCACTATACTTGAAAATGTGTGATCTAATCTGAAATATAGTAGGTCCCTGAAATTAACTGAACAAATGCATAGTTATTAGATGTATCTTGATAAAAAATGGCTATCTCTATAATCTACAAAGTCAATAATCAATACACCAATAAAAACCAAGGAAATTAATCCTAAGGCAGAAAGATTTCCTTTTAACTTTTCTCTATACTTTTTTTTTTTTCCCCCCATGTTACCACACAATGGAAGCACTGCAGAATCTGAAATGGCTATAATGGGATTCTCCTTCCTAAAGAATGCAGTCTCAACTGAAATGGAAGACACTAAAAACTAGACCCTTATCTGAGTCTTGTTCTCAGGAACTCTCTGGAAGCCCTCCATTTTGGTATTTTAATTAGGATGACCTGTAAAACAGCACTCATCACCCCTCCCTGAAACAACGACAACTTATTTTCCCAGTCAGTTTTGGGACCAGACTGACCACAACTGCTGTCTGACCTACACAACTCTGAAATCACTGCCCCATCCCCCGACAGATGGTTGCCCAAGGTCGGGACAAATTTCCTGAATCCAAAGTTCTCATTCCCTATTTGCATATGCTGTGACATCACCACAATACAGGCCCCAGCTACAGGGCCTGAGGAAGGAGAGCTATACCAGAAGCCTATTCGGAGAACACTCAAGATGGGCCATTATGTGGGGCCCATCAAGAAGGAGCCTTGCAGGGCGCCTGGGTGGCTCAGTGGGTTAAGCCGCTGCCTTCGGCTCAGGTCATGATCTCAGGGTCCTGGGATCGAGTCCCACGTCGGGCTCTCTGTTCAGCAGGGAGCCTGCTTCCCTCTCTCTCTCTCTGCCTGCCTCTCTGTCTACTTGTGATCTCTGTCTGTCAAATAAACAAATAAAATCTTAAAGAAGGAGCCTTGCAGGAACATCATACAAAGAGGGGCACTGCAGGAGGACAACACCTGGGCATGATCTTCCATAAGGCGACCGGCCAGAATGAAGACGCGATCCGGATCTTCAACACGACCTGGAGCCACCTCCACCCGGGCATGCTGACGGCTCACCTACCTGATGCAGATCCAGCGTCCCCCACGAGTGACATCTACAGAGTCCATAACAGGAAGCAGGCCTTGCCTTGCATGAGTCTCCGCTGGCAAGCACACCCACGTTTGTCAGGAAGTCCTCCCTGCCCTTCAAGGAGCTAGTAAGGCACACCTGAGGTCTCACACAGGCAGCCAGGCCTGGCCCTGGTGTGTGCTTCACCAGTGGCTGACCCTGCCCTGAGGCCTTCTGGACAACACCAGCTGCCTCAGCCGGGTGGAGCAGGAGACACGCAAGCACCGAGGCCCAAAGCAAGGCACGCCAGCGCCGCACCACCTCCCAAACGCTTTATTGGCGGCCCTCCCGGCAGCCCCCGCGGCCCTGGCCCGGGACTCCCTGCTGCGCCCGCACCTGGCTAACCACAGGCACCACCACAGCCTGGACCTTGCGGTGCAGAACTGGGTGATGCTCCGGCAGACAGGTTTCTAGGACCCACTGCCTGCCTTAGCGCAACATTGACATTTGATGCTGTTTTTTCTGATGTTTATTTCAAGATTTCAGAGGCAACAGAAATGCCCTCCCAGCTGGGCCTTACTGGGCAGGAGGGAGGGGTCGGGGGTTGAGATAATCAACACTTCTTTCCCCCTTTGTTCAGAGGAAACGCAAATGTCCCTGCAAAACTTTTAAATAAAGACATTAAGAGGAAAACTTGAAACAGACTCCCATAGACATGACGTTCATTTATAACGGGATTTAACCTCTAAAGACACAATATGTTTTCTTCCTTTTTATTTCAATGTATTCTAGCATGTTTATAAATAAAACTTTTCACTTTCAGATTTTAACCCTGCTTTTGCTCTCTTCAACAATATAAGAATAAAGTATCATCGTCCTAAAAACTATGTTGGTATCCACTCTTTTTTTTTTTTTAATTTTATTTATTTATTTGAGAGATAGAGCATGAGAGAAAAGAAGGCCAAAGGGAGAAGCAGACAGTCCACAGAGTTAGGAGCCTAATTTCAGATTTGATCCTGGGATTCCGGTATCATGACCTGAGCCCGAAGGCAGTGGCTTAACCAACTGAGCCACCAAGGCGCCTTCCACTCTTTGTTTTAATTGAAGTATGATTGACATACAATATTTTATTTAAGTATGTATTAGATTGATTCAGTATTTTTGTACTTTATCAAATGATCCCCTAGGAAGTCTAGTTACTATCAGCTTACAAAGTCATTACTATATTCTTGGCTATATTCCCTATCCTGTACATCACATCCCTGAGACTTACTTATTTTATAACTGGAATTTTGTGTCTCTTAATACCCTTCACCTACTTTGCCCATCTCCACCCTCCTCACATCAGACAACCACCAATTTTTTCTCTGTATCTGTAAGACTTTTTCTCTTCAGTTTTTTTCTTTTATTTTTTTAGACTTTACATATAAGTAAAATCATACAGTATTTGTCTTTCTCTGTCTGACTTATTTCATTTACCATAATACCCTCTAGGTCCAGTCATTTTGTCTAAAGAGTAAGAGTTCATTCTTTTTAAATGGCTGAATAATATCTATATCTATATCTAGTTAGAAAAGTTGGAAAGAACTCAAATACATGGAGGTTAAAGAGCATCCTACTAAAGAATGAATGAGTCAACCAGGAAATTAGAGAAGAATTTAAAAAATTCATGGAAACAAATGAAAATGAAACTACAACTATCCAAAATCTTTGGGATTCAGCAAAGACATACACACACACACATACACACACACACACACACCATTTCTTTATCCATTCATTTCCCCTTGTACACAGGTTACTTCCATATATTGGCTATTGTAAATAATGCAGTAGTGAAAATAGAGTGGAGCTTTTAAGCTCTTTAGTTGTTCACAAAGAGGGGTATAATTTGTCATAAAATTTGACAAGTCCAAAGTCTGTAAAATCAAAACAGTGTAGTATTGCAATAGCAAGCAAGAGGACTCTTGAGAAATTTATCCCAAGGCAGTTTTAAATCTGTATTCTTTTAGTGTTTATGAAAATGTGTGAGATTACAGTCATATAAGAAGCCATAAGAACACAGGAGCATACCTCTTATTGAAAACATTGTCCAAAATTATTGGAAGTTTCATTCGGTTACTCAAGTAACTCAAACATTGCTCAATTATCTCCTTTTGTTTTACATTTCAGAATCAACATACAAGAAAATGGATTAAATTCTTTGATGAGTAGTTTAGTTAATACAAAAGTTAACTCTTTAAAAAAAAAAGTTAACTCTTGTTTATGGTTGTCCTTTTAGGATGCAAAGAAATTTAAAAACTTAGAATAAGATTTGACTCTGTGGTACTCAAACACACTTCTTAATAGGTCCACAAGGGACAGAATCAATTCAGTCAGATACAGAGTAAATGTGGTGTTTTTAAAGCCTGTGGGTAAAACCTGATTAATTTCCTAATCCATATTAAGTAGCAACCAATAGCTTAATTTATACCATGAAATATTGAGCCATAAAATACAGATTTTTCTCATGTGGAAAATAACTTCTATAATTGAATTTCACTGGCATACATTAATTTTTTCAATAAAAAGATCAAGCATAATACCTAGTCTCAAGAAAAATGTGTTTTTTAAATCAATAGGATTTCATGTCTTTTTCCTCCTCACAGACTTTGAAAACCAGAGAAAGATTCATAGGGCATTTTATTCTCAGACTAGCTTCCTTCTGCTGAGTATCTCATGTCTTGAATGCCCATGAAGTGATGGCTCTTCCTATACTGACCTATGATTAGGAAATTAAAGTGCATTTTGTATACATACTTTAAGCAAAATAAACTAGTAAGAGAAATTCAGTTTAACAAAGAGAGAAAGAAAATTGCCAAGACCATTCCAAAGTGAATGTTTGGATTGAATGTGTATGAACATGTATGTCTGTTTACATAAAGTTATATATATTATATAGTAACTACTATATAATCGACCTCTATAATATACCATTATATTAATATGATATTAAAATGTCATTATATTATATAGATAAATTACACATAAAATATGATAAAATTATAATTATAATGTAATATAAATCTTACATTATAAGGTAGCAATACTATAATTATATGATAAAATTTTATTTAAAGTATAAATTTATGTAGAATAAAACTATATACATGATTTTTGTTGTAATCCACAACTATTTCTCTGTAATATAACACAATACAAATTATATCAATAAAACATCAGAATGAAATCTTTACACAGAATCCTATTAAGGAAAGGATATCCCCTGAATGAGTAAGAACACGTAGGTCCAAGGAAAGCTGGAATTCAGTGAGAAGTCATGTGTTGGTTACCCAGTTTCTTCATAGTGGTTTTCATCTCTTTATTTCTCATTGTGTAGATAAGGGGGGTGGTTCAAGAGTGAAGTAAAAGTGGTATAAAACACAGACAGGAGCTTGTCCACAGAAAAGTGACTGAAAGGCCACATGTAAATGAAAATGCAGAGCCCAAAGAAGAGTGTGACTACCATGATTGTGCAAAACAAGTAGAGAGTGCTTTGTATACACCACCAGCAGCATGCTGTTAGGCAGTGATGAGGATAACAGTGTAAGAGACCAAGAGGAACACAAAACAGTTCATGGACAGCAACCCACTGTCTGATATCATATGTATACCTAAGATATAGCTGTCTATGCAGGCAGGCTTGATCACGAGAGGAAGGTCACAGAAGAAGCTGTCCACCTCTTTGGGGCCATGGTAAGATAAATTCACAGTAAAGGCTACTTGACTGATGGAGTGCACAAATCCAATGACCCATGAAACCAACACCAGCCCCATGCAAGTCTGCTGGCTCATCATGGTCATGTAATGCAAAGTTTTGCATATCTGTCATAGGCCATGGAAATCAGAAGTACTATGTCAGCCCCACTGACAAAGTGCAAGAAGAATTGAGCCATACATCCTCCAAAGGAGATGAGCTTTCGATCACTAAGAAAGTCCCTGATCATGTTGGGGGTGGCAAATGAGGCTAGCCGTATATCTAAGAAAGAAAGATTTTCCAGCAGGAAGTGTATAGGAGAGGAGTACAAGTGGGAGTCAGAAATTACAGTGACCACAAAGATCAGGTTACCCAGCACAGTGACCACATAGATCCCAGAGAAAAATATAAAGAAAAAATGCTGGAGGTGTTGTGAAGTGCAGAGTCCATAAAACACAAATTCTGACACAAGGAATAATTCTGCAGCTCCATTATCTCAAGTTTCAGATTGTGCCCTGAATCTATATAAAGAAAAGAAGTGGACATGAAAGGGCCTGTCAACTGCCAGGCACATGAAAGTGATCACCTAAATTTCATCTGAATATAATTTTAATTTGTAAGCCATATATAAAATACAATACAAAAATGATTAAAGCCAAGCCCAACAACAGTTTGCTTGTCTCCCATGCTTAAAATCTTGCTTTTTAAAATTTATTACTATCCACTTTATTAAGATAAAATGTACCTACCTACCAAAATTCACCGATTTTAAATGTAAAACATAATGATTTTTAAACAAATTTATGGAGTTATGCAGCCCATCTCCACAATGCTTGCTTTGAAATCTTCACATTCCAGACAGCCCAGTCTCCTTCATGGACTTCTGATAATAGTGGAACTATCTCCTCCTTCCATATTCATTTGTTCATTCACAAACTCACTCATTCAGACCATGTCTATGAAACACTGACAGTTTTCCATTCTCACTTAGTTCAGTTAATAAAGCCATCAGTACGAAAGGAAATAAATCAATTAATCTAAGGCTCATACAGTTCCCCCAATTCCACATTTTTATTACTGCTCTTGTCATCTCTATTGATCAGTTAGGTTTGGGATTAAAAAGCCAATGGTCCAATTCATTTGTAGACTTCTTGTGTATAAACTACTTATGAAAATATTTTAGAATGGCTTCAATGAAAGAAATATTTTCCAAAACCTCTCAACATGAGCCAGAGCATAAAACCTATCCAATAATTTGGGGGAGAGGGTAGCTTTCACAGTATACATGAGTACTGATAAGTTCAGCATTTGAGTATGAATGTAGTTCTGAACTTGCAGAAAAATGGGGATGGGATGGATAGGTTTCATTATCAGTTTATCATGAGTAATTAGGTGGTACACCAGTTTTCTCCCTAAGAATAAGATATTGTATAAACGTTTTTATAAAGACATTGAACAGAATTCTTCATGAGTAATTTCACAAATGATGCAGAACTGTCCTTTGTATGAACTTTTATTATGTTGGTCCTTTATGAAATTGAGGACTATAACATGGAGTAATAGTTTGGGAAGACTTCTTATGGGAGCTAAAGTTACATGTATCATTTTCTATCTTGGTTTCAGATAGTTTATTTCACTTAAAAGGAATCACAAAACGTTTCTAAGTTGTTTCTCTACCTAAAGCACACAAGCCATAAATGATAAAGAAAAAAATTGTACAAGTAAATTTTGTGTATCAATGTTATTTGTTTTTGATATATAGTCATTATTTAGGTACAAATAAACTATGTCAAGCCAAGAATAATGGAGAAGCTCATGACAGCTAAAACAAGTGAATATTTGCATAGAGGTAGGGAAATGTCGCCTAAACATGATGACTAATTTTATGTATCATTTTGGGAGAGTGTTTTTGGATGAAATTAAAGTTGAAACAGGTGAACTCTGAGTAAAACATATTTTCCTTCATAAGATAGGTGGGCCTTATCCAATTAGCTGAAGGCCTGAATAGAACAAAAAGACTCACCTTTCCAAGCAAAAAAGAATTCTCCAGTACATTGTCTTTGATTTTCATCTGTACCATCAGCTCTCCTGGGACTCAGGCCTTCCAGTCCACACAGCAGAGTTCAGACTTGCAGGCTCTGAAAAACACATGAGTCATTTCTTGTAATAAATCTCTCCCTTTCTTCCTATGTCTCTGTCTCTCTCTGTCCCTTTCCTCTTTTTCCTGAAAACCCTGACAGATACACTATCAAGCCAGTAATAGAAAAATTCAGAAAGTAAAATAACAATACACAAAAATATGTAAATATTTTAAAAGATTTGTATTTTAGGAAGCACCACAACAAACAAACAAACAAAAAATAGTGTAAATCCAACCACAAATTTGTAAACTTGATTTCCAATCTTGAGACCCACAAAGTCACTACTTAGTGTTGTATAGACTTAAAGTGTTCAAGGCCTACTAGACAAAGGGCCCATCAGGGCTGACATCCAGCCTATGCCCCAACCATCCAACAAACAATATATCCTAAACAGGCCTGGGCTTTCCCCTTGGACGCACTTCTTTTCTAATTTATACGAAGTTCCAGTGTGACTATTTTAGCCCTGCTAACAAAGCCTTAATATACTTTAGACAGAAAAAGTATTTATAAATCAGTAAGTGAAGGAAACCTGAAGGGAAAGAAGAGGAAAGAATTTAGGAAAATAATTTTTTTAAAAGGAAAAGGATTAATAGGCTAATAAACATTAGAAAGTTATTCTCAATAAATATAAGTTAACAAGGCATACTTTTATCCATATTTTAGTTTTGGAATAAATGCATCAAACTCATGGTCAGTTCTTTTTTTTTTTTTTTTCCCAATTTATTTATTTTCAGAAAAACAGTATTCATTATTTTTTCACCACACCCAGTGCTCCATGCAAGCTGTGCCCTCTATAATACCCACCACCTGGTACCCCAACCTCCCACCCCCCCCCGCCACTTCAAACCCCTCAGATTGTTTTTCAGAGTCCATAGTCTCTCATGTTTCACCTCCCCTTCCAATTTACCCAAAAGCACATACCCTCCCCAATGGTCAGTTCTAATGAAAATGGATAATTTCACAATAAAAGTAACAATACAAATTTAAATAACCCCTGACATCTCTTAAGTACTTCCTCTATGCCAGTGCTATGTCCGGTTGATTCTTTCAATTAATCTTCACAACAGTCTAATGAGAGAAACTCCATCATTACTGATTTATAAATGAGGAGACTGAGGCTAATGTGTATGGACACACACTGCCAGTAGCAGAGTTGATGTTCTAACCAGGTGCATGGGCTCCAGAATTTATATTCTTAAGCTGTGTAAGGCCAACTCCCTCACTGTTAAGAGGAATGTAAGTCAGTACAACTTTTGGACAGACACTTGGGAAATATAAATTGGGCTCCCTGAAAAATGCCGGTAGACCTCTATCTAGTATTTCTGTAATAAAAGATGTCTACCAAAGAGTTGGATTAATATATGAAAAATATAACCATTTCATTTTGCTCAAATACATAAAATGAATTAATGATCAATGTGATAGAATATAATAACAAAAATAATGTTTTCAACACACATTTCAATATATTAAGAAAAGTTCATGGTGTTTTGTTTTTAAAAAAAGGACTCCAGGCTATATATGTAGTCCACATTCTCCAAAGCATTGTTGAATGAAATTGACCATTGTCTCCCTCACAGTATTTACATTCTCACAGAAAATGCAGATACATAAACAAAAACAACATGGTAATTTACAATAAGGCTATGGAAAAAAATCAAGCAGGATAAGAGATAGTGGGAATGCCAGAGTTTTTTTTTTAAATAGGATGTTAAGAATAGGTTTCATTGAGAAGGGGACTTTTGACCAAAGACTTAAAGGAGGACATGGGAGTATCTATGTGTACATCTGGGAAAAGCAAAACACTGAGAGAACAGCCAGTGTGGAAACACTTAGATGGCTACTGCCTGAGGTTGTTAAACAACTCCTGGGACTGAAGTGGAATAAGATGGAGAGTGGTTGGGATGATAAGCAATTATGTGTAGGGCATAAGTCCTATAGGGCCTTGTAAGACATTACCAGCACATGGCTTTCTCTTCTGTGTGAAGTCGTGAGTGTGAGTTTTGAGTAGAGGACAGGCATTAGAACAGCTCTAACTGCTCCTGTTGGAAAACACAAGGATGGAAGCTAGGAGGCCAGATAAGGAGCAAGTTCACTAATCCAGACCAGCTCTGATGATGGCACAATCAGATGCACACACAAATGTACACTATAAGACAGAAGCAGTCAGACTCCAGATACAGTTTGAAATTAGAGCTAACAGGACTACCTGAAGATTATTATAGGTTGTAATTATAATAGAGAAGTCAAGCATGATTCCAAGTATTGTAGCCTAAGAAACTCCAAGAATAAAGTTGCCATTATATAAGATCATAAGTACTGTATTTGTAGACAGATTAGGAGGAAAACTGAAAGGGTAAATTTGAATATATTTTATATACATATATAAAACATATATACACATTATATATACTAATATATGTATGTGTATACTTTGTATGCTACTTTCTATAGTGCCCCACAGATCTCTAAATTCCAGTTCTTTACTTTGGATTCAGTTTTTCTTTCTGTTCCTCAGATTGGAGAAACTCAATCAACTTTCCCCAAGTTCACTAGTATTTCTTCTGACAACCAAAACTGCAGTCGAGCCCCCCTAAAGAATGTTTCATTTCTGTTATTGTCCTTTTTTTCCTCATAATTTCTGCTTTTTATTTTTTCCATCTCTTTATTGATGATACTCCCTATTATTCTTCTGCTTCAATAGCCTTCACACATACAATGTAGGTATGATTTTGGGCTACAATCAAGCCTATCTTCTTATTGCTGATCTTATTTTCCAAAGATGCTTAAAATCAAAATCTTCCATTGTACATATATTTCTGCACTGTGACTATGTCTCCCCCTGTCAGGATTTACAGTACAGATGCCAGACAAATGAGTGAAGAAGCCATCCTGTAAATGAGTTTTCCACGTCCAAGGTGAGCTCAACTCTGAAATAAGCTGTCCCTTTGTGGCTCAGACATGAACTGCTCAGCTGAGTCCTTCCCCAATCACAGACCGAAACTGCAAGAATGAAATGTCTACCGAACCAGGACATTTTGGAAAACTGTCTGACACACATCAAACTGGAACACACACCTCCAGTCCTTCTTCTAGATTCCCATGTGGTTATCTCAAATAGGCTTCCATGTATTTAAAGTTTCCATGTTTCCTTCTACTCTACTCTTTTCATATCAACTATCCCAGAGAAACATTCTTAATATGACTCTTTGACAACTTTTACTGATTTTCCTATCATGAACTTCCTTCTCAAAAATCTTTAGGATCGATGTCCTTGCCTTCAACTCTCTATTCCAGCTTATATAAAAAATAGTATTCTTATGCCAAATCTGCCACTGCTTTCAGTCCTGAAGTACACCAACTCTTATTCATGTGGTTGCTACTGCTGCTTTCCATAAACTCACTTTCGCTAACTCAACTGTTCCATGAGGGTTCCTAGTTCTCCATGTGGGTGAATGCTTTGGTGATCTGATCTCTGTGGGTTACCTTCTCATATTCCTGCTCACACCAGAAATGGGATCCCACATTCCTTTATTAAAAAGATAAAAATAAAAACTAACGACATCCGTTAAATTGTAGTATCAGTTTGCATGTCTTTATCTAGAAATGCCTAAATAATTATACTTGAAAAATCAGGAGCATGGCTTATCCATTGCACCTCATTACTGAGCATGATAACTAGTATAACCCAGGAGCTCATTAAATGTTACTTGAAATGACAATTATTATGACGGAATCTCTGCTACTGGCACTAAGAGAAGATAATGCTAAAATTACTATTAAGAAAGGAATTCTATATATGTGCAGAAGAAGTAACTTTCATAATCATGCCTGTCTGAATAATATGTTAAGTTGTACAGGTAGCAAAAAAAAAAAAAAATAAAGAAGGTTGAGACATCTGATATCATTATATAAATTGGGAATCTGCATTTCTTTTGGGAATCTTGCAACTATATTAGCTACCAAAGTACAATTTTTGCTCTAACACCTCTATTCCATTTCCTTTTTTCTTTGTCACTCTAATCTCATGCCGCTATTGTACTCTGAAATGTACTGATCATTTCACTGTCACACCATTTGAAAATGAAGACATAATGGATCCCTTTTAAATCTTTTAGATATTCATCTAATGATTTACTAACTCATTAATGGATTAAGATGTATCTTCCCTGAGACTGTGCAATGATCTAGTGAGAATAAGACAAATGAGACACCACTGCAAGCCTCAAGAAGTACTTTGCTAGTAGCATTGACAAAAAAAAAAAAAAAAAAATGAATGCAATAAAAACTTGAACTAGGAATGACAGTAGCACATAGCAGGGTCAATGGGCAAATAATCCAGAGGACTCAGGTTGAAGCAAAAACATCACTGAGGACATATAACACCTCAAAACTATTTTTTACTACTTTGTAAGAAATTTAACATTAACTATAGAGTATATTAGTGTTAGATTGGTGGGGAATTGAGAGGGTTAAAATTCTTATAAGAGGAATTTTCGTTGTGTGACTGATAACACATCACTCAATAATAGAGAACACATCAATCAATTAAATAATAGTATTTAATTAATTTTCTCTCATTAACACTATATGATTCCAGTACTTCCTTTATGGATTTGCATTCATTTGTCACATAATGAGAACATTTATTTTATTTATTCATTTATTCAACATTTAATTCCTACTATGTGAAAAATTTTTCTTTTTTTTTTTTTCAATTTATTTATTTTCAGAAAAACAGTATTCATTATTTTTTCACCACACCCAGTGCTCCATGCAAGCCGTGCCTTCTATAATACCCACCACCTGGTACCCCAACCTCCCACCCCCCCGCCACTTCAAACCCCTCAGACTGTTTTTCAGAGTCCATAGTCTCTCATGTTTCACCTCCCCTTCCAATTTACCCAAATTCCCTACTCCTCTCTAACGCCCCTTGTCCTCCATGCTATTTGTTATGCTCCACAAATAAGTGAAACCATATGATAATTGACTCTCTCTGCTTGACTTATTTCACTCAGCATAATCTCTAGGCATTATGATTGAGTGGTGTTTTAGTTTTGGATGATTTCAAACAGTCTCAAGACAGGTTATTTACTCTACCATATTGCATATCTGTGCCAAGTTTCCCTGAAAGTTCATATTCAAGAGAGTAAAGCAAAAATTTTTACTAATTAAAATGAACCTCAAAACCCAAGGGAAAATAGCAAGTGGGCTGCCTTAGTGATCTCTGTGATCTTTGAAAATTGCTTAACCTCTCTGTGTCTCATCTTCAGTGTGCCAGATGCTTAGTCTAGGCTTTGGGGACACAGACAAGGTCCCTACCCTGACCATGATCACTGAGGTAGCTGCTTGAGGGGACTTTCTGTCAGAGTTGAGAGCACAGAGGGGCTGAAAGGATGGCCCTGGGAGACAGAGCTCTTAGAGAAGGAAATAGCTCACTGCAGCTGCTGGGGGTGCATGGCCAGAGAGGCATTCTCCCCCAAATTAGTGGAGACAGGTAACAGTGCAGGCATCTAGCCTAGTCTTCCCCTCTGTTTTGGGCCTCTTCCACATGCAACCACTGGCCTCTCCCCTCTAGGCATAGCCAGAAGCCTTTCCAGGAAGGGCTGCTCCAGAAGGCTATCCCCTCAAGATCCCCAAAGAGACAATTTACACTCTCTGCAGGGGCTGGCCAGTGACTGAAATGGCACTAGTACCTAAGTGGGATCTGTGAGGCAGGAAACAATGGAGGTGTGTTGAGCCTTATAGACAGGTCCATCCACACTGGCCACATTTTGCACCATTGGCCCTCACAGGGACAGGTGCCACTAAGCACCCATGTGTGGGAGAGACAAATGGCTTGGCATTTGTGTATGTATGTATTTAATTTCACTTAATAATGTCAAATTCCTCTGCAACCTGGTTTACTCTCTCACTAATACTGCACAAGGAGCCCTATATTGCCACGTTCTTCTCACCAATTTGCATCATCCAAAATTCTAATTTTCTATTAATTTCATGGTGTAAATGTGTATTGTACATTTAATTTTTTCTCATAGGAGAAGTCAGTTTTATGTTCGTATTAGTTTTCTAGGACTACCATAATAAATTACCACAGGCATTATGGTTTAAAATGACAAATTTATGACAGAGGAGTCAAGATGGCGGAGAAGTAGCAGGCTGAGACTACTTCAGCTAGCAGGAGATCAGCTAGAGAGCTTATCTAAAGATTGCAAACATCTGCAAATCCATTGGCAGATCGAAGAGAAGAAGAACAGCAATTCTAGAAACAGAAAAACAACCACTTTCTGAAAGGTAGTGAAGAGACCCCTCTTCCCTTCCCCCTACTTGGACAATCCTCCCTTATCTCAGCACAGCCCTGGAGCTAGGAGGGGCAACGGCATGTTGCGGGGGGAGATAGGTACGCTTGCCGCGCGCGGCTTGTAACGCGCAGATAGTCACGTGGGCAAGGGGGGGTCGCCTAGGTATGTGGGCAAGGGGGGTCGCCTAAGTATGTGGACCTAGTCACGTAGGCAGGATGTTTCTCTGCTAAGTAATAAGGTCCACTCCCCCTCCTCACTCCCCCTCCCCACCTTTCTCTTCGCGCGCCGGGGTCCTTCAAAGCCAATCTACAAACACTGAGTATGCCTTACATTCAAACCAGCCAATAAGAACCTTGTAACTATGTTTCTGCTTCTGTACGTATGCTTTTGCTTCCCCAAACCCCATAAAAAGGCCCTGAACAAAGGGCTGGCGCGCGAGTCTTCCTAAGACTTGATCGCCCGCAGGTACCTGTGTCAACTCAATAAACCTCGTGCTGTTTGCATCTGATCAGTGGACTCGGCTTGGTTTTTGGGTCCGGGGGTCTCCTCCTGAGAAGGGGTCCATTCCGGGGTGCTTAGAGCCCCGGGGGGATCTTTCAGTAGGACTGGCGGAGAAGTGAATCCAAAGCGACGGGAAGATAACCCCGGGGGGAGGGGCCGGCTCCCGGCAAGCGGCGGAGCAATGGAGCACAAAATCAGGACTTTTAAAAGTCTGTTCCGCTAAGGGACATCGCTCCAGAGGCTAAACCGGGGTGAAGCCCACGCGGGGTCGGCATGGCCTCGGGTCTCGCAGGGTCACAGAAGGATTGGGGGTGTCTGAGTGTTGCAGAGCTTGCGGATATTGGAACGGGAAAGCCGGCTACAGAGACAGAGCCGACAGTAAGCTCACAGCTCGGTGTTGCCTTGAGCCAGTTGTGGGCTCGGTGAGCTCGGAGCGCGGCCGGAGGTTGGGCAGACGGGAGTTACTAGGAGCTGTTCGCTGAGGGTGCACTGGGGAGCGGGGCCCCGGGCTTTCGGCTCCTCCGGGCCTGAGACCAGGAGGCCGCCATTTGTGTTCCCGTCCTCCGGAACTCTAAGGAAAGCGCTAGGGAACAAAAGCTCCTGAAAGCAAAGCCGAGCGGATAACTCAGCCCAGCCCCTGGTAAGGGCGGTGCAATTCCGCCTGGGGCAAAGACACTTGAGAATCAATACACCAGGCCCCTCCACCAGAAGATCAATAAGAAATCCAGGAAAGACCAAGTTCACCTACCAAGGAGTGCAGTTTCAATACCAAGGAGAGCAGCAGAATTCCAGAGGAGGAGAAAACAAACCACGAACTCATGGCTTTCTCCCTGTGATTTTTTAGTCTTGCAGTTAATGTAATTGTTTTGTTTTTCATTTTTTTCTCCTCTTCTGCTAAAATTTTTTATTCTTTTACCCTTTTCTTTTTTAACGTTTTTTAACTAGTTTATCTAATATATATATATATATATATATATTTCTTTTTTTATACTTTTCTTTATTCTTTTTTTTAATTCTTTTTTTTTCTTTTTTTTCTTTCTTTATTTTTGAACCCCTTTTTATCCCCAAATCATAAGAGATCCCAATCTCTTCAATCTCTTTTTATGATACTTGATTGAATTTTTAATTCAAACTCTTTTTTTAATTCTTTTTTTTTTCTTTCTTTCGTTTTGAACCTCTTTTTATCACCAAATCAGAAGAGATCCCAATCAGAAGAGATTGGGAGATCCCAATCAGAAGAGATCCCAATCAGAGGAGATCCCTCACCCAATCGTGAAGGGGGAGAAATCCCTCCTCATGATTTGGGATCTCTTCTGATTTGGTTAAAGAATATTTTCCTGGGATTGTTGCCACCCTTTTAGTATTTTACTTGCTCCTTCATATACTCTTATCTGGACAAAATGACAAGGCAGAAAAATTCACAACAAAAAAAGAAACAAGAGGCAGTACCGAAGGCTAGGGACCTAATCAATACAGACATTGGTAATATGTCAGATCTAGAGTTCAAAATGACAATTCTCAAGGTTCTAGCCAGGCTTGAAAAAGGCATGGAAGATATTAGAGAAACCCTCTCCAGAGATATAAAAGCCCTTTCTGGAGAAATAAAAGAACTAAAATCTAACCAAGTTGAAATCAAAAAAGCTATTAATGAGGTGCAATAAAAAATGGAGGCTCTCACTGCTAGGATAAATGAGGCAGAAGACAGAATTAGAAATATAGAAGACCAAATGACAGAGAATAAAGAAGCTGAGCAAAAGAGGGACAAACAGCTTCTGGACCATGAGGGGAGAATTCGAAAGATAAGTGACACCATAAGACGAAACAACATTAGAATAATTGGGATTCCAGAAGAAGAAGAAAGAGAGAGGGGAGCAGAAGGTATACTGGAGAGAATTATTGAGGAGAATTTCCCCAATATGGCAAAGGGAACGAGGATCAAAATTCAGGAAGTTCAGAGAATGCCCCTCAAAATCAATAAGAATAGGCCCACACCACATCACCTAATAGTAAAATTTACAAGCCTTAGTGACAAAGAGAAAATCCTGAAAGCAGCCTGGGAAAAGAAGTCTGTAACATACAATGGTAAAATTATTAGATTAGCAGCTGACTTATCCACAGAGACCTGGCAGGCCAGAAGGAGCTGGCATGATATTTTCAGAGCACTAAACGAGAAAAACATGCAGCCAAGAATACTATATCCAGCTAGACTATCATTGAAAATAAAGGAGAGATTAAAAGCTTCCAAGACAAACAAAAACTGAAAGAATTTGCAAACACCAAACCAGCTCTACAGGAAATACAGAAAGGGGTCCTCTAAGCAAAGAGAGAGCCTACAAGTGGTAGATCAGAAAGGAACAGAGACAATATACAGTAACAGTCACCTCACAGGCAATACAATGGCACTATAATCATATATCTCAATAGTTACCCTGAATGTTAATGGGCTAAATGCCCCAATCAAAAGACACAGGGTATCAGAATGGATAAAAAAACAAAACCCATTTATATGTTGCCTCCAAGAAACTCATTTTAAACCCGAAGACACCTCCAGACTTAAAGTGAGGGGGTGGAAAAGAATTTACCATGCTAATGGACATCAGAAAAAAGCAGGAGTGGCAATCCTTATATCAGATCAATTAGATTTTAAGCCACAGACTATAATAAGAGATGAGGAAGGACACTATATCATACTCAAAGGGTCTGTCCAACAAGAAGATCTAACAGTTTTCAATATCTATGCCCCCAACGTGGGAGCACCACCTATATAAACCAATTAATAGCAAAATCAAAGAAACACATCAACAATAATACAATAATAGTAGGGGACTTTAACACTCCCCTCACTGAAATGGACAGATCATCCAAGCAAAAGATCAACAGGGAAATAAAGGCCTTAAATGATACACTGGATGAGATGGACATCACAGATATATTCAGAACATTTCACCCCAAAGCAACAGAATACACATTCTTCTCTAGTGCACATGGAACATTCTCCAGAATAGATCACATCCTCGGTCCTAAATCAGGACTCAACCGGTATCAAAAGATTGGGATCATTCCCTGCATATTTTCAGACCACAATGCTCTGAAGCTAGAACTCAACCACAAGAGGAAGTTTGAAAAGAACCTAAAGACATGGAGACTAAACAGCATCCTTCTAAAGAATGAATGGGTCAACCGGGAAATTAAAGAAGAATTGAAAAAAAAAATCATGGAAACAAATGATAATGAAAATACAACAGTTCAAAATCTGTGGGACACAACAAAGGCAATCCTGAGAGGAAAATATATAGCGGTACAAGCTTTTCTCAAGAAACAAGAAAGGTCTCAGGTACACAACCTAACCCTACTCCTAAAGGAGCTGGAGAAAGAGTAAGAAAGAAACCCTAAGCCCAGTAGGAGAAGAGAAATCATAAAGATCAGAGCAGAAATCAATGAAATAGAAACCAAAAAAACAATAGAACAAATCAACGAAACTAGGAGCTGGTTCTTTGAAAGGATTAATAAAATTGATAAACCCCTGGCCAGACTTATCAAAAAGAAAAGAGAAAGAACCCAAATAAATAAAATCATGAATGAAAGAGGAGAGATCACAACTAACACCAAAGAAATACAAACTATTATAAGAACATACTATGAGCAACTCTATGCCAACAAATTTGACAATCTGGAAGAAATGGATGCATTCCTAGAAACATATAAACTACCAAAATTGAACCAGGAAGAAATAGAAAGCCTGAACAGACCCATAACCAGTAAGGAGATTGAAACAGTCATTAAAAATCTCCAAACAAACAAAAGCCCAGGGCCAGATGGCTTCCCGGGGGAATTCTACCAAACATTTAAAGAAGAACTAATTCCTATTATCCTGAAACTGTTCCAAAAAATAGAAATGGAAGGAAAACTTCCAAACTCATTTTATGAGGCCAGCATCACCTTGATCCCAAAACCAGACAAGGATCCCATCAAAAAAGAGAGCTATAGACCAATATCCTTGATGAACACAGATGCGAAAATTCTCACCAAAATACTAGCCAATAGGATTCAACAGTACATTAAAAGGATTATTCACCACGACCAAGTGGGATTTATCCCAGGGCTGCAAGGTTGGTTCAACATCCACAAATCAGTCAATGTGATACAACACATCAATAAAAGAAAGAACAAGAACCATATGATACTCTCAATAGATGCTGAAAAAGCATTTGACAAAGTACAACATCCCTTCCTGATCAAAACTCTTCAAAGTGTAGGGATAGAGGGCTCATACCTCAATATCATGAAAGCCATCTATGAAAAACCCACCGTGAATATCATTCTCAATGGAGAAAAACTGAAAGCTTTTCTGCTAAGGTCAGGAACGCGGCAGGGATGTCCATTATCACCACTGCTGTTCAACATAGTACTAGACATCCTAGCCTCAGCAATCAAACAACAAAAGGAAATTAAAGGCATCCAAATTGGCAAAGAAGAAGTCAAATTATCACTCTTCACAGATGATATGATACTCTATGTGGAAACCCAAAAGACTCCACTCCAAAACTGCTAGAACTTGTACAGGAATTCAGTAAAGTGTCAGGATGTAAGATCAATGCACAGAAATCAGTTGCATTTCTCTACACCAACAACAAGACAGAAAAAAGAGAAATTAAGGAGTCAATCCCATTTACAATTGCACCCCAAACCATAAGATACCTAGGAATAAACCTAACCAAAGAGGCTAAGAATCTATACTCAGAAAACTATAAAGTACTCATGAAAGAAATTGAGGAAGACACAAAGAAATGGAAAAATGTTCCATGCTCCTGGATTGGAAGACTAAATATTGTGAATATGTCTATGCTACCTAAAGCAATCTAAACATTTAATGCAGTACCTATCAAAGTACCATCCATCTTTTTCAAAGAAATGGAACAAATAATTTTAAAATGTATATGGAACCAGAAAAGACCTCGAATAGCCAAAGGGATATTGAAAAAGAAAGCCAAAGTTGGTGGCATCACAATTCTGGACTTCAAGCTCTATTACAAAGCTGTCATCATCAAGACAGCATGGTACTGGCACAAAAACAGACACATAGATCAATGGAACAGAATAGAGAGCCCAGAAATAGACCCTCAACTCTATGGTCAACTAATCTTTGACAAAGCAGGAAAGAATGTCCAATGGAAAAAAGACAGCCTCTTTAATAAATGGTGTTGGGAAAATTGGATAGCCACGTGCAGAAAAATGAAATTGGACCATTTCCTTACACCACACACAAAAATAGACTCAAAATGGATTAAGGACCTCAATGTGAGAAAGGAATCCATCAAAATCCTTGAGGAGAACACAGGCAGCAACCTCTTCGACCTCAGCCACAGAAACATCTTCCTAGGAACATTGCCAAAGGCAAGGGAAGCAAAGGTAAAAATGAACTGTTGGGATTTCATCCTTTTGCACAGCAAAGGAAACAGTTAACAAAATCAAAAGACAACTGACAGAATGGGAGAAGATATTTGCAGACGACATATCAGATAAAGGACTAGTGTCCAAAATCTATAAAGAACTTAACAAACTCAACACCCAAAGAACAAATAATCCAATCAATAAATGGGCAGAGGACATGAACAGACGTTTCTGCAAAGAAGACATCCAGATGGCCAACAGACACATGAAAAAGTGCTTCATATCACTTGGCATCAGGGAAATACAAATCAAAACCACAATGAGATATCACCTCACACATTCTAGTCAGAATGGCTAAAATCGACAAGTCAGGAAATGACAGATGCTGGTGAGGATGCGGAGAAAGGGGAACCCTCCTACACTGTTGGTGGGAATGCAAGCTGGTGCAACCACTCTGGAAAACAGCATGGAGGTTCTCAAAATGTTGAAAATAGAACTGCCCTATGACCCAGCAATTGCACTAGTGGGTATTTACCCTAAAGATACAAACGTAGTGATCCAAAGGGGCACGTGCACCCGAATGTTTATAGCAGCAATGTCCACAATAGCCAAACTATGGAAAGAACCTAGATGTCCATCAACAGATGAATGGATCAAGAAGATGTGGTATATATACACAATGGAATACTATGCAGCCATCAAAAGAAACGAAATCTTGCCATTTGCCACAACATGGATCGAACTAGAGTGTATCATGCTTAGCGAAATAAGTCAAGCGGAGAAAGACAACTATCATATGATCTCCCTGATATGAGGAAGTGGTGATGCAACATGGGGGCTTAAGTGGGTAGGAGAAGAATCCATGAAACAAGATGGGATTGGGAGGGAGACAAACCATAAGTGACTCTTAATCTCACGAAACAAACTATGCGTTGCTGGGGGGAGGGGGGTTGGGAGAAGGGGGGTGGGGTTATGGACATTGGGGAGGGTATGTGCTTTTGGGTAAATTGGAAGTGGTGGTGCACCGTGAGAGACTATGGACTCTGAAAAACAATCTGAGGGGTTTGAAGTGGCGGGGAGGTGGGAGGTTGGGGTACAAGGTGGTGGGTATTATAGAGGGCACAGCTTGCATGGAGCACTGGGTGTGGTGAAAAAATAATGAATACTGTTTTTCTGAAAATAAATAAATTGGAAAAAAATGACAAATTTATTCTTTCACATATCTGTAGGCAGAAGTGTAAAATCAACACTAATGCAATATGATCTCATCAACATCCTTATCCTAATTACATTTGCCAATACCCTATTTCTAAGGTCACATTCTTAATTTCCAGGTAGACATGAGTTTGAGAGGACACTATTCTATATACACAAAGTGAGGCCAGACACTTGGTTCCTGGACTATTGAGAAATCATAGCAGAGTTATCATTTTACTAATTGCATTGTTAACTTTATCCACATTGTTTTTTTTCCTTAATTATGGTTTATGCACCTCTTAATCTCATGCATGATTAACCATTAACTTTGTTTTTTTTATCTCTCTTCTCTATTTACTCACTGATATAGAAACATAATGAGGACTAATCAGTAACATTTGTCTTGACATATCTGATCATACCAGATCTCGAATGGTGCCTCATTGTTCAGTAGAATCCTTACCTCCATATTGCTTCAAGCACCCTCTCTTCACCACCTGCCCATCCCTTACAAGTTTTCAAGAAACCCATTACCCTCCTTTCATGTATATAAGCTGTCTCTAGGCTCAACGGGGCATGTTGGCTTTGGAAATGCCCTCCCTTCTCAATGGACTGCTTTTCTGATAATAAAGCTGTCTTTCCTTCAAAATTGGGATCGCAGACATTGGCTGACTGTGTCTTAGGTGCACAGACAAGTTTGAGTTCCTGAACAAATTTGGTGAGCCAGCCAGGAGGTTTGTGCCTGAGGCAGGCAAGTCTTGGCCATAAGGGTGACTTCATGGGAATTTTCCACAGGATCTTGGATCACCACTGAATCCAAGAGAATTCCCTTGGCTGCTCTCCAGACCGGCACTGGCCTCTTCTCAAGGCCAAGTTTTAAGTGAAGGAATGACACCTTCCATGAGCTCTGGGAGAACTTCTGTTGTTGAAGGGTGAGTTTTAGAGCATACAATCAGCAACTGTATTTCCTCTCTTAGGAATTTTCCTAAGAAGACCTTTAAAGAAGGGCCCTCACATATTACAAGATTAAACAGTCATAAAACCATCCTGAGTTTCTTTTGTTGATGGATCATTTGCTTAGGTTTTTTTTTCTACGGTGCTCATATTTCTAGTCCTGTCTGTCTTGTCTGTCTGTCTTACCTGCATTATGGGAAACATCAATTCAATCTAGAATGTAGCACTTTGGGTTGCATTACTCAAATCTAGCCTTGTTTTAGTTACACTTCTATGAACAAAAAGAAAAGAATGATATTCTTTTAGCTCAGCCACAATAAAACTGGAACATTTTTTTGCAAAGTAGCAATACTTCCCCAGAAACAATTCAAAGTCCTCAACCTCTCTGGGAACAACTTACCAAAATCATTCTCCATGCCTAAGACTGAAAAAAGAAAAGGGAAGAGAAAAGAAGCTTTTTAAAATCGTAAATAGCTAGAAAAACACCCTTCTCAAAATCTAGCCCGAGGGCCACCTGGGTAGCTCAGTCAGTTAAGCATCTGACTCTTGTATCAGGTTAGGTCTTGATTTCTGGGATGTGAGTTCAATCTCTGCATTGGGGTCCATGCCCAGTGTGGAACCTACTTAAAAAAAAAAAATCTAGCTCACAATTTCCATAAAGTTATTGGTCAAGGAAAAATACAAATCTTTACTGTACAGTCTTTTGTTTGTGTCTGATAATATGGCATTATCTACCTCTGGATGGTATTACTAATGTTAATGATGAAAGAGCCCTATTTAATTCAAGACAAGCACTTACAAGAATGGGGCATCCTACCGCGCAAAGATAGAAACTAATTCAAATGCTTTTCTGGTTCATATAATTTGGAATAATCTCTGTTAAATTAAAGCTTGAGTTTGTTGGTTTAATGAAAATGGACATGTCTTTTGGAGTTATAGCTTTTATGAGTCTTGTTTGAAACATTACTCTTTCTCTACTGTTTGCTCTTCCAGATTTAAGACAACTCTCTCCTAAGAGATCTATGACTTACAGAGATTTGATAAAATATGCCTTTGTGAACAAATTCACTTTTTCTCCCTACCTGAACCCTCCAGAAATCAGAAACTCAGAGTTGGTATTCCTTATTTTCTGACAATTATAGTTATTTCCATAAGTTCAAGAACATCTGTTCTTCTTGTAACAAAACATCATTGGAAACATTGGTTATTTTATGAAGGCTTTGACTAGAATGCCATATTTGGGAGGGGGCATGCATAAACTCACATATGAACAGACAGCTTCAATGAACTAAGGTTGACTTTATAGTGCCAGTGAGCCTCTTAGAAATGTAAGCCCGGTGTCTTGCTTATGGAGTTCTCAGGAGCCTTACTGGGAGAGTAGAGAATGTTTCATGCTGGTAAGTGCAGGAACCTCAGGATATCTGGGGGACTTTGAGAAGGGAGGAAATAATCCAAAGCTACAGGTACTGCAGACAAATCAAATGGCATGTATTTGACTTGGCTTTGGGTCTCAAAAGACTATTAAAATTTCAATCTGATATTCCTTATGAATAGATCTAGCAAAGCAGGTTTAAAAGAACCTGTGTGGCTGATCACGATTCTTGTTGGGCTTTTGTAAGTAGTTAAGCCAAGTTTGTTACAACTGGATTTATTTTGCAAACATACTAGTCTCATTCTGGCTACCTTCAATAAAAATGAGGGTAAATTTAGATAGAAAAAATTATATTTCAATAGCACACATTTCTGAATGTTAAATTCTAATTCTGATTGTCTTCACATGTTTGTTCTTCACCTAAACAACTGTCTAGATCATAAATTCTCCTGGTTTGTTCGAGTATCTGTCTATGACTCTCCCAACAAAGGTTTCCTATTTTTTCCCCATTCTTTTAACTTGAACAAACCTGGGATTCATCTACTAGCTCCAAACAATCCTGCCAGGCCAGAGGCATCAGAGCAACCAGACAAGGGGCCAACCTGTGACCCCAATCATGATATAAATGCAGAAGGACTAATATATATATATAAATATATATATATATATATGCAGAAGGACTTCCCAGACTCCAAAAGTATCGAGAATCTATCCTGGTAGGAATAAAAACAGGAGTTTTTAAGATTCAACAAGTTAATCAGATAATCAGATACCTCAAGAAGACCCCTCATCTTTTCTTGAACAACTCTATCAGGCACACCATCAATATGCTGACATTGATCCTGACATACCTGAAACCTTAAAAGTGATAAATATGACTTGTATTAGCAAGTGTTCCAGATATTCAAAGGAAATTTTATAAAATAGAAATAGCTTTAGTGATGGCTACTTGGGAATTGGTAGGGAATGGTTTTAAGGTTTCTAATAAATGGGATTAAATCCAGAAAACAGAGAAAAAAAAACAGAGAAAAAACAAAGAAATAAAAATAAGACAGCATACTACTCTGCTAGCTTCTGCGACCTCAGAAAAATCTCCCCAAGAAACAGTAACATTCAAAAGCAAGGTCCAAGCCCTGTGCCCAGGTACTCCAGAATATTGTTGAGGGCAGTTTTCCCACTTCCACTCTCCGGGCTATTGCTCTTCACCCCTTATTATCAGGAAGCAGCTAGAACAGTCATTATTTCTACTCCCTATGATTGAGGAATTATAAAATAAGAATGGGGATTTGAGGCAGGTGCCAGGTTCCTGCCTGTTTTGAAAGCATAAGCAGAACTATAGTTGTATTAGTTGTATTATTAACTTGGCTCCATGTTCTGTTTTTTCCCTACTTATTGTGGTTTATACACCTCTTAACATCATGCACAATCAATCATCAGCTTTGCCATTTTTACTGTTATTCTCTGTTTACCCACTAATTGTAGAAACCCATGGAGGGCTGGACAGTATTATTTGTCTTGACATATTTGATCATACCAGATCCTAATATTGCCACATTGTCCAGAAGAATGCTTACCTCCAGACTGTGTCAAGGACACCACACAAAGTTTTCAAGAAACATTACCTTCCTCTCATGTATATAAGCTGTGCCTAGGACCAACAGAGGAAGGCAGCTTTGAGAATGATTCCTTGCCTTCTTCTTGGGCTAACATCTCATAATAAAGCTTTATTTGCTTTAAAACCAGTGTCTCAGAATTTGGCTTACAGTACATTGGGAGCAAGGACAAGTTTAAGTTTGGTGAAGACTATACCTCTATTTAGACTTTCTACAGAGAGAAATATAAACCAGTTACTATTTTGTATTTACCTTTTTTTCAATCAACACTATTTGTAAATTTCATCCTCTTTATTATATATAGTCATTTTTAAAACCCAAATTCCTTTGAGTGACTCTCAGAGTTGAAAGTTTCTATATCACTTTTCTTTGACTCAAGTATATGAGAGCAATAAATTAGCCTTTGCATTATTTGTCTGTGGAGTCAGTTTTCCAGCCCTCAGTTATATTTTAAAAAATTTCTGGATTTGGAGAAGAGGTAATTACAAATGAATTTCCAGAATTTGGTTAATACTGTTAGAGGTAGAACAGAATTCTAAAGACATGCATGGCTTCTAAAAACAGACTAGTTGGAATCTGTTCCTTTCCCTTCTAGCTGTGGAACGTTAAGCAAGTTATCAAAGCCTTCTGCTTCCATTCCCTCATACAGAGAATGGGGATGGAAGTAGCACCTCACTTTTAAGACTGAGAAACTCAAAGACTTCCCTAGACAGCCTAATTATTAACTTAATTAATTTCCCCAATACTATCTTTTAGATACAGATGGAAGAATGGCTTTTGGCTACTCTCTTTAGTAGCCTCAAACAAGTCCTACTTTCCTATCTGACCAATTATGATCAAAGTAAAATCATTTGGCAGCATATTCTAAGCAGAGGGTTGGGTCTTCCAAACTGAAATGATGAGAAGCTATATTTTTAGTTCCTCCTGAAATTTGGAGGGATCATTCATTCTTTTAGGGAAGTTAAAGACTTAGTTTTGTAAATTTATGGCAGGCAATAGATTTAAAAATCATGAACAATGATTTTTAATATACAGACAGTTTATAGGTACTAGTCTGCTTTGCCTTTTTCAGAACACTCTAACTCCTAATGGTGACTTAATGAGTTGTGATATCCACTGGAATTCTGGACTTAGCTGATGGGTATTAGCAGATGGGAAGCCCTTAAAATAACACTAAAATGTGTCCATGAAAATGGCTAATTTTGGTAATGGTGAGATGTAATCAGCTCCACTGCCTTTTTGGAAGGTATAGGCTGCATACTGATTGCCTATTGGGGGACTGCAAAGACTCCATACCATTCTTTTTTTTTTTTTAAACAAATGGAGATTTTTATTGGTTTAAATTTTTGTTAGCATAAATTCTGTCATTTGAAAATAACAAAGAAACTTAAAAACATGTGACCTTTTATTTCCCCCTTTAAAAATTATTTTTATTAAAATATAATGTATTATTTGTTTCAGGGGTACAGGTCTGTGAATCATCAGGCTTACACACTTCACAGCACTCACCATAGCACATACCCTTCCCAATGTCCATAACCCCACCACCCTATCCCTAGCCCATCCAGCAACCCTCAGTTTGTTTTGTGAAATTAAGAATCTCCTATGGTTTGTCTTCCTCCGGATCCCATCTTGTTTTATTTTTTCCTTCCCTACCTACCCCCCAACAACCTCCACCCTGCCTCTCAAATTCCTCATTCTTACAAAATCCTCCTTCCTATTCTTGATTTTTGCTAAAGCTAGAAAGTGAAACCTAAGAGATTACAGGCACTAGTGGCAGGCAAGCTTCCTATAAACTTCCAGTTTTTACTTAGTTTTAACACCAAAATTTAGATTCCTTTTCTTAGATTTCTTCTACAGCTAAAAAAGATTTACCTCTACTCTTTGGAAATGTTCAATATAGCTCCAATGAAATTAACAAAATTTTCCATGTCAAATAAACTAAGTGTGATTGGTAGTTATCATCCCAAATACGTGTCATTTTTATAAAAATATGTAAAATATTCATTATATTGTGTAAGCGTATTAAAGGCAGTAATTCTTACTGGAAAACAGATGTGTCAGAAATTTTATGAGATATATCTATTTTATTATTTGGCAACCAAGAAAAAATTCAGAGACAGTATTATATACTAGACATGTGATAAGCTAAAATATGAAGTAAAATGTTGAAAAATTATAGGAGAACATAAGATTATCATAGTTGAAACATTATATGCTAAGCCCAAGAAAATCAGCGAAAAATTTCAATGACTTAGTGTTCAGGTCAGTGGCTAATTTCAAAGAAATATACATATAACTCTACTTTTCCTTTATTCCAGAAATAGCAACAAACAAACAAAAACCCAAATAAAACAAAACCACACACAACTAAAAAAGTGAACTCATAAACTTAAAAAAAATTTGTAAGTTTAAGGTAGTTTCTGTATATAATGAAGAAAGTTATAAAATGTTACTGGGGGACATAAAAGGTCTTAAGTTCAGAATATGAACCATGTTCTTGGATTAAAAAGACCAATACTGTTAATATTTCTCCATAAATCAATATATAAGATTAAATGAAATTATAATTATTTAGAATTCACATCATTTGATAAAATCATTCCAGCTAATATCAATAAATAACTGAACTGGTTTCAAGATCATCTGAGGAAGAATAGCAATGAGGGCACTTATATAATAGGTATTAAAATGTAAAATAGATTTTTAATAATGAAAACAACTTGCTATTGAATGAATCCCAAAGGCATCATGCTGACTGAATAAACCATGCTCAAAAGGCTACTCACTATTTGATTCAACTTATATGACAGTTATTAAAAGGCAAACCAGGGACCAAAAAACAAAACAAAACAAAACAAAACAAAACAAACAAAACAAAACAAACCCAGATCCCATTTATCAGAGCTGGAGCACGAGACAGAAGAATGGACCACAAAGGGGCAGAGGGAAATTTGAGTGTTGATGAAATTCTCCTATATTCTCATTGTTATAGTTACATGACTATGCATTTGTCAAGATTCACAGCATTGTACACTAAAGAGAATGATTGTTTTTTTTCTATTTGTAAACTGTATTTTAAAAAAATGAAAAAGAAAGTTTGATTCTGGTACTAAGAATTGAAGATAGATTTTTCAGGAGTACCAGTCACCCCTTCTTCCCTATAGACTCTGAGTCAATTTATCAGTGAACTCAAAAAAAGGCAGAGACAAATATTGGTGTTATTACTGATAAAGTTGTACTGGACTTGCAACCACGTAATATAGTACTGTTCATGACACAACATGATTGCAAATTTAGTGCACTCTCCCCATCAATGGGCTGTAAACTTCCTGAAATCAAGGATGTATCTTCTGGCTCATTGTAGGCTCACAAAATATGTGAAGCATGGTTGGAGGCACTGTATCTGGGGCAACTAAGTGACTAAAATTAATACACATTAACTAGGGATTACCTACTAAATGTACTCTTTTAGCACCAGTTAATCAGACACTCAGCTAAACAGCCTATGTGAGAAGTCATCTGTGTACATTTTCTACTGATAGATTCCCAATAACAGCTACAATTATAGTAGCACCAGTAATAACTACAAGCATAATAGAACTAGTAATAATAATTATAAAAATTAAAAACATTCCAAAATAATAAAAGAAACATATAAAGAAATTTCTGTAGATAATTAAGTAGATAAAGAGAATTTATTCATTTTTTTGAAATTTGCATTAGAAGAAGCAGTGAAGAGAGGATTTAAATGCATGTCTTCCAGATTCTACATGTCATGTGTTTAATCACTGACAATGACAAAAAAAAGGGTTTGCTCTTTAACAGTTACACCTACTGGTTCCTTTTACAGAACATGAAATAGTTTCAAAGTTCATTCCTTAAAATGTCCACACAAGAAATTATTTCTTCAGAAGCATCATCTACAAAGTGTGTTTTGCATTTATATGTCGAGTCCTTATCTTCTTTATGGCTGCTTTTACTTCTTGATTCCTTAATGTATAAATAATGGGATTTAAGAGAGGTGTGAAAATTGTATAAAACACAGAAAGAATTTTATCGACAGAGTATCTGCTGAAGGGCCATACATAGATAAAGACACATGGGGCAAAGAAGAGAGTCACAACTGTGATGTGTGCTGACAGAGTGGAGAAGGCCTTGGTTGAACTACCGGCAGCACGGTGCCTGACTGAGTATATGATGATCCCATAGGAGACAAGCAAGAGGAGAAAGCAGACCAGGGACAGGAGGCCACTATCAGCAATAACCAGCAGTTGTAGCAGGTAGGTGTCCTTGCAGGCAAGTTTGATCACAAGGGGAAGGTCACAGAAAAAGCTGTCCACCACATTGGGACCACAGAAGGGCAAATTTAGCATGAAAGCCATCTGACTAGATGAATGCACAAATCCAACTGTATAGGAGGATAACAGCAGCCAAACAAGCACTCGTGGGCTCATGATGGTCAGGTAATGGAGGGGTTTGCATATGGCCACATACCTGTCTATTGCCATGGCTACAAGCAACATCATCTCACTCCCACCTAAGAGGTGCATGAAGAACATCTGAGAGTAACATCCCCACCAAGAGATTGTCTTCTGTTTTCGGAGGAAATCCACAATCATCTTGGGGGTAGCAAAAGAAGCTAGGATCATATCAATAAAAGAGAGATTGATAAGCAGAAAATACATTGGTGTGTGAAGGTGTGAGTCAAAGATCACAGTGACCAAGATGAGGAGGTTTCCTAACACAATCCCTGCATAGACCACAGAGAATCCTAGGAAGAATAGAATCTGAAGATTCTGAGATTTAGAAAGTCCCAACAAAATGAACTCGGACACCACTGAATGGTTTGCCCTTTCCATGTTGTCAACTTTATCCCATCATAATCAAAGTGAGTGAGAATCGTGGGCAGAAAAGTTGTAGTCACAGAAAGTATGGTTCATGTTGGTATCTGATTTTGACACTTAAACTGGTTACCTGAACTTAAAGCACCTTTTGGGGGGTGATTTTGTTAGTCAGTGATTCTGAAATGGCCCAGAGAAGTGTACCCAAAAAGCAAGGAGAATTCAGAATATATAGTTCTGAAAGACAAAAATAAAAACAGCACATGAAATTATCATTGTATTGTGGACTTGGAATCTGAAGACCTCAATACAACACCTAGCTGAGCTACTCATTGGGGGCAACATAGGACAAGTATCTCCTTTCCAGGGTTAAGTTTCCTCCTCAGTAACATGAAATAAAAACAATCAGATTACATGATATTGAATGCCTCTTTATCATATGAAGAGGTATATAAATATGATTATGATGGTGGTGGGTTCTACATTCATAGAAAAATACTGAGTTTCTTATCCTGGAAATGATAAATGTAGAAAATACAGCATGGATTTTAAAGACCCATATTTTGAAAGAGATTCTGGTAAAGAACTATTAGTTAAACTTTAAATTATGTCTTATTTGTAAGTTTTTGGCTCCTGAGAAATGTATCGCCTCTTTCCTGCTCCATTCTTGCATGAAACTGTCAGAGCTCATGCTAGTATCAGTAATGGTCACCACACACTTTGTAAGGGTGAAACCATGTAATTATATACATGCCATACATTATTATATATGTTAACCATATATAAATAATTCACTCAAAATTTAACATCATTCACATCAAATGTCTCTTCTAGGATTTTAAGCAAGAAATACCTTGAATGTAGAAAGTCCACAGCCAAATGGAACTGGATTTATTTCATTTTCAGTTTATATTGATTCATTCATTCTTTCACTTATTTGTTGCTATAAAGAGGATCGCTGGTTGGCTTGTGCATGTATCATTATCAAAGCTTCCAAATGACAAAATGAGGTGGCTTGAAGTAACTGATTCATGTGGGTAAGAGAAATAGAGTTTCTCTGTATTATGGCATAAATTTAGGTGATCTAAATTTATTCAATAACTTTCCCATCAGCCATGCTTATAACAATAGGAGTTTTACCAGTTTTGCTTTAAAAAATTATTTTAATCATAATGGTTTTCAATCACCTAGATTTTTACAAATCTCCTTCAGTAAATATATGCAAGCAATGAATCATGGAACACTACATCAAAAACTAATCATGTACTCTATGGTGACTAACATATCATCATCACCATCATCATAATAAAGTATAGGCTTCTGTTTTTGCATTACTTACCAGAGTGGAGAAAACACTTTCATGAGAAAGTGTCTCATGTGAATCCTGGGAATAGCCTTGCATCTCATTTTCCCATATTCTCATTCATTCCCTACAATTTATGCTCCCAGTCTTCAGTAATAGAAGGAAGAAGCATCATAATGCTATAAAGTCTGTTTCTCTCAGACAATTCCATGTGTACATTTTATCCAACTGGGGATGTATTTTCCCTATAAAAAACATGTCCTCTGGCCAATTATCTTCTCTGAGTACCTTGTATTGATGCAAAGTCTTAAGTCATATTAAATATGTAAAGTTACTCATTTCCATGTAGAAAGGTTATGTCTCCTTCAGTTTTATGGCTAATATTAAAAGATATATACTAATGCTTTTTGAAATCTTATTTTTGAAACTGCATATGAAGAAAATAGTACAGACTTCAAATATATATGAGGTAGTTTATACACATTCTAACATCTGGAATACTGACTGCATGACTACTCAAATATCAACTGAAGGAGTGAATGAATGAATGAAATGCATAATGAATATTCAGCATCTAGATAAAGTCAGTATTAAAGAAAAGTCCATGTTAATTAGGAACTCTAAGCACATTTCTTTAAAAGTGTCAAATTGGATGTTGAAGCATTTTTAAACAGAAACAGAATAACCATTCTAATAAAATTGTTAGGAGTATGTATTTTTCCCTAATTTACTTTTAAAAAGGATCAAGGTGCTTACACGAATGGAAAAGAAAGCATGCCACATGTAGCTGGAAGATAACTCTTAACAGTTTGTTTCCTGGATAGCCTTTGAGAAAAGTAATATATGCATTAGCACAGTGTGAGTGTTCTGTGTGTGTGTGTCTGTGTGTGTGTGTGGTCTGTGTGTGTGTGGTGTGGGTATTAGCATCTATTTATATTTATATGATTTTTATTAAAACAATAATGTTCAATACTATTTATTGAGAGAATAATATTCATATGCATAGTTATTTTCCTTGAGTTTGTCAATACATTAAAAATATATTCCTAATAGCACAAGAAAATCCACATTTCATCACTATACAGAATTCCATTTCTTTGATGATAAATAATCCTAATTCCCCCCACAAATACAGTTTACTTTTAGGAAATGAACATTACTCACAAGAATTCTGTTTTTATCCTGTCATTGTCTTCTTTAAAGAAAAAACAATTACAAACCCCAAGTTGACCTGGGCCTTCACAATCAGCCTCTCATCCACTCTAAATATCCGATACTGTTTTCTAACAGTGCCAAAATACAACTTCTGTTTTGGTAAAAACAAATTCATGGTTTTCTGCATTTCTATCCCTACGTGTTCCATCATTTTAGGTAGACAAATTCTTCTGTCCATATGACCATATCTTTCAGGACACCTTGAGGCTTCTCTTCTGTATAATGAAACTTTCCCCAGTACAAAACCCACAACAATTTCCACTGTACTATGGTCTATCTCATGTGCTCTACCATTTACCTATGCTCCAGGTATACTACGTGCAGTAGGTATTAATATTCTGAAATTGAAGGAAGACTAGAACAAGAGCTAGGCAAATGTGTTCTAGTCCAAGGTCTCTTATTTCTAGTGTTGTGATTCTTCTTTCCCCAGATCATTTTAAGCTCCTTGAAAATAGACAAATTACTCTTATATTCTCCATAATACATGTTATAAAGACTATCAATAGAGATGCTGATGAAGTGAGTGAAAACTGGCAGATATTTAAAAATAAAACTTTTTGGATTTTTTAGTACTAGTG